>NC_091528.1:3856150-4559900 GCF_041682495.2 Bombus fervidus
AGAGAGAGAGAGAGAGAGAGAGAGAGAGAGAGAGAGAGAGAGAGAGAGAGAGAGAGAGAGAGAGAGAGAGAGAGAGAGAGTGAGAGAGAAACAGTCAGCTCGAGTGTTTCGAGCCCATAAATTGCTTCCCTGTTAACTTAACCCATATCCGTTTATTAACTGAAGTTTCCGTTTGACGAATTTCATTGGAACGTTGAAAAATTGCTACAAAATCTCTTCTGTAATGTCACATAAAATGCGAATCTCCATTTTGTGATTTGTAATATGAGATAATCGTTCATAAAAGAAGGCAAGTAAAACTTTTCTTTTTAAAATCACGAATCTATTGTTTCGAGTGTAATAAGAGGAAAAACTTAATGGTTCGTAGAAAAGACTTGAAAACAAGATATAAGGGGAGATCTTGTCGGTCTCACGACCATTTTTCATTAACTCGACCATTAATATTCACGATGACAAGGTTCATTAATATTTCACAACAGAATTCTCGATTTAAAGAAAAAAAAAGAAAGAAAAGTTCGTTTTAACCGTCTAGCACACAAATCATAAGTTCGTTACGTAAATTTAAACGAACGAACGATCCAATCAAATCTCTCCCTGAAAAGCTGTTCGAAAATAAACTGCAACTTTTGTCGAGTTAAAGCTACAAAAATCCAAACAATCGAATCTTCGTGAAAAATTACCAGAACCGAAATTGGATTCTCTGTACTTTTGAAATAAAAGGTGCTGCAGAAACTTCATTCTGCTACGGTCTCCTTTTTCGATAAAAAGATCGTACAATTGAAGCAGTATTATTGGTAAAATTTTACAGTTTACAAGTTACAAGTTAAAAAAGGAAAAAACGAGTCACACTCATTCACTTTAACTTAATATGACGAACGCGACCGAAGTCTCGGATCTGGACCTTTCGACGTTTGATCGGCAACTGTCTAAAACCGATCATCAACGGAAAAAAATTTTCAGATCAGAAACTATTTGATATAATTGTTCAATGGAAAATTATAAAAGAACTGAGCGAATACTTTATAACTTGTAGCTTGTCCATTTATTAATATTGTATGTATATAATACATTATATTATATTTTTAAAAAATCCCCATTGTGCTCTCACGGAATTCCCAAAGGAATCTAAGGAATTTATTGATCAGAAAAAGCTTTAAACAAAAAGAAAAATTCCGTACAACTTTAGAAATATTAACTTTTCCATCCCTGTGTACGAAATCCATTTCTCTGTGTTTAACGAATGTTATCTACCCTTAATGTCTCGAATCTTCTCTTTCTACCATCTTCTACGTGATAATATAGCCTGTACTATATATGCGCAGAAAATTCTCATTTTCACATTTCTCTAATTGCAACGGAAGATATCTCAACAAAAGACATTTTCATCGTGGCAGAGAGAAATCGTTCTGGACAGTCTAAGGAGAAATCCTTCGAGCAGGCGACACTTGGACCATCGTACATCATAATTTCAAGTTTAATTCAGATAATATCAGCGGACCGATACTTTCGCCAGGGTGGCGGCCGTTAAGTAAAACGACAATGTTATGGGGGATGGGAACAGGGTCCCGCAAACACGAAAGAAATGCAATTCCGGATGAATTACGAGCGCTACTTTGTCATCGGGGCCCGGAGGCTGGGGTTGCAAGAAAGCAACATAATGCATTGGTCTGGCTTGAAAATTGAAACCGAAAATTAACGGTGCCGCGGCACCCTAGGAGAAAGTTCCACCCTCGTTTTCTGATCTAATCTCGTTTAATCTGCTTCCTTGGATACGAAGAAAAGAAAGAAGTGGAAGAAAAAAAAGACGTTCGACCAGCGGGGAATTCTTGCTGAATCGGGGAAACTTCCGTTGGAAGAATTAGTAAGACTGACAGCGAAGGAAGGAGGGAACCATGTCTAGAAGGGAAAACTCGTTTCACGAAAACGATCGCCGGGAAATTATAATTTGAATCCTGCCTCCGGTTGTCAGACGGGTAACTATGATAAAAGGGATGTGGAAAAAATGTCGTACGTTTAGAAGCAGTCAGACGTAGGTAGATAGACACTGGGTAGTTGGCAATCACTGGAAGTAAAAGTTTCCTTGGTGGAATAAATATCTTGTTTTAGTTAGGGTAAATAAAGTAATGAGAATATCGAAGCATGAACGAGAAAAAAGAAAGGAGAGATGGAAAAATGAGAAACAGACAAGAAATAAGAAGAGAATACTGATGAATTTATTTTTGATGAAGGAGAATAACTTTGAGTGTGAGAGAAGCGAAGATCAGTATACTCGGTGTAATGAAAATATTGAGAAAATGAAAACAACAGAGAATTGGATGAGATGTATTGATTTTTAATATTGCTTGCACACAAGTTGTATGAAATTACGAAGCAAAGACTTCAAATTAAAAACGAAGGACGAATACTCGGTTAAATAAATAGAAACGCAGAAATGTTCTTTCTTTAAATAAGTATATCTGGCTTTTTGATAAAAGTCTGTACAATCTGTATACCGTTATTCAACAGATCTTATCATATACAGCAATTGAAACATACATTTGTTTATCAGAAAAATACTCTAATTTCTGTCTATATTATGACAGTAAATTCATTTAATATACCATTCTATAAGCAAACCATTTTATATTTTCTCCACTTAATCAAAGTAGAACTCCGTCATTTCCCAACTTCATTATAAAATATCTCTTTATACCTGCATGAAAGAAACTCATAAATATTCAATACCAATCGAACTTCATTATCAGAATTCCTTCATTTAACACGGAGCTCTTCATTCTCCCACAAAAAGATTCTTTTCAATTTCATCCCTTCGAGAGAACTTCTTTTCACTGCATATCCTTTACATTCAATATGTATCCAGTAAAAATAGAGTGAAATTTCCTTGGGCCGATATTTGAGGATCCTCCCTTTGGGGTTCGTAGCCTGTACAAGTTACTGGTTGGCAAAAAGACAGGCGCGAGTATCAAGAGGAATTTGGAATGCATCGGCCAACGTCGGTGAAAAGGAGTTGAAGCTCGTCAAACGGCATTAGAAATTTCTGTCACGCGTGAGTCCTTTTCGTGATCTGTCTTTATTATCGGGCTGATGGAAAGTCAGGGGACCTCTTCCTGGCTAGCAAACCGACTAGGATTCGACATGGTCGTTGCGACGCGATACGTGTCGTGATTCGATTCTCCCAACCCCCTTTTCCCATCTGCCGTACCATCATCGGCAAACTGTTCGGAACACGGGAAAACTGCGCGAACTTCCTCGTGAAAATTTCACCCACCGGTCACGGAAAATCCGTTGTTTTATATTTTAAGCGAGCAAGAAGGATCGTGTTCCTTGGAAATTTAGTTTGTTACGCCTCGGTTGGTCAAAAGCCATGCTGGCCAAGTCTTGGCAAATTGTCGCTTTTTCATTAAACAAAAATGGATTGAACATCAGTTCCTAGTTCCTAGTTTTATGCATCGACTACAAAGATCGTGAGGAACATTACCATGTTTCTGTACTTACTATGTAAAAATTTTAAACAAACAATGTATACATTGCTATGTATACTGTAACTCCGTAACACTTGCAACTCTGTATTACTTTAAACTTGTATTACTTAAAATCCTCATAAACATAATCAGCATAAACATCTAGCCCTAGTATAACTATAGAAATAATTGGTAGATGTTCGTGCAAATTTGTATTTTTATAAACACAGTTAAAATTCGATTCGATTCGTTTTTCCTATTAAACATTAAAAATATTCCTAATAAAATTATGATATAATTGTGAAATTATAATTAGAGTATTCCACTTTAGGAATATTATATATTTCTGTATGTCATGTACATTCTGTGCATTTTTGCATCGTCAGAGTTAGAATAAGCGCATAAAAATCCGCGATTTAGCAATTAAACTTTTAAATTACATTCTCTAATCGAATCTGTCGCGTGATCTCGAGACAGACTTCCCTACGGCGAAGAAAATTCATCAAGAACAACACGAGGAGGGTCGAAACGTTATCAGAAAGATAGATAGAGCTCTGCTAGCCCTATCTGTACGTTATATATCGAATCAGCGCGTAGCAAGCATGTTTACACGGATGCTACTCTGATAAAGTGGCACCAGATGGAAGAGATCATGCAAGATGGAGCTTAGTGGTTCATAAATCATTGACGGTATCATTTGAGGAAGTGGATCAACCCATAAGACATTGTCAAGGAAGCGGCCGTTCCATTCTGTCGCGATAGTTCATTTCCGCCGAGATATTAATCACGATATGCACCTCCGACTGGAATTTCGATTTGTCTGATAGATATCGTTACCTGTCGTTCGCGGATGAAAATATGACCTTATTTTGAACGAGAGGACCTCCATCTTGAGTTAGGCGGACATACTTGTCCAAATTATCGAATCGAATCGGTTGAAATTTTCATTGGCAACTAAGATTAGAAAAATAAGAGAATGATAAAATTATTCACAAATTAATTGATAGGATGAATTGAAATTAGAAACACGAGTCTCTTTTTTTATATCTTGGCACTTTTTTTAGAAATACTCTTCTTATATCTTAAAAACAAAACATGGAAACTTAGTTAATTTCTTGTTGTCACAAATGTGTGACAAGTCACAAACTCGAGGAACATTATTGATTGAAACCAATATATTGGAGGGATATAACTAGTAAATTTAATCGAATTAATAGTTAGTATGCCAATTAACGTAGATACATAGTGCTCAAATATCTTTTTCATGATGTTTTTTAGAAATAGTATTCCTTTTATCCTGTTTACCATTTCCTATTGATATTTCCTATTGATATTTCATTTTAACTAATGAATCTCAACTAACTATACACGAGAATGATGTTAAATGCGATCAGTTCTGTAACAATCACAAAGTAGTTACAAAGAAAATCTTTCAATGATCCTTTCGGATGAAGTCGACAGTGACGAATCCCAGAATCGTTTAACACGATTGTTTCAACGTGGTCGTGTAGATTTGAATTCTGTCTCAGCAATGAACGAGCGACAGCTACAAAACGGAAAATAAATAACGCGAACAATTCGCTGGTCGGTATCATTGGTTTAAATAAATCGGAATTTCGCGTGAGGCGATTGGTTCACGGGCAGAAATAATTTGCAAATCAATGAAAGTTTAATCGATCAAGTATCCTCTGGCTGTTGTTCATCGCGGCGTATCAATCTCGTTAATAAGTTTTCCAATATTTGCTCG
This sequence comes from Bombus fervidus, assembly GCF_041682495.2. Classification (NCBI taxonomy): domain Eukaryota; kingdom Metazoa; phylum Arthropoda; class Insecta; order Hymenoptera; family Apidae; genus Bombus; species Bombus fervidus. The sequence goes on from NC_091528.1 coordinate 3,861,359, forward strand.
GTAATGTCCAACCGGTCGACAGATTTTCGGACCGATCCAGAAGTAATAAAATTAAAGGGCAGCTGCGAGGAATTTAAATGTTCACGAACTTTAATATCCCGCCCGTGGCAAATCGTTAAACGATCCGCAAAATATTTTGGTTGCCTGTTAATTACAGGGTCGAGCTTATCGCGGAGCCGTATGAATTCCATCTCGGAACCCATGTACGTACATCTTTATCGTTGGTGACATCTATAAAAAAAGAAAGAAGAGAAAAGGAAAGGACAGAAGAATAAAGTAACTGTGACTGACAAATTTATTTCACGATATTCCCACAAATTTATTATCATTATTATTTATTGTACTTATAGAAGGTGCAACTGATATCTTTATTTCACGGCGTTTTTAGTGATATATTTTCAATGATTAATATTTGTTCTGGTTATATCATTGTAAGTTTAATTGACCAAGCTATATCGTTAGCACTGCACTATTATATTGTTATTGTATCAGCAATTGAGGAAGAATTGTAAAACTTGAACACCTTCGTAATTTGTACTTATTAAAAAATTCAATAAACGCGCAGTTAAACTTTAATTTAATCGTTTAATCATTTACCGACCTGTTCCACGCTCTTAAGATGACCAAGCCCTTTCCATTAACGAGAATGATCGCTAATGAACTTCGCATTTTTTACAAAGTTCTAAAGCGAGAATCTCGAAAAATAGATCCTGTTTACGATTAAATTAGTTCTAAGTTCGAAGAATTGGAGGAAGATCGCTCGCTTCGTTTGCCAGAATTTTGGCAATTCTTGGAAAGTGACGTCATTGCCAAGAACAGCAAGTTTTTGTATCAGGAAAATATCGTAGCTTAAGAGTTGACGCAATTTCGCCAAAATCTTGGAAATGACGTCACGTTCTAGAAATTAATCCAAGTTGAAAGAGAACATATAGTATAGGAGGTGGCAAATGAAATTTTCAAAATTTCATTTAAAAATCAGAATAGGTTTTGTGGCTTTGTATCAAAAGAACACGATAACATAGAAGGTAGCATGATTTTGATGATTTTTGGAAATCGATGTCATATGGCAAGAATCGCTAAAATTACCAGAAGTAACGTCTAGTTTTTGGATTTTCCGTTCTGTTTACAAACATCGATATGTTTATTCACACTCCTAATGTATAATTACATTTTACTTTATATATTTACATGTGGAATGTAAACAAACAAAAGTTTTTTAAAGAATTCTGAGAGCTTAGATGATTCTTCGCTCTGTTTACAAACTATCGTTTGTTTCTGATGATTTACAATGTTTATTTACATTTTCGTTTGTTTCTTTACATTTTCGTGTGATTATTTACATTTTCCGTTTGTTTATTTACATTTCCGCTTCGTTTATTTACATTTTCGAGTATTTATGTACATTTTCCGTTTGTTTATTTACATCTCCGCTTTGTTTATTTACATTCTTGTGTGTTTATTTATATTTTCCCTTTGTTTATTTTCATTTCCGCTCTGTTTATTTACATTTTCGTGTGTTTATTTGTATTTCCGCTTTGTTTTTTTACACTTTCGTGTGCTTATTTACATTTTTCGTTTGTTTATTTACACTGTCGTGTGCTTATTTACATTTTTCGTTTGTTTATTTACACTTTCGTGTGTTTATTTACATTTTCCGTTTGTTTATTTACAACTCCGCTTCGTTTATTTACATTTTCGAGTATTTATGTACATTTTCGTTTTGTTTATTTACGTTTTCAGCTTGTTTATTTACATTTTCTAGTATTTATGTACATTTTCGTTTTGTTTATTTACGTTTTCGGTTTGTTTATTTACATTTTCCGTTTGTTTATTTACACTTTCGTGTGCTTATTTACATTTTTCGTTTGTTTATTTACATTTTCCGTTTGTTTATTTACACTTTCGTGTGCTTATTTACATTTTTCGTTTGTTTATTTACACTTTCGTGTGTTTATTTACATTTTCCGTTTGTTTATTTACATCTCCGCTTCGTTTATTTACATTTTCGGGTATTTATGTACATTTCCGTTTTGTTTATTTACGTTTTCGGTTTGTTTATTTACATTTTCTAGTATTTATGTACATTTTCGTTTTGTTTATTTACGTTTTCGGTTTGTTCATTTACATTTTCCGTTTGTTTATTTACACTTTCGTGTGCTTATTTACATTTTTCGTTTGTTTATTTACACTTTCGTGTGTTTATTTACATTTTCCGTTTGTTTATTTACATCTCCGCTTCGTTTATTTACATTTTCGAGTATTTATGTACATTTCCGTTTTGTTTATTTACGTTTTCGGTTTGTTTATTTACATCTCCGCTTCGTTTATTTACATTTTCGAGTATTTATGTACATTTCCGTTTTGTTTATTTACGTTTTCGGTTTGTTTATTTACATTTTCGTGTGTTTATTTACATCTCCGCTTTGTTTATTTACATTTTCGTGTGTTCATTTACATCCGAGATGTAAACAAACGTCGCTACCCGAAAATTGGATGATAAAACTGTTGTATTCTCTTTAAAAAACATTTAATTATTGAATACATTTAGAAATATGTACATTATTTTACATCTAACTTACCCCTATAATATACTATAAATTCGTTTTCTGCAAGACCCACAAGTATTTTAAATTTTCCACAAGAAAACGAATCTTTTTTTGTGTGAAACAAATCTCATTTTATGGAATAATGAATTTCGTTTGTGGAAAGTTACGATCACTTGCAGGTTTTGTGGGAAATTTGTGGGCCGCATTTTACGTTCTGTGGGAAAAATATTTTCTTCTCGCATTTTTGTGGACTGTATTTTATATAATTTATTTGAAGATAAGTGTGCTGTGGGAATTAGGATGAAAGATATGAGCTAGAGATACTAGATATGGGATACGAGATAGGAGATAGAGAATGTGAAATGTTATATGTGGGATATATATATATGCGTGTGCTGCAATAACAAGGACAAAAGATATTTTCTAAGATAGCGAATGCGGTATATCGAATATGATAAAGGTAATCTGAGATATGATACATGAAATAAGTAAGGTGAAAGATATGGGTTAGAAATACAAGTTATGGGATATAGAATATGTTTATATGAAGTATACGAAATATGGAATGTGGGATGTAAACGTGAGCTTAGGATAATGGATATAGCATAGTGGATATTAGATGTTGGATATAGGATATACAATATATGAATAGTGTTAGGCACAGAACATCCAGTGTGTGAATAATAAATAGGATAGAGATCGTGGAGTTTAATATGCAACTTTTGCGGTGTTAGATGTGGAAAATGGAGTATTAGTCGTAGGATACGTGATACAGGATGTGGGATGTGAGATGTAGGACGCGCAAGATGGGATAGGATACAGCGTTTGAGATGCGCAACATAATATAATATTGAAACTGTACTTATTTTAACTTAATCTTGAAACAAGAATTTCATTCCGCAGAGGCTGCGATGAAAGTTGAGGAAGTTCTCTGGTTGTTCCAAAAAGTTTCTGTCAGGTATGAATATCGATTTTCACCACTACAAAGACGTTGTCTTTATAAGGACGATGACCATATTCGACGAATTACTGGAAACTTATCGTTATCACCACTTGCTGATCTTAGCATCCCATGAGTTTCTCGAATCCAAGGAAACTAGCTGGATCACACATTTTCGTGACCTCTGGTGTAATTTATTACCTCAGGAATCGCTATAAGGAGACTTCAATTGTTACAGTTTCCGCTTAAATCCGTGATATCACACAATTAAACGTTAGTTTTTTGTAGTTTATAGCTGTTTATTTTTATTTTTAGGGAATATTTAATCAACTTGTAACTTGGACAATGTACTTACCGAACTTTCCTTAGCTCGTCAAACTTCTCAGTATCGCACGAGAAAATATATTCATATTAGCAACTTCTAACTGTTGAGATATGTATAATTTTGTGTGCTAGACTAGATTAGCCGCGTAGTAGTGACACACGTATGTGAGTATGAGTGTATGGAAGTATGTGTGTGCACAGAGTCTCGAAAAACAGTGAATGCAACTGTTCCATTGGCAGTGTGGTATAGAAGATGGCGAGACAAAGAGAGTGCTGACACGCGTGCAAATGTATATCGACGACAATCCTGCAATTCGTTTATTAAATAAATCTAAAATTATTTTACTATAAATTCTAAGTATAATTTTAGTGTTCCTTTATTTTTATTTCGGCGATTAAGATCCACAATTCTCAACAGTAATCTCGAATTTATACAACTTCAATCGTCCAGGAAAACTCAGATACTGTTTTCTCTTTATATTATCCATCGCTAGAAATATTTTTGTCAATCAAATAATTATTTCACGTTGCGAAAACGAAGTGAATAATTGATACGATAATAATAAAGAATCGCACTCTATTAAATATACAGTCGTGCAAAAAGTTTCGGTCAGAATAAATGTTTAGATACGAAGAGCGATATCTAAAAGAATTTCAAATAGTATTGGATTTAAGAGTATAATAAATAAAAAATATATATATGTCGGAAATGAAAGGACACCGGGCCTTCCCTTTGGAATTCTTTGGAAAATCCCCAATACTTTAATCTTTATAAGTTAACCCGATTATAATTGTCCGAGATTTGCGATAATGAGCTCGGGCTCGAGGCGATAACTAGTCGCCGAACGTAACCGCGGTCACGGGATGAACGTTTTACCTAATAGAGATATAGAGTAATTGTATAGCTCTCATTAAAAAGAATAGTTGTAGCGGCACTCGACAGTAAACATTCCAATGATTTCTGCCCCGTGGTTCGCCACACACAGACCCTATTCTTCGGGCAAGATGATTACCAGATGCATCTCCACAGTACATGTTCAGCTAGCTTGAGGACCCCCTATAAATCTTAGGATTTAGTTAACTAAGGTCCTTCAAACGGACAAACAGTCTTTGTCCTAACAGTCCCTAAATCTATCACCTACTACGGGAAGATATGGGAAATCTACTTTTCTCACGAACGACGTTTCCCGCTAGCAACTTTTTCTCAAAGGCGGCTAGCATCTTTCTCTAACCACAAATATAGAAATTAACTAATTAACAGCAACGTCCATTTCCCTCACTTTTCGAACGAGGGTTGTTCTCGACGAATCCGATGATCTCGTGCCCTGAGACTCACCCCATTATAGTTTTCCTCTGCAGCATCACCGTGACGGAGAGGAACATTCTCGTGCGATCTCGTCAGCGAGTAAAACAACATCTTTACGATCAGTGGATACTTCACGTTTTTAACGAGTCCGACTTAGACTTTGGAAGAAAGCATATTTGTTATCCCGTTGACCGCGGATTCGTTATTGAACCTAAGATCATTATCATTAGCATCTCGAGTATCTAATTACCACGGTTACTTGTCAAATTCTGTAATAATCATATTTGTACTAGTAAATATCTTCTCTATTGTACAATAACAATATCTCATCCAAATGAAGATTCGTTACACGCCCCTAATCATAATGTGAACCCGACATATATATATATATTTATATATGTCGAAGATGAAAGGACATAGGGGCCTTCCTTTTGGAATGTTTGGGAAGGTCCCCAACACTTTAGTCCAGACTTACTTTATTATAGCTGTACTTAAATAATAAAACTGAGAAATAGCTGTTTATGATTTAATCCAATTATGTTTGCCCGAGATTTATGACAGTGGGCTTGGGCTAGAAGTGACATAACGGGTCGCTGAACGTAACCACGGTCACGAGAGGGACATGTACCTAACAGAGGTATGGAGTAATTAAATAGTTCTCTTTAAAAACAAAGGTTAACCCGAGGGGTACAGAGAGGTACAGAGAAGAATATATAAGGGCAGTTCCACTTGGACTGAGAGTCAGTCGGATAAGTTTTACTTATACTGTGGACAAGTACGTTGAGTCACATCCGGATCGTGGATCAGTAAGTTGAGTTCGACTTAGAGTGTGGAAGAAATCGCATTCGTCATCCCGTAGGCCGTGGATTCGTTATCGAACCTAAATTCATTGCCATCAACATCTCGATTATCTAATCACCGCTATTACTTGTTAAACTCTGTAATAATTACATTTGTATCAGTAAAATATCATCTATAATACATAACGACGGTGGCCAATTCACGTGAGGATTCATTATAAGCCCCTAATCCCAATGATAATCCGATATATATATATAATACATAATACAAATACATATAATAAATTTTATATATGCTAACTACCAATCTGTAATCTATCAAATTTCACAAACAATATCGCTTGCTAAAAAGCTCAAATATTACTCATCGTCCCTATTTCCGTATTTATCAATATCAAAATTCTCCCATCCATAAAAAATGTATTTTTCGTTGAACAGAAAGATTTATACACCAGTACTTTCGTAACAACAATCTGTATAATCTGACTTCGTCGCATATTGAAATTACCGGAAATGAAAAAGCCCGAGCAAAAAGCAACAGAAGCAAACTACGGTGCAATTCTAGATGCATATACAAGACTACACCTTGAAGACTTAATTAATTACACGACAAAAAGGATCGACGATAAACTGGGATTTAGAATGGGATAACATGAAGCATCTCTCTAGCAGCTTCTTCCAAGTACTCAAAGGCTCGAGGAAACTATGAAGGGTAGAACAGGTGGTTACATCTAGGCTCAAAATTGGCTGCATCAAAATCGCTGCTTCGTACATACTATCCAAAAAATCAGAACCTATTCACAACGAATGTAGCCAGACGATTGTAACAGTGGAACGTATACTCTTATACTTGAGATATAGAAACCATCGTATTCGTCTCAAAATCTGTTCATCGTTTAAAGGACAACTTCAACAAATACAAAATAAAGAAACTCATCAGATTCCTAAAAGAAACACGTCTATTGACAAAAATGTAATAGTTACGATAGTTGTTCATAACCAAAGTAGTTAACAAGCAATCAAAGAAAAAAGAAAATAATTTGTGACATCAAATTTCGCTAATAATATTATCTGTATGTTGCAATAGAGTACGAGGGATTATTCTTCCTTGCTATTTCCCATCGTTAACAAAAATTTCGCCATCGATATATGTAATTTCCCGCTGCGTTAGTTACGATTCTGCATTCCCCCTCTCTCTGACGTTACCATTTTTCCTGGTGTCGAAAGGAGGAAAAAAATGAAATCCGCTCACAGCGATAGTTCAGCAGAAACAGTTGGTGCCGCCTTTCGCGCAGATCGATACCTGGATATCGTTTCAAAGCTGGCATCGCTGTATCGAGTTACAATTACAGACTATCTGGGCATGTTCATTCGTCATTATTATCAGTTTCCATGCGATGCGCATCTTTGTCGTCCGATCGAACAAACGCCAGGTTATCCCGACCGGTGGAATAGTTTGCTAGCCTGCGTCTACCGATCCTTATCCGCTATCATACCGTTATAAAATACGATCGTGATAAACTGTGCCTCGCATACGTGTTACGTTGCTGGGAAAATTGTAACACCCGGCGATGCGTACGTGAAAACGTATTTTGTTCAAGGGAGAACAAAGTCCTGCACGGTTTAGCTTCGAATCGTTTCACTGACTTTCGATGCATGTAGGTATTTCGAAAACAGCAATTAACCTCTCGCATCCCGACAGTTGTCGATATTTTGCTGTAACTGGTTCCAGCTATTTTCCAAAAATGTTCGGAATTTCAATGTTTCTTCGTGCTATTCTTGTAATGAAAGTGCAGTATTCCTGTAATGAAATGTAACATATAGTGGTTCACGAAAGTATTCGAGGACTTGCAACAGCAGATTTTCATGAATATATTTACGTGTGTTAGCGTTTTCAGATTTCATTAGCACTGTAATGAAACAAGACTATTGTAATTATATGCGTCAGATTTAAAAACAATCCGAAAATGTACGTTAGAGTTACGAGACACTTATTGCTAGCATACATACGTCTAGTAAAATATTAGTATAAAATATGTGAGAATAGTGGTTTTGTACACGTAATTAGTTAATCCATCTTCAGATAGTTTCACTAAATATGGCTTATATAATTTATATTATATATTCTATAAATAAAATTATATTATGTAATGTATTAATAATAATATATTGTATATAATATAAATATAATATATTAATATAATATATATTATATAATAATATAATAATTAAATAAATAAATTATATAATAATATATACTATTCTATATTATATAATCAATAGTTGACTGTCCAAATATGCTTATGAATAATTTTTATCATTGGATTTTTCATCCTTTTTTCGCAGCATGACTAAAGCATCGTGAAAATAGCCAGTTGCACACGGGGAGAATAGGATATGAATCGAATTATGTATACGCTTAAATGCGATACAATAAATAATAAAACACGTGTTACATGAATTTTGATTTATATTCTTGACGGGGAATCGAGAAACAGGAAACGAAAGCAAACAAATGCTGGCAGTCTTTCCTGCGAGAATATTTAAATAAAATTCCTCCTTTTATTACCGCAACAATAACGAGAATTGAAATCTTTATTAATTCAGTGATTTACATTCCTTTAGATATCAACTACCATTAGCGCCACGTTGAATAAATCCAAAGGATCTTCTTGATCCTTCGAAATCCGTATTTCAAACTTAATATTCATTTTCAACCTAATCCTGCAATACGCCTGAATCAATTTCAAGCCTAACGTATGTTTCATTTCGTATTGACAAATACATTTTGATTTCTATATCTGAAACTACAGTGACTCAAGAAAGTACTTAAATATTTACCATAAAAAGCCTTTACGAATGTACTGTACTTGTTATAAAAGTTTGAAACATTTTGAAGTTTTATTGGTACTCTGATGTCTGACTGTCATGATTTTATCAGTAAAATCTGAAAGTAATCCGAAACTGTGTGTACAATGTACAAGATATTTACTGCAAATTATGTATTGAATAAAGTGACAAATATAATAAGTATTAAAGATGGTCTCACTGAATATCGATGACATAGTTGCACGAAATATTTCGTAGCTCCTACGTACGTTTTCAGATTTGTTTCAAGCATTACGTACGAAAGCATAATATTAGTGTTAATGAAATTTCGTGAAAATGTTTCGTATAACACACATGTAAAATTCATAAAATGCTTCTACAATCGTTTGAATATTTTTCTGAGTTATTTCCAATCATTATGAGACACGATTATCCAGAAAAGAAAAAAGGAAGAAAAAGTGCACGTTCTTGGTTAAAAAAAAGTTAATCGTTTTAAGCGGTGTGTACATTTACAAAAGCCATCTCTAGACAAAAAGTAGAACATGTATTAGATTTGGAAATATTGTCAACACGATTGGGCGAACCCATGTTGGATCCGCGTCGGTCGACAGTGGAATAAGCGTTTACTGGCGCGTCCGCTGAAATATCGAGCGGCTCTACTTGCAAGAGAGTGAGGAAGGGGGTTGAACAACCGCGGACGTACTCGAACCTGGCCGATTTTACCCGATCTCAGCTAACTCCGACCGAGGCAACTCTGGGTCAGGTCAGCCAGGTCAATCGCCCCGGCTGTTCGTGTCGCGAGAGACCTCGACTCTGGTCCCTTCAATCGTTTTAGACGTGGTTGCACAAGGAACGAGTCTGTCGCAGCCTGGGCCCTTGGAGACAGTCGTTTCACGTCTGCAGAAGAGACTAAGCTATCCTGCTTATTATACATTATCGGAGATCAAATCCACAAACCTATCCTAATCTAACCTAAATCTATTGCTCGTGTTATTTTATGGCCTTCACTTACGAGCAGACTGCGTATTTTCAGATGGCATTTGTATTTATGGAAAATTGGAAAACATAAACTTGCACGGAAATGTGATTTTCTATTGAGAATTCTACATTTTTAAATTATATCCTCAAAAATATGAATAGTCTACTTATTAGAGTGCAGATTTTTATACATTTATGGGAAATTTGAAAATGGAAAAATGTACATAATGCGCTTGATAATCCAACGTTAATAAATAAATATTAGTTATAATCATATTTAAGTATTGGTTTGAAATATGTCATAAATATTAATGATTACAGGAAATAGGAAAAAATTTGCAAATCTTCACAAACTTATTAAATTGGAGTATCTGGAATTATTAATTCGTTTAGAATTTTGCGATATAAAGAATCTACGTACATATATTAGTGATTAACATTTCTGAATCGTTATCGAACACGAATATATAAGTTTGTGAAACATTGAGAATATAACACTCATGATGTTTGACGGATGAAACACATCTCTATTTAAATTTCATTCTTTTCAGTTGCGTTTATAAAAATATAAGTTTGCAAGAACATGCACAATGTATGTATTATCGAAGATCACAGAGAAGATAAAAAATTTGGCATTGGCAAAGAAATAAACGAAAGTGAATACTTCGAGATAGTAAATTAAATTGTAGGGATTTCCCAGGAATGAAAAGCAATCGTCGAGATTCTGCAGGAAGTGCACGGAAATTTTCTGAATAAAAACTTTTACTTCGTCATAGCCCTAAAAAAAAAAGACAGGATAATTTGCAAAAGTTCGGAGATAGAAACTAATTCGCGAATCTCAAATTCGTTGAAAATAAGTTCCAACTTCATCAGAGACAAAAGAGAATCGACGAAATTTGGCAAAAGACAGGGCACAATTTTCCGAAGGAAACTTTTGCTTTACCATGCTTCCCAAAAAGGGAATATAACTTGCAAAAGTTTCGAGGCAGAGAACTAATTCGTAAAATCCTCCAAGTTGATCCAGGATAACTTCGAAATTTATGAGAGATAAAAGAAAAGCAATGAAATTTTCTAAAAGATGCATCACAATTTTCAAAGTCAAACTCTTACGTTCTTATTGCATGAAAATATTTAAAATCACAGGTGACAGAGAATCTGTGAAGTTTTCCAAAAAGTGTATTATAATATTCTAAAAGGAATATTTGATTTTACGAGAAGAAAATAATTTTTAAAAAGGGAATGACGCGCAGAGATTTCAAAGTGGCGAACAAATTCGTGAAATCCTGTAAATTTCTAAATTTATCACAGAAAGAGAATGAACGAAATTGGATAAAAGATATTTGCCACGATATTCCATACGAAAGCTTTCGTTTTGTATTTCTGAAAAAGAGAATCTGCGACGCGAAAAGATTTCGGGATAGAAAACTAATTCGCGAGAGTCTCTGTTTCGTATTATCATCGAAAACGATGTACCATTAACGTGGCATTAAAGCTGAATTCCCGCGAGTTCGAAAATTTCATATTCTATGCACGTACAAAAGTTAACCACGCCGAGGGATTAACTTCGCTCACAACCCAATTTTCTAACTTTGTATATTTCATGCCGCGTTACTGTTACAACCGTTCTCCTCGCGACTACGTCAGTTTGTCATATTTTCCGCGAGTTTCTGCCCGGTTGCCATTATTACTGTCGGTTTCTCTTTTCATATTGTTTTGACCGCGATTTATCGTATCTTTTTACTACTATCCATCCACCGAAACACGTATCAAGAAATAGAAACAATTGTGACAATGATATAGCATTGAAAGAACGTACGAAATATTTAAATTTGGAATTTGGATTAATTTAATTTCAATTAATTTTCAACGAATGTTAAATATTTGACGATTTCAAATTTATACATTTTACACTGGATATTTCGTAATTCTTTAAACAAAATTAAATACTTCTTCGATTTAGAATAAATATTAATAATTTGTGAATACTGAACATTTAACTATCTGGAACTTATAAATTTATTTAAAAGATATTTCATAATTCTATGGAATTTCATTTTACTTTGAGATAGTTAAATAATATTTGGAATCTATAATAGAAATTAATTTTGGATTTGAGTATGATTGTATTAATGTAACGGGTATCTCATGTATTTTTGAAGACTTTAGACGTTGAATAAGTCTGGATAGCTTAGAAATGGGTTAACTACGTATAGTCATTGTGTGAAACGTGTTTCATAATTTATCGGCGTCCTGGAATCGGTTCAGGTTTTGTGATTAATTAGCATTGTTATCGATCACTATCCAGTCTATAATTACTACGTGTTCTAGGGGAATCAATGATTCGGCGGTAGCCCGACAAAACACTTCGCTAAATAATTAAAAAGTGATTAGGCCAATCCTCTCATGTTATACAATGATATTGATTTATCTGTCGTTTTTTAAAGATATATAAGTATAATATAATATAATATAATATATATATGAAATAATGTGTAATTGTGATGTGGCGAATACTGAAAATCAAATATACCAAATATGAAGGAAAATATAAAATACCTTCAAAAGTATCGAGCATCGTGGAAGTAAAAGTTCTAAAAACAAGCAGAAATCAGGGGAACTATAATAAGGGAACATAATAAATCAAAGAAAACGGAAACGTCATCGACAGGCACGACGCGGTTAACGCAAGTATGAGAAAATCTCGAACGCGAACGAATTCCTCTTCATGGAAATTTCTCGGTGGAAAAAGCATCCCGGAAAATCGAAGTTTCCTCGAGGGGAAGAATAACGAGTGATCGTTAGTATCGTCAGAAAGTTGCATGCAACGTCCAGGCGCGAGATCGCGGAAGAAAAATCCTCCGGTCATTTTTGTTCTAAATAGAAGTTTCCATTTACCGATAAAAACGCGCTCTCTTAGCCCTGTTATCTGAATCCGCGTTATCAATTTTCCGGGAGAAGAGAAAAGAAAGTGTATATAACGCGCTTTTATTACGATCAACCGGAGTTTTCATGAGAAACCAAGTTTCTGCGGGAACACGGCCGGGAATGTGTTTATCGTGAAAAGAAGCTTTCAGCGAGACCGCGAGAAGACAGATTTTATTTGATAATTTTGAAACGTCGACGAGGTAAAGTGGCGGCAAGACCCGGCTCTCTTCCAGTTTACTTCCCTGGACGCTTTACTTATCGCGAAATGTAAGTATCACGTGGAATCTGACATTTTTCTGGCAGGATGAGAAGTGATTTCTATTTCAGTGACGAGAGAAAAAAGGAATCGAATTAACGTTCGCACACCAGTTGATAAAATAATGACCTGAATGATCGTTTCGGAGTATTTCTAGATCCATAGATTGTGGGCGAAATATTTATTATCTGTTAGAAAATATTTACTCTACATTTTCCAAAAATTTTACTCTATATTTCTTTATTTATCACTTTTGTAGTTATATTTATTTATTATTCTTTAGAAAATATTTACTGTACATTTTAGAAAATGTTCACTCTGTATTCTAGGAAATATCGTTATACACGTATATCCTAATCTTTTGCTAAATATTTTGAAATCTCATTAAAAGGCTAATATTTACGAACTTTCATCTTTCTACGATGTTCTTCTTCTCTACCACAGATTACTTTCAAGATCTGCTGCTCCGCTACAACTTAGAGTTAACCAGTAACATGTCACTTTCAAAGATTGGGAGTAGTTGAAGGTAGTCCTTGAAAAATCTCAAATAAAATCTGTTCTCTCATTCTCGGTTATTTTATACGTCGTATATTGTATTAAAATACGTAATTGCTTAAGTCGCATAATATCGGAACATTTCGAAGATATATGTGGAATAAAATATTTCTAAGATTTAATATTTCTGATTTATTCAAAGAGAGTTCTACATATCGGTATTCTGAATTCAAGCGTCTCTCGACATAATCACGAACAATCGCAAATACAAATTTACTATAGGAATTGGGTTATCGGTCTGTAATTCAAGTGTGTTCATACATTCTATGTATATATGATTCCACTCGAAGTTTCAATGCTTAATATTGATAATAATATCCTGAAGAATATTAGATCAAAAAACCTTTCAAACGCTTCTTCCAATAAAAAAAAAGGCAAAAGGACCTTTTATTTACTAACAGTTGCTGCAGAAAAATTCATTCCACGCTAGAAGATTAATTCTCTTAAACGATTTAATTTCAAACAGATATTACATTGATATCTTGATTACATTGCTGACAAAAAATAGCTTGTAACAATTTATTGAAGCCAAACTGTATAACGATAGGCAAATAAAAAAGAAAGCAAGAATTTTTAATATTCAACTTTGAAATTAATCTACCATTATTGAGACAAATTATTTTCGAATATTTCACCCTCGCCTTTCTTCAAAACAACCAAAGTACAGTAGTTTCGGGTATGAAAATTCTTTCGCGAGATGCCACAAAGAATTTCCATCGAAGCAAAGAATATATTCGCTTTCCCCCTTTCTCTGCTCTGCTGTGTCTACTTTTCCGTGTTATAGCCGAATTTTCGTGCTTTTATTTAGCCAAAGAAAGGAAAGAGAAAGAAGTGCGATGCACATCGATGGAAAGTTTGGAGAAGGTGACGGTAAAATGCAGCGTGCCAGGGTAACTTATCCGTGTTAATTATTCAACTACGACAGGCACGAGACTGGTCCAGAACTCAAAATCGCGGACAAACCATGCTCCATGAATAATGCAGTGTTTGTATCAGAAGTTACCACTCGAAGCGGACGCGCTAAAGATATTCCATAAGAAAACTCGAGGACGTTATGACAGTTTCCAATTTTTGTATTTCTTCTAATACAAAATGCACCATGCACTGTGATATTAGTAAACTGCAGATGTTCATGAAAATTTATATTTTTAAGAATATAATCGAGAAGATATAACCTAGATAGAAAATGGTTTTGTTTATTAAATATTATTGGAAATTTGGATATATTCTATATTTCTAGATATTATGTTCACTCTGTGCATTTTTACATCTTCTCCACAAATGGATAAAAGTTCAGAATTTAATTATTCGTTATCAGATTAGTCAAAAATATTATTGTCGATAAACTGATTTTGAAAGTATCGGAATCGACACACTTTTGTAGAATGGGATGATTTTAACTTGTGAACATTCAATTGACAACAATTTATAAGAATTAAAGGATAAAAATCTGTGTTATTTGTACCCTTTTATATCCAATTAAAATTAACGTTGAAAGTGTATGATTCGATGTAGGGTTTACAAAGAGGAATTTTTAAATAAATTCTGGACGTATGATTAAACGTAAAAATTATCGAAGCTTCGACAAAGGTATATTTAAAAGATTTATTACATTACATCGCTGGCACAATGTACTTTGACCTGCTATTAGATTGCACGAAAGATTCGAGATCACCGAGCGAAAAAAAAATGTATTCGCACGCCCTAATTTTAGATTATTAAAAGGGAGAGAGGAAATCATTTATGAGTCAAAATTTCTGATACCGAAAAAATGCGAAAATCCGATTTAAATAGCTGGCTGGTGATCAAAGTGGTGCAGAAATTTGCAATTACTTTCAACACGCGACCTAGTCGTTTAGTATTAAGTTCGAACACCGATCACCGACACCATCTCTCGCGCTGAAAAACGCTACTTAAAAAGTTAACCAAGATTTCCTAACAGATATCAGGACCAATGACAAATTTTTGCAAGATAAGATACCATCACTGTGTGAGCAATGTCTCGTTCATTTTTTGTCATTGCACCCGATAAAAATATATACGTTTAACGAACAATATTCGTGACAAAAGTACTATCAATTCTTTTCGCTGGTAGCCTGCAGGCGACAAAGTAATCTAAAAAGATATATACGCGGATTTCCATGTATTTAGGAATTAATAGCGTGTGCACTGTTTTATTTCACAGCGTTATGTTCTATTAAATATTGTCAGCACTATTTATAGTACGAGAAAAATAATAGCTGTGTTAACAGTCGACACGAAACTACTGAATTGTAATTTAACTAGATGGTCTGATAGTAGAGTATTAATCCACTAATTACTTCTTTCGTTCAATTAATCTAATGCATTTCAAAATTGTATATCTATTCTGACTTTATCTTTGTCTAATTACACGCTCTAATTTCTCTTCAAAATTTTATTTCACATCAACATAATAATTTATAAAGTTACTTAGTGATGAATAATTCTTACCGTTTAATCGACCATTTCTTTTTCATTTCAAATGTTATTCTATTATAATACATATGATAGTTCATGAGTATCAATTATAGCTCGTCGAACAGCACCAAAGCCATTGTGTAGCTGAAGGTGGACGCTTTTGTTCGTGATCACTCGCAACTGCACTTTATTGCACAAGTCTATTGCAGTAGCTCCTCGACTGCGTGGGTTATTCGTGCAATTTTGCATAAATCACGCGCTATCGAGGGGTAGGGCCAGCATAATAGAAGGCAGCCCTCTTATTTCACGATTTATTCCCGCAACGTAATGGCTGATATTAAAGGACCGTAGAATGCGCGTCCCAGATTAAAATCTTTCCTCTGCCAAACTCCTATAAACCCGCGAAATAACCCTCTTCTTATCAATGAACCGCTCGTTCCTCTCTGAAATCGGTAGTTCTATATATTTAGACAGTGGAACAGAATATCCTAGATTTATTATTAAATAAATGGACAAATGTTTCGTCCGTAATAAATCCTTTTAGAACGAAGGATCCATAATCTTAATCTGTCGTCGTTCGAGGAAATAATTCTGACCAAGGGTCGACAGGTTGTTGCACAGTTGCGAAGGAACATAGCAGAGAATGATACATAGTGTTCTTGATAACACAACACGATCGACTAGGAGGTGATTTTGTTTGTTTGTTGATAAAATTGTTTCGTACGAGGCTTAGTTCTTGAGAAAATCGAGATTGAAAATTCGTGCGATATGTGTGCACTGAATCGCCTGTTGATTTCACATACGTCGATATTTCAGATTTCAAAAGACCCGAGTATGAAAAGAATTCTTCTTTTTAAGTGCCATATACATTGAATTAAATACCACATACTGAGATATGTGAAGAAGCACGTGCTGAAGCAACACGGATATCTGTTCGACATATCGAGCAAATTTTTGGAGCTGATTCTTCCGGAAACTGAGCCTTGAAAGAAAAAATCCTATTCTACATATTCGACTTATCTTTACACGTGGAATCAACCTACAGACGGTGATATCACGTTATGCAGGGTGCTATGTATATCAGCAACTGTACAGGTTGCATTTAAATGAATGCTTTTAAAAGAAGCTCTGGAAATAGTCTACTAAAAGCCCCACCTTGTAAGAATAAATAACGTGAGAATGGAAATGAAGTTTATCTTATCTATTCAACCTGTTAACTGGGTCATCCCTCACTACGAAACTTCTTTAGTCACGGAATTAAAGATTGATCACTGCGAATTAGTTTTATTTGGGCTGATTTTAACTCTCCGAATATAAATGATACCATCAGACATCATAACCGTTATGAGACAAATTTTTAAAGTTATGGTATAAGAGCTAATATCTTTAATTAAGTTGTTTTTGTTACGGATAGCTACTGCAAGTGATTAAAAATTGTTTGATTTGATAATCATTATCTATGACGCGGATTTTAGTTCGGTTACGAATAACCATTATAGATGACGGAAATTTAATTTTGGTTACCAGTAACCATTATCGGCGACCTGAATTTTATTTTAGTTACCGATAACCATTATCCACGAGAACAGTATTTTCTAGTTATATTCGGCTATTGTCAATTGTTACTACCGTTATTTATAATTAGTACATATGTACTGACAGCATGAAAAGTATAAATTATGAAATTTATACACATCTTATTAGCGAAATGAAACGGTATGAAAATACATAAAACAAGGAATAGGATAAAAGGTATTATAGTACAGTATTTTTATTAACACTTGTATTAATATACTAATTAGCAACAATGTTAATAAAAATTGACAATAGTCGAATGTAACCAGAAAAATTTGTCGTCGATATTAGTTAGCGGTAATTAAACAAATTTTTCGCTATCGATAATGACTATCGGTAACGAAAATAAAATTCGGGCCATCGGTAATTCTTGGCAACCAAAAAATGGCAACCAAAAACAATTCCAATCATCGATATTAATTACTGGTAGCCAAAATTATATTTTCATCATCGGTAATAGTTACTTAAGTAGTTAAAGAAAATTTTAGTCATTCATAGCGGTTATTCGTAATCAGCACGATTAGAAATTAATATTTTTTAATCATTTCATTTCGTGAGAAATTTCTTTTAGATTTATTGATAACTTCTTCTATTTAAATAAAAATTAATTTCTGCTAAATGACATTTTTGAACAAAAATGTTTTGAAGTAATTTTAATTTTAGATCTCTGGATACGATGCGTTCCGAGTACAAAAGTAGCGATGCATCAAAATTAAGAGTTCCCTGGGTAAGTATCTTGTTCTTTTTATACCTATATTCTATCATTCTTGCATTCATCATTTCGTTCTTTCATTATATTATTATATTTGCTACTTTTCCTGCACTCTGTTTTGTGCAATTTGATGTACAAAATGGGCCACCTGGCTCCTTTGTCAATAACAATAATAATCACATTAAACATTTCCAGTAAGTTAGAAAAATAATCACAGAAAACGACAAAAGAGAGAAAAGGAAATATGAGACAAAAATTATTATATTAAAATCCAAATAATTGAAGTCATTCTTTTCACGGAATTCAATACGATCGCAACGCGTTCTAGAGTTACCTTTCATACGTTTCAAACTACGTAACGAATTTTCTCAGTCAATTCCACGGTTTCCAGACAATATCAATTTTCCATCGAGCAGAAACGGTTCCCCCTCTCGATTCAAGCGCTAAAACTCCAAGTCAGGGTAGTTCGCAAAGACACACCGTATTCACGAAACCGTGCCGTCTAATGGGTTAAGACGCCGGATGGAGGAAGTTGGTTGACGTGGATCGCGTTAGGTTACGCTCTACGACTAACCGAAGATAACTGAATGCAGAAA
This sequence comes from Bombus fervidus, assembly GCF_041682495.2. Taxonomy (NCBI): domain Eukaryota; kingdom Metazoa; phylum Arthropoda; class Insecta; order Hymenoptera; family Apidae; genus Bombus; species Bombus fervidus. The sequence goes on from NC_091528.1 coordinate 3,880,140, forward strand.
CTTCCCGAGAGACCCTTGTTTACGAACTAAAAATCTCGCACTCCTTTAAAAGCGACCTCGATGGAAACGAACCTCGACTTGCACGAACACACAGCGCCTTTCGTTACGAAACTTTATATTGGCTCTTGGATACACAAGCCGGCTAATCTCGCTGTAATAAAGAGAGGGAAAAGAACCATAGAGAAAATACAAAAGAGAGGAAGAAATGAAATAAGAGAATTCGATAAAATTTATAAGCTTTCCGCGTCGTTTTATTCGCGTTTCGCGCGATTTCGTAGCAGAAACCCGTCAATTAAACTCCGCTCACGCCAACCACGTAATCCAAGGACGGAAAGCTTTTATTGACTTGGAAGTTAACGCAATTTCCCCGGGTTACATGTTTGCCAGACTCGATTCTGCTGAATTTTTCTTCCTCCTTTTGTTCCGCCGAGTGGACCAAGAGGCGGACCAACCATTTTCTTTCCCTTTCTTCCTTCTCTTCCCCCCGATCTCTTTTTCCTTTACCTCACTCGTCGTCGTCTTGGGAATTACGCTTGATTTAAAGCGCCGTTCGTTGTTTCTCGATACGATGTTTACGAGCGCTGTCCATGAATTCGCCCCATCGTGAAATAACGCGGTTTGCGTGAAAGAAATAAAGCAACAGAAAGCGTTCCTCCAAGCAGCGAATGGATTTTCACGTATCCTAATTCTCTAAATTACGGGGCAATATCGCTTGAAAGCTGGGTTTCTAATTTGAGAGTTCCAAGCCTCAGGAACGTTGCAATGTGTTTTATAGAAAGCTATTTTTAGTTGCGATTATCTTTTATAGGAAATTTGATTAAAAGTAAAGATTCGATCTTATCGAGATAAATAGCAATTGATTGTTATTAATAGTAATTATTAGTTGTATCATTGAGTTTTCATAGGATTTATTACAGTATACTTAAAAAATAGTAAAAATTAGTAAAAATATTTTGTCGTAAACTTAAAACGTACGTGAATGGTCTAAATTTGATGTCTTTCGAAATGTTCTTTGCTCCATTAAACTTGACTTTTTATAAAACTACAGAAGAGAAATTCGAAGATGATATATAGATGAAAAAAAGGGTTAATATCGACGAGAAGTAAAACCAAGAGATTTAGAGGAGAATGTAGTACAGGCTGTTGTCGAGAACATGGTTTAGCTTCTATGATTTCCCTCAGGTACACGTCGGAAATGTCATTTTGCTTGGCGAAACATAAATCGTACAATGTGTCGCTAAACTAGCAGCGTTAGATTCGATCAATCATCCTTCTCATTCATCTTCTCGATATTTGATACGTTTTAATAGAATCAAATAGATGATTCAAATGAATTGTCACTAAATAAACAATATCGGTAAACGTTCAAAAAAATACTCCGTCATTGTATAACAAATTTCATGATTGCAGGAAGAAAGATTACTTTAATCAATTTTTTATCGAGTATGTGTTGCGGACAAAACGATAAATTCAATCAAGTTGTATTTTTGCCAATTCAAACTGAAGTTTCTAAATACTTTTAGAAAATATCTACTTCGTATTAATTTTTATTAGGTTCTGGATTACGAGTAGATAAAACATATTGTATCAGAGCAACATTGAGCGGAACGAGTATTTTGAAATTGAGTAAGCCGTTAATATAATATTTATCAAACAAAAATATCGATAAATACTCGTATTTTCCAATGAACCATTTGTTTCGTCAGATTGTTATATTCTAACAATGAAAACAATATCTCCTCGTTCTTTCGTTAATATATTATTGCCTCGTAATCTATATGACAGCTGTCTCGTAATATACATGATATATGACATTAGAGACATCTAATGACGTTCCATGGTATACGACACTTTATGATTTCTTTATGCAAAGTTCCAGATCGGATCTCAAGATGTTATATCCTAGTTGACTCAAAAAATACTACCTCGGTATATTTTATTTCGTGTGTTATCCACAGCATATACACGTAAAACTCTGGTCCTAATTTCTCTTACATTTCCGCTCTTCAATCAAATAGTCGATTACGAATCGCAATGGAAAAGCAATTCGTTTAGATAATCGAGCGTTTTCCGGAAGAAAGCGGCGCGACTAAAACAACAAACCGAGATAACGACACGCGAGTGTACCTATCCCGCTGTTGAACGATTGTAACCGGAACTGGAAGGGTTGCTTCCTCGTGCACTATGCCTATCAACCTGTACACCTGAATTTACGACTCGAGAATACCTTCACTCCATAAATCCAACACGACACCGTCGGCCCTGAAAGCATGCTTATCTGGATATCCGACTATCCGGTTATCGGGACTTCTACTCCCTCTCTTTCCGTCGAGTTACCTCTAATTGGCTGGTAAACGAAATCCAACCCCATTCGCACGAAATGTGATTATTCTATGTCCAATCAACGCGAGAAAACGCGCCTCCGACATAACTGCGAGCTGGAAAAAAAATAAGCGGAAGCAGCTGGAATTTCAGGTTCGATGGTTTCTTTATGAGATCTCGTTAAAATTAATTACTAGCTACTCGAGTGGCTATAGAGATTTAAATGAATAATTAAACGTTAGCAAATGATAGACTGATATAGCATTAGAGATTAACTGCGGATATTTATGCAAATTTACGCATTGCAAATAGTAATGTATTTTTTAGTCTTTTTTAATCTAAAATAATTTTTAGTATATTTTTATGTATTTTATATATTTTTGTACATTTAAATTTTTCTCAAATGCAAAAATAGTCTGATAATAAAATATTATTAAAAGCGATGAATTGATTTAAGCTAAATTTTCGGTTTGAATTTATTTCCCTCGTAGTTGTATTTCGATTGAAAAAAGTGTTAAATATTTGGCTTATCGACGAGTTGCGCGATGTAATAGAGATTGGTAGGTATTTTTACATCCTTTCAGACCTTTTGAAAGGCTACGATTGTAATAAAATTATGCTAGGAAAAACTCGTTTCCAAAGGATAAAAGTGGCAAAACCGATGGCTGTAAATTTTCTGCGATTAAAAGTGCAGCTTCCCGTCATAACTGAAAATCATTCGCTAATCCTGCTTTTATAGGGATATTTTATAGAGAGCTTTTATACTTTGATCTTCTGCAGAGATAGTTCAATCGCAAGATTCGTATCCATTTTCAAATAAACGAGTTCCAATTATCAGCAGCAAAAGCTCTCTGTTGCTATCCCTAAACATCCCTAAAACGAAAATAAAATAAAAACTCAGCCGTGGAATATTATTCTCCGTCGCATAAACTAACCCAGCGCAACAGAATCACTTCAAACAAACTAGAAAAAAAAGGAAAAAGAAAAAAAGAAAGAAAAAATAAACGATCAAAACAAAGCACGTATCATTCAGCGAAGATCCTCCATCAACTCTAATGAACGTTCGGTCAGCTTCAAGGAGTAATCCCTGACTGGCGTGAGATTGGAACGGAATAGAGAAGGGTGTTTATAACAGAGGATGGATCGAAAAGGGGTAGTAGGGTGTCGGATAAAATGGAATGCACTTTGAGAGTTTCTTTGTGCATTACGCGGTAAGACGTGTCGAGGCGCTGATTATCGCGTTTCCAGAAGGCTGGTTAACCACCTAGGGGATAAATCGATCGTCGGATGATCGAGTCAAGGAGAATGGACGAGGTTTGGGACATCGTCCCACTCGTTTCATCCTTCGGTACTGCGGGGGATAAAAGAATCGAAGCAAGGGACGCAGAGCTATGAAAGAGAGAAAGAGAGACAGATAGAGAGGGAGCGAGAGAGAAAGAGAGGGATGGTTACACAGGGAAGAAAAAGCTCGTAGCAACGTCGATAGGCGAGATAGATAGCCGGTAGGATAAGCTCTTTATACCCAGGGATAAATTTAGCGACAAAACTGTTGGATTAAGGATGCTTCCGACTTCCAATGGAATATTTATGTCCCCGGGGAAAATCGAACGTCGAATGGCTCGCCACCAGGACGAATCGTGCAAAGTGGCGAGAAGAGACACGAACACGTAAACTTTGCGGAAAGCAACGAGCAAACAACCGGCACAAGTTTATGATACCCGAGGACCAGTCGAAGGATTTAGTGTCGCGACCGCGGCAACGTTACGACGATTGCTGAAAAACTTCGAATTTCGGCGAATTTTAAGCGGATCGTTGCAATTTTGAGAAAGTTGCTGGTAAATTTTAAGGTTTGAGCTGCGATGCTGGTTGGAAAAATTCAAATTTCGACGAATTTTAAGCGGACCGATTCTGGTGAATTTCAGGTGAATTTTAGCATTCGAGATTTTAAGAAAATTGAATTTTAGTTGAATTTTAAAGATTGTCAGATAATTGAGGGACTGAGAATTGCGGCGATGTGATTCGTGATCTGACAAATTTGAATAACCATTTCACTGTTGAATATGCACGTACAATTGTAGATGAAAGAAAGATTATAAAAACAGGAGTAGAATAAGACACCATAATTTTACAAAATGAATTTATATTTAATAAAAGCAATGAATAAATATGATATATACCACAAAATATATTAATGTGGTAAAACATTGTTGGTACAAGAGTTACTAAAATTTAGAGTATTTCAATCTTAAACTTTCTTCTATTCGATACTGTACATTCCTGTGACAAGACATTCTGCACCGAATAAATTTGTCAATCATTAGTTGTATTTAATTTAATATAATTCTTACTTTAGATGATGTGCGAAGATCGAACAATATTCAAGTGTTTTGGACATCACATTTTTTCGCACAAAATCAATTGAAGCAGGCGTTAAATGATAAGAAAAGATCGTTTGATTATACGCTACGCGGAATCAGTAAATTTAGGGATTCAGTATGGCGGATATGTATTTTACAGAACGTATTATTACAATTTCAGTATTGGAAGGATTAACAATACTCTCAAACGTTTACTTCGCGTGTCCGTGTTAATGAGGAATGATTCAATGTTTCTTACCATGTTTATGAGCAATAGGTAATTCGATATTCAACATGAAGCAGAAACCAACATTTTATAAAGAACAACAACGGACAGAGTCACGCCATTACGATTCTTAGTCTATATATACATTGAGAATAAAGAAATGAACTTAATGAAAATGGAAATTTAAAAAAAGCAACGTGATTATTAGGTTAACTGTTGCGTCAGGGGAGCAGGTCTTCGTAAAGTAGAAAGTGGATGCAATTTAATTATGTAAATTGGCCTGCACGCAAAGTTCGGACCAGTGTAGTTTTCCAAGGTTTTCAAACGAAAACCAACTTTATTCTTGACCGTACCATCGTAGGAAGCATGGGACGATTTCGAAACTACCTTGAGATAATTTAATCGAAGTATAGAAAAAGAATCAACGATCTGGTGTGGTATTGGAAAACTTTCTCGACGGCCAAAAATGAACAATCACTAATCTTGGAAACAACGGAATTTTAAAACTAGTGTCTTTGTTCCACAAAACTAATCAACACCTTAACACACAGATAAAGCTTTTTCTTTGTCTTCTTTTCCTTTTGTAAAAAGCATTAGATACATTTGCAGGAAAATTGGATCATCAAATTATCTAGTCAGTTTCAAATTGATTAGTAAACAGCTGGGCTAAAAAGAGTTCCTCGCCTGATCCTTCGTGCACAATAATTTACTAGCCATTAATATCAGAAAATTGGTAAGTTACAAATTGTAGATTATAGTCTTTCCTTTCATGAATTTTATAGTTTCATATTACACATGAGATCATCGGAGGATCTGCAGATTATAATATTTATTTGTAGAAATTTGTGACTCGTAATATTTCACTAACAAAGTATTTCTTAGCATCAATAGTAGCATTAATGTTATTTCAACTGTGCAAGAAGTTTCTAGAAGAGTCTAGCATTACAATCTCAAATCTCAAAGATAACTAATGGAAAATACCAGGATTCTGGTAGGAAAAATAAAAATATACTATATTTATTAGTCGTGCAACCTGCACTATTCATAAAATTAAAATACAAAAATTAGAATACTTCGCTTTAAAACCTCTTCCCATCACCGGGAACTGTCGTCGAAATATCCGCCACTTCAACCAGAGAAGCATCTTCAATTTCAGTTTACCGGAAAGATCGCGTCATAACTTAAAATCCAATCGGGCAGATATCATTCAAACCGGCGATAAAGCGAATTTAACGGCGGATTTGCCGTGCCATAACGATTAACAGCAATCGCCGTGGAGCAGCCAGTGCAACTGGTATACGCGAATCGACGTATCTGGAAACCGTAAAGAGAGAGCCTTAGCCCTCTCGGTCAGCTAGCTAGCAATTTATCGGCCTTGGTTTGCATAATATCGATTTCGTCGTTCAAACACCCGAGATTAAGATTTTCCGGAGATTAACGAGCCACGCTTTTGTACATAACAAACTCTCTCGCCGACCTCTACACGTTCGCTTCTCTGTTCAACCTTTGACAAAAGCTGTAGATCCGACGAGATCCAAACGACGTCGATTCAATGGAAGGTGCACGTATCCGACAGCATGACAGATTTGTGCGTGGGCGGCCGATAATGTGCAACGGGATCTGATAACGCGCCGCGTAATTAATCGCTACCTTGTATCTTCAGTCTCTGAATGGTTCCATCGGGAACAATTTCTGTCGAGGATTTCACTTTGGACGAGCTTCCGATCTCTCGACAGGTCCGATCGGAGATCGTTCCCGATATCGTTGATCCGGGAGCGTCTGATCGACGTACAGAAAATTACCAGTGACGGGTTATACAGTATGTGGTATTAGACATTCGTTTTTTTTTTTTTTTTTTTTTTCTTGTGGGTAAGGAGACTTAGAAGGTTATAACAAGAAAAATGTTTGGCATTGAGCATATAGGGTAAAAGATAGTACACTAGAGCTTCGTTTATCCGCACCTCGTTCATCCCAACAAGTTAATGCTGAGCCTCTATTATCCGAATTACGATCGAGCGTAATTTCGTAATACAGTAGAAGTTTGTTTATACAACAAACCAGTCTTTGTTTATCGTCATATAACTATACCAACTCGTAATTGAGCCTCTCATTATTCGAATCACGCTCGAGCGTACTTTCAGTTATACGAACGCATATTGCGAAGTCGTACGCATCTATGTGTTGTGTCTAAGTTGACATATAATTTAACATAATTTAACATAATTTATGTCGAAATTGTTGTCCAACCTCAGTTATCCGAACGTCAACATCTATTATGGAAACTCACAGCAACGGCTAGTGAGGGTAGCGAGTGAGCCCCTATTATCCGAACTTATCGATTATCAGAAATATTTTGTCCTCCGACTGGTTCGGATAAACGAAGTTCTACTGTACGTACAAACACTTATTCTTGTAACCAATATACGCGTGAACGTCTACAGCAGGAACTACCTGATGATCCGAACCATTTTGCCTTCCGATCTGTTCGAAAAACAAATGTAATTTTTAAAAGGATACAAATTTGTTAAGTTTTATTTATTAGGTTATTTAATTAAAATTTCTATTTTATATGTTTATGTATCTTATAAAATCAACCAAATGTGTATTGACACAAAAATAATTTCGAAAAAAGATACATTTCCTGAATCAGAGCGTCTACGTATCAATTCCATTAACATGCCGATAGAATTACGTTTACTTCGAGCAATTTTAATTATCTCGACATTTTAACCAGTATTCAAAGCAGGTCAAACCATTGATTTTTAGTATTGAGAGTATCTTTGACTGTCAAAACGCAGAGTAAAAACTCGTCGAGGACTTTGAGACAACTTTCAAAGACATCGATGTTATCGAAAGCTTTACGACGAATTAAAATCGTGTTCTAAAGATCGACGAAACCTTTCAGAGATTTTCAATTCTCAAAAAGACGAAGACTTATATAGATAAACCTCTTTACTTTGTTCGATTCAATTGGTTTTTTTCGAACACTTCAAAGGATAGTCATCGGTGCTATCTTTTCCACAGCTAGCGGAATCAATTTCACTATTTTATCATGATGCACTTGAACGCGAGCTTTCCTTTGACCTGAAACACACATTTTTGTCTCGGCGTGCACAAAGTTGCCGCTGGTAAAAAAAGAGATGTCGGATAAAAGAAACCGCGAATGGTGCTCTTCGTAATTAAAACGCGTTTATTGTGCCGTCCTTTATTTTCCGCGAAACAAAGCGTCTCTCGCTGCCACCAGCCTTTTCGATTTTTCAATAGATGGACGAACGTGCTCGTCGCGACAATGAATGAGATTGATTAGCACAAGACAACGAATCTGTTCGAAAATGTAAATGTTTCGTGACCAATCGATCCAAACGGTGTTAATCAGTGGTCGAAAGAATGATTAACCAACTTAGTAGCCTCGTTCATTCAAATGCGTTTTCAATTATGCAATTCTCCAGTCAGCGAAAAATTTTGTAACAAAATGATCAATAGGCCGAGGACATTTATTTATAAACCCGTATTTTTGTAAATATAATTAAAAAAATAAAATTGTCTTATCCATTGAACAATGCAAAGAATACTTTGAATATTTTATATACTTTTGCATGTGATGTACATTCTATGCATTTCTGCATTATCAAATTTCAATGAATTACTCAATATTATTATTTTGAACATTTTGAATATACCCGATGTTCCATCGACAAATGAAATGAATGTACAGGCCTATTTCCTCGTGCAACCGTCAGCATTCGTTTTGTCCACACTTTCGCGCTACAAAATTAATCTCGATCTCCGCCAGGAACATCTAGAAACCGGTGGTTGTAGAAAAATTTGCCCGACATCGGCGAATATATGTATACACATCGCGTAGAATGGATTTCTGTTCGACTAACAAAGGCTACGGTTACAGTTCTGTGCCGCATCCCTATCGAATTTTTACCCGCAGAGGCACGGGGTGTGGGAACTTTTAACGAGCTAAGAGAAACTCGGAAACACGAGATCCATCAGACAGTGGTTGTAATCTCCATGGCAGTTTGTGCAATCGACGAAACGCAGGAAAACAGAATCTGTCGAATGACTGGCCTCTGGCCGACGGCCAACAGATTATACACGCTGTATCGAGCGGAAGTCGCTTTTAGGGATTGTTCGACGGGACTGACTTCACGGTCTTGCGAGCACGGCATCGCGTGGAACTTCGATAAGAGGAAGGAAAATTAATTCAGAAACCCTGACGTTTCCCACTGTCTTACGTAACTGTTCGACTGACAGGGAGTGGCCGCGTGGTTGTAATTTAACTTCCCTTTTTAGTGAATTAGCTCTTCCCTTTACGATTCTAATTCTTTTCTCAGTGTCGATTGTACTGATTCTTTATCACTGGAATTCCACTTTTAGTATTTTTGTGATACTTTTTCTGCATATTGCTGAAATTCCCTTTTTAGTACACATGCACACATACACATACATATATACACTATTTCATTGTTAAATTCCTTTTTAGTGTAGCTGTATTGTATCTCTATATATGTATGCTGGAATTCCCCTTTTATTGTTCTTGTATGATTTGTTTCTGTCAATTGCTGAAATTCTTTGAATTGACTTTCCTATTGCTGAAAGTCATTCCTTTATTAACCTCCTATTTCTATTACTATAATATGTTTCATATTATCTTTCTGTTGCTGAAATTCCTTTTTGGCAGAGTTGTATCGTATTTTTATATAAATGCTGGAATTTCCTTTTCATTTTTCTTGTACTATTCGTTTCTGTAAATTGCTGAAATTCCTTGAATTGACTTCCCTATTGCCAAAATTCCTGCCTTTAGTATCTTCCTACTTCTCCTATTGTTAAGATTTGTTTCATACTATCTTTCTATCGCTGAAATTCCTTTTCAGCGCATCTGCTTTTGCTTTAGTATTGCGTTCTTTCGTTGTTTCCCTTTTTATTATTAGAATTTCTTTTTTATTATTCTTACATTTCTGTTGCTAGGATACGAGAATAAGAAAAATACCTAAGATTAGAATTATGAATATTGTGTTCGAATTTTAGAACAGGAGTCACAATTTTCTCTTCTTACGCTTCCATTGTTCCATTTTCTTGAAATGTAACTGTCACGTAAGTGAAACATCAATTAGTTTCTAGACGAAGAAATCGACAAATCCAGACCAGCAGATTCTACAAAAGAGTATAACTAACGAGTGAAGTTTCATTCGTCCGAAATGTCAACCATATCTCTGTACCCAATTCGATCAGATCAATAATAAGAGATTAATGACTAGATAAATCTAAAGCGAAAGGTACGTGTTGAGAGAAGATAAGGCACTACGTCCCCTAATTTTTTGCGGCTCCAAGTTGGTTTGGGTCTTTGCTCGCATTACAATACCCTAATCTGAAGCATAATTAATCAATGCCAGAAAATAAAAGGCTCACGGTCATCTTAAAGCGATCAAGATCGAATATTCTATGAGCAAACGTGTTTAATGATATTTAAATAACAAATTGCTGCATCAACGAAACTCAGAACCGAATTTCCATCAGCGATTGAATCCATCAGAAAGCCATAGCGCTCCGGCTAAATTATTACAAATTTCCGTGAAGCGACTCGCGTGCATAATTAACGAGTTTGCGATGCAATTAACGCGGCACGGCGTGCTTCATCAATTTCCGTATCGGCGATAAGTTGGCCCACGGCGATGTATCGGCCCTCTCTTAATCGATAAACTAGCATATTTATTGCGCCTTTCATTCATCATTTTGCACTTTATTTCAATAGTTGATCAGCTTAGCTTTTAAGAGGTTTCATTACTAAAAGATATTACGTATCTTCTTCTATGATGTTCGCAAGATCTTCGAAAGACAAAAATGAAACCTATCGTATCTTTGCCCCGTGGTCTGTAATTTATAACATAGACAGTGATGTAGTAAATATGTATACATAATTCGTAAGCCAAAAATTAAAACAATGTTGTATAGATGATGCATGGAGGAACGAGGGAGAAACGAAATAAATAGACAAATAAGACGATGTTACAGTACCGTACGCCAAATCCGCCTTATTTGAGCGATACTGTTGCTAGGAAAACGTCGAATGCTCTGGAAAACTTATAAATGAAATGTGAATATTTGTACATTTTTATATGTTTGTTAACATAACGAAAGAAATTTGAAAACTTGAACGTTTCTATTAAATTCTCCTAGTGTCAAAGACCGAATTCTAAATTAATACTGTATATATATAGATAGTATTTTAGATATATATATTTATATTATATTATTTATAGATTAAGATTATAGATTTATAGATATAGATTATAGATAGTATATATATAGATATTAAAAATACTATCTCTACGGTAATAGCAAAACCATTCCATTTATAGAGATCAACTTATCCGACAGTTCATCATCTTCGATACGCGAAACTCAGCGAAATTTCGCGTGAAACAACGTCAGGACTCGCACAATTACGCGGAGAACATCGTGTCCGTGATCGTTGTCGTTAATCCCGTGTTTCATCCGGCCAAACGCTAATCCCCTAGTTTCGTTTTCGAGAAGTACGGTACGGTGGCATGTTACGAGGGAAGTTTTCACGCCGGTCATAATGAGTACGCATTAACGAAGAGACAAGAAGCAGCCCAGGTTGCAGGTTCTAGCAGAGAGACAGGGAAAGGAAATCGGATTTAAATTTACGATGAAGAATATCGAGCAACGAAGCGATATCGATCGAGGATTTGCAAGAAGGATAGGATCCCCGCGCTTGTATCGGATTTACGAAGAGGAATTTAAACTCTGGCCATTCTACCAGCCAGAGCACTTCCAGTTTCTCGGAAGTTTCACGGTATCTTCTCGCTAGATTCTTAAACAACCGGCTCGCTACGGCCAACCGATGTTTCCGTAATTAAATTTAGACGCGACGGCGATGCGCCGCGCTTTCCAATCACGTCTTTCCAATCCAGAAACGGATTTCATCCTTTCAGATACATGATGACACTTTGCGAAGAGCAGGGAACGAATTATGAAAAATCGTCGAGGGCTGTAAGTAAAGATAATCGAAGGTTACGGGTAAGAAAAATGACGAGCCGTACGTGCAGCCTTTTACAAAAAAGCGACCTTAAAATTTGATACAGTAATAGTTATATATACAAGAAAAATGATCTCTTTATTTTCTTTAGAATTTAGATTTTCTCTATCTAGGGTATAATATTCCTTGAACGTTTCAAGAATTTTTAAACGAGGACAACGAAGGAATGTTCTCCGATAAGCAATGAAGATATACGACGTATTACTGTTCTGCCTGAGATTTCAGGTAGCCAAACTGTCTATGATTTACCAATCCTTCGATATTTTCAGGATTTTTCAAATAGGAACGAAGCGTTTCCCAATAACCAATGAAAAAGCTATACCAACGAAAATATGTCAATGAAAACATATTTTCCCTTACTGTGTATTAATCTACCAATATTATTTCACGTAAAGAAAAATAGACGAGAACCGTGGAACCATCGGAACACGAGGAGCTTTCACAACTTTCAGTGACTCAGTGCAAAGCTCAGTTTTATGCCGTTCTGCCGAAAAATAGAAGGGTCCATAGAAAATACAAGACTATAAAACACTGAGAAGACATTAAGAAGACATTAAGGCAGACTTCTAATTTAGCTGGTCGCGAGTTCGCGTTTGGAAGAACAAAGAAGCCGGGAAAGTTGTCGTGACTTTCAATGAACAACTCCGCGATTTCACCGCGGTATTTTACGCGAGAAATATGCGCATACTTTCGGTAAAAGACGCGTGTTTCGTGCGAGGCCTGTTGCCAGCCCTTCTGAAATAACGGACGGGGAAAGAAAAAGAAGGATTAAGGATGATGATATGCCAAGCTTTCCCGTATCCGTGAAAAAAGAAATCCTACCGAAGGGAGGGATTATTCTTTTTCTCGCAAGGCTCGGCGGGAAGAACAGCGAGGAGAGGACGTGTGAAAAATATTGTTGTTTTCCTTGGAAAGTTTCGACGGAACAAAGGGAGGACTTGAAAACTCATTTGACCATTTTTCTCACACAACTTTCCCTGCCCATGCTGCGGGCGTCGTTAATAAACTGTCAATTGAAGAAAAGAGTTTCCACACCGAGAGAAGTTTCATTTTCGTTATTACCCGAAACTATCCATCGTTTCTAATTACCACGATTCTTCCTCGCCGAGAGAACTACTGGCCTTCAGTGGTTTCGAAGTTATCAATTTTCACGCTGGTTTTACTGTCCGTTTCAATTCCTCGCCTTCTATTTGTGTTCCTTAACGCTAGAATTATCGTTAAAACGACCAATTGGTAGTATTTCATTAAAAGTATCTCTGACACACAATGTATGTATACAGTGGCTCAGGAAAGTATTCGAACACTTCTAGAAATTTTCCCTGTATTATACGAAACATTTTGAAGTTTGGTTAGCAGTGTAACGAGACGCAACTATTGCGATTATATTAGTCAAATTTGAAATGAATTTGACAATGTATGTGGAAATTACAATGTATTTATTGGAAGCATACACTTCGTAGAGATCATCAAAAGTATTTGTACAGTCAATTATTGACTGTATTAATACATCACAATATTTAGTGAGCCTTCATAAATTATTCCGTAGCTTTTACGATTTGAAGGCAAATCAAGAGTTAAACTGTAAAAGACCAAACCACGATAACCACGATAAGATCAAGACATATTCAACTGACATTATGGATATAGTGGAAAATAATCTTCCCGTTAAATGTGACACCTGTAATGTGAGACTATCAATCACCACGTAATTACGTTGTCACATGATTATCATACAGTACGTCGTACAGTGTCCTATATACAATGAAGAAAGGAAAAAGCTTAACATTGACAATAATCTCAGGGATATCCTCACATCGATCCAGTTCCAACAAATGTTTATCACATTCTATAAAGAAATTAAGATATTGAACGAAATTTAATAAATCACTAAATATAAAAATAATCGCTAATAACTAGACTGCGGAGTTTTGTGCAAATTCGTATTTTTGAGAATATAATTGAAAGGATAGAAACTCTATAGAAAATGGTTTTATCTATAAAATATTATAGGAAGCGCTATATCTTCGATATTTTAACATATTTTTTCATATCACGTGCATACTGTGCAATTTTGCACTTTCAGATTTTCTATAAATCATAAAAATCCGCAGTCTACCGATGACCGTGGTAGTCGATGCGACATAAAATAAAACAAGTAACAATAATAATAATATGTAGCGGGCCATATTTTTATCAACGTTATCACTAATTGTACATTTCAAACAACTATTCATGTTGTATACTAATTTTTCATTAAGTGTATGATTGTAATAAATGTCTCTTTTATACGCATTTTCGGACTGCTTTCAAACTTTACTATTACAGTCACGATAATCGTGTCTCATTACAGATATTTCGAAATTGCTAACGAAATTTTAAAAAATTTCGTATAATACACATAATATATTCATTAAAAAAATCCCGTGGCAAGCGTGCGATGTTCACTCTGCGTACATTGCCACAACAAACAAATATCGAAATTCGATTTAGCTGGCTGCCCTTTCAATCCCTGTTACTGATGGAGTCGATTAATAGACACGTAATTTTTTCGTAATTCGTTTACGAGTCTTTCCGCGAATATCGAATTTCGCTGATGGAAATAACTGTATTAAAAAAGTAGAGGGGAAAAATAAATAAAGAAGCACTCGCGGCTCGAACCCTTTTCCTGTTTCATTCTACTTGACGCAATTAACCTGACCGAGGTCTTTGTTCCTGCATTGAATGAAATTGTCACGGGCAAAGCATTTTCTGGAAATCGGATCAGATTAAAATGACGCCAGTTCGAGCAACGATTACGCGTTTCCAGCGAATCATCGCATCTGTTGCCACGATAAATATTTATTCACTTTCGATAAGCTACTGTTCATGATCACTTTATATTAATTATCCATTATTTTGAATGTTTCCAAATATTTGTACAAATTTCACATTATAATTTTAAACTAGAATAATCAAAAAAATAATGGGTAGGTTAAAAATTAACAACAATAACTTTATAAAGAGATAACATAATTTGCAGTTTTTATATTTTCTGTAGAGACAATCAATTTTATACTGACGAAATTGTTTTTTATATGATATTGCGATTAAATTTATGCCTTTTGGATATTAACAAGTAACAACAAAATTGGAAAATAAAAGAAAATTCAAACAAAAATGGGAATATTCTACTATTCTCATATGGTGTTCGTATGCTCGTGACTTTTCTTCGATATTTTAATTATGCAATATCACGGTTAGTTGATCTTCGTCATACAACATCTGTGCATGAGATCAACACGAGTGTACACGCGTGTACGAGACAAGCAAATAGGGCAGACCCTCAGAAATGCATAATTCGACTATACAGTGTAATGCACTCTTGGTGCTCCATTATCTGATCACGCTGTCTAACCTAAACCGTGTGTTCTATTGTTATGGGGACGAACATGTGCTTCCTCTCTAGGGAGACGTATGATCACTTCACAACTTCACCGAATCCAATGGACCGAGCTAACTTCCACAATCCTCTATAATTATGTTCGTGAAATATCTCTTAGCAAAAGACCATTTATATGGAACTAGAAGAAAAGTTCGTACCATTGAAAGAGAAATTCTGGATATTAAGGATCTTTTGGCACTAGATCTCCGAGCGAAGTTTTATTTAAATAACAAAGTAATTAAAATATCCGCAGCCTCAAATAATGAGATTTCAAATTATTAATAATTTTGTTCGATACAAAATAGATTATTGGAAGATTGAAATACTGAATTTCAAAGATCGGTCTTTCTGACATTCATATTCTAATAGCATTTAAAATTTCAGTAGTTTCTCTTAAATGAAATATCTTATTTGAGAATCAACCTATCGAATCTTGAAAACCATCCTTTCATTCTGTTCAAATTTTAACAGAATGTGGAATTTCAATAATTTTATGTAGATCAAATTTTGATTCTTCAGTCATTGAACGACAGAAGGATGGTGTTTGACATCATTTTTGATTGTAAAATATCCAATGGTGTTATATGTACCTTGTCCTAACATTATTCAGATATTCCCTCTAAACGCTTCTTCCAGAAATTCAAGGAATTTCAATTCGCTTCACTCTGAACAACAACGTACGATATGTAACCATTTTAGTAATTCGCATGGTTATCTATACTAACGTTGTAGATTCAAGGATTGATTTATTTGATCAGTCCCTTGATGTATTAAAACACTCTTTAATATCCTTGCTATAGGTACACGTGTCCAAATTATATATAATATAATTCTATATATAAATCAAAAATATCCAATTGAAGAATTAAATTATTAAATCTAGAAGACCATTCTTCCTTTCACAGAACGATCTCTCTCTCTCTTAAACTTTTATAAAACTTGAAATTTCCATAATTTTTCTTGAATATCCCATTGCAGAAGGAAGACGCTAAATCTTGAAAAAAGATATTAATTTACACACTAGAAAATACAGAAAACTCCCCTTAACAGTATTATCGCGATATTTTGCACCGCGAGCATTAAAATCTAATTTCCTAGCAATTTACTCACAAAATAGAATCAATTGTCGAGGCTGCGGGCCTAAATAATTCGTTTTCCGATTCACGCGTATCCCTATTTGTTCAACGGTGATTTTAGACGCAAGAATGCAACACATGCACGCGTGTTCTCGATTCGAAAGCTCGGTTAACGTGTAGCCCGATAGATTTGTAGGGGATTGTTGAAGCAACTCTACAGGGAAATTCAACACGTGGTTTGTCCCGTGCTTGGCCACTGCAAACAGTCAATTATCGATGCTTACAAAAGGTGTATACCGATGTGTAACGCCAGTCTAAAGTCATAATGAAATCAACATTGAGCAAGAATAAAACCTCTTAATACAATATTCGTTGGAATCACAAGCAATTAGATTAACGTTTAAAAATATATACGTATAAGCGAATGGAAGACGAATTATTCCGAATAACGTATGGTAGATAAAAATAATCTCGACGTGCAGTTGACGATGGAGTATATTGACAGATTAAAATTATTAAAATTCATTAAAGTCGTGCTAACGTTACGATAAATAAAATATTGCAATGAATGAAGCGGGCATCGTTTGTCGACGCTGTCGAACAATATAATTGCGTTACATTACGCTCGGACAAAGTGATATTTTTTTGATGAACATGAATATTATAAAATATCGCTCATCCACCATGAAAAATACGTTCCTGTAGGAATTGTCAAATATATAAATCCGAAACGAGCGCAATTCGAATCCGAACGCTATTGGCGTTCTGAAATTTTCATGATATATATTCGCGCGGGTTGAGTGTTATTGCAAAGTGCATGATGATCTCGCGCAATTTATTTTATTCGCTGTTATAAATTAAGATTTATCCATACTCACTCGCGTAGTTTAATTAAAACCGAAGCTCGTCCGGCTGCGATACTCACCTGAAACACAAAACATATCGCGTTATATATTATGGACATATATATGTGTGCGTTATAGGATGGGTAACACTAGAAATCGGGGAGCAAACGAATCATCGTTTCTAATATCTCGCGGAGAAACTGAACAAATTTCGCCTGTTCGATATATTGTGTGTCTTTCAACGTTTGTACGACTATTCAAATGTTCGAGTTTGAGTTAGGAAGATTACACAGGATGTGAATAATTTTTGGAACAAGCCGGTTGTGGTGCAACGAAAATTTCAAATAAAATTTGTTGATTTCAGGTCGTGTTTTCGAAACTGTTTAATTTGTAAATTTGTCAAGCTCGTGTATATCGAATTAATTGGTCAAATCCAATTTCCTCAAAAGTTATAAGCGAAAAATTGTATCGTATAATGCTTACTTATTTCTTCTTACCTTTAATCGTATTTTTAATTGCAATTTATTAAACAGATTACTAAAATGATAAAAGATTTCGGCATTTAAAAACTTTTTAATTAACTCCAATATGAATATTTATAATATTTTGCACGAACGTGTTCGTTCGATGCATAATAAACTTCGCGACACAATTCCCATCTCTACGTGAATCGATACATAAATTATCCACGACTGCATTTCTTTTAATCAAATCAATACGAAATCGCGAAATACTTTCGAACATTCTTCCTGCGGATAATAAAGCAACTTCGCGATACCGTTCCCAGGTCTACTTACATCGATAACATAACTTTCTCATGGATAAATTCTTTTTAATAAAACCAATACAAAGTTGTAGAATTGTTTCTACAGGACAATAAAACAACAAACTTATTGATGCAATTTCCAAGGAGGCTGTCAATTCTTCACAATTATAAGTGTTAATAAAATTTGTATCGGTGTGAAAACGGAAAATAGATTGTATTCTATTCGTTGTAAAATTATTTCAACTTCTAGGCAACATAAAATTATATATATTGGTAATTAATAGACTGAGGATTTTTATGCAAATTCATATTTTTGAGAATATATGGTTGAAAAAATAGAATCCCGGTAAAAAATTACTTTACCTATCACGTATTATTCTGTGGAATTCTGCATTTCCTGTAGATGCATAAAAATCCACAGTCTACTTATGTATCTTAGTCCTTATGAAATTATTCGAATTTCTCGCCGATATAAAATTATTTAATATTGACACTAAATCGAATATTATCGTTCGATATAATTTAATATAAAGTTATTGCAATTTCCATCGTTGTTATTCTCTTCTAAACTTCGAAACACGAATAAAACGAAAGAGAAACTATTCTAAGCTTAACCCGAGAAACCTTCAAATAAATTAACAAGAAGAAAGGTTAAGGGAAGTATATATGCTCGAACGATAGGAATAATTGAAAAGGTAATCAGAAGGTGGGGGCGAAAGTAATTTTCTTGCCGCCTTGCGGAAGAAAGGAGGCTTTATCGGTACAATCATCGTCGATGCTCGTTCGCTGAAGCTTATTTCCAATTCGACCGGACGTGACGCGAGGAAACAGGCGAATTCGAAAACGTTCGTCCCGCCGTGAAAATCCAGACGATCACGTTTCCCACCGCACACTGTCGCACCCATCCAACCACGTCACTCATTCGTGTGTTTTTCACGCGATCGTTCCTTTTCCATCGTTCCATTGTTCTTATATCCAAAAGAAACTAAATAACCGACGTTTCCCGCCTCTCGACATCGACTTCCGTTTTCCTATTTGAAAGGAGAATGTACGTCGACGGACCTTGCGATTAAACTTCATCGTATAAGGCGAGTGGTTGTTATGAGACTGAATAATTGAAACGTCTAAATGAAACTACTGGATAAAACGAAGAAAATATGAGATGTTGGAAATGAAATTTCTAGACCGATTCCCCAGACCTTTTATTTCACCTAGTTCCTATTTATTTTTGGAGAAATCCTGTTGATTGCAGATCTCGAGAAATACGTGTTAACGTTTAGACGTAATGGTTTCGCGAATTCTATAAATTCGAGTGTCGTGGTAATGAAAAGCGGTGTATTTATTTTCTATTGATTTTTAGAAACTCTGTTAATCACAGATTTCAAAAAATAGCGACGATAAATAGAAATCAATGGCGTTTGTTAAATGCTTCGTGATTCAAATTTTCTCAATTAATTTTACTTAATAATTTATAGTTACGATCTAAGAGTTTAAAATTAATGTCATAATGAAAATCTGTGCTTTGTTCATATCGTGATTTTTCAAGGGTCTTTCGCAAAATTTATTTCATTTCGAGAATCAACACCAGCTGATCAAACATAATACCATTTTATCTGTCATAGAGTAAGTAACGTAGTCGTTAGTTAAAGAATAAATAGATCAGTCAAAGGGAACGAGCGAGAATAGATTTGCCAAGTGTAGTCAAACAGCAATTGTCAGTGAAACCATTTCTAGCCATTAATTCTTCAATCGCCGGTCCTGACCTATCCCAAACCACTAAACGATGGTTAAATCAAAGAATATCAACCGTCATGAATAATTCACAAGCGATTCGATATTTCTTCCATGCAATTAGATTGTCGGAGTCCCTTCGTATTACTAAATACTCTTCGTCCTTTACCAAAATAAAAAGATTCACTCGAATCGCAGCACGTTTACTGCCATAAAAATTACTTTTATTGCTCCATATCTGTAATTTGTATATACTCAACTCCAATAAAAAAGCTTCTTTATCGCTTCGTATCGATAAATTTTATATATTTAACTGGAGAAAAAAATTCGCTACAGCCATATCAATAATTTTTACATACCTAACCCACCCCTCCATAAAAAAACTTTTTATTGCATCATATAGATGATTTTTATGAATTTAACCCCAGAAAAAAATTTGCTACAGCTTCGTATGAATAATTTTTATATACCTAATGCCTTTAAATAATTTTTTATCGCTTCATATCGGCAGTTTCCATATATTTAGCTCCATAAAGAAGAGCGTTATATCCTCGAATCAATAATTTTCATATATCGAATACCCCCAACAAGATTTAGTATTATTCTGATAATTTTTATGTACTTAGTTTTAGCAAAAATTTTGTATCCCTTAGTTGCCGATAATTTTCATAAATTTGGCACGAGGAAAAATGTGTTACCGCTCGGTATCGGTCATTTTTCATTTAGAGTGACGTGACACTTCGAAAATTATATCGCAATATCGCGGCGAGAATTCGATAAGCTATAATTTGTTACAACTTTCTCCGGAGTTAACTCGAGTTGAAACAGTAGTGTTTTCACTGAAATCGAATTGCCGTGTACTTTTCCGGGAAATCCAATGGAATAAAGTGCCACTGACGGATATTGAGTAACGCAATAAAATTTCGTACAGCAGCCAGCTAAAAAAAAAAAGAAAGGAAAAAAGCGAAGAGGTTGAATCTAGGCCAAGAATTTCCCCACGGTGAGTTGTAAATGTAACGTTCCGCCGAGATTCGTCTTAATCCCGAAAGAAAAATTTTCGTTGGAAAATTTGCAACTACATAGCTAAGGAGAGAACAACTCCGCGGATATTTCGAACTGTGCCAAACTCCAGCAAGAATTCCTGGGGAATATCATTCCTGTTGACTGGATATCCACAAAGCGGCTAAGTATTTGGCGAGTAACCAAAAAATATCGATCAACTCAACAGAATTTCTCTTGACTATTTCAAGTTCCGTAGTTTCTGTACCTGTGGTCGAGAATCGCTCATTTCTTCTTCTTTACGATCCCCATTCTCAACCCCACTCCTTCGTCCTTACAGTTTTATCAGCCTTCTGCTTCGTTCTCTCTTTCGTTATTTTCCTTCCTTTTTCATTTCTTATTTTTCTTCCTTTCGACTAATTCTCTTCAGCGAATTTATTACAATCTTTATACACAAATAAAGAATCCATTTAATAAATTCGTGAAATAATACAGGCGATATCGTTGATATTCGTTGATATCGTTGTCACGTATGTTCCAATAATAATCACGAAAAACATTGTTCGATATCATTCTATCTTGAAAAATTATTTAACTTTCTAGATGATGAGATGATGAGTATATTGTATATACTATAGTCTTTTTTACTAATTTGATTTGATTCATGATTTAAGGATCTGTGAAAGCTTGATCGTGAAAATTATTCTGCTAAAAAAGCTAGTGATAGACTATCCGTTGTTAAACAATATTTAACAAACGTAAAAAATTGTAGAACTTTATTTTCGAAATTTATTAGAAATTATTTATTTAACAGTTACTGGCTTCTTCTGTACTAAAGTTTGCCCCATATTTCATTCGAAAAAGAACTACCAGGAATACCGCTTCTATTATTCGTTATAAAACTATAGTTACTCTGCCAAAGTAAAATACACAGAAAATTGATTTCACGTAAACCAAAGGTTGGCGTAAAAAACAAACATTTCACCTCACTCGTCCATCATTTGCCTTTGCGCAAGAGATTGTTTCGCCCTGTGGTTGTTTCATTGTTTCTAACACGCCAAAACCAGGTGGTTGATGTCGAAAGGCTGCAAATCCAATTAAACAAGAACAATTCAAACCTAAAAAAAAATCAGCTCGATAGAATGTAGCTCGGCAATAACTAAACGTCTCGATTTCGGTCGATTCGTTGCAAATAAAAAGCAAGTTAAAAGAATGAGAAACGAGAGAAATACGCAAGAAGGACTCGGAAACCATGAATTTCAATGCTTTCAATCAAATTTATTCTTCTCTCTGTACGAGAAAAGAAAGAAACATTAACAATCGAGCGTTTCCATTTCGTCCGACTCGTGCTAAATAGCAGAGAAAATGAAAGAGATTAAGAAAGAAAAGAAGGAAAGAAGGAACTCGAAATCGTGAATTTCTATGCTCCAAATTGGATTTGTTCTTTTCGCTGTGCGATGAAGAACAACGAGGGATTAAACATCTCGATTTCGAACAATCTGTTTTGAACAAAGGACAAGATAAAACGAGGAAGAAGGTAAAGAAGAAACGAAGGAGAAGCTGAAATTATGAATTTCTTCATGTTCCGAATCAGACTTATCCTTTTCTTTATACGAGAAAGAACAGATAGAATCGAAAAATGATAAAAGAATCTCGAAGTGAAGCAGCGTGGAAGAAGATAATTTCGGTAGACGTCGTAAAAATCGTGGTTTCTACATTTGGGAAGAAAGGCCGGGTTTCTGGAGCGTGCAAGCACGAGAAGCACGACGCTCCGATGGCAGTAGGCTAATTACTAAATACCATCGTCGAAAACTATGCCAGCCATTCGTGGAATCCTGGGATAGGGCAGCAGTCTCGCCACCAAAACCATATTCTCGCGAGATTGTGGCTTGGATTAGAGATTAGAACCGATCGATTTGGTTTCCCCGCTTCGTCAGCTATTATTTGACTATCGACGACCATCGGTTAGACGTTATTGGCTATTTGAATCGTTTCGCGCATACGTCACATAGAATAGGGATAAAGCTGTACGGTCGGATCGTTATTCAAAGCTCGGCTCGCTTCGTATCCCGTAATCATTTTACGTTTATGAAGAATCACGCCGGTCATTATTTTGTTGAATTATGAAATCGTCGTTGTTCCCTTAAAGAAGCTTTGCGTGCCTCTATTTTTTTTATTTCACGCGAAGTACAGAGGAGAGTAAATAAAATTATCTCATTTTACTTGTTTCACTCAATTTCAGTGCAAGGGATGAAAAGAAGAAATAAACTATATTATAAACGAAACGGTATTTCGAATGTGCGGTATATTGTAAAATAATCTCTTCATTGATATCCAAGCTGCTTCGATAAAAAAAAGAGAAAGAAAAAAGAATGTGAAATATTGTTTCATTCATACCAGTATAGAAATAATTTTTCAATTTTTTGTCAACCGTAAAAATGACTGCCACGAAGCTTGACTCTACATGAAGTTTTCATCTCATAATAGTCAATAACAAAAAAAAAAAGTTATTAAATGAAATCTCCACGATATACATGGATATATAAATCTTTGAAATATCTTAATTTAACTTCTATCTCTCTTCTCCTTTCATCTTTCATTTTTCTTACTTTATTATTCCTATACGTGGGAAAAATTCTGCATCTCCTTTTGTTACAAAGTTAATCTTCCATTTTATATTACCTTCGTAATCTCGATTAAGGTAAGTCTGCCGTTATAAGAGAAAATTAAGAGAATACAAAAGGCAAGTATGTGTGTGTGTATGTATGTGTGTGGAAGATAAGCAGGAGAAGTTTTTTGATTCGCAGCTTAGAAGACGGGATCACGTTTGCAGATTTATCGCGGCACGGAAACGCGGAGAAATCGTCGAGAGATGAGATTCAATCTAGCAGAGAGGAACCGAGTGACGTTTATTCGGAACATCTAGGAAAGTTGATCCGACGGAATTTGGAATTTAACCTGGCTTATTTTGGCTATTCTTCAGGATAGAAATGGAATTCTATTGCAACGTTCTACTTCGAATCTTTCGTTCGAACATGCAATCCTGCACGAACGTCTTGGGACAGTTATTGTACGGGATGGTTCCAAAATGTTGGCATAAATCGAAATAGATTTAATCCATACGACAGAATAAATCGAATATATAAAGCGATATTTTTCTTATAAAGTACCATTTTCTTGGTATCGTTTATTATTAGTAGACAGCAAATTCATATTCAGTATCTTCAAACGTAAAATATACTGTGATGTTAGATTAATTTTTAATAAAGAAAATACTCTCAAGTAATCTGTTTATTACTAAAAATTACTTATTAGAGATTAGTATTCAGTAACAATGGTAAAAATACAAATGTCTGAAATTAAAAATAGGAAGCGTAAAAATGAAAATAAATAAATGAATAAAATTTGAAATAAAAGTGAAAATAAAAATGACACGGAGAAAATAATCTTAAGAAGAAAAATTACTTGTGCAGCGGAATATAAGATGAATTTTTAAAAAGATACAGATGATTAAACAGAGGATTAAACAGGTTCGAACGCTTTCATGTTTTACAAGGCGAAAGATAAAGAACGATAAAGAAAAAAAGAGACTCGATTGAAAATTTTATAGTAGAACGAAATAATCAGGATGGAGTAGTAAAAGGGAACATAAAAATCGTAACATATACCTTACTTGCCACGGAGACTATAGATTAAAAAATTTATCAGCCATCTCTAATTCAACGGGCTTCTACTCGATCTCAGATCACGTTTACTACTGCGTATTGGAAACAAGTATCGTAGAATCTACTAGAGAACAGTGGAGCAAAACAAAAACTCGATCGCTAAAAGCTGGTTTCAAATATACGATGGTAAAAAGGAAAAACTCGGAAAATTTCGTAAATTACTCCCACATTTTACACTCGTGTACCTACCTCCGTAACAAATAAACTTATTTGTAAGCAATATTCTGTATCTGTATTTTCAAATTGCTCTTGGAGAAATAAAATCACAAATTAGTTTCTCTGAATTTCTATTATTGAAATAAAACAAAGCTATACGTATTGTTCCTTTTTGCAAATTTGTTTTTATTCAATATTTAGTAATTCAATATTTTTAATAACGAATAATTTTTAGTTTTTTCCAGAAAGGAATTCAATGATTATTAATATTCCAGTGGCTAACTTCAAAATCACAATTTTCTTATTTCGAGTACTTTAGAAATGAACATTTCTTATTAACAAATTTCCTTCTCTTCATAGTTACATCAAATTTTCCTCATTTAATACTAAAATTTTCCTATCTGTATTCGCAAGACGTTCACTGTCCATCATTGCTTAAATTGTTAAATTTCTACGCCGCTACGAGGACATTCAGAAAAGTTGATACATTTTTACCACGTAGCTTCACTTCTAAATTTAGTAACTCTATCTCCGTCCATAGAATGTGTCCAATTACGAAACCTTTCTCTATCTCTGTTAACGTTATTCGATGTATGTGGAATGAAAGAAACGCGTGAGTAAATTGTAAGGTATTGTAAGTATATATATTGTGAATATTAAAGTACAAAATGTGGAATACAATGTAAGCTGGTCCAGATCCGCACACTAGTGTAACATCAACTACACCTCGATCTACATCAAAGACCGGGTCGCGCTTCGGAACCGCTGATGATAGAAATAAAGATGCGGCCGCACTCGGCGACAGTGTATGTCGGCGAGGCGAAGTGCTCAATGAACCCTCAATATCCCAACGGTCCTTTTGCCGAATATTCGAGAACGGCTAACAAACGCGTGGATAGTGGGGATATTGAGGGATGACAAAGAAAGAAACAAATCAGTTTTTAAAGGTGGAATTGTAAGAGCTTCAGTCTTAAAAAGTCGCTCCTAGAGTTCGGAAGTCAAGTGTAAATCAAGTGTGAAGAAATAAATTCTGTCTTTTTTTATGTTTTTTATTATTTTTTGTGTTTTTTTTATTATTTTACGTGACACTAGCAATGTTACCTTGAGACTAAAAGAACGCCGAAGCCAACGTCGCACGTGTAGAGTTTTCTTAGAAGTGGCGATCACTTCAACAATCTCTTTTGGCGCGTTTAAAAATTCTTTGTTTAAACTTTTGTAACGCATACTTTGCAATACATTACGATCCAGTGGGTTTCTATCGTTTCATTGAAATTAAATTAAAAATTGTCTTGTCGTCGATATTGTAAGTTCCTCGCTTCAGCCTTTCGATCACAGCATTCTCAAGCTTATTCCCTTCTTATAGAATATTCTCTTCTTATAAACGTCTAAATTGCATACAATAAGCAACGTAAAAATCCACGTTTTTCCTCGCATTTAACATCGATATCGTCATGGTATGTAAAGATTCCTTTGATCTATTGTAGGGTCAGCGAGTTGAGACTCTTTCCACCCCGTTTACTTTTCTCTTTATACACCTTCTTCCTTTGGACGTTGACCGTGTCAATTGCAAGCGACGCAAAAGGATTCGAAGTGGGGGATTTATCGTAAAATAAACTACACGGAGGAACGAACGATCTTTTTGAAACGGATGACGATTGGTCGAAGGGGGAGACCGGAATAATTTCATGGTACGTTTCATGAACGAATTATCGTAATATCGATATTTCCCTGTTGACGTGCATTACCATCAAAAGGAGACCAGGATCCCGAAGAATTTATCTTCCCCAGATATTCGTCGGGCGCATTTGCATTGAGAAAACTTACGTGACTTCATTACTAACCCTTCCCCCTTCTAGCTGGTAGAACCATGCTGGAATAATAAGCGTTTCTAACACGAAAGATGAATTTATCGGTGTCAAAAGAGCGAACTTTAATCTACTAACGAGTAATTCATGGATATAAACGCAATTTCCGTTATGAATGTGGCAAATTTCCTTGGTTCGTAACATCCATAGAAATTTTCGCTTCTCTACAGCGAGTAGTATACAGGATGATACTTTAAAATGTAATGCTAGTAAGATCTCTTTTAATTTTGTTAAAATGTGTGAAATGTTACGATCTTGTTCTTTTTTAACAAAAAAGAAAAAGAAAGATCTTTAACACTTTAAAAGGGGAATAGAAGAATTTGGGATGAATGATCCAGGCAATAATGAATTTTTGTCATCATGATCACATAGTTTATTTCTTATAGGCTATTAACAGTTACGTTGATAAGTCCATTTTTGTTGAATTCTAATTTTTAGGCTACTTGATGATTAAAGAAAAATACTCTAATGTTAGAAATGTTCCAATACTTTAATCTAAAAATACAAGCTTTGTGATACTAATATGAAACTTGTCATAGATAGGAGCTTCTCTCCTATCGTTTTTCTGTGACATATACACATACAGAATGTGAAATTTATAATGCAATATAATATACAAGTATAGAATTGCAATTTGTTAATCGCACCTGCGCTCCTCGAAACGTAAAAACACGCATATGTAATTATCGAAAATCACTGGGATATTTGGAAATTCAAGAGAATTTCAAATATTCCGA
Organism: Bombus fervidus; assembly: GCF_041682495.2. NCBI lineage: Eukaryota > Metazoa > Arthropoda > Insecta > Hymenoptera > Apidae > Bombus > Bombus fervidus. The sequence continues at coordinate 3,907,435 of NC_091528.1, forward strand.
AACATCGAATTTATCCATCCACATGAAATAACCGATTTGCACGCATTTTCCCGTGTAACCACGAAACCGCGAGCGTGTTACCAACGCGGAAAAGGAAACGAGATGCGGGAGTACTGTTTGGAAGAATGTTGGTAAAATTCACAATAAACAAACCACGAAATATTCTTGTTATCTGCGCTATTTATTCACGGAGAATACAGTTTATTAGTCAAAGAACGCAATAGCATTCACTGCCCGGTTTCACGGACTTATCTTGGTTAGAAAAATATGGCGAGCAATTTTTGTTGCTCGCGCTTTTGTTAAGAAGCCATTCTGAAACAACACGTTGCGGCTAACGAGAGAAAGAAAGAACAAAGAGAGAGAATATCGCGAAATGGAAAATCTGACGAAGAAAAAATCGCATTTCTCTTATTAGAGAGAACGATGGTCTGATTTAATTGATCACAAACTTTGATATATAACGTTATAGCTGGTAAGAAAGAATGACTTGCTTTGCATTCAGTCGAATAAATTTCCTTGCACCGCTAATGGGGAAGAAGAATAAAGTTTCAAAAAAGTTGTTCTCCTTGCTTCAATTGTTACTGGTAATTCAACATAGAGAACAGGGGTATAAGCTACGTGAATTCATTCGAACGAATAAAACTAATGTCTCTTCTTTTTTTCTTTTTGATATTTTATCAACTCTGCTCTCTGGCGAAATTTCATTAGGATCGTATTGTATAAGTCGGACTCATTGTTCTCGCATCTTTGGTTCTTTCTCGCAGATTCTTTCAAAAAGTGTTTCATGCGTAATTTCTAATTTCGTGTTTCGTTCAATTTTCCATGTCATAAATTCGTGTAAACACGTTCTGTAAAATATCTATTATTCTAATCTTTTTTTTCTTTTTTTTTTTTTACATCTTGAGGAACCTGCAATACAACTTCAGACAAAGGATGAATGAAATCATACGAGTTCCAATCTGGACAATTTTTCGATATAATTTAAAAAGTAAGGACAGAATTTGTACTGTTCAAATGAACGTCTCATATTTGAAGACCTAACAGATTCGAAGCTTGTTATTCGCATCCAATTCCAGCCATAGACAACAAAAAGTAACCCCTACGATAAATCTGGTTTGATTTCGTATCGTCCATCAATTTCATTCGATCCCACTCGGAATCGCGATATTTCTCAAATTTCTGTTTCGTATTTCGGGCGAAACAAGATTGGAACGGCGTACATTTTCCGCGAGGCAGACAAAAATATCTAATCCGACCGTAGGAGCGTTGCCGAGTACGAAGGCAAGTTCGCTCTAGCCAACTAATTTGTCAGACGTGTGTCTATCCATTTGCAGATTTCGTCGTGTAATTACCCGACGTCACACCAACCACTCTTGCCAGGTCGTATCCCTCGTTCCAGCAGCCTGTTCACTTGTTCTTCCCTTATTCTTGTCCTCCTTTTAACCCTTGCACACAGCGCGCCACCCTATCCCCGTGTCGCTGACTTTCATCCTGCGACCCAACTTTTTCCGCGCTCTCCTCTTTTCGCACGGCTGTCGGCCGATTTTTCTTTCTCCCATTTGTCACGAGTGTCTTATCGTGTCTCGGGCTACATTATCGAACCGACCTACCCTTCGAATCCTTCCACTTTTCGCGGACATTTTTAAAAATCACGTCCTCCTTTATCTCTTTCTCTTTACTTATCGCCGTCTTTTGGCAGGGGTTGAACGTTCCTACGGGTACTCTGATTCGGGATCATGGTAATTTGAGGAGAATTCTATGAGTATGCGACTAGGTCTCTGTCGGTAATAAATCAAAGATACTGGATGTTTCAAGATATCTTTATGTTTGTTAAATATTAAGTTTCTGGTTGATATCGAGGATAATTCAAATGTTTAAGGAACTTGAATGATGCCTTTAAAAATCGCGTCGGTTTAATCTTCTCTGTACTTATCGCGAACTTCGTGACGGAAGAAGTTAAAATTTTCCAAAGATACTTGGGAGCAGGATTACGACAACCATAGAAAAATTCTACGAGTGTGCAGGTTAGACTGCTAGATATTTGTTAGTACTAAATCAAAAGCGATGAATTTCTTATGGTGCCCTTATCAAATTTTAATAGACATTAGATTCGGAATTAATATTAAAGTTAATCAATAGCGACGAAATTTTTATCGTGTAAGTTTTTTAACTACCAAATTTTAAAGAATGTGAACAATATTTTGAAAAATCATGTCGGTTTAATATCTTCGTTATTTATTACGGAGGGGTTGGCAATTTTTCAAATTGGTTTCTACAGGTACTTTGACTCGAGATTATGACAATCCAAATAGGATCTATCATTGACGTAACTAGATCTTCTTGATATTAAATCAACCGAAAAGTTAAGGCGATGGATCTTTCACAGAATAGTAATATTTTATAAAAACCTGATAAGTTACCAAGTTCATCACAAGTAATATCAAAGTCCAAATTTTTTAAAAGTCTAGAAATACCTATTTAAAATTCTAACGACTTTGCAGATTATTAATTTCAAGAAAAATTCATCTTGATGAATGCGATAATAACAGTGAGAGAAAATTTATTTAAAAAATAGAATTAAAGCCAAAGAGCAGGTTACAAATTACGTAGAGTGAACTAGATTTTGTACTCGTTCGTCATTGCTCGTTGAATCTACGAAACTAACATCAATAACGCTTGACTCGATTTACAAGAACCAAAGGTAGAATGTTTCGCCACCTGGAAACAAATTATTCTCCAGCCATCGTTCAAGATCACTTGTCTCGAGTTCATCGGCCGCGAACACAAAAATTTTGTCTCGAGCAGTAGAATCTGATATCTTAACAAGTACCACGACTGCTGTCTTAAAATTCACCCGCATAAACGCCATTACGCAAGCAATTCGTGTTTCTGCGTTACTGATACACCTTTTGATGAACTTCAATGAGCCCCACAAAGCCGGGTAAATGACTAGAACGTTAATATTCATTGCGTCATCGTAGTGATCCAATTAGCGCGAAACGGCAAGACTCTGGCCAACGCCGGAAACCGAGAATTAATTGGGTTACCGGTTCAGCCCTTTGCCTAATGGTTCACGAAACAACCCTGTTCGTGCACGTACTCGAAATAACACAGAAAATATTCCCGTGTAAATTCTCGATAGCGTGCTTTCCTTTCTCGATATGAAAGCACGTTTCCGAATAAAACATTTCCCAGCGAGATAGTCCGCTGTTCGCCTGGTTCGCTAGAAAAGAGGATCGCCAGAGCTCCATATTTCTGCGGCAAAAAACACGAAATCAAGGAGATTTTTATAATAACATTCAAGGCGCTTTGGCAAAAACGTTCGCATGGGGGTTTGCTTATTGATTTTCCGGGAAAACGTTATGGAAATATGGCTACAAACGACAATTTAATGATGATAGCACATGAAAGTTGAGAAAAAATTAGGTCTCTAATACGTTAGGTTTGTAAAGATCAAAAACGCATACATATGTCGTTTTTCAAACGAACATTCCGGCATCCGCAAGGTAAAATTAATCCAGATTTTTCAAGCGAAGAACCGGGCGAAGAAGGAACCCAATTATTCTAAAAATGCTGGAAATAGAGAAGCAAACCAGGAGAAACTGAAACTATACAAATTTTGCTGCCGCCAACCGAAAGTTAATTAGACTATGTCCATCTGCGTTTACTGCCAATATTCTCTTTCTCGCTGTCGGCGATGGTTAAATAGAAAACTGTGAATCTTGACCCGATAAACAATTTTCGTAAGTAGACGCATAAACAGCGGTTGCGGGGCAAACGTTTCGTATTTCCCCAGATGGGAGAGCGTATATCGCTGTAACGTATGGCGGTGTAATACGGACGCGTGCGTAAATAACGCAGCAAGCTTTCGCGAATAAACGAGGGTGAAGAAGATTTAATCAAGGGATCCGGCAGGAGGTGAGCCCGGCATCAAACTTTCACGCGAACGAAGGCCGCCCGCGATACCGAAACTTTACGATTCGCCAAATTTTCGACAAAAACGACGGGAGCTAGCCAACGTCCAAACTACCAAAACGTGACAAACGTATCGTCTCGGCCAAAAAAAAAAGGCAGAGCCACGTAAAAACCGTGGCCAACCAGAAACACGGAAATTCACCTTTCCTAATTGCGTAACACCATCCTTCTGGAAAAATGTTTTCACCGTGCGCGGTCGTTGCAAACTTTTTGGGGAAAAAATATCCCCAAAAAGAAAGAAAGCTCCCTCTTGGAAAATAAAATGAAAATGGGAGAAGAAAGAAAAAAGAACAGGTTGAAAGTCAGAGATGTAAAGAAAGCTTATATCATGCGTCATGCGTAATGGTATCCTAGGAATTCAGGATAACGAGTTACTTCGAAAATTGTTACTTTTATCTGTTACTAGAAGAAGAAATCTTATGGTGTGAAGAGTATAATTTAGTCCTTACAATGAATTAATCTATGAAAGTTATACCTATAGAGGTATGGGCGTATATGATGGACAAAACAAAGTTTAAAATTGCTACTTCAGATTGACTTCTCAATTGATGTCTAACGTAATTCCACAAATGTTCAATGAGGTTCAAGCCAGAAAACTGACTTGGCCACTTAATTGTATTAACTTTTTCTTCCAGCAAAAATGTCTTGATTAATTTAGAAAAATGTTTCAGGTTATTATCGTGTTGAAATGACCACTCAGTTGATATCTTCTCGTTTTCAACTGGCAACTTGTGAGTATATACACTTACTGTATATCCATGTACGAACTGTTATCTCTCCATAGTATTTTTAATTCCAACCAATGTACCTCAGAAGTTAAGGAATATACGATAATTTTCAAACGATCATTATGTTTTTTAATCTTTGTCAGTAAGTGTATGTCTAATTATAATAACACCCACAACAATTACACAAGACAATGAATATCGCATAAAAAAATTGAAACTTCTAACAAAGAATGTTCAATCACGCATGATCCTTGTAAAAAATTATCAATTACTTATCATTATCAAAAGGATAATTTTTCTTTAAATAAAGAATCAGAATGGCGCGTGTTACAAGAAGGAAAGTCAGTGAAGGCCGAAAATTCTCCGTCTAGATTTACGATCGGTGGATGAAGTCTATCTTAGCCGGTGTATCTCCGTGGCAAAAAGCAAAAGTGGTCTCCGCGTTGTTGATGCACGATATGGTAAGTAAAATATAGGCGTGCAAGCGAGGCGGAGAGGGGCAGGACGCGACCCAGTAGATGCACCGTATCTATGTACGCTCGTAAATGTTCCCTCTAAAAGCGCGCTGTCTGGTTATTACCGACCACGACCACTTCCGGTTATAAACTACGACCACCATAGGTCGGTTTTTCCAGGGCGTTGTGCCGTGTTACGGCAAATTCCCTCTTCTTCTGTTCCTGTAATTTCTTCGCCGGCAAGAGGCCGGCCCTGCGAGTGTCTCGAGGCGAATAGGAAGCTGAAAGCGCATCGATTCCCGGTCAACCAGCCAATGAATTATTGTCCATCCCGCTCTATACGCCTCGGATAGTTTCGTCGCTATTTTTAAATGACTTTTATTTCGAGAAAGGCTGAGCCTCGGTCTCATCCAAGGATAGAACCACTACGGGTTTATTAAGAATGAAATATCTGCTGACTTTTACAATTTGAAGACAGCAGAATGCCATCGGTCCAAATAAACATTAGATAAGCAATTAGGCTGTGTCTAAATTGCGAGTTTTACAAATTTTAGTTGGTATGAATATTATTGAAGAAATGAAACTTATATGTAGAGATCTTTTTTCAGCAAATTTCCTGCAAATATTTTAACTAGATTTTTATGTATTTGCATTAAATTTAAAAGTGAAAACATCCATAGATCGCATGTAATATACAAAAATATATAAAATATTCTGAGGCGGCTACTCTATAATTTCTACTAGATGAAACGAATTTTTACGTAGCTTCCAATTCTCTGGCTCTGTTCGTAAAAGTATGAAATTGCATAAAAATCCGCAGTCTAATTATGACGAGTACTTTACTTTGGATATTTCGTATATTCTTCCATACTATGTGTATTCTGTACATTTTTGTACATTTACATTTTCCATAAATGCATAGATGTTCACAGACTAATGACAATATTTGTAAGGCTATATATATGTAAACCAATTACGTATACAGCCGTGCTATCTACATAGAACAAATGGAACAGGAGGGTTAAACCAATACTAATGTTGAGTGTACTGACTTACACGCTGTCGGCGGATATATTCACGTACAAGGTCTACGGATGTTCATGGACCATCCAAAGTTCTGCGAGATGTATGATACACATAATGTATGTATGTGTTACGCTATGTATAATATAACATAGGACATACATTATCCACGAGCTGTATCAACTTTGTCTATAGACAATGTTTGGTGGACTTTCCAACTGGAACACAGTCGCGTTTTCTTTGACTTTGGACGATTGCATACCGACAAAGAAATATTAACTTACATCGGTGATTGCGAATCCGCGTTTAAATATCGTAAATTTCAAATTCCATTAAGGAGACTAAACCTCAATTTTTCTCTCTGCCGTCTTTATAGAGAAAAAAAAATACATTCAAAGTTCGATAAATGAAATGGTTTCTGAATGAAAATATATTAGACTAGCAGTGACCCGAAGTACCACTGAAACTGTTCAAGTAATCCTCGGGAGGAAGCTTCATCGATACTTCCAAGAAGAGGAAACTAACACGAGCTGAGGATACCGTGGCCATAAATATCGTGCCTCCGGCGTTTTCGCGCATAAATCAAACATTTTCCAAGGACCATTGTACGAACTGCATTAAAGTAAGTAATACAATTCAGCTGAAAAGAGAACGAACGTTTTCGATCGATTCTGAGATATTTCCAGGGCTGTGAGTCCTGGTTCGAAAAAAATGACAAACCAACAAATAATTACCAAGAACGGTTTTAGAAAAAGAAGGTATCGTCGCGGATGGCGATTCGCTCATTTCGTTTGACACGTTTGAGAAATGGCCTCGAAGTCGTGTTTTATCTGCCTTTTCCCCCTCGTTTTCTTTTTTTCTTTCTTTTTTCGTCCAGCTATACCTTCTTTTATATGGCCGAGCGAGCATTTTGTCGCACCACCGAAGGCGTAGTATGGTTAATATTCCCTTGGAAATGGATGACACTCGCCACGATCCCATGTGCACTCGTTTCCCATTTATTTGCTTCTTTTCGACCCCACACCATGGGGACATTAGCATCGACGATAAGTCAGGAATAGTCATTTGCGTGCTGGTTAAACTTATCGAGTCCGATGAGTAATGTCGTTATAGATTAACGTTCTATTCTGGAAAGGATACGCCGTGTCTCGGGAGCAAGTAAGAAATAATTCTCCAATGTAACCGATGCAGCCTTTGAGTGGAAGAGATTAACGATTCGCCAGATTTCCCATTTAATTTAAGAATCTTTGGGTTCGTAGATTTCGAATATGGAACTTTATATCAGAGCTCCTTTTTAAATGGGAAGTTTTTAATCTCCCCTCGTGTCGAATTTCACGCGCTACTATCATGAGTGAACTATACTTTCCATTGCAGTAGTCAATACAATCTTTCACCTCCTAAGAGTTGAGGTACTTACCTATATTTCCCTCAAGACAGAAACACGGAAACTAGAGATTCTCCGAATTCTTTCCTCAATCCAAGAAAACCAGCTCTCAGAAATACCACAAAGATTCTGCGGGCTATCAAATCCCATTTCATTTGACGAAGCAACAGAGCGAAAGGATGATAAAAAGAAAAGTGGCTAATACCTTAAATGCTAATACAGCCGTATTCGATCCTTTTCACGGTTTCTCGCTGAAATACGATGCTTGAGGAGAAGGTGAAGTTCGTCTCGACTCACTTCAACCCTTCGTTCCCTAAAATTTAAAGTACCTATTTATATTTCCTTCAAGATAAAATCACAGAAGCTCAAGATTCTCCTCTTTCTCTCCTGAATTCAAGGAAATCAAGAGATACCGCGAAGATTTCGGGCAGCGCCAAATCCCATTTCACGAAGCAATGGACCGAAAGAACGGTGAAAGACAAGTATCTAACATCCTAAATGCTAATATTCGCGTACTCGGTCCTTTTCAGGGTTTTTCCACCAAAACGATACTACTGAAGAACATGGAGCTTTGTGAAGGGCAGAAAACGCGGTTTGGCCGGCTCATCGCAACTGAAACCGCACTTAACCTTTATGCAGCACGCGCGACGAGCCCTCACACGCGCGTTATTCAAACTCTCTTTCAAGCGGAGGCGAAAGCTTTCCATTTCGCGTAGGTTGGCCCGAGAATCCGGCGAGGATGCGAACTGGAGAGGAAAAGGGACACAGAGGGAAGAATAAGGAAGAGAAAGAGAGAGAGAAGCGTAACGATGGCGTTGGTGAGTGTGAATTATGAAGTTCAGAACTCCAACGACGGACAAAGGAAGAGCTTTGTGAGGCAGAGTCCTATGGGGTCCCAAAGAGGGATTTGCTAAGACAGTTTCTACCCGGTAAGGCTGTCTCGAGGGTCTTCTCTGGCTTGGATCGAGCTTAAATATAGCAGGAACGATGAATCTTTAAGAACCGTCTGCCTTCCTCGACTCCTTTCCATCCAGTCTCACCACAAGACCCTCTCCACTGAACACCTTGCTTCCATATTATTGAAATCGCTTTCCAGATTTCGGCTGGGAGGTATAAAGAGAAATAGAGGAGGGAAACTCCTCTTTTTCCATCGCGATTAAGTCTACTCTCGCCGCTTGGATGTCCCTCGATGAAACCGACCGTGTCTTAGCTAGCATCTTCGATGTGAAAGTTGCGGAATATGGAAGGTGGTATATTGAGTTTCGATGGCTTTGCCGCAGAGTTGTCGGGGCCCTTGAGGGATTCTTCGGAGTTTCTTTAATTTATGCATGACTCTAAAGCACATCGGAGTAACATTCTTTCAGAAATAGATCATTTTAACGCTTGATGGTTATTTATGATCGAGTGCCATAGATTGATTTGCTATTGAACATTTGAAATTGAAAAAGTTGGCAAAAGGATAGCAAATTTCAAGGATGCAATAGCATAAGGAATATATAGTCCTAGCAGAGAAATATCCTGAAGCAGTTATATTCTATAGCTTCCTCGGTTCTTGAAAGCTCTTTGTTCTCCATCGCTTTACCGCACTTTCAACTTTATTATACAGATATCTTTTTACTACCTTCCAAACCGCATCAACATCCATTTCCTTTTTATCACTGTTTCGGAAGCCAATTTGCAACCAACTTCTGCTACGATTCATTTTACACACTATTAAAGAATTTTACACCATTCTGTCTTATCCAAACCTTGCTATCAGAAGTTTATCTCTTCTAGAAATTCTATTTCTGTCTCAAAATTTACTTATCAAGCACCCTTCTGTATTCTTACGTGAAACATTTCTCACATAAAACGTTTCATTCAAATTCGTACAAAATTTCTTATCAATCCTTTCCTTTCGCGTAATACTCTTGAAAAATTATACACCATCGCATCTTACCCAAACCTTTAGCCTCACGAAGCTTATCATCTCAAAATTCTATTTTTATCTCAGAGTTCGTCTACCAAAAAGTGCTTCTTACGTGGATGACTTCTCGATGCGCAAAACGTCTCGCTGATTTGTTCCACAAATTTTGATCGATTCAACCCGCACGAGGTTCGATTGTGTCTCAGCGCAAAGCATTAATTCGTATTCATGGCGACGCGGAAAAAGGGATGGCTGCCATTTGATCGGTCGAACATACGACTCGTCGGAGTGTCGTCAGGTGCAGCTGGAACGCCACAAATATCCCCCCATGATGCTTCTTCCCGTGGTTTCACGGGAGTTTTACATTCGCCTTTTACGTGACCAAGACAGAGACATTTTTGGGAGCAGCGACGGCTAGCATCCGGAAAGGACATAAACGGAAACACGGAAACGAAACGCAGATGCTTTCATGCAGTGCGGCTTCTTTGCTCATGTTGTCGACCGTGTTTTCGCGTGCCGGTATTTCCGGCTGAAGCCATACTACTCGTGGACATTTCCACTGGAAACAAACGTGTTTTTGAAGCTGGAAACCTGATACCGCGGAATGTGTTTCTATATATGGACTATTTTGGCGAAATTGCTAGTCTCTTCTGAGCTTTGAAAGATAATTTGATGGAAAAGATGGTAAATTGGTTCGTATCTTAAGCACCGACATGTAAAATAGGACTTTGAAGGGAAGCTTTTAGATGTTGGTAAAATAATATTCAATAAACGAGGAAACGAGGTTACTTGAAATATAGGAGAATGGGAGAAATTGATATTTTCAAAGCAATAAACAATTTTTATTTTTGCTTAAAATCCTGTTTCCTGTGAATCCTGTGTTATTTAATTTAATAATGATATTAATAATTTACCAATAATAACATTAGTAAATTAATAAGTTACAAACTGTAGATGAAGAATCTGCCTCTACAATTTCACTATGTTGAATCAAACTGGATGATTAAATGATTAATGTATCACTCATAAAATTTACAATTACAATTTCATTTGTTTTCTTGTCAAACTTGTCGCTTTGAAACTTGTTATCTTGAAATGCAAGAGGGTTCATTGAAGCTAACTAACCTGCAACTTACGACTTGTAAAATTTGACTAACTAATTAGTGTTAGTTGAGGAGGGTCCTGATTTTCATTGATTCTCCTCTGCCCTTTCACGTATTTACCGTCACTCGAATTTAGGAACAATGATTGAACATTGAATCATTATAACCGAGCGAGAAGATCTTTAGCAATAAATGCAAATGAATTTGGTTTCTTTTCATGATGTTCTTCCACGATATTATATGCAAGAATACGATGAATTTTGCGACTCATTGTTCCAGGGAAATTGTATCCGTCCCTCTTAAAGCTCCGTTAATTTTCACGGCACAATTTTCCCCAATTTATACACTCAATGATTGCGCAGGCAATTCAGCAACAAACGTGCTTAAGGAAATTCCAAGATAAAATACGGGCGCAATAAACAGAAGAAGATTGCACTCGAAATGGCATCGTTACACGGTGCAGTGTGCTTTAAACACGGACAGAGCTTAACAACACTCGCCTGCATGCAAAGAAACTTGCTACTGGCCGAAATTCAGAATTATTATACCGGCTCTGCATTTCGGCTTGGATACTCGAAATCCGTGGCATTTTCATCCCGAAATATCCCTTATTCGAACGTTTACACGTAGACGTTTAAACATCAACCGTGGATTTATTCTCATCGCTGCAACATGGTCGACAAATTCCCATTCACGAACGAAGATAAATTTCCCAAAGCAACAAAGTTTCGAAATTCCTTCAACAATTATCCATTTAGCGTGCGAGAAGAAAATACGAGTAACGGCGTTTGGAAACCTTAATCGATGACACAGCAGAGATTAAACGTAATGTATTCCAACTATTCCCAAAGGGGATGCACGCAAAATCCTATCTCTCCTTTTCTGTTTACGTACGACCGCGTGACGTATGCACACGTTATTTGCATGAACACAAAGTAGCTTTGCACACACGATTTTCTAAGTTGATGTCCTACTTGTGTTCGGGAGATAGCATAAATCTTGCTTCTAATATCGTACGCTGTGGAACAAAAAGAAATTAATCGCCGCAGTGCTTGCAGATCCTTGTACATATTTCAGTAATAAAATACTACTATGAAAAAGAATTTGAAACATACTTGCTCCTGAAGTATCAAGCGTTTAAAGTATACTTATATGAAACATATAAAAGCTCGAAACATCCGATATATCTCTATTTAAAGAAGAAGCTATCTTCTTATTTTTCTTTTTAGAAAAACACTAAACGAAAATATCAAACATAAAGTACTATTTCCAGGGAAAGAAGGTCTATCTTCCCTTCTCGTCAAAACGATCGATTTTTCTCTAAACTTTTCTCCGAGCATGCTTTCTGTAAACATTCAAAATGCAAAAACCCGTGGCATATTCCATGATTTCAAAATGCAAACCAAAATATTCGCTCGATTTATTTTTACGATAAAATGAAAATAAATAGCAGGTTTACAGGCATCGAAGTGGTGGATTTTATCTTGTGGCAGGTTGAGGATTCGTTGGCGTTTCCAGCCAATACGTTTCGGCCATATCCGTAACGCAAACGAACGAACGGCATGGTGCAAGCCTGATCGCCATGGTCACGTAATCCCCCGTTTAAAATAAACAAACGTTCACGAGGCAACGGGCCGAAATTTCCAGCGTCAGGAACACCGGCCGGTGACGTTTATCCCGGAAGAAAATGGATCCTCTAACCGGATTTCCGCGACAGAGTCCGTACACCCATTTCGGCACGGAAGGAACCACCAAGTCGGGAGGATCGATGGTATCGACAGCCTGTCCACGACCATCTCTCCCGATACAATCCCTACCGGACGTTCGCTCTGAAAACCCGATACCTGCTGATCCGGCCTTCCATCGAATCGAACCCACACGATCTGCACCCTGCTGCACCCTACATGCAGATTCTCCGTCGTTCGTTCTTCTTCCATCCGTAACACGCAATCTTCTCATTATTTAGAACTTGCGTTTAGTTACTTTGTACTATTCAGTACGAGTCTTCTTATTTGCAAGTAAATTCCATAGGATTTATGTCACATTCATTACGGATAGGAAATGATCATGATTTTTGTACTGAGAAGTAATAATTAGATTTTTATAGGTATTTCTGGGAAATCTGAGGATTATTGGAAAATATGTGAAGATTATGTAGAAAGACCTAATAAGATTATTTCTTTGTTTTTATATTACGTGGTTGTTAAAAAGAAATCAGTTAATTATGGTACAATTATGATACAATTGAACAAAGAATTTATTAAGTTCAAAAATATAATCATTTTAACAATAGACAATACATAGTGCACAAGTCCACTTTGGTTATTCTTTTTTCATTTTTATGCTGTTTGATTGTTAAAAAGAAATAGATCAATTATGATACAATTGGACGAGGGATTTGTTAAGTTCAAAGATATAATGCTTGTAAAAATAGATACTACATGCACGATATATTACAGAGAACCTTATTCTCAGATACGAAGACCACAGATAAAAATCATGATGAACAATTTTAAAATTGAACAATCAATTTCATTTTATCAGAATTGTCCATTTTACCAGAAATTAGATATACATTCTTGCATCTTGTTAAATGTTTCGAATTTCGAACCGCGTTGAATCTAAGATGTGCAGACAGACTGAAAATGTCAATATCAGTTGTCTGACAACTGAGATTCGTGTAATTCCTGGATTGAATTTTATCGTCCAAGATTTGTTTGATAAGGGTTAGAAAGAGCAATGATAGATATCACCAAATTCAAGAGAAAATTGGTTTTCCTTCAAGAGAATGGTTGCCTGAAGTGAAGAGGTAAAACTGCGAATCGATTTCTATTTTAAACGCATATGTTCCGGCGACATTTAAATTTCAACAGTGAAGGGACCGCAGTGCTTAGAAAATAGGTCACGCATCGAATCCAGAACACGTCATCAATATCGAGTGACAGGGCAAATGATCCGACATCATTTCAGCAGTCATAGCTGATCGAGATTCTCATGAAAGGATTCATATAGAAGCACGGAAAAATCAATTTCTTTCAACGAATTCTTACAGCGCAACGTCTGACCTGTTTAACTCATTCTACTGACGCACACGTTGCGTCTCTTCAATAATCTGCTTGTAGCTAAGTCAAATGCAACTTCGTTCTTGGATTTACGAAAATCATTGACAAAATCATTTAGAAAGACAAGAAAGACAATAGTTGGAGTGTTGAACAAATTATTATTATTATCTGTTAACCAATTCACGAAGAAGTATGAAAATCAATCAGTTAGCCAAGTTTTTGATTGAAACGTAAATTTCAGCGAAATTTATAAATTAGCAACAAACGGGTCGTCAAAAACAATATTTATTATCCAACAATTTTAATCCTTGCAACATGTTCGTACAAAATGTCAATAAGAATTACCTCCTTGAGAAACTTAATATTCGTTCGTTATCAACACACGCCACCAGCACTTCTAGAAGAACTTTTTGCTACAAAATTAAATATTGCACATTGAATTATGCTCACGGTTCCATTATGTTCGTGGTTTTTATAGGATGGTCGACATCTATATATGTACAAAGTTGAATGGTATATCGAGCACATCTCGATCATCGAAAGTTTTATCATCGAGATAGGTCGCGGTGCATTTCGACGATTCGGCGAATGCAGCCGACAGACACATAAAACTCCGGAATTTGTGGCTCGCTGGAAAGAATGAGAGCCGAAGAAGGCCGGAAATAGAGAGAACTCGACGGAAAACAACCCCTTTGGCGCAACGTAAAACCAGCCACGCCGATCCATTAAGGTCTGCAAGATAGGGCAAGATACACAAGATTGCTCGTAGGGAAGGATTAACCTTCTCCCGTGAGGATCTTTGCGATCCTCTATCACATCCTCTGTTTCTTTCCTCTATCGCATCTTCTGTTTCTTTCATTCATCCTTTACGTTTCTTTCCTCCCTAGCAATGGGAGCGAATAATAAATTACAAAATCGAAGCTGCTATCGCAAAATAGCATTACTTTAACTTGCAAATTTACAAATTATTATGCGTTTATGAAACGAAACTGAAGAATTACGACGATCGAGTAAATTTCGAATCAAGGATTGCAAATTTATAAAATTATCGTATCTTCCAAATTTATAAAATTATTGTATCTTACGAATGTACAAATTATTCTGCATTTGTGAAATAAAAGAAAAGCGTTATGCTGATTGACTAAGTTTCGAATCAAGGATTACATTTTATACAATTATTGGATTTTGCAAATTTGTACAATTATTGTAACTTGCAAAATTATAAATTATTGCGCATTTGTGGAATTAAAATATTGCATTTATGATGATGGACTGTGTTTCGAATTGAGGATTGCCAATTCATATAATTATTTTAACTTGCGAATTTACAAATAATCGTGTATTTGTGATGTAAAAGCAAAATATAGATTATGGTATTTATATTGACTGAGTTTCGAATTGAAGATCAATGTCTAGACGTCTCTATCTATAATCTTCTCCTTTTAAGATGGTATATATACATTAAACTTTAACTTTAATTTTGAGAATCGTCTCCAAGGAATTTTCCACTCGCACAATGTGAAGCTCGTGGTTTTCGAATTCGAAGGCAGCTGCGTGCATGGCAGCGATTTCCCGAAGGAAATGTTTGATGTAATTTACAACGACACATCCAGGATGACTCTCGGTCGTGTTACAAGCGACGCAAACTTTGGACACCACGAAACTCAGTTCACAGCTACTAGCCGTCACGAATATTTGAAAAGTTCCCTGCTCCTGCGCAATTTTATATAAATTTAATTTATCTAATAATTGTTTCTCCTTTTAAGCAATCGAAAATAGTTACATTCTGTCCAATCATCAAACAAAAATCAATTTCGTTGTCAATGCAAAAAATTCGAATTACTTTACAAAAAGAACAGCACGATCTGGTTTTTCGAGACGCGTTCTCGTGTTCTAAAAAGGCTCAATTAAGCGTGAAATCGAGTAGTTTTTATGATAAAATGGTCGACGCGATTCCAAATCGAAAGTTTCGAGGGAAGTGAAATTACAGGAAGCTGAACGAGAGCTTTAGCGTCGTTTATTTGTACTCTCAAAGGGCGTGAGGGCATTAATTTTCCCGTGTACCGTTAATGAGCGGGATGTATTAATTAGTTCTCTTTATAAATTGGTGCCAATCCTCCTCGCTCACGGGGTGTACCCCATTAATTAATCCACGGGGAAAGTTCCAGGTGTATTCGCGATGCAAAGATCACGTCGCTCGGTCTAATTGATCGGATTGTTCAATTAAGGCCCGGTCACTGAGCAAACAAGAACTGGGCGGCCCTTTCAACGCTTATGCAAATTCGGTAAAATCTATAAAAAAAATAGCGAAGTCGCGAAAAATGCATCCATTAACTCTCTACCGGAATCCCCAGACAATTCCATTCGACCTTTCGTTCGAGAAAATGCCCCTGCCGGGCACATTCTCTTTTTCTACCGCTGTTTCGAGCAGAGTTCACATTCTCCTGGATTAATTGAAATCGCGCGTATAATTACGAAGACACACAGATGGAGGTGCAAAGATAATTTTACTGAAAGGATACAGAAATTTCTCGCGATTTTGAATATTTAGAAATTGAGAATTTGGTAACCGAGTTGTGAAATTTCTTATGTTTCGTATTTCCAAATCTTATATGCTTTAAGCTCTTAAATCTCTAAAATTTTTGAAATTTCTGAAGCTCTACACTTCCAAATCTTTTAATTTTCCAGGTTTCAGACTCTCGAATCT
Organism: Bombus fervidus; assembly: GCF_041682495.2. Lineage (NCBI taxonomy): Eukaryota > Metazoa > Arthropoda > Insecta > Hymenoptera > Apidae > Bombus > Bombus fervidus. The sequence continues at coordinate 3,923,778 of NC_091528.1, forward strand.
ATGAATTTTCGAAGCGCCAAGTTCCCGAACTTCCAAAGCACCAAGCTCTCAAATTTTCCAACCTTCAATTTTTCAAAGTACTAAACTTTCGAAGTTCGCGAATTCAGAACAATAAATCTTCAAAGTATTATATGCAGTTTCCTAAACTTGCCAAATTTTCATTTCCAAATTTCGATGCTTTTCCATGTTTCAGTAGTTCAAGTTTTCAAATTTTCAAGCTTAAGCTTTTCGAACGTTTTTGTTATCAAATTTTCACCCTTTCGTATTGAAATTTTTTCATGCCTATTGACTACTAACTACCGACAAAATTTTCTTTTTGTATTTTTCATTTTCCAGGGTTAACGTATTAAACTAGTATTGTTGGTCGACAAACTCATGTATGAAATTTCGCAACTGACAGTTCTGTTCTCCATGGCGTACCGAATGTAAACGGAAACGATTGTTCCATCGCAGAATCCAATGTCTCGTTTTTCCGTATGAATTTCACTGGTTCGATTTTCCATGTAGCTACGCAGAAAAAGTTTATCATCGTTGGACCAACTATAGTTTCCCTCCCTTCCAGGCAATTCATTGGAATGGATTTCGAAGGGAGGAAAGCGTGAGTACGAACAAAAAGAAAGAAAGAAAGAAAGGAAGAAAGGAGGGCCAGAGAAAAAGGGACAGAAGAAAGAGCATGAAAGGAACATTCTTAGCCAAGATTCTGCTGATCGGTATAGCTTGCAAGTATAGTACCGAGATTTTCGAAGGAACAGAGAGTAATGGTCTGTAATACCGTTCTCCTGTCTATACATTATCGACTACGAAATTGAAATCATCCATTTCTCTTTTGTGTCGAAAGGAAATTGCTTCCAGCAGTGCCAACGAACGTGGAAACGCAATCGTAATTTATGCACTGCGAAATTTCGTTTCTTTTCGTCGCGAGTGGATGTAATTTATTTAAAAAGCCCAGTAATACACTACTAACTATTTTACTCTGAGATATAATTAATCTACTAAAAGCCAGTGCTATGTTAATAGAATATTTTGCACGCAACTCTTTTTCAGTAAATTTACGCTATTGAATACTATTTTTTTAATATTGTAACTACGGAACGAAATTTCAAAGATTCGTCTAATTTACTGTTACTGTTTCATGGTTCGCGTAGATGCTATAGTTTGCCGAAGTTTGAAGAAACTGAAACTTTGCGCGTAGCATTACCATAAATTTTCTTTAAATTGTCTCTGTTCCCTGAATAAATAAAATACAAGTTTCACAATATCATATCGATACTACGTTTTCAGACGAAGAATCTCTCAAACAACGATTTCGTGATTAAACTCAGCCACTCGAACATTGTACGACCAAAATTTCAACCCTTCGGTCGCGAGCAATAATTCTTCTCGGTTGCGAAGATCGGTCTAACAGTTCATAAAAATTCTAAGAGTACTTCGGAAATAAGGAGATCGCCGGTGATATTTTCATACGGGTCTGCTAACGTTCCACGAAAGTTCACGACAAAAGGAAATAACGCCACAGAGAGAAAGGTAGCTAGGAAAATCTTGGAAGAGAGGGAAAAAAAGTGAAACTACAAATCGAGAATCGGACCAGACGAGACGTTTCCCATTCTCGATCGTCAAAGCATCAAACCATTCGTGGACGCGTGATGTTGGCCGAAATCACCGTAATAAAATCTCGTCCCGACGATTCTGAGGAAACCAAGCGAGAAGAAAAAAAAAAAGAAGAAAAAAGAAAAGAACATCATTTTTACGAGTCCATATGTCTTTTGGGTGGGAAGAAAGCGTTCGACAGCCATGAAGGGTACCAATGAAAGCGTAATGGTGCTCGACACCCTCGTTCTATTTTGCTCGTAAAACGCGGCTAAAACACCGACTCGAGCTGCGGATCGTGGTAAAAAGCCGCGTGAAGTTAGTCGAAATGTCTTTAAAGAATGCCTATAGCTTGGCACGAAACGTGCCACGGCTGATAAAAGTCCAACCATGATCCGTAGAAAGACTACGGCTACGTGGTCCAAATGCAATTTAAGAATGCTAGTGAACGTTCTGCCAGGAATTTCCTTTTTATGATCGCTTGGGAATTTTAATGCATTGACTTAAGGGCTGTCTTTATGAAGGTACGATTATGATCGTCTTGTATAGTAGCATTTTAAGCGCTAATAATTCGGAAATTCTACGCGTGGAATTATTCACTTAGTGGATTAATTCCAGATGCGAGGTTTTAAGAGGTAAATTGTAAGGAGATCAGAAACAGAAATTTCGAAGTGTGATGTTGATTCAGATGCTTTGTCCAAATTAAAAATCATAAAATTTTGAAGATAGCTCTTGTACTGATTCATGTAAAGACTATACGTATGGAAAATTCTATAACACAGGAAATACATTTATATGAAGAGATTATTTAGTGTTCTATAATTAAAAAAAAAAAAAAAGAAAAATAATAGTATACATCAAGAACCTTTTCTTATCCAATTTTTATATTCCTCCAATTCTATTCATTATTCACATATATTTCACCTACTGTATAATGTCATTAATAGACGCAAAATCCCGCGACTGCTCAGTACCACGTATCAAATACACGTTCGATTACAAAGAACCAGCAACCATCAACACGCAAATATTTCCTAAATTATATGTCCGAACGGGAAGAAAGTTGTCGAAAGGATCTAAAAATCGATAATCAACTGCCTACGATAACCTGTATTTATATCATACCTACTACATCATTTGTCAAACACAACTTTTCAAGTCCTTCGCGTGGCTGGTAATTTCGTCGAACGGCTTGCACGTTCACTTTCGCGAAACGAGCATACGCGAACGAGGGTGGCATTTTCACGGATATTCGAGTACAACCTCATTACGTTACGCGGTCGATCGACCGTCGCGTCGGGAAAGAGAAGTCCTAAACAGATTGTCCAATTCAGCGAAAAATTAGAGGTTCGGTAGATCGGCGTGCAGGCGATATGCTCTCGTTTCGAAGCCATTAACTTTTTCTCTGGTCTCGCGGATTCCCAGGAAATATATACGTGTATATATATATATATATAAAAGCGGTTGGATGTTACTCGCGTGACACACTTGCTAGTCCAACCACCATCCGCACCGGCTATTATTTCGTAATCCAACGTGAAAGTCGAGAGCCGAACCTCCGTGGAACCCACGAAAAGTTCGAGTGCTGGCAAAACTGTGCGCGAGTGTCTCCCGTCGTCGATGAAATTTTAATCCAATTAGAGCTCATCGTCGTTTTCCGCTCTCGTTCCTCCTCTCGAGCTATCGCCAGCCCCCGCGCCTCTCTTCTTCAACCTTTCCTCTCCGTCTCTTTCATTTCAGGTCCCTCCGTCTCTTTCTTTTTAGGTCTCCTCGTCTCTCTAGCCTTGGTAATGTGGGTGCACTCTAAAAGCTAAAATCAATAAGCGTTGACTACGAGAACGAGCACTTAAGATAGCCCCAAGATAATGACGCACCGCCGCATGAATAATAGAGGCGGCGCTTCTTTTAACCCCGCCGAATTTGCGAGGCAAAATCGCGCAGAGGCTAATCGATACGCGAACACCATCGTCCTCTCTCCACGCTTTTTCTCTTACAGTTTCGTCGTCTTGTTGGTTAGGTTAGAAAGCAACGAGTGCCTCGAATATATTTGCACACCTGAAGAGAAGTTGGGAAATAAGGAACGAAGTTGGGAATGGTTTTAAATTAAAATACGAGAAGCTGCTGAAAGCAACGATGCTGTAACGAGTGGTTTCTCTCGATAAAACTCAGTTCCGTGTGTTTTAGATTGCTTACGTTACTTTGACTATTTTTATATTATACGCCTACTGGATGGGGTAAGATTGTTTGAAACTATGATTTTTAAAATAGTATCATTTAATATCTTGAAATTTTTCACTGCGCTTTCGATTCAACGAAAAATTTTTTATTCTGACAAATGACAGAACGGACTAAAATGGTCTTTAGAAAAGTGACGTTTTTAAATAGTATGTTGGAATAATGGAAATTCTACCGTACGTATAATCTATTGAAAGTTCCATTTTTGTTAATGGACAATTCTCCAGAAATTTTGGTTACATTTGTGCCGGTGATTATGAAAGTGGCGTAAGTCGGGAAATCAAAAATATCGAGATTTTCATTTGCTTTATGTTCCATCGACTTATCATGGAAGACCTTTTGCCAAACAACTATGAAATGAGCAACGGTGTGAAGACTTTCATATTTATCTATGGAGATTCATATTTGTTTCGGTAGTAGTGTAAATCAGGTGTTTTTTCTGCGTAGGTTGTGAGATATCTATGAGAAAAATATAATTACATATTTTCGTTATGTGATAATACAACGTATAAAATATTTTATGAAACATCAGTAGATCCTGAGGCAGAATTTCATATTTTAGAAAAGAGGAGGACCAATATTATATTATAATTTACAGGTACCTCCATTATATGCAAGTGAGAGACTAATGACAAAAAAGGCAAATAAAAATACATATACATTCCACCAATTCATTCAGAAAACGATTAATAATTTTTTATGCAAAATTACAATATATGTATAATATATAAATAAATTAATCCGTTTGTTTTTAGGTTTCTTAATAAAGTACATTATTATCTATTATCACAAGTCTCTAACTAAGATATACTATGAATTTTGAAAATGGTGTAAGTCATTTAAGTATCTAAAAAACATTTTCAAATAAGTTGCCCATAAAGTTGTACAATGATATACAAATCTAACTCTCTCTCTCTCTCTCTCTCTTCGCATATTTTACGAAACATTTTATCCTATAATGGAAATTCTACTATTTTTTAGTACGTTCGAACGCGAAAATCTAAATATCTGGAATAGAAATATATATAATTTACAATAGTTTCATAATTACCGGTGCATTTAAACACAAATCAACACAGGTGAGTCAAAATTTGAAAGATTTATCCAACATCACATCGTATATGGTTTACACATATCTCACAGTATCTACATAACAGGAGAGTAACAAATAAATAATCAAAAGTAACAAATACCACACATCAGTTTTTCAAAAAAAAAAAAAAAAAAAAAAAGATAGAGGAGACCTCTCTTTCGAGATGCTCAATGACAAATGCATTTTCTAAATGATTAATAACACCACGGCCAGACTAAACAAATAACACACGGCTGTCGTGGCGAATAGCATTTCTGATATATCGCGTGTCATTAATGGACCGATACGATTAAAAATTGAAGTTTCCGCGTATTTCAGTTGATCAAAAATACGAAAACCAACCAGCGTGTGTCATTCGCCAATCCTCATCGCCCAATTTTCTGTCGATATTCTAAAACAAAGTGGCCGAAGAGTCTCGAACGTGCAGGTTGCCTGGCCACCGGAAAGCTTCGCAGTAAATAATTCAGCAGCGAGACAATACAGCGTATCGATCGAGCCACAATCACGAAACTCTTCGTTGGACGTGTGACGATGCATTCAGCATCCGTGTTTCGTTGTTTCGTTTGAAATGGAATCTTCCATTGAGTCGAACGAAAAAGAATTGAGCAATTCAAGTGATGCAACGATGCAAGTAAAAACAGAGTTTTCTTTTTTTTAGTGAAAAAAGATGTAAATTTTATGTAGAATGTAGCGATAAAACAATGTTTTAGTTACTAGAATTATTGCAAGAGACAGAAGTAAAATTATAAGCCTCGAACTTGCAGCAATTGAAAAAGATAAAAACGCAGCGTCTGTAATTTATCTGGATGTATACAGGATGTCTCACAAAAAATTACTACAAGCAGTTTTCTTCGAAATCATCTTAGATATCGGCTTGAATTTTTTTACAAACCAAATGGTTCAAAGGGACTTGGAGTACAACAAATTTGAAAGCATAGGTCTTCAGGCAGTAGAAAGAGTGCAATCTTGAATTTCCTTAATGGAACGACATATTAACATTTGTTATTCAAATAGCTGTTAGAAAACTCATCCATTCAAGTAATAAATGATGCACGAAGTTCAAAATTAACAAAAATACGCTCCTTGTTAAAAAATTCTCATATCTGGCACTTACAACATTACAAGTCGTCAACTAATAACAAGAAAAAGAGAAGAAAAATTCGTTTAGCGTTTCGATTGATCAATTAAACGAGAAAAATTAAGGAAGCAAGAATAAAAAAGAAGCTGTGAAAAAAGGAATAAATGAGTAGAGTGAAGCGTAAAATAGCCAATTTCAAAAATAACAGATTAGACATTGACAAAAACCTCTCAGTCTCTTTTCCTTTCATACTTCCTCGCTTTATCTGTCTCCTTCCATCGCTCGAATCCTTTGAGACGCAACGAAGAGAAGTCAAAGAAGCCTATGAAAAGGTTGGCCGCCTTGTTCGCCCGCCTGTTCCAACCCTCTTCCCCTTCCTTTTTTTTTTTTTCGTTTTAATACTTCAGCAACCATTCTCCGCCAAGAATGTTTCCAACGTCTATGGAATCCGAGGATACGGTGCTTACGGTGCCTTTCGAAAAGCCAGGAGCAACGGCAGCATGGTGGAAAGTGACTGAGAAACTGGGAGAATGGATGTAGGTATGCGAAGAGCCGGGCACACGTCGACGCTGCATTATCGATTTACTACATCCACCCCGTGCACCGTCGCCGCGACATTTCCTACGCGACAAAACGCTCCTCGGCTCTCTCCTTGCCTGGTCTATCCACGTTTGCCTACGCGGAGGAATTCGAAAATGTGATGGATTCGACGCGATTTAACGAAAGACCGCGCCTCCTACGAATCACCGGTGGAAGCTCTCTGATGCCAAGCACGTGGAATAGAATCAGAAATCGAATGGATGGAGAAAATTCCCGGGATTCGTGGTGTTCGGGAACGATGAAAGTAACACAAAGAACTCGAACGCGATAAGGTGATTCCTTGGTTGCAAATTGTAAGAATAATAGGTCACTGGAACAACAGAAAATTCGGTGGATTTAGATTTACAAGGGAAATGATGGAGAACTTAGCCTCGATAAGGTGATTCGTAATTGTAAATTATTGCAATGGGAAAATTTGTGTGAAGTGTTTGGAAGAGAAAATTCGGAGGATTTGTAGCTTCAAGAAAGGTTAAGAAAGATTACACGGAAAGTCAAAAGCATTTAGAGCGGAACGGAATAAAGATTTTCAAGAATTACTCATCTTAAAGAAACACAAGGAATTATATATAAAGGGAAATCTGGTTATAGAGCGTCAACCAAAGAACTTAACCTTAGAGTAAACTTTCTGACAGAGCTCAAAAAGCTTCTTTAAAACCCCTATGCCTTTCTCCTAATAGAAACCTTTTCTGAGCATCAGATTGGCAAAATCGCTCTTGTCAAAAGTTCGCCAAGTTACAAAGAGTTGAAGCTCGACTTGAAATTTTGTCCTTCAAAAAGAAACGAACGCGGAACCAGTCAGATACGGAAGAAAGTTGCTCGGTTCTCCAACATGCAGACGACAGTCAGACGAAATACTCGTGTCGAATTTCCATTTCATCCGATCGCAATTCCTCTTTCATCGAACAGTAGAAATCGTTTAGGTACAGAACCGCCCTATTTCTCTCTCTAACTCTGTATGTGCGCTTCGATCGCGGTGCACGAGTAATTACATGCGTCAGCTGGTCTCTGCAGTGGCGCACACAACAAAAGCAGCCGGATTTTTTCGTTCGCCAAGAAATCCCAGACTCATTCCATCCGAGATTACCGTCAGACACGTTCATTGTCTCGTGCCAGTTCACATTTATCCGCCGGGGTCACCGTCGCAATTCCGCCATTTATCCCGCTACTCCGGCTCTTCCGTTGCTTATGGGGGTTTACCACGTTTACCCGCGAATCGTATTTTTCAGTCGTGCAACGAAGGGACATCAGGCCCCACTGCCGCGTGAAGCAATAATTAATTAACGCTACGAAACGTGGAAAAGCTCCACTTCCTGGATGACCGTACAATTTGTTCTGCCGTGTGCGTCGTGGCGTACGAAGGTGATTTTTCTGGATTAACCCTTCAGATATAGTCGTCGCCGATAGCTGAAGCGGACATTTAAAATGTGAAACGCGACTACGCTTACAGTTTGTCAAAAGCTGATCAAGCTGTAAAGGGTTGAAACAAAGAATCAACGTTGCGTTAACACAACATTTGACTTTTCTCAGTCAATTTACATAATTGACTTCCGTTTTTTAACATTCTGACGGCAAAAGGAAACTTCAAAGAAGCAATGTTTTATGTGAACTTTTAATTTCGTCGCGGAACGAATATAGCCAAAGAATTATGCGATGTTACCGTTGACAGTCTGTCTTTTTTTTTACCCGTCTGTGCATTTCTTCCCGTCATGAAACACGAAGTTTACTCATCATCCGGGGAAAACGTTCCCGGCTCCCACAGGTGGCTTTAGAAGCCGTGTATCAAGCGTGTTTGCTCGAGGAATGTTTGTGCGGTCTGTCGTGAACATGCAAACATGTCTTAATTTCCATGCACAGAGGCTTCTCTGCTCATGGCATCAATATTTCCAACGTTTCAATGAGAGGTTCTTCGAAAAGAAGCCATATTCCGTGTAGAATAAACGAATAGCACAGAATCGTTGTAGGCTTCAATCAAGATTTCACCATAGACGATGTATCATACCATACAGAAAATGGAAAATTGAATATAATTAAGAAATAGCAAAGCTTTTCTTTGAATTTGGAAATTTTTGTTTTATAATTTTATTATATTTTATAATAACATACATAAATTTACACATTATTTCGTGAATGATACAATTCTTCAGTTTCCTTGTTTATAGAATCTTGTAAAAAATTAGCGATGGTCGATATTTTTCTATTTCTTGAGATAAATATTTCTACCTCAGAGTTAACTTCTTCAAAAAAATCTCAATAATTGCAACACGTTCGAAGTTTCTTCAAATTCTCGAAATTTCCGAATAGAAAGATCTTGCAACTTGGTCTACAGTCACTCGTTCGATAGAGAATGTCATCAGCATCACTGCTAGACGAAATATTAATCCACTGTACCAAGATTATCTCTTTTTCCATCCCAATTTCCCGACCTTCCTATCACATCGGGCTTTTTTCTTTACAAACAACACCGTAGCACGCGCAAAACATCGCTGCACCATACTTCATCGCCATCCAGCCAACACAGCGTCGTTTCAACCGAAATAAAACCTCGGCTACGTTATCCGCCAGGAATCGAACTCTTCAATTACGCGAGGTAACGATCACAACCAAGTCGGGCTACATCGCAACAAACAACCTGTACACGCGCATACATGTATATCGTGAAAAAACGGCAGCAAAGTATCGAGATTTTATTTCCATCAGCGTGTTCTCATGACGTATTTCTCAAAGCGTCGCGAGACCCCGGTTTCCAAGAATTTATCTGAAATTCGATTTAGTGCGCGACGCGACGCATCGACATCGAGTCGTGATTTGCATGCCCTCTCGAAAACAAGACTGTCTATGGGTTGAAACGCGAAACCGGCCCGTCCCACCTTCGATTCACTCTAACGAAAGGGGTGAACTCGTACAGAGTTCCATGAATATTTCATACGTATCTCGCGGTGTATTGGCAACTCTTCCCACCCCCAATTCTCTCTCTCTCTCTTTCTCCCTTTCTCCATCATCTTTTTTCTGTTCGAGCTCACGCTTTGTAAAACAGGCTGGCGCGAATGAAAAAGCTTGCTGCGTGTGCGTCGTATAATTTCGAGGTTGATTCTCGACGCGACAACCCTCGCAATATCCCTTAACGTTCTCCTTAGAAGCGGCACAGGAATGGTTCTTTAAACCGGTAGCTACGTTTCCTTTCTTTCGTTTTTTTATTTCCTTTTCTTCTTCCTTTTTGTATTCCTTTTCTTTTCACTCTGTTTCGTTTTCCCTCGCATTTTCACCCCACCATCATAATCAGAACCGACAGAGCCACAACGTTCTCTGGCCTCCCGTGAATACTCACCGTCCTTTTTTACGATGGAAATTAACGGGGTATAATGTAAATCCTCTTTCAACCTCCCACCCTCAACCCCTTTCGTGTATCCTTTATGCGTCGTAATGCGGATCTCGTCTCCGCGGCGTACTGTGTAATTAGCGTGGTAAATATGTATAAAACGTAGCCGGGCTTTCAGCGATAACAATCTTCCGCGGCGAACGACGCGATGTCGGGAATTTTTCTTGAATAATTCTGTTTTAAAACGAGCGGATGGCGCAACGTGGAAAATCGAGACGAGTCGGTGTTTCGTTACCGCTACGAGGAGAGAGGAGGACTCAGGGAAAACGAAATTTTCCACGGTTTCTCGACTCCCAACATCATGGTTGTCCTTTTAGAATCACGCTTATCTCTATCTCCTAGCTAAGTTGATTTTTTGTCAATCGTGTTTTTCTATCGTCAAAAGGTTGCCTAAGTTTGCAAAAAAAATATGTAAGAATCATTAACACACTAGCTCGCGAAAGTATTTGAACATCGACCAGAGTATATTTTATGTGAATATTGCGCGTGTTATATGAAACATTTTAAAATTTCATTAGCTATGAAACGTAATTATACTGACCAAAGAAACCAATCTGGGAATATATATATAAATTATAGAGTATTTATTTCGAACATATATTTAGTAAAAGTTAATATACCGCACGAACAGTTAATTGTTATCTCTGATAATAGAGAATAAAATGATAATTATTTTTATCTATAACTTTATGGTCAAATTATATCTCGCGAACAATAAACAAGTATCTAAATACCTTGGAGTAATGGTATTACGCCACGAGGCTTAGTTTAGATCGTATTTCTAACCGTCGCTCGCGGTCCTCCAGCGTCGCAGACGGATCGTCTTGTCTGCCTGGCGAAAAATATACAATGTCTCGACGAGCGCATAGTTGTCGCCAAGCAGCGAGTTCCAGAAACGTCGATTTCGGTCCATTATTTTCTTTTCACAAAGAAATCGGCCTATGTGATCGTCGACACGAGTCATGGCGTGATCCGAGCGTAGTGGGGGTTGTCTCCCCGAGAAGAGAAAGAACTGATCTAAAGGCAATCAGTCCGTTTTGGAAAGTCTAACTGCATACATCGAGAGCTCTGACGAATAAAGTCGCTTAGTCTAACGAATTCATTGAGAGATATCGTAAAGTCGGGTCAAATTTCTGTAACGCATTAACTGTATTCATCGCTAAATAATTTGTGACGCTTTTATTATTATACAATTTATTGTTGAATATACACGCTATATTAACCTGTTGACACAGTGCTAAATTCGTTGAACCACTTCTGTTATCCTAACCGAAACAGGGGAACGACTAATTCGCGGCGTCGATTATACGAATCGTAGCGAGAATTTACACCTCTCGCTGACGCGTTTTCCTCGCGACCGCGTCTCTCCGCGAACGGTCGTAACATTTTCGTCCTTCGAGCCGGATCCAGTGGCAAGTGAAAAGTGTTGACACGTAACCGGTCGAATCATTTGGTCTTCTAAGCTGTATCACATGTCATGTGAAAAGTGCACGCCAGTGACACCCACTACCATACAGTGCCACGTGAATCCAACATAACCAGCAGCAGAAGCGTTATCACTGCAGCGAAGCCAGTAACGTCAAGGGCCGTCACTTTTGAAGAGGCATAATTCGAAGAACGCAACCACGCAGCCTCCCGCCGCAACTGGACAATCGTCAACATAACGATATACAACAACTTTGATCTCACTACAAAACGCGTCTCTTTCGTCACACATCTCCCTCACGAAACGTACGTCGACATTCCGCTGCACAGTGACAAGCGACAACCTGCAGTCGGAACAACTCCAGTTTCACGACAACACGAGTGATCTTCGGGAAGAACACCTTCCTCGCGAACATCACAATATTCCGCTGTACAGTGACGAGCGACAACTGCAGCCGGAACTCCGCATCGGAAATCACCGATCGCACATCATAAGTATCACCTTCGTTAACGAAGTATCTTCATCACAAACAATGGCAAACGAAACAGAAATCACCTCCTTGAGTCGGGAGTGAAACAATCTAAGCGACCAATTCCAGTCCGTATCGAGACTACTCGACAAATACGAACAGTCCGATCAGCACAACGAGGCCACCTTAATAACTTATCAAAAACAAGTCGACGACATTTGGAAACAATTCAACATTGTCAATTGTTGAGGTTATTAGATGTGTGAACAAAGAAACGTGTGGATAGATTGTAAGGTAGAAAATATAATTTAATATAGAAGTGTAAATACAAGTAGGAATATATATGTAAGCTGGTCCAGATCCGCACGCTAGCAGTGTTACCCTATGACTAAAGGAACGCCGAAAAAAACGTCGCACGTGTGCCGCTTATCGTCTGTCGTCGACGCATTCTTTTGTCTATGCGCTATAGACGACATCGGCGCCTTGTGAAAGCCGAAGACCAGATGTAGAGTTTTCTCAGAAGTATCGATCACTTCAACATCAATGACGAATTACTTGAGTTCGATGACAACGCACCTGTGGACTTAATTGATGTCTATGTAGACCTAGTAGTACGATTGAGCAACCTCATCGAAATTAATTCTTCCTCAACGGATGCCTCCAACACAGTAGTAAATCCAAAACTATCGGAATGCAGCAGCAACACTTCTAGCAGTTTCCAGAGACGTAAAAATAATTTCAATAATAACAGTAACAATGATCATACTCCGCCGATGGAGAAAATCGTATCGAATTTAACGCCGATCCTGTCGCATGACACGCGAAGCTCATTGCATAATAGTAGCAGCTCGTCACCTACACGCGACTTGACGACAAACAATTTCGCATCATCATTATCTGAACAATCTGATTTAACGTTACCAATCGCCTTGAATCAGATAACCTCTAACTTTCGCTGCTCATCGCCAACATGCGAATTGACGACAACCAAGTTCGCGTCATCATTATCTGAACAATATGATTCAACGCCAGTAAACGCCTTGAATCAGATAACCTCTAACACTCGCAACTCATCGCCAACATTCGACTTGACGATAACCAAATTCGCGTCATCATTATCTGAACAATCTGATTCAACGCCAGCAAACGCCTTGAATCAGACAACCTCTAACACTCGCAACTCTTCGCCTACACGCGACTTGAGGACAACCTCTCACGATCCTCTGGACTGGAAAAAATTGAATCCCGTCCAGGACAACAGAGTCAATTTCGAATCAAAACCTACAGCAGAGGTTTCGAAATCCACGATGATCGGATTATCTAGGAGCATTTCCTCCTCAATCAGCATTTCAATGTTCAATCTGTCTTGTACCACGCTGCCTGTATCACCTGAGAGCAGGAGTATCATATCGGAGAGTCATTTTCCTGGACATAACGCGAATTCCTCAAATGAAACTGATAGTTGTCAAAACACCCCATCAGCTCTCAACACTTATCCACTGAGCCCACAGATTGCTGCATCGGACAAGTCTCGGGGAGACGATCGGCGAGATGATCGGGGAGAGGTGTCGGATCGTTTCGAACGATGTAACGAACGAGGTGTCGGTGAACTAGGTGGTGATCGTCTGCCTGATGATTGGTCGCTCGACGATCGACCGTTCGATGATCGGCCGCTGGATGATCGTGATTTGACATGACCTTGATCTTGATGTAAATACGTGTGATGTCGTAGTCCGCATATGAGACATGAACCGGCGGAACATTGAGCCAAAGAGTGCCCTTTACCTAAACAATTAGTACAGAGCGATGCCCTTTTGGCGGTTTCAAGGCGATTTTTGACCGACTTCGCCTTGAAGACATCGCAATTCCAAATTTCGTGTGGTCCTTGGCATGTTGGACACACCAACGTACTATATGTAGTAGTAAATGTGTGGGTTCGCAGCGCGGTTTGTCGCTGACGATTATGTGGGCCGGAAGCCCTTTTTTTTCACAATTGTGGTGGAGCTTGTCCTATCGCTGTTCGTTCGTGTTTTTAAAAAGTCTATCAAGTGCATGTATGACGGCATTTTTTTATTAAGCAGGGTGCGTTGCCATTTACGAATGGTGGCTGATGGTAGTTTCAAGGTGAACAATTTGATCAGAACGACGTTTGGGGTGACTGGCTCACCTAGTTTCTCTAAGGCTTGAAGATTAACCTTAACTGTCTCGAGAAAATCATCTACTGCTTCGGGTGTCTCTTCGGTTATTTTCGGATAATCGAAAATCAGATCCCAATGGCGCATGCAGACTTGACGGTGGCAGTCAAATTTTTCTTTAAGAACATCAATAACAATCGAATAATTGAGTTCCGTAATGTCTAACGATTGGATACTACATAAAAGGAATGCCAATTTTCAATTGTACCGTCGAAAGTAGGTAGGTGAATTTCTGGTAATTTAATCGAAGTCGGCTCGGCGATATTGGATGAGTCGCAACTTGGCGGTTTCGACGGCGATGCTGGTGTATCATCCATAAGCATGTGTATTCGTACTACCAGATCGTAATATATGTTTGTAATTTTGGAAACGCGCGCGTCTTCTTCTTCGCCTAAATCTTCTAGTTCTTGCAATAGTCGGTATTGTTTCCACGCGTCGTCGAGTAGTGACTGGTAGACCGTTAAATAGGACTTTGCTTTTGACTGGATTGTTCGAATTCGTCGAGTCGTTTGGATATGGTAGTAAATCGACCAATTTGGAAACCTCATCTCCGATGCAAGGAGATAATTTGGTCTGTGTTTTCCATTTTTATGGCGGATTGTAAAGAGAAATGGTGTATAGAAATATGTTTTACGGATGTCCATTAAATCTCAATCTTTATAGAGATTGATGGAAACTTAATGAACATGTATGAACAATCATATCGTTATCTTTAATTACACAGAGTAAAATAATAACGACTATTCTAATCTGTTATCCTTTTATGATCAAGTTATATCTCGCCAAAAATAAACAAGTATCTAAATACTTTCGAGTGGTAGTGTATAAAAATATGTTTTATGGATGTCCATTAAATCTCAATCTTTATGGAGATTGATGGAGACTTAATGAACACTATTCTCTTTAATAGACCGATCTTTGTGTCCCGTTTTATTTCTTTTCTTAATCCTAACTGCTTTTAATAAAATAAGACATAATTGGCCAAGAAATGAAACAACTTTCTTGAAAGTTTCGCTCGTAAAGCTAAAGTTGGAACGAAGAAGTAAAACGTTTTAATTTCCATCATACCGGAATTTTATGTATATCCTTCGAAACTTTATCGCTAAGCCTTATTTTTATTTTCCTCAAGTTGCTTCAGATCCCATCTACATTTAGAAGTTACAAGAAACCCGCTATCGATGCATGCGATTTTAATTCAGAATTCCATCGGCGACGTCCAACGACTACGTCGAGCTCGCGGTATGTACAGACAAATTGTGGAATCGATAACGACAAAGTTTCGAATTCTACAACGAGTATTACGCGAAAGTATCAGCGTACAGGTCGAGTAAGTCCGACCGCGACATTATACAGTCGACGCTAAAGTTATACCAAGCGTTTGCGGGGGCGGCATGGAAACATTTCCGGTAGCTTCATTCAAATCAGAAGAATAAATAACGAAGAGGCGACCGTGCCAATACGTCAGCATCGATCGTTTGCTAAAACTTGCCTCGTTAAGGAGTCATCAACCAGAGCAAAAACCCATCTAGATGTGCCGTGACAAGAAACATTCAAGCCCAAGAGTATTTCGATACGTTCCGAACTTATTTGCAATGTTGAGAAGAAGAAACGAGAATTCGATATTTTAATTTCACTGGTACGATACGTGGAAGTATTTTTTTTATAACCACTGTGAATACGCGGTTACCAAATCACAGTGTGTCTTTTCACAGGGGTTATTTCAAAAGTTAAGTTGTTATATTTATAAGTTCAGTTATATCTGTTGTCCCTATGGTCACTGCTTAGGTTCAGAAATTTAACGATCTTCGATTTGACTCACGAAGGGATATCCATCGAACAACGAAACAGAAATAATAATATAACAATGCAATATAAAGAACAATACGATTCAATCTCGAATAGACCTAAGTAGTGGCCGTCAGAAGTTACAAGCTAAAATAATCTCTACTGAATAATCTACTTTAATACAAAGTAATACACCGTTAAATGCCCAAGAGCGTAGTTTGAAATAATATTATTATTCCAACAATTTCCCACGATTGCCAAGAAACGGGAGTCCTCGAAAAGAGACGATGAAAATCCCGCGTTCAGAACGCGGCGTATTAAAAAACAATGAACGCTTCAAGTTACCAGTGACGGCAACTACAAATACTCTCGTCGAAGTTAACAACAGCCACTTTGAAAGGATGCAGCTGCAGCTATACGCCTAATTCCCAGGCCAGTCGTTCACACTGCAGTCGCTTTTCCGCTCTGCGTTCGCGAAACGCAACTTTACCAACGACCTTTCCTGCCGTACGCTTAATTCCGAAATCAGTTTCACCGTGCAGTTGAAATAACTTGCCTGGAGTTCGCCGCCAGAGAATATCTCAGCTTCCTGAGCTCAGGCTACTATTCCTTTCTCTCTCTCTCTCTCTCTCTCTCTCTCTCTCTCTCTCTCTCTCTCTCTCTCTCTCTCTCTCTCTCTCTCTCTCTCTTTCTTGACGATAGTCATGAGACGGAGAAAACTGCCAGAAGGAGAAAGGGGTAAGCATGACAAACTGGCGTGCTTAAAATTAACGAAACGTTATGTACACTTTCGTCAAAAACAGCAAGGAAATTTATTAGTGTTGATAACTATGTAGTAACTTGCGACTTGCAAAATTTTATTAGCAATATTAGTAGAATCATAGAAAAAGATTTTGATTAGTTTTATTTTATTGAGTGAAACTTTAGTTGCACAGATAAATTCGTCTAGTGAAAACTACCACCTGTTTAGATGATGGGATGCAACATTTGATTGAAAAATAGAAGAAAATTAGAGAAAATAATGGAATTTGCTTTGGTCGTTATGATTATAGCGTATGTTTTATAAATCAAATTTGTCCATCGTTTGTAATGTATCAATTTCGAATTAGTTATTTCACGTTTATATGAGTTATAAAATATATAAAGCAACTTTTCTTGACAGGCAATACAGTTTGAGTAAAATTAATACTGGGTGTAAGAATATACTCAGAACTAAGCTATTTTCTTTTCTTAATAAGTCCCACGAAGATTGCACGAGCCATAGTGTAATTGCACCGAACGCTACGACACACTGCTTTAATCTACCACCAATTAACCCTCGAGCTGACATAAGAAGGCTATTAAACGTACCACCAATTTCAAGCGTCTAAAAATTACTCAGCAAATTACTTGTCTCAGTTCAGTTTTCGCCGTATGCAATTGGCGAATATCAAGAGCGTTCCAGCTTCAATTAACCAATCTTAAGAAACTGACTTTCCACACATCTTATCTATATCTTTATGAATAATTAAATAGTTTACGAATAGCAACATTTGTAAACACGTTCTATGAATATATTATTTGTGTTATATGAAACATTTCGAAACTTCATTAGCGTTGTAGCGACAATCAACTATCCTATTATATTGATAAATTTTGAAACTAGTTTAACAATGTATATAGAAATTATTATAAATATTTAAGGAAAATGAGAAACCAGCACCATGTAATTAGATTTTTTCACATGAAGCTTTGGTTTTTAGCAAAATGACTTTATCCCTCTGTACAATATTTTATCTCTTTGACAATATTTTATATACAATAGTTGACCAACAACTTTGGCACATTTTTGCAATGGAAGTTTTTGAAGTGAAAATTACCTGCTACCCTATGAAAAGAATGATTGAAAGGTAATTTTATAGCCAATATCCTCCAACATAAACAGCCATTTTTTGAAAATTGCTTGACAACAATAAGTTATATCTATCATGCTATCGAAAGGATGATTGGACGACAACTTTATTATTTTTTATTCATGCAACCTAATTATCTACTAAAACGAATGGCCATTTCTCGGAAACAAGTTAACAGCGAAACATACTTTGATTGACGCGTTCAATTTAAACCTCGAATAAAGAGAAAATACATATGTACTGTCTGTTCTGAAATTATGGCAGAATATATCAAGATATATAGATCAAGAAACAAATGTGTCATACCTAACAAACTCTTCGATGATCAGGTAAATCTGTGGATGAAGCGCTCCGATTGTATATGGCAAATAACGTGATTAACAGAGGCGTGACGTGCCACAAATCGTGCAACAGCGTGAGTGGAGTCTGGATAGCCGGAGAGGAACGCGACACGACGAGCACGAGGCGATGCAAGGAAGCGGCCCAACACGACCTGACATGATTTAACAGAATTCTACGGAGCACCTATGGAACCACGAGAAACACACAGACAGACAGAGAGAGAGAGAGAGAGAGAGAGAGAGAGAGAGAGAGAGAGAGAGGCAGAGCGATTCGACGAGAGAACGTGTGCGAGGACGAGAGTAAATCAAGCACACGTGACTCGCGGCGGCGTTAACCGCTCTCACAAGCGGATATGGGATCAACACCTGCATGTATCATCGTCGTCGACGGTGTGTATTGCCGTCAGATGTACTGGACGATCGCAGATGCTCGCACGATGCTCACTTCGTACGACAGTTGTTCGATGTTGTATAAGCATCCGGGACTCGGCCACTGAATGGGTTTGTCAAGCTTTTAGAGACGAAGTATCGAGTGGCAAGATTTATTGTACATACTGAAAGTTTCGCGATTAACATGCTTGCCGAGGATGACGACATATAGTGGTTCCGATTGCTTAAGGCTTGGTGACGACGTCGTCGCAATTTAGCACCGATAACGTTACGCGATTCTATAAAATGCACATACCGCTCAATATTATTGGAGAATAGTTGCTGTGAACGATTTTATTATATTAACCGCATGTATAGAATCGAAGAAATTCTATAGGTTTAATGGACTGAGTATGGTATTTCCATGATACTAGATAGAGATTGATTTTAAGATAATTACACAACAAGCTGTACAAGTATAAGAATTGGATATAAAAATTAAAGTAACATAGAGAAATTCTCTAATTGATTTGAGCAACGATGGTGAATTCTTAATGTGGTGAATATATCTTTCTAATGACGAATAACTTCTTACGAAAGAATGACTTCACTGTCTTTTGTTACTTTTGCTCAGAATGTATTTATATATTAAATATTTGAAGATTCTTAGTTTTGTGTACATATCTGTTCTGTTTCAGCTTTAAGATAATTACAGCGCGTTTAACTTAAGATATTCTAAAGATTAAAAATAACTATTAGAGATATCTATAACTTTCATTTTAAAAGCAAAGGGGATATAATGTGATAAGAATTAAGGATTATATCGTAGATATTTCACATAAAACGCAATACTTTTCAATATTTACGCAATCTAGTACGACATAATAAAGTTGCAATGATATTATCTGGCGTGTTCTACTCACATTTTGTTGACGAAGCGAGCAAGAGGAAATTAGAAACACATCATCGAGCGGAGTGAAGGTAATCGTCGAGAACTCGTTTCATGGAATACTCGCCACAATTTCACTTCCATTTCACCGTGTTCTCGTAACGAATTGCGTTCCTTGAGATCTACGTTATAAATTTTCCTTTAATTTTACTTCTCTTGAAAAAACTAGTTCAATATTTCAAACATTTATTTTTGCAATGATTAATAGTAATTAAATTGATCGTAATACACACATACACCGTTCTTTGAGATAATTTAATTCCTTTCTAATTTCGACTGACAGAAAATAATATAAAAATGAAATATTTCTGTACCTGTGATATATTGATATTCTAAGATGTGAATCATACGACGTACAACTGTAAACTATTCATTGATACTGACGATAATATACAATACGTGCATGAATCTACGGTTGTGTTATTATTATTGCTTCCATGAAAGACTCGGAGCAGATAAATATATTCTGCGCCTTAAAACAATAATTTGAGACTTCCCCTATATCAATGGAACTTCTACGTGGAATTATAATTTTAAATAATTGAAAATATGTTTGTAATTTAAAATGTTTCAAATATTATTTTTTAAAATATAGAATTTGATATAGAATATGATTAAAATTAAAATTGAAATATAGAATACAGATTAAAATATAGAATTGTGTATAATATTAAATAAATTTTTGCAAAATAATTTTAGTTAAATTTTGTTAAAATTAACAGTTTTAGTAAAATTATTAGTTAAAATTAACCCAAATATAGAAATAAACTCATCATATCGGGTGACTGCATAGGGCGGATTTAAATCTGAGTCACGATTATCTCAAATAAGGAATCATACGTACTAATCATATGAACACAGTATCTCTTTTATCGTCTTATCTTCTGATATAACACACAAGTACATTTTTGCAAGATAAGAAAGCGAAAAATGTCCACAAGACTTTATTATATTATGCTGTTTGCTATATTGTAACATAATACTCTAATTTTTTATTTCAATCCATAATACAAATACCAAGAAGTAAATAAATTCATTTATTAAAGCTACATTTTATAAAATGCACATATATGAATATTTATAGACACTAAAATATAGAGAAACTCGAAATAAATAAAGGAAATGTTTGTCTCTTTTCATTCATTCACAAAATACCGGTCTACCAGTCAGCCATTGTTCCCCTTCTTTTTTTATCAAACACTACATTCAATTTTATTCATCAAAATTAATATGTATTCAGAATAAAATTGAAATACGTAATAACAAATATAGGAGTTTCAAAACGATGTATATAATTATTACAATTATTTCCGCATATCGAATAAATAACGTTCTAAATAAAAAATTTTTAAATATAGAGACGCTTTACGTGCTTACCTGCACTGTGTTGACTCAAGTTGTTAGGCTCTTCTTTCGCTTGACACCTCAAACGCTCGTCGTGACTCTTTATTTTCTTGTCTAAGATGCTACTATTAATAGAAATTACATATACCGAGGAAATAACGTGTCCTTTGCACTTTGTCTGTGAAACTACGTAACACGGTACACTGATTACGTGCAATATTCATTGAAATAATTACAAAAATTTACTTTACGATCGACAAGCTGTGCCACTGTCCATGATCTCTGGTAAACTGCGCGAGTAGGATGCGCAGTAGGCCAGCACACGTGTTCTTCGCGGCATTATGCTTGATACTGGCGACAGCTGTGGACCAGCCTTTCAAGACATAACCTTTTCCAACAATACGTACTATCATTGGCGAAATAGGGTCAATGCTCCCGTCAATCTTAATTACGCGGCTAAATTCTTGACCTTGTCTTTCCAGCCTGTTAAAATCTTCGCCTTTCTTATCGAATTTTTAACAAAAATGCTTCGCGATATAATTATTTCAATTTTATAATATCGGGATGTTGGATAAATTCGTAAAGAAATCTGTAAAAAAGTTTAAAGAAAAATTTTTAGTTTGATCTACATTTTATAAAATTAGAACTTTATTAAATAACTTATGTTTTTATATGGTAATTTTTGTAACTTTAAGGTAATTTCATGATTTCGTTTGTGAAGAATTTTAGGTCTTTTTCGTATACAATGTCCAACTAGTAACATTTATTCAAATTAAATATTTTATTATTTCTTAAATGCTTACAATTTTGGAAACGCAACGCTCTTTCTGAATAATTCAATACATTATCTTATACACGCATGTTAATTAATTATTATGAAAGAAATATTTTCTTACATATTTATTTTCTTTTCAGTGTTTTCAGTGTACGTAATAATTGGAGTAAAAGCACAGAAAAAAGAACTGTGTAAGATCATAATGGAATTACGAAGGTAAATACGTTTTAAAATTTTAACTCTTTCAAAGAAGAACATTGTATTGTAACTTTACTATAGTAGTGGCATTGACGGCATAAAAGAATCCAGAAAAAGAAAAGTATCGAGGACAATGACAGCAGCCACGATTGCTGGCGCAACAAGGATAGTTCACATCTAAATTCAACGATCGCAACGAGGAGGAACGTTGGTCAGAAGAAGAGAGGCGAACCTTACGCAATCAATTTCCAGGTGAAAGGTTCCAACGTGTGCATGGGAATTTATTTACAAAGGCTGTCATTTTACTGTAACATTTTCTCAATTTCTTTATTTAAGTTTTGTAAAAGGTGGAAAATGAAAAATGTGTATTTAAAAGAGGTAGAATATTTTCGTCCATTATATCACTTATAAAAAGAAGAAAATATTGAATGTAAATATTAAATAATATAATATTAAAAAATTGACATAAAAGGTTGTTGAAACATTCTAAGTAATAATTAGAAAAAGCGCTTTGGGAATGGAAAATCTGCACTTGTAATTCCACAGCGTAATTAGGTGGAGAAGGGAACGCGAAATTGTTAAACGCATTAACGTCAAATTTCAGAGGCGACGCACGCAACCTAATTTAATTGTGCCTAGCTGATCGAAGCTGCGGACAATTAATTAGCGATGTGCCGGACATTTCGCGAGGAAATCCGACAGGTGGACACGACCATCTGCTAAGTTCTGATTACTGATTAGGCCTCCTGAACGCGACAGGTGGTCGAAATTTGTCCTCGTTCCTTTATGAAAAAGTCACGAAAATCTATCCACGCTTACGACTCTGTCGTCATATCGCATTAACTATGAACTATACGCTTTTCCATGGATATGAACTTTTGCGCGAATATAGTACGGAGAAATTTAATATGATGATGTCAGAAATTGAATTACCTGATTAAGTTATTTCTTGTAGCGTTCTCTGTCGTAGAAGGTGCATTTGTTAAAAATTTTCAAAGGAAGAAGCAACGTAAAAAAGTGATCGTGTCTGGCGCAGTCTCGATGAAAATTTAAATTTTAAAACTGTCTTTAGCTACTCGTAGCTTGAGTATTTCCATTGTGTGCATTCGAAATAGCACACACTCCAGAAGAAAATTCACACAGCAACTCTCGAAACGTCGTATATGCATAAAACGCAAGGTTTCGGCTTCTTCAAGAATTCCTTCGTATATAGTATGAAATGATACACGCGCATATATCTTGTTACCTGAATTTTCCATCGAATATCGCTATAAAATCCACAATCTACAGAGGGGATAAGAAATGAAAGCGAATTTCTTGATCTTTGAATCCGATTCTTCAGGGATATTCTACATGACAAGGCGAGTAAATTCTCATAGTGTGGTATTTACGTAACAGCAACGAACGTTAGAATCGTGATAATTGAACGAAGATAGAGTATATCGTTTCCATATGATAGTGCCATTAACCGAGCACGATAAACGTAAATCATAGGTACAGTTGTTTTGTGGACAATATTATTGTTCAGGTGGAGGCTGCCGCTGTTATCGGACGACTGATTTGCACGTTACGCTGCAATGGTAAATTCGAGCTATCCATATGAGCGCATTTAGGGCACAACGCCCACACGCACGACTTATTTATACTAAATGCAAATTGATATGTGTACATCGTGCAACGGGGGTATGTACACATGCCTGACGCCGGTGATTGGCGTTCGATACGTTCTCTTGCGAACGGTTCGGTTTAATCGGCCGTTCAAAATCCTGGACAATTATGAGCGCCGTGCAAATACCTTGACAATCGCGGAATATCCCAAAGTATTGCTCGCGATCTAACGATAATCCCAATTAATTCACTATAAACGATAAAAACTGTAAGATTGGAAAGTCCAATCTACAAAACGACGTCTTAAAGTATTTTGTTTCCTCTCCTTTTTCAATTAAAAAATTAATTTCAGAATGTAGAATTTCAGGATTGGAATTTGTAGAATAATTTTAGGATTGGAGAGTAATTCTTGACAAGCAATGTGAATTTGAATTTTTTTTATCGATTTTGCAGCCGAAAATTCTGAAAAATTCACAGATGTGTGCGCCGCTGGGTAAAATATTCCTGATTTTTTTGCATAATTTTTCATTGAACAGAACAAACGAAAGGGAGTTTGAGTTGTAACTATCCTGATAGTAATAGGGCTTAGCGGGTCGATACTTGGCAGAAAGAAGTTTTCTTCGAGAAGATTATCCAATGATATGCAAACCAAATTAATTTGGTTTGAAAGAATTTATAGGAATTCTTTCACATGTCCTAGCATCCAAGTATTTAAACATAAGAAGTCCTCAATCGATGCATGGAACCGAACGAAATATGATTTATGTGCAGTTCATCGTGATGGATGGGTGGCTTATCAAACTTTATTACCGAATACGTGGAAGCCAACGAGATTACGGGATATCGACATAAATTAGATAGGACGAGTAATTTGTTTCCAGTGTAATGACAATAACCAAACTTTGTAAAATAATTATCTCCACTGGAAACAAATAGTAGAAATTTTGTTCTCCATTTTTATTTCAATATATGCAATTTTTGTATCTTTTCTGACGATCTTTCGTTAAATTTTCACGATATAAAATATCATGATAGTTATATACATATATACACTATTATGCAATCAAATACAGACATCACACTGTATTTAAAAAATGTTTTTAACAAATATTTATAATATATCAAGAATTTTTCCGCAACATCGAAAGCAAAATTAAAACGTTCCTAGATACCCAGATGGTTCGAAATATTGATTCTCCGCTATTTGAATAATCTCCTCAGTCTTTCTTTTTTGTTTTTTTTCTTTTTTTGCGTTACATCTGTTCGTTTTACGAGCGGATCGTTTTATACGCAAGGATTTATAGTTTGTGGAAATCCCAAGAGCAAATCCAGCATTCTAGTCTCAGAGATAGCGGGACATGAAATCGAAAAGGAAAATTAATCAGCCTAGGGAAAATAAAGAAATCAGAGGAAAGATAGACCAGCTTCACTTGTGATCGTAAACAAAATTTAAAGAGTAATCATGGAAGTTTTCAGGATTGTAATAACGTGAAATAATAAACGGATGAAATGAAGCAGCTCTCAAATCTCACAAGTTATACGTTTGTATAAAACGAAACATCTATTTAAATTGTCTTCGATTTAATACTAAATTTCTATCGATTTTCAATATGTATATTTTAAAAAAAATGTTATACGCATTTCATTGAAAGCTTCAAAGATCGAAAGATGCTCTCATAAAATAATTTTCTCTTGACTTCCAATATAGCGTGCAGATCTTGTATTCTAATAAACTTCTTATCGAATAACTTTACCTAACAAACTTCTTACCCCTTTTTCAAAAATCGCAATTGAGGAAATTTGAAATTTAGATATAATGCAAGCTTGAAAATTACAATATTGTTCACAGTAAAATCCTTCGTCGGAATACATTTTCTATCTTCTTGCAATCTTGCAAACTATCCAAACGAGAGATGCAAGATCCGATACGCGAAATCACACTCGCTAAGGTAATCGTTTCGAAAATGGTTGCCAAATCAAGAGCTGTATGTCCAGACGATTCACGAAATAGCAAATCACCCGTTCATGACGCCTATCTGATATGCAGTTACGCGATTACGGGATTCGCAACGATCCTTGAACTGCTGTCTCTATCCTTGCACGTTGAGATGCATGGAGGATAATACAAGGATCACCGCAGCCGGATCCTGCGGGTTTCCTCATAGTTATAACAGAATATTCGCGTTCACCGGGACGCAATCCTATTCCGTGGCATTTCCCCTTGACGATCCTGCCATTATACTGTCCATAAACGTGTCCAGGTCGATCGTTGCGGGTTTAGGATTCACCGAGAAACGGTGATGTAGTTACTTCCGTTCGTAGAAACTCTAATGACCGCGTATCCACGTTGTCACCTAGCTATAATCACTGACGGTTAATAACTTTTCAACAAGATCACTAACAATCCTCTAACACCTCTCTAACTGTCTCTGTATTCCTCTGTATGTGTATAATTTCCTGTGGTGTCCAGCGGGAAAAGATAATGATGATCCTATAGATTTTATTCTTCTTCCTTTCATTGCTGATACGTCATTGAGCTCTGTCGCTTCCTTCCTTTCCATCAACTTAATTCGTCTGAGTGAAATTTTAATTGATTCCTGATTAAAATAACTCGATGGTTCTCTTATGCAACTGATATAATATTATTAGTGAATTAAATTATCTGATTATCTTATTCGACAAAAAGTTATGAAACTGTGAAAGAGGAGTTTATAACCTACAACTTGTTACCAATTTACTAGTATTATTCGTTAATAAGATAGACAAGAGAGGAACCTGCTGATTGAATGTACTTGTCCGAACGTGAACTCCTATTGTATGAACGAAAATGAGGAGGATCAGTAGATTCCTATTATATGAACTTCAATTATTAAGCTACTTGTCCCCCAACAAATTCGCATAAACAAAGCTCAACCATATTCTACTTATTCTCTTTTTCCGAAACTTCTATAGATAATAACTGTCATAACGCAACTTTTCATCTCTTTCATTCCAAATCAATCGATAGAAATATCTGGTAATTTGCATACAAAGTTTCAAGCGATAAACAAATTTTCACGTTCCTCCAATTCCTAAATAATTATACAGAGAGGAGATTATTATATTCTGAGTCAGGATATAAACCGTAGAAATTTAATTATCTCAAAACCGGAATGTTTAAAGTAATGACTTAAATGGAGTCTCGAAAAGGTACAAATTGAAGGTAAAAGGAGGCAGCTAGAAATTTAATAATTTTCATAGGAAAGGTTTATGACACGCGTGGTTTTCTACAAAAAATGTCTCGGCGTTCCTGTGCTCCACGGAGACTTCTAAACGCATCGCCATCAAAGGATTTGATCCTCCAAACGGATTAAGTTGAGCGACATTCCACGAATTCCAGGTTCCCGCTTTCTCCTCTTCCGCTCGCCAAAAGACACCACCGAATGCTAAATGCTAAACTATCTCTCGCACACGGAGCCAACGTGGACTCAAACCAATTACAATTACCTTGAAGCTAGAACAATCGTAGTTTTAAGTTTATACAAGTTAAGTGTAGAAGACTTGGTATCGTACGATTGGAAACGCAAATGGGAAAAACCATGTTCAAAGACAGACGCGAAACGAGATGATACGAGTTCCTTAATAGAATCTGTCAAATGTCATAAAGAACGTTTGTGCAGTTATCTGCGCTACGCAAAAGTCGAGATACCTTCGAGATAAATAATAAATATGCAGAAAACCATGAAGGAACGTAGAATATGTGAACAAAGGTACTGTCTTTGAAAGGAATCGTTTCTGATAACCAGCGAATGCTTAAACAAATATTTAATATTCAATGGTTGGTTCGATTTATTCTTCTTTGACTCTATAACTTCATGTGAGTTCAAAATTACATTTATCTGTACTTCTTAATACTCAAGTTGTTTTACTGTCCTGTTATACCATTCCTTTGACATCAAAGAGTTTATTCATAGCAATTAATAGCCCGTAACTCTTAAGTCATAATGAGAAATTATAACAAATTAGAATTCTCTTTCTGAATAGTTTCACTAATTTTGCAAACATAATAATTAATGAAATGAAATCTTGAATTGGAATTTCTTGTATCTACTAACTATTACTAATTCGCTAAGTATCTCCTTTGAATTTGCCATAAATGGACAAACATTCGAATAAGACTTTGTAGAAGGTTAAAACAGATTCTATAATTCTCATCTCTACGAGATTATCCTATAAAAGAAGATAAATAAAGCGTCAGCTTGTGTTCATCGATCGCGAGATCGATTTAATTGGGTAATTCATTCAGTAGGACGATTCAGGTGTTCGATTAGGGCGATTTTTCTCAATCGTTAAGCCAAGGAGTTAGCCGAAAGGATGTTAAACCAGCGAGCGGAGCAATTTCAATTTATTCCTGTCATGCTACCGTCCCGCAGGAAGGAATTATATTGTCCGAGGGATCAGTAACTAATTAAAAGTTTCACCTCTTCCGGCATACCCTGCTCAATCAACGACAAACTAACAAGGGATGTCAGTCTCCTTTATCTAGACTTAGCTCGATGCAAGAGACGTATTAGTATTCATTATACGAGCGAATGGTTGACTCTGAACTGTACCAGGACACACGAAATCCCTTGGGAATGCCTTGAATTTCTAAACAATCCTCTCCCGTTGTTATTCAATAAGGGATCATTCCAAGAATATTTAACTCGATCGTTTGCTAATTGAAATTTATGACACAGTTTGTTCGACATAGATCGTTTCCTATACCACGTGTTAATTTCATCGGTATACTTCAATCATTTGACATTTTATATTTTTCTTCTAACGCATGAATGTATACGATGAACATAATATACACAAAAAAACTACAGGTCAAACACAATGTTTAAAATGGAATATTTATACGATTTTTAGGTGCCAGTAGATCTCGATGATATCAGAAAAATTACCGTAATTCGGTAGTTTTGTGAAAGAATCTGTAAATAAATAATGATAATGAATTAATTCTGAAAATAGGATTGTTCATTGGTATTCAGAAGAAACCAAACGCTTAATTAATGGAATATTTCACTAAATTAAAATATTCAGAACCCAGAGATAGCAAATATTCTCTTCTATATTACAAAATATATTCAATTATTCTGAATAATATTCGCGTTTCATATGTCAATCAAGAACTCCGCAAAGATCATTTAAATCCATAAATATTCAATCTCTCTTCGTCTGTAATATATAAATTACACTGTGTTTCTCCTACCTTGATAAATTTTGCACTTTCCAATTTCCAGAGAGGAAGGAAAATTTCTGTATTTCTATGAACGCAAAGTGCACAACTTG
Source organism: Bombus fervidus (assembly GCF_041682495.2). Lineage (NCBI taxonomy): Eukaryota > Metazoa > Arthropoda > Insecta > Hymenoptera > Apidae > Bombus > Bombus fervidus. Next base: position 3,952,414 of record NC_091528.1, read on the forward strand.
CACCACGTGGGTACCATGGGACAAAGAAATCTTCTAATAAGAAATTTACAGATCACGGCTCATGAATTATTACACGTGTAATAAATATCTGGTTGTACACACTGAATTCAGTAATGTCAGGAACACGACCGACCCAATGTCTTGCGATTTATGGAGTAGTAAAGCCACCCCCTGGTCAGAGTTTGCACTCCCAGAAACCACCCGCTTTAGTTTATGTAGTGACTACAGAGAAGCTAACACCGTTGCCATGACAATGGCTTGATGTTGCATGTAATTTCTGACGTTGCATTATAGCAGCCATAATGGCTTCGCTATAAGAATGATTGTATTATTACAAATCCCTTCTACCATTTTAAATAAATTATTGGCTGCCTCGATCTTTGCTTAACTCTAACTCTTCAATCATTATTCCTTTAATATATTAGGTCTTCCGAAAAGTTTCTTTCGTTTTATAATGAAATTATAAAATAGATAATAATGGATGCAGAAATAATGGATGCACAACATTTTCCGTTTTATATTATTTTATCGAGTTACGTATGATCCATTTTGTTCTATCAAGATAAAGATTACAACGTTCGACAAATTAAGTTTTATCTTTATATAAAGATGAGTCATTGTAAAAGACATGTCTGTAAAAGAAAGACACTTTCCGGACAACCTAATATATGACAACTGAACTATTATTGGTTTCTTGCGAAACATCGTGGAGTTAACTTCATCAATTGTCTCGTATTAAAGTATTTCTCTCTAGCCACCAAATGACACAAAGGTCAGAAAATGAAGAAAAAATTGAAGTTATCATACTTTTCTCGCGCGATCCTCGGTTAAACTTTTAAATTCTCTAGGAAATAAGAAGATAACTTCCTAATTGCAAATAAGAGAAAATAAAAGTGAAGTTTCTGTACGTTCAACCACATTGCATTTTATATTCAAGAAAAGAGGATCGATGGATTCTTTATATTTAGTCCCTAGGTTCTGAAAGTATTGTTAAGTATAACGAAATTTCAAAAGAAAATAACGTCTTGAAAGTTCGAAGATCGTCGATATTTGACAAGAACGTTAAAAATACGTCCGCCTGCTGGAGTTCCAGAGAATTCTAAATAATTCAAGCAATCACGTTCCCGACATTTCAATGGTGAAGTTCTATCTACTCAAACGGGAATCATGGAGCCACCAAGCAATCCCCTTACGTCGAAGGTGTCTCTCATTTATATTCCCTGATTTCCGGCTCGATGTCAGGAATAGCACCTCGAGTCACTGCAATCTGTTCCGTAGGTCCTTTGAGAAGGAGGTTAGGAAGGATCTACTCGATTATCGGGAGTAATTAAACTCACCGCCCGGATTGCTATCCAGAACGCATAATTAGGACCTCGGAATTCGAGTGACGATTAACTCGATTGCTCCTTTCGAACGATGGAATTTCTAGACTTATCCAAGGAATAAAGAAGAAAATGAGAAGCGTAAAACCTGATTCACTCTTTGGCATCAGACCTAGATATCGACTTTTGCTTGCTGACGAGTTTTTAGAATGTCACTGTTCCGTTTAAAAACGTCTCTCGACCCAGTTCTTGCTCTTTTCGAATCTTTCTGCTCTTCCCGAGTATAATTCCCTTCTCAGCCGATTCGTCAATGTTAATCCTCGCAGATTAGAAAGAATAAACCACGGAACTCAATGATTGTTGCAATAAGGCTGAGAAACTGTTTGAAGATATCGAGTTAAAGGTCCGTATGGTACAAAGGGAAACTAAAGAAGGTGTTTAAAGGGGAAGACGGTATAATTTGGCAAAACAGAATTATATTTGAGTAGAGCAACGAATCTAAAAAACATAGATGACTGTTATTAACGTGGACTGTTATAAAAGTGTCTAATACAGTTACAGATTAATACATATTAATAATGTATATTAATACATATCAATAATACGTATTAATAATGTATAACTATTGTAGTTTGGATTTGTTTCTAAAATGTATTTAAAAGACCCTTATTTCCAAAACTTTATTTCTAGAATTTCATTTGCTTCTTTAATAAACTTGTCAGTGGTACGCAAAGGAGTCTACTAATATTAACAATTTGCGTCTTGTGTATTGTAAACGTCCACTAGCGATATACCCAAGTTCTATCATGTAAAAAGACTCTCATAATTGCTTGAACTGAAGTTAATAGAAGGTAAATCATTTAACAAACCTCTATGGAAAAATAATCTCCACGATCCAAGTAACACTAATTTCTATTTTTCTTCTATTTAGGTAGAAATAGTCTGACGTTGGCAACGTTCTTCGTTGGAACTCGAGCAAAAGTGGCAATATTCTCTACAACCAATTGAAGTAACTCATCATTAACAACACCTGTGGCGTCGTCGTCCAATTTCGTTAATCGAGTTTCGTAACGGGCAGAAAAACTTGCCCCTTCTGGTCGATGGAAAGGGTTGGTTCACGATTTTAATAACGTTCGTGAAGGTGCAGGCGGGTGAAGAAGAGTGAAGGGAGGACGGCCATTTAATAACCATAATCATCCTGTTTTGAAAACATCGACCATTCGTAGGCGGTTCACGAGCAAGCAATTTTAGAGGGTGAAGAATAAAAGGATTAATTGAAAGCAACGAGTATATATTATATACTATATGGTATATATTATATATATATGGGTTGGTTGGCGGCGTGATTTTCAAGGATGAAGCGAGAGAACGACCGGTGTCAGGTTGCAATTTCGTGTGACGGGGCTGGTTAGAGACGCGGACACGACATAATTACCCAAGTTGCCAACAGCACGTGGAACCTACTTGCCTCCGGAAGACAATGCCAGCCCTTGGTTTCCCTTATGACTTCCGCCTCGTTTCAACCACCAGCTTTCACTCCCTACGCTTAAACTACCCCTCGTATCATAGGGACTGTTACAGTCGTCCGGATTAATTTAGAATTTATTTCGAGGGAAACGGAGATTCCTGACCTTTTACGAGCGATACTGTATTACGATAACAGTTAAACTTTACTGAATCCATTACAGAGTTGATAGTAATCGGAAGATTTAGTAAAGTTATCAACTATAAATACAGGAATATTAGTTCTTAATTTGCTATACTGCATGCTTAACAATGGATGTATGCTTCTATTAAACTTGATTAAAAATCCAAGTATTTGGAACGTAGACTCTGTCTCGTGCTTTCTACAAGTAAAACTTGCTGAATTTCATATATGAATGACTTTACTTGATACGTGTATTCTGCATACATCGACTAGGTTATATATATTAAATACATTTACTGTAATAAAAAATGCACGTACAAAATAATACACGTATGTTCTTACCAAATCATAATTCAAAATTTAGCTCTCCTCTAACGTAGATTTTATTTTATACTTTCTGAAAGAATTTCACAAACTTCATACAAGTATGAGTATTTCGTATGTGTATACATTGGGTAATAAGTACATACGTACATTGAATTAATACATTTTTATATACGTTGAGTTAATACATTTAATTAACGCATTCACTGTGGCAATAGAATTCGAATGGAGGAGCAATAACTGAAGACCTAGCGGAACAGATAAAATGTTTATACCATGATGTAGTGGTTCTGAGAATGTGTATGGAAATTGAGATGCATGGTGGTCACGTGGAGATTTAGTTGCACGATGGCACGTGCCCAGAATACATAGCATGCATGTGATCGAGAATCATACGAGAGTTCCTGCCGAAGGATCATGAGGGAATTGTAAAAAGATTAATAAAAATCAAAGCCAACAGGTGTGACTTTTTTTAAGAATACTAATTGATTAATATTATTTCTTATATCCATTGTCATACTAATGCCTGTATTGATTACTATTATTCTATTCGTACGTTCGCTAACGAAACCTATTAACCTAGCGATTAAACATTGGTAGAATTTTGTCGAATAATTGGGAAAAAAGAATATTGCATGTGGTTACCATTAATCGATGCGGAAACGTTACGACTTCACTCTCTCTCTTCCCTCTCTCTCTCTCTCTCTCTCTCTCTCTCTCTCTCTCTCTCTCTCTCTCTCTCTCTCTCTCTTGCTCTGTGTGTGTGTTTCGAGAATGTTTGCGCTCGCATGGTTGTGCGGGTGCTTTGAACGTGCGGCAAGGCGAGGTGTTTAATTAAACGGAGTTGTGTTTGCCGTGCTCGTTGTATCTTGGACCGATCGATTGGTCTTCTTTCACGGAAGCCTTGTGGAAAATTGATTTGTTAATGAAATGATTTCCACTCGAATATACAAAATGCAACGCGTTGTTTAGCGTATTTCATATAATTCCGATGAAATATGTACGTTCTGAATTGAACTCTCATTTGATATTAATTATTAATTAATCGTTTATGGTCGATAATTAAACTAATTGGAACCACGTAAATTAACGATCGTCATAAATAAAGTAATAACTTCCAATAAGAATCAAGGTATCATCGAATAACATCGATATAGTAATGAAACTTTTTACGTAGATACGATCGACGGTTTAATGAACCTCTTTTTAAATTTCAACAATAGCGTCGAATAATAAATTCGCAGCTGCATCCTGAGATTACACCGAGCAATTACGCGAGCAGAGATACTAAACTGTGCAGCACTTTAGACGTTGATAAATCATCCGCACCTTGTAATATTCAAAGAGTTTCAGACCTCGGCTCCGTAGTCGCGTACGCATGCGTAATTTTCAATTCGCTTGTTCCGTCAAAAGTTTCGTTACGTACGCCAAGTGTTTGATTTTATGCGTGATGCAAATGCAACGAGTTCCGCTACAAAGAATTGACAAGTTATCTCTCCTTACTATTTCTCTCGCGAACAAGCCATCGCCGATCGATTTTATTCCAGTGAAAATAAAAGGAAGACGTTTGTAAGTGACAAAGAGAATGATTGCTATTGAAATGTTTGACATATTTACAAAATCCCCTCAAGAGTACCTGAGAATTTGTAAACCCTGTTTATCGTTGAGCAGAGGAGGTATACGTAAACCAACAAAGTTACAAAGCGCGGCGAACAATGATGTACGATTAAAATGATGGAATCACGGTTACACGTCGAACAAAGGCGAAAGAAACGTATAAATATTTGATCTGGAATTCCAGCGTTTGAACAACTCAATAATCCTCGAATGAAAAAAGTTCTCGTCGGGATGAAAGTTGCGAAGCGGCTCCCATTGGAAAATTACCCCTTTGGCTTCCTTTTTTCGTGCGAAACACTCTGCGTAAACAATGCTCGCTCTAATTCGCGGATTCTTGATCTACTTTTAATTTCACACGCGCTCGCCCGTTTTATACATTTCCGTCGTTCCAAATAGAAACTTGTCGGTACACAATGTGCGAGATTATATCATTTAACTTTTCAAAGAGAAAAAGAAAGTCAAACGACACGTGACAGAAAGTTTCATCTTTCATCTGTTTTTTCATCAACATTTCAACGCACGTTAAAAACCGCAGCTATTATGAACTTGGGTCGACAAAGTATCAAATTAAATAATCTTTGAACTTTTTTCAACTATGAAACAAATATAGTAACGGTACTAACACTTTTAAATGAAGCTACATATATAAAGAATATAACGATTCGACTCTTCGAATAGAAATGTACGGAACAAGAAATCGTCGTTAAAGATTCGTCTGGAAAGAGGAAAGGATAACAAAAGTTTGGTGGTAAGCAGCAATTTTCTGAGGTACGCGTCGCTGAACTCACGATTACGTGAACGTAATCCTAACTCCGCTAATTTCAGAAATACCTGGATCGTTTTAATCGCCTCGTTAATCCCGGTGTATCGCGGCCACGGATCGAACTTTCAACGTGTTAGTCTTTCACGTTGTTAACAGAGAGGGCGGAATTTGCCACGAAACTAGGCTGAAGCGAACGAAAATTCTCATGCATGAAAGATGAAACATAATAATGAAGTCCCTTGGAGTTTGTTCAAGCCTATTGCATAATCGATCGCCCGGTTAAAGCATGCCGGCTTTAACGTCCGTTTTTTTAGACGTCGCTGGGAAAATCCGAGACGTGAAATATGATCCTGAAACTTCGTTTTCTCAGCTTGTTTCTCGTAAGAAATCCTATTTACCGAAACTGAAAGATGAAATTGTTTCTACATTCTAATTGTTTCTTCTGCCTGAATCGACTGGTTGATAGTATAGCACAAACATTATTCGTTCTTACAGTACTAAATATTTTAGATGCGATTGGTTCTTATAGACCAGGTGCAATTTGCTACGATTATCGCTACAATCACAATATCTTCTATACTTCTATTAAAAAATATGCGAAACGCGTTAAATTTTTTTCGCCAGATTACTTGAAAGTAAATTTCAGAGATTTCATCAGAGCCAGCGTTTGGCTCAGAGATTAATTGAACGACTGATTTGTCAAATATTTAAGAATGTCAACTTTGAATTGATGCGATACTGACTTCTTAGTATTACTCGGTTAAAATATTCTATCTAATATTTTGTTTTTATTTTTCAAAATATATGGGAATATTTGAAACTGTCATGTTTTTTATCTTCTAAATTATATTGTATATGCTGGTATTAAATGAAGATTTTTACTAAAGAGGATAGAATATTAATTAGATGTTAAATGAATACTTACATTGATTCTTTACTAACTTAAAAGGTCAAAACGATACTTGGTAGATATGATAACGTTGGAAACACGGACGAATTTATTTTATTTCGTATACTTAGAGAATCGAGGAACCGTAAGATCCAGCGGTTAGTCGAGAATTCACTGTGTGCTACGGTTATGTTTGAAGGGGGCGGGAATCTGTTCGCGAAATTTACAATTCACGGAAGCGGAAACTACCGGTAGTAGCGAAGAAATAGCTTTCATTTCGCGAAACACTTCAGCTCAGCGCAAAGCGCGGCATGTAGTGGACAAAAATCGAAATAATCGTTGTTCGAGTTTGATCTTATCATTCGATGACATTATCAACCTGTAGATAATATAAATGTAAACAATACTTCCCTAAAAAATCGATAGAGGATCTGCAAAAACCGTTTGTACATTGAAATCTAATCATTTGAGAATTAGCTCAGTCATTCATTATACCTTTTTGTTCGTCAATTCTTATTAAATGGCGTTTATTACACCTTAAATATGAAGAATTTGATATGTATAATTTTAATTTCCAATTTAAAAGCTTCTTCCTCTCTTTAAAGAACAGTTCAAATCATCTTCGAATTTTGATTGCTCTATGTCCAGCAAACTGCTACATCGGATGTTCTTATATTTTTTAGTCAAATCCATTCGTAATCGCGACTTGATTGAAGAGTGAACTTCTAATCACGTTCGTTCCGAGAAAATTTTTAAAGTTACACGAAAACTTTGTTTTTTACTAAACGTCACAATATCTGACGAAATGGAAGGATAAACGATCTCTGTACGGCACTCACGAAAAAATGGAAAGATTATTTTCGGCATCTGCACTGTATACTGTACACTTGTCATGTCACCGACTGTGGTCGGACAAAAAATGAATATTCAAGATATTTCAACCGAGCCAGTGAGTAGGGAAATACTAACAAATATTTGGCAAACAAACTTTTACTCACGTCGGGATCAGCTATATCGAGTTTCAGGAAAATGTGCACATTATATGCATTTTTTGATCTTCGCCCCGAATCCTAACATCAAATGCCGCACTGTGAAACGTGCGAGCCTGGCCTGCGAACGCACGCACATCGCCTGCGAATTTCGGTTCTCGTCCCAAATTCTTGTTCAGATGCCGCACTGTGCAGCGCCAAGGAAACGCGACCAGATGTCGAAGTAAACAAGAAATAATTCACGAAAACGTCGCCGCGCATGAGCTGACATGTTTCCCGTGGAAGCAGCATACTAAGCAGTGCACACAAACCGCGAATATCTTTCTTTAAAACAAAGTTTATGGTACAACGAAACTCGAAATCTCGAGGTATCGAAATCGAGAATTCTTTAAGAAAGTTTGAAATACAAATTTTTCCATTGCTTTCGTATTTTAAAGCAGAATATTTTTCAGAATATTTGGTAGAATCATAGCACTAAATCAAATTACTAAATATCATGACTGTCCTGAATAAAAGTTACTGTATTATATTTCTGAAACTCCTCTGTACTTTCAATCCCTCGAACATAGCTATTGTAATAAGTATACTTTTTAGTTTGTTATATAAATGGATCCTCAAAAATTTTCGATTTGGTATATATATATATGTAGGAGATGAAAGGACATCGGGTCCTTTCTTTTGGTATGTTTGGGAAGGTCCCCAATACTTTAGTCCAGACTTTTTATTATAGCCGTACTTAAAGAATAAAACTGAAAAATAACTGTTTATGATTTAATCCAATTATGTTTGCCCGAGATTTATAACAGTGGGCTTGGGCTCGAAGTGACATAACGGGTCGCTGAACGTAGCCACGGTCACAGGAGGGCCGTGTACCTAACAGAGGTATGGAGTAATTAAATAGCTCTCCTTAAAAACAAAGATTAACTCGTGGGGTACAGAGAGGTACGGAGAGGAGTATATAAGGCTACTTCCACTTGGAATGAGATTCAGTCGGATAAGTTTTACTTATACTGTGAACAAGTACATTGAGTCACACCCGAATCGTGGATCAGTAAGTTAAGTTCAACTTAAACTGTGGAAGAAATCGCATTCGTCATCCCGTTGACCGTGGATTCGTTATCGAACCTAAATCCATTGCCATCAACATCTCGATTATCTGATCGCCGCTATTACTTGTTAAACTCTGTAATAATCACATTTGTATCAATAACTATCATCGATAGTACATAACAACGATGGCGAATTCCCGTGAAGATTCATTATACGTCCTTAACTCAAATGATAACCCGACATATATGATTAAACAGTCAATGGAAATGAGAAAAAATTCCGTGAAACAATCTGGAGAATAATTTAACAATAATTAACCAATTGGCTTTTTCTTTGTTAATCATTCTCTTCGTTAATATTTTAACGATTTTGATAGTCCTGTTGCTAGGGCTATTCTAATAGGGCAATTAATCATTCCTAACAATTTCCCGGCGAATAAATGGATATACACGTAATACTTTTAAAACTACTTCCACTGCTATTCACATAAATATATAAATCATAAGATGAATGGTTATCAAAAGAATTCGCCGACAGAATACTTTCTTGCAACTTCTATGATCGTCGAAACTTCCTTGAAAGCATTGAAATCGCATAGATCCAACACCTACCGCAGTCGATACAATTTGCTCGAAGGAAAGTGGAAGAAAAACAGGAAGAAAGATTCCAAGTCTCCGAAGCGGCTGTATAACTGGATGTCTCTTTAAGTACACATGTAGGACGATACCGTAAGCGTCGGAGAAAAGGGTGAACACGAATTCTTTCACGGATAGAGGCAGTCGCCAGACTTCTCTCTACTTCCATTCGAACTGACGAGCTCTCCCCTTTCGGGGGTTTGGGTGATGCGATGGGCGGAGGCACGTCACAATCGGCTTGACCAGCACAAAGCTTTCGGCAAACTCGCGCAGAGAATCCGCGAGGGTAAAGCCGATATCCCAAAGCAAACTGAACACTCAGCGAAACGAGCCTGCCGACGTAATCTCTTCCTACCCTTTCAGACCGAAAGGAATCGCCCTCCTCTGGCTCAGTTTTCAGGAAACTGCCTGTCCGTCCATTGTACCCTCTCGACTTTCGGTATACTGCCAGAGGCCACCCCCGGCATTCTGTGTTTCCCGACGCGAAAATTCGCTGACGTCTCACCAAGTCTAATTAAACACCACCGCCTTAATAGGAAATTTTCGTTAACGAGCCGCCATTCTAATTGTATCTTGTTCAAGTGTCTCGGTCGTTGACAAAGCAGAATTACTCTATCGTTTCCTCGAGGACAAGATACGCTATCGTTTAAGTAATTCGGTCATTGATAACTAGATTGTGAATATTTATGTAAATTCGTGTTTCTATGAATGCAATTTAAAAACGAAAATGGAACTTGGATAGCTATTATATGTTTTAAAGAGTACTATTTGTTGCAGCACAAGGCGAAATTTTTTTTAAATTAGCATACATCTTTTCCTTTCCTTAAACTCAGCACATTTTGTTATTTCATTGCCTGCGGACCACTAGTCGGACGCTCGAACGTCGCTACCTTACGTGACCGGTATGTAAGGGTTGGAGTTTCTCCTTCTTCAAAACACGCATTCAGCAAAAAATGCTGAGTCAGGAAATTCGAGTATCCATCCTCACAACTTGCCTAGCTTCATGCATTTTTTCTACCGTTATACCGAACCTTTCTTACGCTTCAAAGAAACTCGATTGTATTGAGTTGTACTTTGAGATAGCCCGACAATGATAATCTTTCTTACTGCAACACTACTCTTTGGATGCTTTATATATCTTGTATTATATGCATTCTGTGCATTTTTGCATCCCCAAATTTTCTATAAACGCATAAAAATTCGCAGTAAATTGATAACGCAGTATTATTCTACGTTTGTTTGAAGATGAAATACGTATAGTGCTTTCTATGTATTTTTGCATTTCTGCCTATAAATGCATAAAAATCCGCCATCTACTAGCTATTTCTATTACAAGTATAATCGTTCGCAAATTTTTTACATTGAAACGATGACAAGTGTTTTTCTGTACTTTATTTATAAAATAACTATATAATTCTTCAGCGATCACAGAAATATCAGAAAGTTCAGGAAACACACAAAACTTCGGTACATCCACTGTTAAATCCTACCGTATAAGCGGCGCTGTGAAAGTAGCCTGGTTCAGAATACGCTTACACGTGAAATCCTCTGTTCCTTTTTTAGGTTGAATATATTTCTTTGTTAAAACGCGGGCGTGCATGGTAGGAGACAATATGTGCTCCTAAAAAAAGGGATAAAAAAAGGTGGAGAGAAAAAAGAGAAGGAAAAAATCTCCAAGATTCCGGGGGTTGGCGGAGACGGGACGAAATCTTCGGATGGTAATGCATCATTGACTTTGAAACGCGGAAAAAAGGGAAGCAGGGAAGTTAGAGAGATGCGCGGAGCCGATGAAGATGAAAAAATAAAGTGGGCCACGATACTCCATTAACCTGATTACTGCTACGAAAGTAACGACCCTTTCTGTGCTCGCGGCTTCCGCGCGACTGCTAAACGTGGACACGGCCTACATTCCAGTTCATTTTTAGATAACGTTTTAAACAGGGATTATCAACCGTGAAACAAAGTCTCATCAGACGCCTCGCGAATTTCTCTGCTCTGTTGCTAAGCGCCTGATCTGATCTACATACGCGATCCTTGACTCTGCTAACGATATCGATCGTTATCTGTTTCTACGATATTAATTACTTCTTGCCGTGTAATAACTAATTACGCTCGTCGTTTGTAACTATGATCTCGGTTTAATAAAGACAGGTTCTGTTCCTAACTGAGTTGAATTTCAAGCTTGGTTTCGAGTCTTTGGATCGAAGACCGATAACGACGAATTATATATCATTTTCTGATATTCCAATATTGGTAGTTTCCAAGATTAACTAGCTGAATATTCGTTTACTCTTGAAAAAATAAAACACGCTATCTACCAAAAATTGCATATCAAACTCTTCCCATCCATAAAGTTTAATATCTATCGTAGTACAACAAGCAATTGATGAGAAACTACCATTCAAAAATGAAACTACCGCCCAAAGCTACCAAATGAAAACCAAAATAAGTCGGATATTCTCTTGTTCTTCAAAAAAAAACCACGTTCTACATCAAAAATAATAAATTCTTTTCTGCCTAAAAATTCGATATGGCACTAAAATGGGCAATTGATGAAAAAATATTGACTCGAAAGCTGCGCTCCTTTCCAGAGGCTAATATGTTTCAATTTAGAGTCCCGCTGCGAATTTAATCAATTCTATCTGGGATCCAATACGGCGCAAACTTCCACTCTAACGATCAAACATTTAGCACGTGGTCAGTATCGAAATATTAGGTGCACTATAAATTCACGCACAACATACTTGGCCATTCTAACTGAAAGTTAAACCACGTGTTACCGAATGCAATCTCGCCAAAAGATTTAATATCGAAGGGAACTAGAAATTGAGTCAGACTACACGAGTTTGCACCACAGTTGACTCGAAATATAGTTTCCTACGTGTTTATTATTAACAAGACGTACTGCAACTGTAAAACGACAGGAAAACCGCAGTAATTTTATTCTTTATAATCGTCATAGCTACGTATAATAGTATGTTATGACCCGATCAAATTGACTTTTCAAAACTAATATGTAACAGCGAAATTGGCGTTTGTAATGTTCGAAACTTATAGTAATATTCTGTTACTCGACAAACTCTCCAAATTTTTTTCATTTTGTAATTAAACATTAGATTCAACTAGAATTAAACAAACGATAAACACTTATTAAACACGACATAGAACCACGCCAGAATAATTTATTTATACTTTTCAATGAGAATTGATTGTAAAATTTTTCTAAATAAAAAAAAATTTTTATAATTAAAAATTAAATCTTTAAATTCTACTTTGTACTGTATTGATAAGAGAGACTTTCGAAATTGATGTAACCAGTCATAAATAATAGTAAGTGTATGTAGTAGAATACATGATAAACAGTAAATTACAACATTATTAACACTAGAGTCTGATGATTCCATAAAAATTCCATAATAAGTTTTTCTTCCAACCAGTAGTTCAAAATTAGAAAATCAATAAAAATTAATCATTAATTCTACAAGAATTGTTACTTTGGTAGAATTCATATACTGTCACTACAAATCGACCAAAGTTTTCACATAAATATAAATATGTAAGTACATGGCGTACAACAATGTACACTCGTGGAAACGTTACACATCGCGTAAAAGGGCTTCTACTTTCCCTTCGCTATACCTAACATTCATCTCGCAATTAAAGTTCTCCTATTCTAATTCGTGAGCTTTATTATAAAGGTGTATGATTACGAAGGGGACACCTATATTATCCGGATCCCCGTATTCCTTAATCCCCTGGCTACACAGCTCGACCTCCACGCCGCATGCAATTCCTTTTATCCGCACGCTGACTTCCATTTGTGCGGCAATTAATTTTTTCCACCGGTAAACTTCGCCCACGAGAATTAAACGTGAATCTCTTCGTAACTCTGACTTCGTTGGAAAAATCTATTCAAATTTAATACAAAAACTTCCGTCGTTAACGAAGATCTATCTCTTTCACGGTCTCTCGTTCTCTCTTCTCTTTTTTCCTCAATGATGTTTCAATGTGAACCGTGGCAATGGAAATTTGGTAAAAACGCATGAGAAAGAATTGAATGCCCTCAGGACATTTACCTTATTAGTTTTTATTATTATTCTCGCAAACGATAAATTTTGTGTATATTCGTAGGTATATTACATAGTAAACTAATATTCAATATCAGTAAAATATAAAAACGAAGGAATTTATCAAAAACTTTCTACACGCGAGAACAAATATTTCACGGCATGCAATTCTTCTATTAAATTACTTTGTATTGGTCTGTATTGTCTCTTTTGTAAAGCTTCAGAATCATATTGGATCCTACAGTCCAATGATTTTTTTCCACCACGCTCCATATTTCTATTCACGAAGTGATATCTTTGCGTTAAAAATAAAAACTTATTACAAAATTCCTACAGCTACGGATAAATGCCTACTGGCCAAACAAAATTCCAAAAATTTCGAAAAGACTCACCAGGAAGATTGCGTGGGTATCGACGGCAACGCTCCCGGCGGTAGAGACCTTCTAATCGCCTGACAACAGGCTCTTCCATTTGTAGATACCTCGTTGCAACAAGACGGTGGGTTAGTACACACGTGACGACCAACAACTCCAGTAGACGATGTCGGGAACTCGACCGCAGAGGCACGGACCTTAGGTCTGAGCAGCGGGGACATCGAGAAGCCATCTCTCTGATTAGATGCCGAGCTACTCGAACTACTGGAACCCGGGCTACCACCAAGGCGACCTGGTGATGCGTACGCGAAACCGCGAAGTCGGAAATGAGACTGATGGTATGGGTAGCCGGCAGGCGGTGGTAGCCGATAATGATGATGGAATCCAAGATCTCGTCTCATGTATGGATCACCTGGATCGTTGGTGGGCACATAACGATCGGTAGGCGTGTGTGCAGAGGGTGGTACGTATCTGTCGACATATCTGTCCGGGTAGAGAACCTCCGGAGGTGGTTGAGGCACGTATCGTTCGACAGGCGTGTGCGCGGTTGGCGGAACGTAGCTTCCTGTTGCGCTAGTCGAGCCATAAGTTCGATCGGTCGACGTGGCAACCACCGAAGTACCACAAGACGAGATCGGTGTTATGCGACCGGTGTATCGATCCTTGGGTTTCGGCAAGGATAGATACTTGTCCGCGGCGCGTACAGGAGAGTATCGATCAGTGGCAGAATGAAAGCGATCAGGAGTACCGGACGAAGGTGTGAAGCGATCCGTGGTGCTGACAGGATTGGCGAATCTGTCGTAACGATCCTGGCTGAGCCTGTCGAACTGATCGCCTGGATTGGTATAGCGATCGTTCCCGTAGCTCTGCACAGACTTTGACACCTGAAGATATTTGTCGACGCTGCTTTTTGTCGTACCCTGATATCCGGAACTCCCTGCGCCACCGGTTGTTCCAGTTCCTGTTGCTGACCGCAGATTGGTATTGGCTGTTTCAGGAGTGGGAGAGACGGAGGTGAACCGATCATTGGAAGTGGTGGACTGGGTGGCTGCCGTGTTCGTGTAGGAGGAGTGATACCGGGCGACCGTGTCGGTCGAAGAAGAGGACGAAGAGGATGTCCCGGAGAGTAGACGTTCCGTCGACGATCCCGAGACGACGTACCTGGTCGTGTCGCTGTTAGCCAGTCTTCCGTCGTGTCCTGGTGACGAACTGGCGAGATAACGATCGTTTGATACGCAGAATCGATCGTTTGCTCGCGACTGACCGCAGCGCTGTATCGCCAGATCGTTGAAACGATCGTTGGTGCTGGCATATCTGGACTGGGTGTTTCCAACCTCCTGGAATGTGGAGTATCTGGTGAAATCGGTGGGCGCGGGGGATCCGCTGGACCTGTCTGTATACTTCTGACAGACCGTTTCGACGCCTCGATCGGTATACAGACGTCTTTGTTCGTTGCTGCTAGACGACACCTGCAGTGACCTCTCCGTCGACGTGTAACGCTGATGAGAGGCCTCGGGATTAGGTGAATTGGAGAGGAATCTTTCGGCGCTGGACGATATCGTCGAGTAACGATCGTGGTGAATGGCTGATGTCGCTTCCTGTCGATGGTACCGTTCATGTACAGGCGACTCGCCGAGATACCGATCGGTCGACTTGCTTGCGAACCTCTCTGGCACTGGGGCATGTATAGGTGACGATGAGAGTAATCGGTCCGTCGAAATGGCGCCGTATCTCGATCCGGTCGAATCCTTGCTCGTGGTATATATACCACTCCTGTCCCCTTGTAGACTGGCTTGTAGACTTCCAAGCACCGGCGACGATCCGGACAGCAGGCGATCACTGGTTCCAGCGTATCGTTGCTGATCCTTGGGCTCGTGCATGGAACTCGACGACTGTTGATTGGCCAGTAGTCGTTCCGCCGAAGAGAATCGTTCTTTAGTTGGCATCGGTGAAGCTGGTGCCGTGCCGCTGCCATATCTGGTGCTTGGAGAACCTGGGGGCAGAATCCTATCAGCAGCAGGATAACCAGCCAGACTCTGGGTCGAGGCATATTTCTCGCTTGGGCTGGGTGACAGAGGCGGCGGTGGAACGAAACGGTCGTTCGCTGGTGCCGGTGATGGCGGTGAGGGGAACGTCTCTGATGAAAATGGACTGGTCGCGCAGCCCGATACCAAGATATTGGTATTCGCGTATTCGTTTCCGGTTGACACCAGCTCGTTAGGGGGATGATGGAATCGAAGCTCGGTGCTGGTGGCCGGTTGAAAGCGTTCGCTCGGGGCCAAGGACAATCTCTGCTCACCGTGGAGACCAGTAAGCTCGTTGAATCGTGGAAAACGGTCGGCCAGAACCACGTTTCCGGACAACGATTGTCCAGACGCGGTTGATCTCCCTGGGGTAAACTGGTGGTGGACTTGCAAAGAGGGCTGACCGAATCTCTCTTGATTCTGATAATGGCTGAATCGCTCGCAGCTTGACTGTATCGAACGCGTTTCCGCGCAGGACTTTGGGAAATCGTCGATCGTTGGCTTGTCCGTTGACTTGTCATGCCTCTCGATGCCTGACATTCGTTCACGGCCTCCATAATCGACGTGCTCGTTCCCTTGAGAGGACTGATCGGACTGGTAACGATCTTGGCCAACGGTGACGTTCGATCCATTCGTTCGTAGATCAGTTTGCTGTTGTTGCGCCGTTGGCTTATAACAATCCGAGGAGCTGGTGGAACCGATCTGGGAACCGACACTTCCGGACGTTCCGGCGTTTGATCCTGGAACCGGAGATGACGAGGACCCGTATTGAGGGATCGGATGTTGGTGCAGTAGGAGACGTTCTCTTCGGCCATAGTCGTCGTCTGTCGGCATCCTGGTGGCCCGGGGCCCGCTGTCAGGACATCTGAAATCATTATAGTTCGTCGTTAGTAAAGGTGGTTGTTTCGAAAAATTATAATGTAGGTAAACAGAAGTTTCGATATAACGTATAATGTAGATGAATAGATCAAAATAATGGATTTCTAGAATAAAAAAAATTCTTTTTTAATAGAAATTTTTCTTCCTATATGATACGTGTAATAGGCTTCTACAGTATCTATTATTCTAATGCAGTCTTTATACTTTGATCGTTTCATTTTACCGTTCATCCCTTAACGGAACCTTATTAATTTCGCTTTTTTCGTATGATTTTGATCGTATACTAATTTTATACATTAATTTTAACGAAATTTCAAAACGACTTCTGCAGTCCATATCATTTAATTTCATCGTCGATTCAAAAAAAGTAATTGTTTAATAAGCTTCATGAAATACATCATTTTTCCGACTCGTGTTCTGATTTATTAAACTCAACTTTCTTTGTGTTCAGCGTTTTAAATATCCATATCCTTCTTTAATATTTCGACGGTGAAATATAATGCACAAATACAGCTGGGAGGCACGTACGAATTGCTTGCTACGTGACGTTAAAACGCTGGTCATATAATCGATTGCAAATTAATTGGGGCCACGCTCGCTCGCGCTTCGCCCTGGTCCACGCGTGTTCGAACGAGTGACGCGTGCGGTCGTTCGTAACCACTGGCAAGCCTGCAGCGTATCGCTGCAAAATACAACGATTTCATCGATCACTGCTTAAATCCCCCAAAGAGTATTGAATACTATTCAGTGTCTGGACCATCAAACTTTTACTACGCGTTGTGTGAACGTGAATGACACCAGAATTCTCGACTTTGCTTCTCCATTTTACTAGTTTGGACCGTACAATGCTCGTTTATAGTAACTTAAGAATAGCTCAAGATTTAGATGATACCGAATCGTTTAAAATTGTAAAAATTTAGGGAGCAGGTATTCTTACAGTATAAGATTGGCATTCTAGAGATTTGAAAATGTTTGAAAATAAACTGAAACAAAATAAGTCGCTCTAGATAGATTCCAAAATAGTACTTTAAGAAATAAGTAACTCAAAATCATCTATTTGCCACGTACTGAATTATTTCGAATTTTCGAGGTAAATAAATAAGAAAGTTAGACATTTCCTTGATATTACATTAAACGTTTCCGATAGGAAAGTTTCGAAATGCCAAGTACGGAAGAAAAAACAAAAAAAAGATTACGAGCGCAATCGCTAGTTTTACTGTAAGTAGAAAATACCAGTGTCTACACAGACACTCGGTGCTTGAATTCTTGGAGCGCATGCTCGGCCCAATAGCTTATTTGCGCGTAAACTGACAATTCCAACACTAAACCGAAACGTTTCTACCGATCTAATGAGAGCATCCTTACGCGTGAAGCACATACTATAATATATTACATAACAAAATTTATGTAATACAGCTTCTGTAGCAGCGTGCCTTCCATTGAATAAATTAGAAGCGAACAGATTGGTTGAATGACGTTCAAACTTCCCGATGTCATAATTATTCGAAGCTGTCTCCTTTGTAACGGACTATTTAAGCCACTTAATTACTCTTCCATTTAGCTAAGAACTCTTTCGAAACGAGGCTTAATTAAAAGATGATTACACAACTTGGTAATTACGAATTTATCGACATTTTCCTTCTTTGCATACTGGTCGAACAACAATTTTCTTTTAGACTATACAGAATTGTAACTGTCATGTTGGAAATGTCATATTACACGATCATTACTTCGATCATGTTTCAGTTCATAGGAGGTTGCAAGAAGAGAGAAAGCGTAATTGACCGTATATTAAAGGAGAAGCTAGAACCTACAATCACTCGCGAGTAGAATGAACCTTGTAATTGATCGGACGTTTCTATAGAAGAAGATGATGGCTTGCTTGAATTATCGACTCACCTCGTCCTGTTATTTGCAAACGTGTCGTTTAATCGCAAAACAGATCTCGCGTTTACACGTATCTCTTATGTATCGTCCCTATCTTATCGTTCCTTTGCTTTACATATAATGCCGCCTTTTCCCTAACAATCTGTAAATTTTCTATCTACGTGTTTGCTGTCGTTGTTTATTCAGGTATTATGATGAAAGATAGTGATAGAAAATATTTAATGTTGAAATCTCGAATAATATTTTAAAGAATATAAAAGTGTTGAAAGAATGTAAAAATACACACAATTTTTTTTTTTTTATGAAAATCGTATATTTATAGAGAAATAAGACAAAATGTCGTAACATAAAAATACTACATTATTTATAGTTTCACTTCCTTATGTGGGAATCATAGGGCAATTGCAAGATCTCGTTACACTTTCCTTCCCTTATCCTTCCTTCATCCTCTCATTGAATAAAATCTTAACTGTATTCTATATATTTCTACTTTTATTAGATATCATATAAAATATATAATATATAAAAATCTAAGTTTCGTTCTCATTCAGCAACTTTCAAACTACATTACTTTTCCCAATGATATATTAAAGTTACCGAAAACTCAACGATGATGCACTTATCGCATCTCTCCATCTAATCTTCATTTATAACGAGCAAAACAATAAATTCACAAATTGTACTGACCACGAGCCATTAAGAATTCTCCTTACACCAAATATCTGTTGCGAAACGCAGTGGAAAAAGCGAGCGCAGAAAGTGCACGTGCCATTTATCGCGGCACGATATCGCTAATACACGAAACAGAGACGTTTCAGCGTTCTGCAGTGCGTCTATCAGCAGTGGAAGTATAGAAAAACTTTGCGGAACGTGGAAATGGCACGACGTTACCGGTGTCGTCAAGATAAAACGCAGCTGGCGTTCCACAAAAGAGCGAACAATTCACCAACCATCTAATATATATATATATATATATATATATATATATATATATATATATATATATATATATATATATCCTTTTTTACATTTTCCACAGATCGTATAATATACTAGCCAGCTGAACCAATTTACGTTCTTTTTAATTTTCTTAGTACGACAAAAAATGTATAAAAGAAAAATCGTAACTACCGTGATAGGTCATATCTTGGATCTTTTATAGAGGAGGCATTTAAAAATTCAATACTGAGATTTTTATTCCAGATTGAACATATATTCTCGAATATTCCGAAAGAGTTGGTTGTTATCGTAATAGCCCAATTTTCTGTAGATCGAAACATTTCCTCCATGATTTCAGCATTGAGAAATATCGAGAGTCGATTTTCCAGTAAAAAGATTCTGTTGCGCCCTATCGAAAACATTGAAACTCGATGTTCCACAGAAAAACAACATTTCTGAAAAGTCCCGCAAAACACAAACTCAGACCATTGAATGATGAATTAAAGCAGAATGAATCGGTAACACGCTCGCGCGTAAGAATGTGGAAAGTTTCCAGAAAGTTGACCGAATAGTCGTGTTTTACGCGTCCACCGGTTTCCTTTTTCCCGCGGAGAGCCGAACCATCGGGTAGAACACGATGGACGACGATGCCTCGAGGCAGTTTTTGCAATTAGCGACGTTCACCGTGTTCCTATCCTCGTTTCCGACCAACGGCCCGTTCCCGATCGGTTTCCAGGCCGATTCTCCCTCTGCTCCGGCAACAGGCACACGGTTGAAAACACTCGTAGCGGCCGTGTTCTCGAACCGAACATTATTACCAGATGGTTCTCGCGCTCGGTGTTTCCACCTTGTTACTACGCAGCTACGTGAAAACATCGCACCGAGAGAAACTTGCATAGCCGAGCGATTTTTTCCATCCGTTGCAGCTGACACGACCGGTAAATTAAGCAGTCGCTTACGAAACAATCCAACGAACAAGGAGCTGGCCCGTGTTTCGATGCAGCTGCTAGATGTACAGCGTAGGTATAGTCCTCTCGTTCTCTGTTCAGTCAGATTATTCTGGAATTTAGGTTCGAGATTGCACGAGACGGTTATTAACTCTATTCCGCTTTGTGCAGTTTTACCGAGCGTTGCTTTAATCGTGCGACGATGGAAAACGCGCTGATAGGCAGGTTTTGTTGGTTCGTTTGAAAATTGGTAATTTTCACGGAGAAAGATATCTGGATTGCAAGAGAGTTCTGGCTAGCTATTCAGTTTCATGAAAATTTTATATATAAAGATTACAGGTATATCAAGTTGATTATCTAATTTTGGTGCTAATTGACAACTAGAAGGCAACGTTTCAACTCTTTAGCGGCTAGCGCCAGATATATTCGTCGTCCACGAATTCATCTTCTTAATTGTGGCTTATAATGCTTATATAGAGTTATTATAAGAGTGATTATTTATGGTATTACTGTACTTGATTCTATCGACAGGCTTCTCCCGCGTACTAAACAGACACTTAAGTAGCTTTTAGAACGAAAGAATTATATTTTGTTGAAAAATCAAATTGTCGAACACCTCAACACAGTAATTAGTTGGCAATAATATTAGATACAAGAAGGAAATGAGCGCGATTCGCAATTACATGTCCGATCCGTATTTATTTCTAATTTCGATAAATGGTTTAGGTTCACCATTTGTAAGCATAAAAATCTGTTGAGGCAATAATGACGTGTAATATCGCCGAGAGGATTAACATAATCGAAAGTGAGGAACCTTTTAAAAGCAGTTGATGAAGCTACGAAGTTTTAGAGCAAACCAATGATACAGTTATAATAATCAATGTTTTTCAAATGTTCAAGAAATGAAGAAGATATATAAAATTATGCAATCTTATTATTATACTTAAAAGAAGATATTGCGAGGAATATACACATACAAACAAAAACGTATGAGGTGATGGATCGTGATAGTGAGAGGAAGAAACACTTGAGTATATTTAACAAAAGAAATTTATTACGATATAATCAAGGTGTACACTTAGCGTAGGACTCGTGATTATTAAATTAGCGGTTCGCGATTTGCGATTACAAGTTCGACTTCTGGTCGATGTGTTTTTGATGCGCGCTATAAGTTCGGATAATGATTGCCTAAAATACCGAGGAACTCCGAACAATTATTATGAACTGTCAATGATTGCTTCGGACCGATTTATTGCAGGTCCTTAGGCTAGCTGAAAATATTCCGTGAGGATGTATCGACATCTAGCAATCATCTTATCCGAAGAATAGGGTCTTTGTGTAGCGATAGAAACCGTTGGAAAGTTTACTATCGAGTGCCACTACACGTATGTAAATGCATGTATCAACAAAAATCCATTTTTTCTCATTATGAAATATAATATTCGTTAATCGCTCGTTAAATATGCTACCATTCAGAGTTATCTTTTTATCGTTTAACTCGCTAATTATCGAAGGCGAAAAATTTACATCTCCAGCCAGAATCGCCACTGAACAAATAGAAAAGTACAAAAATCGACAGTTCTACGCCTGTTCAAAGCCTAACTGCCAAACTTACCAGCTCGGCTCGAAACAAAAGCCACAGAATTGACTTTAACTCGTAAAATTCTGCCCAAGGTAATAACAAAGGGACGAAAATTGAATCACTAAAAATTGCACGCGGATTCAGAGCCGATTGGCAGGGTGGCAAAATTATCGTTCAGCCGGCTATTTGCTGCAACGTTATTCGAGAAGAAATTGCCTTCGGATTGAATCTAGATCGATGTTCATTCAACTCGTAATCGGGTTGTCGACGCATTATTTCGCCGGACGAGAAACGTGCACGAAAGACTGTCAAATCGGCAACGCGATCAACCGTCTCTCCTCGTTCGCCGTCCGAAATTTCAGCATGGAGGGTGCGTCAAGCCGCACCATCCATTTCACCAACGTCGAGGAATGACATATTCTCAGGTTCCCATTGGGGGCCGGGGTCACACGAGGCGACACACGCGACACATGTCACGTGCACGTACGCGCGTCAACTGAGGCGTCAACTACCGGATAAAACCATTTGTCAAATCTCCTTCCACGGAGAATCGGCTCTGGGTATTCCACGATCGGTCCCACGATTTCCAAGAATTTCTTTCTAAAACCTGCGACGTTATCTGTCGACGGCCAGGGGAAAACATTCTCCATGGATCCGTACGCTTTGTACATACGTTTGTCAAGCGTTTGAAACTGCCGATATCGATTCCTCCTACGATCGACTCACGACGGTTTATGTATTTTGAAAGGGAAATTTTATCAGAGATCGTCAACGAAAGTTTTATTAACAGCGAGAATTAAGAAATGTTTAATCGTAGTTAGTCTTTTGGCTAGATACAATACACGAGTCTCGTGTTGAAAAATTCCTTCGTCTGATAGGTTTGCAGACTTGTAGCAAGTCGTGTGAAACGTACGAAGTCTGGCTGGGATAAATCGATATAATATGAGCAACTGATATGTTTCAAATAAATAAATACTTTTATCTATTTACTTCATTGTATGGGCAGATATTTTTTAGAAATTTTGTCGCCAAATCAAACAAATGGAAATCCACGAACACGATGCAAGAATTAAACGTACAAATAGAAGAGAATATTGAGGAAAAGAATTAAACAAATACGAACCTATCTACATTATTTACAACGTGTAACTGACCGAACAACGAAGATTCCACCAGTGCCTCGTACATCATATTTCTCAAAATAACTACGTTTTATCGCGATCGAGAACGATCTCTTCTTGAAAGATTGCTTCAGATCAGGTAGATCAGCGAACCCGTAATTACAGGAGAACAGAAGAATTAGGATATCCCAAGGTTGCTCTGGAAATACATGGAAAAGGTAGTAGCAAGCAACAAAAAGCATTTGTCTTCGGTAAAAAGAGAAGACAGGCGAATTTAAGGTTCGTCCGCGAAAGAAAACGACGTCATCTTGGTTGGTCCGTTGCAAACGACGAACGAACGAACGAACGTAGAGTACTGTTCGCGATAAGAGTAGCCAGGAAATTTGCCACCGTGCTATCTCTTCGCTACTTTCCCCGGCCAAGTCGTTCCTTCGACGATGAAAAGAACCGCGGCTCGAGGAAGGACGAGCAGAAAAAGATGCAAATTTTCCGGGTAACTGCGTCGACGAAAATAACGGGCAAACGAGCGGAGCTCGGTTTCATTTCGTGTTTTAGTCTCGCGAAATCATCGCTCCCCGCCACCAAGAAACACGACGACGCTTGCCAACGATGCATCGTAACTTTCCACTCCGATCATTTTTACGATTCTACATCGTCTGTCTTGATGTTTGTTTAAGAACCAGGTTTATGGGTCTATTAAGCGCTTAGAGAATTCGGTTCTAAGGGTAACTGTCACTACAGTAGGATACGAACTGTAAAGCGTGCTTGGAAATTTTTTAATTCTTTTACCACTTACTTAAGTACTTAATTACTTACTTAATTAAATACCTCCGCAACTAGAAATATTTTATTCCCAAAGACTAATTCCGTTACTTTCTGATTATATTTCTTCCAACTCGTGAACGCAGTTTTAGAAAAGAACAAAGAACGAGGACGCAGAAAAACGGTAAGTCGCAAGTAGATTGCGTCCTAAATACGAAATTTGGTTCAATAATTAAAAGGGTAATTACCGCGTTAAAAGATAAGTAAACAGCTGCTAAGCAATGTGTTCAGAGAAATATCTGTGGAAAATACACGAATTTCGTATTACGGATAATCACGCCACGAGTGTGTTCACGTGCATTATCACGAACCTAGTCGTGAAACCTTGTGCGGTCGATTAAAGGATTTAGCGGCGATTCGAAATCAGCCGCCGTTTCTAATGGTACAAATCGCGTTTGTAATAGAACAATAGTGATTACGCCTACTTTTCAGCGTGAAGGTTTTAGAATGTAAAACCATTAAATGCTTCAACGACGCGACGATGGACAGATCGCGCGAAATTCGTGTTCAATCGTCGAGCAACAATTGACGACAGATTTGCCCTGGCAAACGTTTTCCGAGTAACTACAGCTTCCGTTATTGGATAATACTTGAGTTACACGTATTTTTAATTAATTCGTAATCGAGCGTAAGTGACTCGAAACGATCGTTTCGAGCGTTTAAAGATGAACGATAATTTTAATTAACCATATCGAAACGTAATCTGAAAAGTACTCAAACAATTTTCCAATCGATTTTCGAGCATCTACTTATTTCTCCTCGTCACATGATCTTTCCTACTCTCTATTGTCTCTCCATTGACCTGTTTCGGCAACAGCAGATTATCTGTTTGCTATAAGCGAGTGAGTTGAAGCAGAGTCTGCGCGACTGTAATTTGTTGTACGTTTAACTATTTTCTTCCACGAATATACCATTTTTGTTAACCAATAGAGCGATACGATATTTAAGAAAGAAACAAAAATCGCTATCTTCGCAATCGTCGATTCCTAATTCCTAACTAACTTTCGACCGACTAATTCTTTACTCCGATCCATACATAAATTCATTCTAATCATTTCAGTTTGTAGACAAACATTCTTTCTTTCTTTATTTTTCTATCTCTGTCACTTGATATAATTATATCGACACTTGTAACAATAATTACATTGATACAAATAATATATATTACTTTGGACTAGTATATGTAAATTTTTGTGACTGATAAATTCTTAAAGTTTTAAAACCTTCATCTTCGACAGTTTATATAACACACGAAACCAGGTATTTTAAGTACAAAAATACCAGAAACTGTAACTCTTTGATCATTCTGCTTAAATATTTCTCATAGTAAAAATGAATAAACTGCTGCTACAAATTTCGCAACAGAGGTGCCAATTTTCCCGAGAAAAATCAATCTTCCCGTACTTTGCGGCGACGAACTCTCTCTCACGAGGTTCGCAAGAACTTCCTTCGATTTTCCATCACGATCAAAGTTCCATCAAGAGACACCCGTCCCGCTGGAACTTAACTCTCGCAAACAACGCAAAAACCTATCTGCTAGAATAAAGAAACCGGGTAACAATGAACGAAGAACCTATCCACCAAGGACTAAGGAATCTTTAGAGGCAAGGAAAAATGGAGTAGAGTCGGGTACCCTTATTTTCCATGGCTATATCAGGTTTTTAGGATAAAACAGGACCACCAGCAGGTGGATTCGAAAATAACGCCGGGCTCCGTGTCACGAGCAACGAAAGAAGCGAGCTTACACGTTGACGTGACGAAAGTAAATGGCCTCAACTAACAATAAGCTGTCAACGACTCGTTGCGAGAAATGAGGGTCGACAGGGTTCGGTTTAGACACCTGGTCAGCATTCTTTCACGACAGTTTTGGATAAATAGGGCGTTTGACGTTTTAGCGGAATGTTATTAATATTTATGCAAATGCGGACATTTATGAAAATTCATATTTGTACAAATATAACTAGAAAATTGGAACATCGAATAAGACGTTCTTTCATCCATTAAACGTTAGAATGGGAACTATATTCCGACTGTTTTATATACTTTTGCATATTACGTGTATTCTGTATGTTTCAGTAGCTGTACATTTTTCATGAATGCAGAAAAATCCACGGTCTAATTATTAGGAGTAAATCAAACCGTTGAATAACAACGTGAATCGAGCTGATGTTTCCATTTTTATAATTGCCAACAGACTCTTCCGAGTCAAAATTTGATTTAGTAGAAATAAGGGGAAAAATGGTGCATCGGTAGAGATAGAAATTAACGAAATTTCCCATATCAAAGTCTGTGTTGCAGGAACTGAGAGGATGAAAAATCTACAATCTACGAATCGATGATTTCGTAAATTATTGTACGATAGAATAATCCTTTAAATAGCGGAAGATTAGCGTGTGTGTGACGTTTAGAAAGAATTTGAGAGCCAACTAACGATTCAATTGGCTTGTCAGAGGAACGGAAAGAAGCGATTCTCTATGTCGCGATGTCGTTTGAAAATAGAATTTCACTGGATACCCGGTGATTGGATATAATGCGAGGATTTACCTCGTAATAAAACGATCGTTCACCTCGACAATCAGTGGGAATGGTTTCGAAATAACGCGATCAGATACTCGCCAAGAGACACAGAAATAATGTGGAATACACGAGCGAAGCAAGTTCAAATATTAGTGTTATAAATAAATCGTACAGATCGATGAAACGCTCTCTCTTTCTCTCACTCTCTTTGTGATCAGTTATTAATGCGCTTAATACAGCATTTGGATACCTCGTGAAGCTGAAACTCTACATTATATTCAAAAATACGAATATCCCGTTTCAGATTTTCAACCTATCAATTGTTGACTCTAACGTTGCATTACGGATTTTCTCGTTGTTATTGTTACGCAGGAAATAAAATCTCAAAGCACTCGTGAAAAATGTCAAAATATATAAATCTGTAGTCATAAATCGTTAAAACGTGAAAATCTTTAAGAATTATCGTTTCATTTAGGAATTCATACATACTACAAGGAATATATATTCGCCTGTATCATGAAAATCTCATGAATTATGTGCACTAAAATCAAATTTAATTTTCTCGTTTATGATATTGGTATTACTATTTTTTCTATAATTTCACGCAGAATGTGAGTGATTCAACGAGTCAGATTTATAAATCTCGAAATTTATTGATCATTTAGTCTCGATCAGGCTTGTAAATTATATATGCACATTGTTGAAGTGGTCACCACTTCTAAGAAAACTCTACATCTGGTCTTTAAGTTTTCTCAAGCATTGAAGTCATCGACAGCGTATAGACAAAAGACTGGGTCGAAGGCAAACCATAAACAGTAGATAGGCGACATTGGTTTTAGGGTTTTCAGTCATAGGGTAACACTGCCAGCGTGCGGATCTGGACCAGCTCAATTATATTCCGATTTGTATTTACACTTCAGTATTTAAAATATATTTTCTACCTTACAATTTATCCACGCGTTCCTTTGTTCACATACATCTAATAACCTCAACACAAATAACGAAAAAGGTAGAACCTAAATATACGTTTGTTTCGTTTTCTAAATATTCCGCAACAGAATTAAATAATAATTAATTGTTGACTGAAAAATTGTCGATCTCTGAGCCGTTGTTACTTTGGAAAAGTAAAGGGATAAAAAGATCATCTTTACTTTCCAGTCTCGTCTCTGAGCGTGAAAGAATGTTCGAGGAAATTCAATTCGAGGATGAGAAAGTAGAGACTTCATCCTTTAAAACGAGCTTACACAAATCATTGTACGATCTTTTTTTCACGAAGTTACAACGATTCAAAGATCGACGATTTTCCAGCGAAAAAGTTACGACTTTACATCGTACAAATTTTAGATAATATTCCCCTTTGGATATTTCATATATTTTTGCACATCACGTGCAACTTTACACATTTAAATTTCGCATAAATGCATATAAATCCACGATCTGGCAAATTACACCATAAAAGTCAACGGAAACGAGCTGTAAAGTAGACGAAGATGTCTATTAAGAGCTCAAGAAACAATCTCTTTTCGTAAAATACGCACGTCGTGCATTAATAGCTTTTCACCAAGGGCTTTTAACGGCCGAAGGAGCTCATAAAATCGGGAATTAAAAGGCGGCAGAGGGCAAGAAGGTCAAGTATTTAAATGGATTCGATTTGGAATCAAGCCAGCACTCAGCTGGCGCGCCCGTGCCAACCGACCAAGAGGGTAGACGCTCGTAAAGGATGCAACTCGGTTCGTTGAACGAATTAATAGCAATCTCGAAGGAATCGACCGGCTATTAGACTGCTCGAATACGATTTCCTTGATTGATCGCGAGATCCTGCTACACCATGACGTTTCTCTGATCCTCCAACAGCTTTTGAACCTTCCCCAGTCAGCTGAATGGACATCGTTCAATCGATCCTCGCGATTTATTATTATCGCCATCGATGGCTGACAAGTATTCTATCTTACCGACTATAAAGGAAATTATTTCTCGTTTTATACGTTGACCCATAAGAGTTGAACGTTATCGAAGAAGGATAATTTGAAGGAAGAGAAATGGATTCAATCGACAATTCTTAACAAAACGACCCTTGTCATCATATTTATGGAAAACAAAATTTCTAGCCTGAATAGATGCATTGGGTATAGGACATGGAACGACATTTAATATTCTGGAGATGAGAATTCGTGGAGAAGATGAGTGATTAAAAATATGAATTTTACGAAAAAGGTAAAACTGCGCGGTATTTTCGTAAATGCAACTAAAGCAATAGAACCCAAGAAGAAATTAGTTTTGGCTATTAGATATTACAATAGGTACTGAACTCTGTATATGTCCTATACTTTTGCATGTTATACACACCTTTGCGTTTTTACATTTCCTACAAATTCATAAAAATCTGCAACCTAATAACAAACATGTTGTATGTTTCGAATACTTTCTACAGTTTCCACGTGTCACGTGCGTTCTCTGCATTCTTGCCTCTTCAAGTTTCCCATATAAAAATCCCGCGTATAAAAATCCACAGGCTACTTATGAAACATCCACAAAATAAAGCAGCAATCGTGACCCTTCCACGCAACTTTTCCTGCCGATAGGATCGGTTTCCGGCAGCAGGCTAATTTCCTCCAGAGGCTCTCGCTTAAATTACTTCTCCGGGGCGAATTTCGATCGCTAGAAATTAACTAACTGTTCGCCAACTAATTCCATCGGCAAACATCAGTTTCGAGCGTTGCAAGGGGGCGTTGCACGGGCAGACGAGGCATTGTATATAACCGTATGCAAGGGTGTCGGCTCTATTCATCGCGTTATACTACTCGCTGGCGTAGGAAGCGTCACGCCATTGTAACGTATCCAGCGCACGGAACACCGGAGAGAAAACATCGGTCCAATTTTCTGAAAATCTCCGCCGACAATATATATCCGTTTCGCCTCGGTGAGAGGCGAGTTAATGAGGCCGGAAATAAGAGACGGCAAATTACGGAGAGAGAGGGGGCGTCGTCGTTGTGGTTATTGGCACGTATCGATTGTGCGGCCGATACGTCCGAGGTCGCTTCCTTTTCCCTGGTTTTGTTGCACGGTTCACGGGGTTCCCACGCTCTGTGGGTAACGAGCTCGATGGGAAGATAAAAAGTAGACGTAGCTCTAACCCTTTCACAACGAACGCCCGTAATCCCCGTGTAACGAGATACCAACAGGGGACTTTCGTCAATCCCCTTTTTTTTTTTTTTTTGCCTTTTATTTTTCTGTCACTGAGAATTTGAGAATTTTGTGTTGTGACTGCATGGATTGGTGTTAATCGTCTAGTGTCGTCGTTTGTGTCTTACGTGAACTTTCTAATATTATATAATGGGCTCCGTTAAAGTTGCTATAAATAAAACCCACTGTATTATGGAAGCGGGTCGTTTGTTTCTTTGAGAGACAGCACATAAAGTAGAAATACAAAAGTACAGTTGATAGGTTTAATCTTTGCTTATGAAGGGATTTAAACGTGCTACAATAAGCAAACATGCTCAAAGTAATCTACTTCTTAAATATCTAAAAGATGAAATAAATTTCTATTTCTTCCATTAAATGGATTTACGAAAATCCTTAATCTGATCATTGGTATTAATCACAACTTCGCAAAAGTCTTATAAACGGAAAGTTTAAAGGATCAGCCAAAAATTTATCGTGATACTAAACCGTTGAATAACGAATGCGAGGCTACTTCGTTGAAAGTTAGAGCGTCGCGCCGTCGCGTCGTCGCGAACGTCGTTGTCAGTTCAGGGCAGGGTTGTTCCATCGGTGAAATTTACGAGATACTCCCGGATACCCCGTACGTTTGCAACGATAGAGAGTTGAAGTGTCCTCGTAGTCCTCGTGGAAAGATTATCCCTGTGCTGTACGACGTTCCTTTGTTATGCATGGAACGAGGCCGCTCGGTGGACGACGCTAAAACGGCCCTATTTCTTGGCAATCGCCTCCCCTTCCTGTATTTCATCCGTAAGGTTGCCGTCTTCCAAGAGATCTTTTCCCTTCGTCCTATATTCTCGAGTCACTATTTCCGCATTCCTCTAGTTTTCCACTAGAAGAAAGAGAGAGAGAGAGAGAGAGAGAGAGAGAGAGAGAGAGAAAGAGAGAGAGCTGCAGCGATAAGAGACGCATACGTTTCAGTGGAGAGAGAGTGATGAATATACGCGGCTGCTCTTTTAAAACTTGCTTTCTTGTTCGAATAAGTTTGAATTCTTCACCGAGGTGCTTCTTTTGGAAGCAGGTTAATAGCAGTCATGAGCTGCCAGATTTACTTCGTTGTGGGTTAAATCGCCGTAATTGCTCGACCAATGTTTCATCCATTCTGTTTTTCCTATCTTCGGGTCGAGGGACCTTCCGAACAGATAATTTTATTTCCGATGACACGGCCCTGTCAGCTTCTGACTTGTCGATTCTTTCTCCAACGAAACCTCGATTTTCCGTGTGCATCCCGCGTTGAGATTTATCGTAGATAGGTAGACGCTCGTATTCGATATTGTTCCGAATTTTAATAGGACAACTTGGAAACTTTAATGTCGAAAGTCAATGTACTAGAAGCAGAACTATAATAGAAGTATCGATGACTCAAGTGTACAACTTGTACCAGAGAAATCGAGATTGAAGATACACGTTGAAATATGGAGTGCAAGGGGTGAAACCTATTATAGGGATACATTATAGACAATATCACGCTTTGAATATTTTATACATTCTGCATACGATGTATAATATATAGATATAATAATAAATATACACAGTCTAGTTATAAATCTATAAAACTTCCATAAAATATTATGAACTGTTCATTGTAAGACTAAACAAATACCCTTCGACGCTATAACACAATTCTCTGCTATAATTCACGATATGACCCAATAATTTACGACGCAACAATACCACCGTAAACACAATGAAAATACATAATAACAATAAACGGAGGACTATTTATCATCATAAATAAACCTCTCTCTTTTTCGCCTTCGATCAATTAACCACGTCGCGGATCGATTAATCTTGGACGAGCGACAAGCGAGAAACTGAAACTCCTCGGTGAAAATTAAAAAGTCAACAGGCTGAATCATTCAGGGTGCGACCGATGGCCTAGCGAGCGTATCAAACTTTAACGGCGCGCAGATAAAATGAGAAATCGGATTTCGAACGTTGACGGAGAATCGTTTTCAAAGTGTGTAGCGTGCGACTCGATGGTGACCAAGTGTTTCCGCGCGTCTCTCGCGCGATCGGAAACACGTTCGCCGGATTTATTGCCGGAAAGTCGTGTCAAATGGATTTTCTACTAGTCGTGGCCTTGAAGCCCTGACGGCAATCCTATGAGACCACGAAACGATGAACGAAAGGATGCCAATAGAACGAACTTTGTATCGGCAACATTCAAAAACCGTTGAATGGTTCTCACACAGAGAAAAGCTACGTCGCAACTAACTATCGACAAATCGACAACCCTCTACGATTGAAATATCTCACCAATGTGTACACTCCAACGATTGATACGTGACTAGGCTGCGGATATTTCTCTATGCAAATTCTTATTTTTATAAATGTAAGTAGAAAGACGGAATCTAAATAAACAAAGTGTTTTATCTACTAAAGAATATAATAAATAAATAAATAAATTATATAATATAATACAAAACTCTAGCTTTATTTGTATATCTTTGCATATTATATACATTCTGTGGATTTTCACATCTTCCGTGGTCTATAGACGATGTCATTATTTTCACGTGATTACAAAAATTTGATTGTACAAAGATGATACGTACAGAACCTGATAAGAAAATGCTTCTACTCGCTGCAAGTACCGAAGAAACTTTCGTGGAGACACACATATTTTAATATTATATTCATGATAAAAAGAAAAATGAAACATAAAAGAATCTTTATTTTTCCGAACGAATAGAACGTTGAATAAAATGGTCAAAATGACAGGATTCAACAGGCCAGATGATCGAAGATGAATTTCAGCCTGGAATTTTCGTAATATATCCAGAATCGGCCGAACACAGCACGTGTCTCCATTTCCCAGTGATTTTGCATTGCAAATATCCATACCACTGGCGTGTGGATGGCCTAAGAGAAATTTCAAAATCACGGAATGTAATTTTGCCATCGTCAACTGATCTACCACGAGCGAATACCTGGTGAAAAGGGGTGAAAAGGGGGATGAACGAACAGATTTCCTTCACGACAGGGACACTACGGTCGCACAGTGTTGGAACGACGGCACGATAAAACCGGAACGAGTTTTGTATTGGAAATCGCGTAAATTCCCTCGTAAAATTGCGGAACGCCGGTCGTGCAAGCAGGGTGAAGCAGAAGTAACGACGAATCCCAGGGATAGAAACGATAGGTAAAAGAGTGCGGGGACAGTTTTTACAAGAACAAACGTCGACACGCTATAAATTCTAAGTCGTATCTGGCTATCGACTATCCATGGGGTAACCTTAGCCCTGCTTCCACGACGATATCCTTTTCTCCTGTGGTTTATTTTTTGTGTAAGGGAATATGAATTTCGTGGTTCTGTTAGATCGACGAATTTGACGAAAAATTGGAGATTGACCTTTTAAACATTGAATTAAACCAGAAGGCTCTTCTTCGATTCGCAAGGAATTTTAATTTTTACCTTCCTCCCTAATTAAAGAATAATACTGATGTGGCAATTTTGCGAAATAATAATCTGCAAACTAAAAGACTTTCTTTTCTACTTCGCAGGAAGTGTAAATTTCTACTTTCTTCCCTATTTAAAAAATAGTATCAATCTACCAATTTTACCAAATAGTAATCTCCAAACTAAGAGACTTTCTTATCCAATTCACAAGAAATCTAAATTTGTGCTTTCCTCCCTGCTTAAAGAATAGTATCAATTTACCAACTTCACGAAATAACAATCTTCAAAGTAAAAGACTTTCTTTTCCAGTTCACAAGAAAACTAAATTTCTACTTTCCTCCTTGTTTAAAGGTTAGCACCAGTCTACCAATTCTATCAAATATAAATCTCCAAATTATTGAGTCGCCCGGAAAGTTCGTTCCGATTTACATTTCGATTCGATGTACATTTATTGAATTACACAGATGCCATTTTGTTCCACAACCTTTCTCCAGCTTTCACGCAACTTGAATATTCCATCCTTGAAGAATGTGTCAGGTTTTTCGGCGAAAAACTTTTCGATATGATCCTTCATGTCGACCAAATCCCTTAAAAATCGCAACAAAGCTTCCGGGCAACCCAATAAAAGTCTCTGCCTTCCAATTCACGAGAAATGTAAGCTTCTACTTTCCCACTTATTTAAAGAATATAGCACCAATCTACCAATTTTGCCAAATAAATATCTCACTCATTCTACTCAGGGTAAAAAAAAACTTTCATCCAATTCACAAGAATCGTAAATTTCTGTTTGCCCCTTTTAAAGAATGATACCAATCTACTATCTAACAATAAGTAGCATTTAACCATCTACGAATCTATTACCTAACAATAAGTAATATTTACCAATCTACCAATCTACCACTTCTATCTTCTCACAAATCAAAATCTCACTGCAATCCAGCTGAAAAGATCACCGAGGAGCAAAACTTAAACTAACAAACTTTTCCCAACTCGCACAATACGGATTAGATGGTACCAAAATTTTTCATCCACAGACAAAACCATCTCGAAGTTACACACCGGGAAAGTTGCAACGTGTCTAAAGTTCCACTTGCAGGGAGAAAAGGAACTTCCTCGAAGAGAGTCGAAGCGTGTGTAACGGCGAATCGTTCCAACTTAGTTCGCGATTGCGAATGCGTACGCCAAAGACAGTTCCATAAAACGCGACTGTTCTCGTCTTCCAAGATATCGCTATACGGAGGTTGTCGCCATTAACTGCGGTTGCTCTTCGAAGCAAACCGATATGCAAAATGCATGCAGTGCATTTACGACGTACTGTTAGCGTGGAAACTATTCTCCTGTATCTTACCCCCGCCTCGTCCACATTTGCTTTATTTGCTCGATTTGATCGTGCAATCAGTCGAGTAATGAAAAGACATTTCCACAGTTCCCTCCTCTCCTTATCAATCTTCTTCCTTCCGTCGTCCTTCTTTTTTCCCCTCCCATCGCGAAGCAGTAGTTCGTTGTATTGTTTCGTTGCTCCTCTTAATTGTATTCTCTTCGATGAAGCGTTCTTTGAGCTAGCGAGACGTTTACGTACAGAACAAAAGAGAAGCCAACTCTTTTTCTCGTCGCGTGACTCGAAGAAACTTTTTGTTGCGGGATTAAATTGCAGCAAGAGATCGAAAGGGAATTATCGAGAAAATGGATTTCCACCGATCGCCCCCTTTCTGGCCTTTTGTCAGCTACCTTTCACTTGCCCGTTCTATCTGCTGCTGCATTGTATATGCAGGACGGAGCACGCTGAGTGTAACAAACCGAGTTCTTTGAAACTATCGCAGAAATATTGATTTACTAGCCTTTCTCTTTCCAACTCTTAGCATTCTGCAGAATTTTTATAATTAGCGTGCAGATCTTTATGCAAATTCATATTCTTTACAATATGATTAAAAATCATAGACTGGGTAGAAAATTGTTTTACCTGCCAAGTATTACGAAACTACTATACTTTGGATATTTTATACGGTCGTCGAGTATAAATGAACAGGTAGTGGAAATAAATGGAATCGATGAGATTTCGTTAAATACGGTTTATTTGCGCAAAAATGTAATTATTACTTTCAATTATTTGCTAAATAATCAACGTACTATAAGAATATATAATAAATGAAACTTAAATGTATGATACTGATACGACTTGGATTAAACTTTATTGATACCGATTTCCACTATTCATCCACTTATTTGTGTCACCCAACTGTATATTTTCTCATATTGTGTGCGGTTCTGAGCAAATTTGCGCTTTCACATTCCCCATAAATGCATAGGAGTCCGCAGTCTATTTATGATATTTCGTACGTGCTACTAAAGTTTCATCCGAGGAAACGACACACCGCATGCATCAACCTAATATCAAAGGCCACGTTCGAGCGATGACATAAGACATCGTTGGCCACCGTATATCATCGCGCAGGAAAATACCAGCGAATACAAATTCGGACGAGGATAATTCCCGACTGATAAATTTATTCCGCGCTTCCCCCGTGGCCGATGTGCACATAATAGTTGGCTCGTATTAAATCAATGCTCTAGGCACCATTTTATTCGCCAGCATCGCGAAATGACCCAAGTTGCGGAATAACCGATGGAACGTGCCGGCTGCCGGTTAAATGACCGTCATTAGCGATGTACTGAGTTTCGAAGAAGAATCGGTCGATCAATTCGAGAAGGACAGTCGAATCTTCAAGAAGCAAATTACAAAAGATTGGAACGACGAGTGTACGAGTGGCGCGAGGACGCGACGATGAATGAGATGGAACGATCGAATTTTCAGACCTCGATAGTCGATTCTCCACGCTAAAAACAATGAAATAACAGCTCTTCTCTCTCTCTCTCTCTCTCTCTCTCTCCCTCTCGCTTGAGAAGTCGCGCAAAATTGGCTCGGGATTCGGCGAATACCGAACGTCCAACGAAGGATATTTCATTCGGCGTTCGATCGGAACTTCGCGCGTGAATTTTAACGTCGTTTCACGAATAAACGCTCAGTACATGGATACACAGGTTGGTCTGAAGATTTCTATGTATGTTTTATCGGGCGTGTTTTTACGGTTAATAGCGATATGAAAGTGACTGCTCTTTATTGCCAGGATGTATTTTCAAAAGATCC
This sequence comes from Bombus fervidus, assembly GCF_041682495.2. Classification (NCBI taxonomy): domain Eukaryota; kingdom Metazoa; phylum Arthropoda; class Insecta; order Hymenoptera; family Apidae; genus Bombus; species Bombus fervidus. The sequence continues at coordinate 3,988,577 of NC_091528.1, forward strand.
AAAGTGAAAGATTATCGAAGCTGAATCGATCAGGAGATGTTTAACATTTATCTAGACGAATTATTTCTACCATATGCCTTTCAAAATGGATGTAATTCGTTACTTTATGCATTTTTCCTAAAATAGAAAACCCCTCGCTGAGGATTCACACGACTTGACATTTTATTTAAGCGACCGAGTGTCTAAAAAGCATCAGCGGATTTCAATTAACGTTAAGTCTCATCCCAAATCTTCTTAAATTTCTTAAACGCCTGCGATTTCGCGTACCAATTTTATACTAAATCTTTCCTCATTGTATTAAAAGTATATCTGCCTACTAAAAAAAAAAAAGAAAAATGAGCGATTGCAAAAATTAAAGGCTCCTAGAGCAGTTACGAATGCTGCAGACATTTTTCAGACAGGACTCCCCTCGTTCGCAACTTCGAGAAAGCCTAACATCGAAAACTACAACTACAGCCCTATTGTCTGAAAAATACTAAAATCAGGAGGATCCTAACGATATCATCGACCCATCGCCTCCTTCGATGCCCTGCAAATAACATCATTATAATCGTGAAGCAGTTATCACGGGCGAAAGAGCTGGCTGAAAGCACGGGGTAATCATCGACCCGACTTCCTTTCGTGTTATCTCGACGTTTTGGTCGGTAGCGCGGGTAGAATCGGGTTCAAGAGAGACGATCAACGCTAATGGATTCCTGGCTCCATCCCGTAGGACGCGTCGCGTCGGGGATAAGCGTGTCCGAATTAATATGCCGATGAAAAATACCAAGCTAGGTGACGCTAATTCAAGACCGCCATAAATCTCATCCCGGTAGCAGCTACCATCGCAGTCCGTATTTATGAGAGTCGATAAATAATAAGAAAGTATAATAAGCGACACGCCCATGGCGAACGTTCGCCTTTACTAGCCGATTGCTTTCCCGATTCTCGTCTCCTCTGCACGGACCGCGATAAATTCACGTCGCTTCTACACGCAGGGGGACGGACGACATCGAATCGATTTATTCACTTTTAGCGATCATTTTCCGTAAACGCATACAAATCCACTTTCTAATCCTTAGACTGCGGATTTTTATGTGAATTCGTATTTTTGAGAATATGACCGAAGAAGTAGAACCACGATAGAAAACTGTTAATTACTTAAGTGTTGTAGTTTATTTATTTAAACATCATAGAGAACACTGCACTTTACACTTTTTTGTATTATGTACATTCTGTGCAATTTTACATGGAAAGTTCAAATTTCTTATAAATGAGTGTCTACTAATTATCATTGTCGTTTCGAATTTTAAACTTTTACGATGATCGGATGATATAATTTGACAAACTTTTCAGGTCTACTACGAAGAAGCGAATTAGAAAGTTCACGAAATATTGAAATAAAACGTAACGCAGATCTACTGATAAAAATACGATTGAAACCCGGAAAACCGCAAATGTGTTACCATTATCTTTTGTTTCTATTTTATTGTTAGATATAGTTTTATCCCTTCGGTTTATATTTCATCGCTTTATATTCCTTCGTCTTATATTTGACGAGTCGATGGATGGTCCAAAACGTTTGCACAGAACTGTACATCCTTCATCAGGAACTTTTTATGCGAACGATCAGAATATACCTACAGATGCGTAGATGAGGTAATATGGGGTCGAATAAAAATATCGATGGGGCATTGCTTCAACAGCAACGAGGAAGTTTCTTTTTTAAGGAAGCTAGGGGTGAGATTGCTCGCGAGGGTTGTTGGGGATTCTAAATTGATTGGAGGGACGTGGGATTCTTTTCAAAGGTAATGAACGTGACGAACGACTTCGAGTTTGTGAAATGGGGTTCTTTTAGATTTAGTGTGAGCCGCGAATGCTATATTTTATAGGATTCTTTTTATCACGTTGATAAATTGAGCATGTAAATTTTAGCTAAGTAAAGTTGACTAATAATACAAACACTATTCTCATTTATATGAATACAAAAATGGCATTTATCAACGAAAGAAAGAAAAATACGTGAAAACTTCATCTAAAACTATTCCAAGATTATTAATATCTTTTGGAAATCAACGCATATTTTTTACAATGTAATGTTTTCCTCTCGTCTCATTCATTTCCAAAATTAACCAACAATCAGAGCAATCAAATAACTAAAACAAACAATTAAAATACTCAGAGCATAGAATACAATCGCATATCGTTCAATTGGAAAATTAACTCGGCAGTTAAATGAAAGAATACGAATAACATCCAAAATTAACTCAACGATCGAAGTGCAAAATAAGCTGTCTCAATAAAAGTTACGCTAAAAATCTAAAGACAGAATTTATCGCGAAAATCAGCAGGGACAAGAAGTAGTTCCCAACGGAGAGAACCCGTATAATTGGAGGTCGCCAGTTTAGGCTACCTTCTCTTGAACTTAATTGATCGAGATTTCATGAAAAGGTAGGGGTCAGTCGAAAAGAATTAGAAGGTCGGTCGAGAAGAGAAGAATTAATGGACGTGATAAATAATATCGAACAATGGCGAACGACCCAGTTTATCGGATGGGGCGAGACCAGGACTGGGGAATACGCAATACCGTACGAACGCCTTAGTATAGTCGTTACACGGCCAAAAAATAAAATATTATGACCCTTTCGCGTCTCTGAACGACCTACTTTTCACCGTGGCAGTTATTACTCCTCGAACGGTGGCGGTGGGCCGAGTGTGTTCTCAAAAACACACTTCCCGCCTTCCTTCTCGTTTGCATGAAGCGGAAACGACCACCCCCGTATCTCATAAATATATCATTTTTCTTCTATCCGCGAACGCTTTTTACTACCCCCTGTGGTATACAGTTTCCTCACGCGTTGTTAACTCCGGACATTAACAATTGTATGCAGGGAAAAGTGATTTTATAAAACCGGCAAAACCTCCTTGATACTGATGAACGTTCCTTCTTAGTGTCTCGTAAGATTTCACTATGGAGTTTAAAGTGAATATGTAACTAGAGAGATCCCCTAAGGTCGTGAAAACGCAAACCCTTTGGGAGGGTGTGAAGGTTTTCTTCGCGTGAGAAGATCTACACGTGTAAATAGCCAGGGGAAATTTTTCTGATAGTTTATGCCACGGTTGTAGTCGGTGAGACGCTTGCAATTTTGTTTATCCCGAGCGTTTCGTGATTTTAATAAGGGAATATTACGTATCCGAGTCCCAGAGACAAAGTTATAAAATCCACTTTTTTTTAAACATGATATTTAATATGTTTCTCGTATTACATTTTTTACCTTTTCAAACGGCAAAAATTTGTTCGTTTGGAGTCGTTTAGCTTTTGATGTAACAGCGCAAAAATGATATCAGACCTATATATTTTGTTACCAGGTTTTTGCAACTTTGATTTTCTCTCCTCCAGAGTTTGAAAAGTGTGTGAAATGACTCGATACACTCTGACTCCGGGGTCCAGATATATGATTTTCTGAGCTCGACAGCGAAATGTTACTCGTACATCAGGCGTCAGTTTCTCTTTGTACGACTCGAATATAAGTTACGCAATTTGCAGTCTGCTCACGTAATTTTCTTTCGTCCTTCAGCATCCGGGATATTAAAAGGCAAAAGGAGGGGAAGAAAAGCAGGGAAAGAAGAAGGAAAATAACGAGTGAATGGGTGTGCTTAAATACTAGGTCACACGTTGGCCCCCGAGAATTGCACGTTTGGTCGTCTTTCTTTCGACGATAAAGATCGTGGTCGATCTATCAATGCCACGTTTAGTTTCGAGGCAACGCTGAGAAACGATATTAATAGTCGTCCTAAATAGAGAGTGTTTATCGAGGAATTAGCGGCTGCGCATTGAGGAATTTGAGATTTTAACGCGGGAATAAAATCCTGTTCCCACGAACTATCAATTCCCGGTGGAATTTCACTCGATAATTCCGATATCGAGATATTTCTATCGTAATTCCCTCGATTCGCCACCTTTTTCTTCTTTTCCAGCTATGAATGACTGTTACATTATTCCGACTAAAGTACAAGGCAAAGTAGAGAATTCTATTAACTTTCTCTATTAAGAACATTCAGCAAATTACACTTAACATTTTCACATCGCGCGGTGTTACGCAATGCAACAGAACTGTGTGTCAAACAAGATTCCCGACAGTTCGCCAACACTGCAATTAACTTCATCAGAGAAACGAAAGACGCTACTCAAACGATGTTAAAGGTTGACAATGTTAAATATAATACTTAAATATAACACTGTGTAAATATATTATATGTGATAATCCAGGCCGTGAAAACAACATCAAGACTCTCTTTAACCAAATTAAACACGTGCCTCTCAAAAGCACCAACAGAAACATATCTCGCGCTAGACTGTCGCTTCCGATGTTTCGCGATAGCCATGAAACCCTCGACACGTTCCTGAAAAGCGGAATGAAAGCAAGGAGGAAGAGGAAACTCATCGAATAAAAAGGAGAAAAAGAGCGGTTGAAACACGCCGGGTATCCTAAATTTCCAGAACGACCACGGGAACAGGTTTGAACGGTAGCCGGTGCGAAACTAAAAACGACGTAAAATTTATACAGCCGCCATAAGCCTGGGCGGTACCTAGGAGGAGCAAGCCGTACACGTTGCGGTGGTATCTTCGTAAATCAAACGAACGATAAAAAAAAGGTGGAAAAAATAATCGCGTAAGCTGCTTCCGTTTTAATTATCTTGGGAATTAATCGGCGCACACTCTCCCGAACTGTACACGCTCGGCTGGAGAAGCACACGCAAACGTATCTCTCTGTTGGAATACCTAGTGCTCCCTCTAATTACAAAACGGAAGCTGTATTCTGACGGTAAGATCGTGCTTCCTGTAGCCGCAGCAGCCTCGTTAGCCGTTTGCCACGTGATATTGTTTCCCATACTGGCGCAATCGGCCTCGTGCATGCACGCATGGAAAAGACGTGGCCCAACGTTGTGTATACGTTCACGAGCGCGCGCCTACGCTTCGTCAGACGGCCGACCAACCCTCTTATATACCCGGTCCCATACGTATACACGTTGTACACGTTGCAGGGTAATCAGCGGGGGTATATAGTTCGGCAGCAACTACGTTCAAAGTTACACCTTACCGTTACGAGCACGTTATCACGAAAGTTGGAAGCAGTGCACGGCCCACATCCCTCGCATTTGCATCACCCGCACGCCACACGTATCAATGCTGCCACGAGGTGGATGGATCATTCATCGGGCATCCAGCGTATTTCCATGGATGGAAACGCAGGCATTTTAAAGGTGGATTTTTAGCGGCCCGTTTGGATTTTATTCTTCGGAAAAAAAAGAAACAGGCTGTTCAGCTCGATGAAAAGGGTTTATTAACGCTTCATTAGTTAGCATGCTGTGTTGTCGTGTATTGGCTGGAAACTCGTTTTCCTTTTCTTCCTTTTTTCGCGTTTGACGGTTCCTTCTATCTGTTTTTCTTCCTTCTCCCCTCCTTTCTTGGTTTATTGGGCTCGTCGTTACGGCAGTATCTCGCGGAATGGAAATCCGTAAAATTGTAAATTTACGGCAAGTTACGAACACAACGAACTTACCCTTCTCCGCGACCAAGTTACGCCCGATTTTTTATGATTTTGATCTTTATAGCGGCGAAACTCGTATCAGTTATTTTGGGGGGTTTTAAGAATTCAAATGTCGCAGTGCGAATGGAGCGTGGAATAACGTGCACGGTTTGATAGGCGATAGCTGTTTTTTACGCAAGCGTTTCGCATACATCGAGAACGCTAATTAATGTTGGTTGAAAATGGACGACTGCGGCGGCAATGAATAACCTTCCGATGTCGCTGTGGTTTAGAATTATTTTGGAATGATATATTGTTCGATCGGTAATTAACTGGATGCTCGAAGTGATTGCGTTTCCATTTGTAGGGCGGCACCGCGCTTGTGGTGGTTTGGGTGTAGGATGGAGAACACAATAAAAACAGAGAGGAAAATTTAGCAAAGACAAACTGGATTGCTTTCACTTGTTCTTTTATGTGGAACACGTTATATTCTCTCGAATTTTATACGTTATTAATGAAATACAATTTGAGAAGATCTATGTGTATGTAGTTGTTACCAAAGATATCGTGGGTACTTCTTCTGAACTTTAAACGTAATGTGACACTTATCGTTAAGGAGATCTTGGATGATTCGATAAGACGATATTGATAGAATCCTACTCCTAAAAAATGTTGGTTAATCACGCAGAATTTTGAAAATAATTCAATATATCGTAATCATTACATTCAGGAAATATAAACGTGTATACGAAGGCTCATAATTTCAACAAAGTATAGAATATCGGTACTGTTTAACGTATCTCGGATAGTTTATCTAGACTTTAAATGACCCAATGTACAGCTTTATAACATAAATTTAATTTATAAAAGGATATATGTACATATAATATCAGTGATAATTATCTGAACGCAGTACTTTGTACTTTATACTTCACGTTTCTTATAAAAGCTAAATAAAGGTCTCTTGATACTCCTAGCACACACGATTGTTTATTAGAACAATTAACACTGTTTTTATCGTGTAATTAATTGCAACCGTACGTATCTCAAATCTACATTATTCAAGCAACTTTCAAATCTATCTTTGTAGTTAACTACTTAATAAATCTTAGATAATCTTCGTAAATCTTAAACGATTCAACATATCGCACCAATCACGTTCATAAAGTATAACGATATAAAAATATTTACTGAAATTTATGTAAACCGTTAAAATAATTCTTGTTATGCGTATAGGAAGAAAATGTTCGAAACACGTGACATTTCGCTCGTTAAATTCCTTCTGTCATAAAATGAAAATTTTCTGCTAAAGAGAAAAATCGACCTTCAGGAAGTTGCAACGATTCGCTGTATTTCTTGCACAAAGATGATAAAGCCGTCCAGGAAACGAAAAAATATGCGGAAGGATGCTGACGCGTATCACGGTTCGTGACAGCAGGCGATCACGATCAAATTGATATGCCCAATGCACGCGATCCAATATCATCTTGCCAAAATTGAACCGAAAATTGATTCTCTCCAGAAATTAATCGATCTACCTCTATCAATTGTCTTCTCTATTCATCGAAAAATCGTCCATTCTTTCTCTTTGCAAAGCGTCGAATCAAAAGACTGACTGTTTTATTTTGTTACTCTCCAGCCTTCGCGTGATTTAATTGCGCGTGGTAAATTCTGGAAACTTTTTAAATCTCGAAGCAGCTAGAAATATTTAATATGAAAGTAAAGGCAAACTTTTATCTGGATATAATTTCGAAAACTTCAAACAACGACATATAATAAAAGCAGAGATGCGATTTATGATAAAATATGATAAATCTCGGGAAATGAAATTTCTACGTTTCGTTTTTACAGAATAATTTAATGGCAAAAATGAAATATTTATTCTCGTAAAAAGCATCGTGACGGGAATTTATACGAGGAGAGCGGTCATCGTTTCGAAATTACAGTAAATACAATTTCGATACTGATTCCGTATTTGATTGTTTATTCGTCGTTGAACCGAAAACCTTCTCGTCGTATCGAGCTTGATGACGACCATCGACATTAGTACAATAACAGCTACAACTATTATGTTTCAGCGGATTACAACCTGAACTTTGTTGTATCGTAGTTCTCGGCGGCTGAAATTCCCTCAATTTCGTTTCTCTATTAAACTAACATTCGCCATTCGACTGGAATTTCAACGATTGCGATCCAAGAATCCACGTTATCAACTAGTTGCGAAAAAAATGAGAAGGAAAGGATACTTGTAAAATATGATTCCCATCGAATTTAAAACATGGTTTAATAAATGAAACCGAATATAGGATGTTTACTGCCTTCATGAAATTCTAAAAGTCTATACGTGTACCTCTACGGTTGAATAATGAAATTCGATGAATAATGTTTCAGATGATGAGATACATATATTGGAAAAGGTACAATGAGTGTTGGATGATTTTTCGGAAGCCTTTTACATATCAGATCCCTGGTTAAAGTTTAATTTTTAGTATCAACTTTTTCGTTATCTATGTATGATGTTAATTAAATTTTTTATCACCGTTATCCGAGAATACGTGGATCAGATATTTTGAGGAACGTCTAACGAGCTTTTGAAGCAAAAAATATTTTTCATGAAACATGACTTTTACACCAGATAAAACATTACGATTTAATGGAATTATGCATGTATCGTGTAAAGGACAGTGCCGTTGATTTTCGCATATTCTATATGCCTTCATTTACAAAAAAATCAAGCAAGATTTATCCAATGGCTGGTTATTCGAATGTTTTACTCTAAATGCATTATCCATTATCTAAATGAATATTAATAGTAGCTTTTTGTATTAAACTTCGTACAAATCAGATTTTCGAATTTCGTTGAAAATACCGGGAAAGAACACGAGAAATCACGTTTTTTACTTTGTATAAAAGAGCAGTTTTTAAACTCCGTTCGTGTTCATGCAATCTGGTATTAACAAAATTCTTTCCCTGACGTAAAATTATTTCAAGATTACGATGTATTTTTACTCGATTCGTATGAAACACGACTTTAAACGTCCGTTTAAAGCTTTGATTTATCGAAAGACCGTAGGCCTTCTACTTAGATGCCAATTGCACTGTCGACACAAAAGGACAGGTGATTTATGAGAAGCAGGGTGTGTAATCTTTAAGCATCGCGGTCGACTGTCAGCAAGTGCATGCATCAACTGATCGTTAAAAGCGATGACAAAGAGTGACACCGGCTTCCTGGGTGACGGGGCCACCCTTTGCTATCGGGAATGAAAACGCCAGTCACGCATACGTGGACAACAAATTTCTCAGTAACCATTTCCACGATATCTGCTTTTATCAATCGCTCCCCGGAACGTGTTTCGTGCAAACGAAGCGCTTTCATTTCCAGCTACGGAATCATCAATCTTGATGACTCATAGACGTTCGGTAATTTACACAGTAATTTACCACGAAGATACCAACTGTATTCTACATAATGTTCCAATTATTCCCCTGCGTAATTCACGTTCAAACGAGATAACCAACGCTTACACTTTCTGTATTCGAACTAGTAAATATTGCAACGTATCAGATATTAATTCAGGTATGCTTGCCATTTTTATAAAAGGATAATTGCAAGGTAATTTTATTTTACCGGATTTACCAGCGTATTTCACGTTATTCTTTCCTTTAGAAGTAATAAATACCAATGCAAACATTTTATCAACATTGCGTCGTCGAAACGTAATATAATTTTTCAAAAACGCTAAATTCATCTTTAAACATAATAATAATACACTTTGTTCATCAAATTTACCAGCAAGAAGAGTAATATTCGTAAAATCGAAACGAGCGTGGTTCATTTCCTCAGTTTACAAACCCCGAAGAAACCTAAAAAATACGAAACTCGGGAAACGCGTTTGCCAAGTTACGCTATAATACCTTTGCAACAATGGCACGATATAAATAACAAAAATTAATTAGCAGAGCAATAAAGTTTCAAAGTTGCGACCGCAAGCCACGGCTATTCAAATTCACATAGGAATAACGAAGATACTTTACAATTTCGTTTGATAGAGCATTATTACCTTTTCCTCTGTCGCTGACAGATATAATTCACGATTATCCTCTCTCGTTAACGTCACGAAATTACCCTATACTAATTGACGTATTTACCAAGAATTACCGCGCAGCCGCAACGCGCGTTTTCGTAACGCAATTTATTCGCCGTGTGCACGAAGCAAACCCGTGAAAATCAAAAACACCGAAACTACCGACGAAGAATTCCACTGCAGATTTCCCTATGCCGCGATACTACGAACTTATGAAATAACCATAGCAGCCAATTTGCACGGCGGTAGCGAGTTTTTCTCCGCGTGAAATTCACCCCCGTGTCTCGGTTCATTAAGAGCGGCGCTGTTCGCATCGACCGGGTTGCACCGACGAACAAATATAAAACTGTCGAACTAATTGCATTCACCGATTTCCGCTAATTACTCCGCGTTAATTACGTTCACTTACGCGAGCTAACAATGCAACCAACGATTTAAAAAGACATTAACCTCTTCGCATCTGTGCACAGGCTATCTCGCCAGGCAATTTTGTTCGCCCTGTGGACGAGACACGGCGCTGGAAAAAGAACGTTTGACTCTTATTCGTCCCTTGTGTCGATTCGACATGTTACGGGACAAATGTAAAAAGATACTAGCTGCAAATAGTGTAGAGAAACGTATGTCAGAACAGGAACTTTGTTGCTTTTGTTTTCAATAAAAATACGATAGAACATCGATTATCCGAGGTGATGTGGACGGTGCTTATCTCCGATAGTCGAAAATTCGTATAATACGGAAAAATTGATGAGTGTCCATAGGTCGTACAATAAATCATAGAAAACATTTTGATAATGTAACGTACATTTATTTGAGTTTAATTAATTACTTAATCGGTTGAAAGTTTGATTAAATACTTTCATAATACCTGATTATTTACGCTTTCGTACTATCCATGTTTTTATTTGGAAAAGATGAAGTTACGGTAAAGTTCGAAGCACCTCGGATAATAAGGAACTTAGATTAAACGGGACTCGGATAACCGTGACTTCATCGTGTTCGTATTTGATACGAAGAAAGATTTGAAAGATGAGAAAATGAGGGATGAATGAGGGTTGAAATTGATATTGCGCGGCGTTAGCGCTGATGGGTTACAATAAAAATGATATAGTGTGCGTACGAGTATTGATATACTAACTTTTGAAATAGATATTTTTTACCATGCGTTGATAATAGTTATCTGTTCTAGAATATATACGTTATAGATTATACGCAGATACGTTATATCTATATTTATTGCTGCACCAGGGTTAGACGCGAGACCGTACATACCGGTGGTATCACAATATACACCCCCTTGATGTTCCTTCTATTCTTCTTTTTTACTTCGTTTCTAGGACCGCAAAATTTACGAGCACGTGCTTTTTGCGTATACCTCACGGCTGTACTATAAATCGCGAAAAGTCGCGATAACAACTCTCGCACGAGTCCATCCTCCGCCACCCTCTGTTCCCCACTGCCCTTCCTATACTATCAACTGTTACTAATGCGACGATTTTATCGAAATAATGTATGGGTTAAGGCGTTACCTGACGATATTGTTATACCTAATAACGTTGTATTCAGAAGAAATTTTTAACAGAGACATAGATATTGAAGGGTCGTTCAACCAAAGATCGCGTTTCTTCTCCTCGTAAATTAAAGGCTCGGAGAAAATGCGACACGAGCAAGGAAATGTTTAATTTGAGAAAGTTAATACCACTAGTTAATACTTTGCAGTTTCAGAATTTTTTGATACGATCAAGCTCTAGCAACTTCGGCACACTTTTGTAGCGGACGTTTTTAAGACCGAAACTTTCGTTGCGAGAAAGTTCTAAAGAGATTAGAGATGTCTGCGAATTTATTTATAAGTATAATAATCTTGCCCCTGTTTCTTATTTCTCATCAGTGAAAATAAAGATAAATAATTTGAAATAAAATGACATTTACAGTATATTTAATAGAGTGTGAGAAGTTAGATTATAATAGAAAACTGCATGTGTTTGCAACATCGAAACACGTTATCATGTTTCCTCGTAGAAAATGCAAATATGTTTTCTGCATTCGTGCACTTGTACCATTTTTCATTTCTCATATAATAGTAAGTTATACTCTTCCTAAGATATAATCAGATACTCTAGAAAAAATCTCGTCAAGTTTTAAAATGGTGAAACGTACATGTAGTACATTTGCATTTCCTTTTCACCGGCGTAATTTGACCACTTAGATACGATGAAACGCGTTTTACGTTACTTTTCCCAGAACTGAAAATTTTAATCCTACCGTAACCTTATGTGCGCTTATTTAAGCATCGCGATCATTTGCAGCACGTACTTTGATAAAATCTTAATACAAATCATTCCGACGGTTTATACGCTGCGTATTCCCTCAAACTCTTTTTACACGTGTAATCGTACACATTGGAAATTTCATATATGCACAGGGGATTCACACGTTGCACATTGCTATTATTATTAATAAATTCTCTTGCATGACAGTAACAAATTTTACAAATGGATTTCACAAATTACATACATAGATTACACAGAAAATCTCTGTAAATGCATCAATAAATCAATGTTGCAAATGATTGCTATTTGTAGCTTTAATATTTTTCAAAAGTTCACGAGCAAATGACATATTTTTTATTCATCCAATATTGAATGTCTTTCGATAACTTTGTTGAACTGGCAATCCAACCTTGTCGATTCGTTAATATTACCAATTAATAAATTATCTCGCAATCGAACTCAATCGATAAAATTAAAAAATACTAATGAAAGATATTGAAAAATATTTTCCACTGCTAATAAAATATTTTAACAAAAATTGTACCAATAATTGCCAGAAGAACGTGGAAAGAGAAAAAGTAATTTCGCTGTTTTTCGGTTCTCGCAATGATCGAAAAAATTACCCCATTTCTTGATCATAGTCTAAAGTCTTCAACTTTCCATTAACCTTAACGCGTTTCCCGAGATTAATTCCAGCTGCAAAGTAGCTCGAAACGTGTGCACAAGAATAAGAGAAAGAGAGAAGGCAATGGAGTTCGTTAAAAGTCCAGCGACCAGAGTTTTGTCTTCTCGTAGGTTAAAGGGTGATTCGCGTGACCGGGCTGGCAACCCCCAATTTCGACCATTTTTCTTCCACCGCTTCTCGTCTTATCCCACGTCTGTCTACGATCTCAACCGCGCAACCTTAGATATCAGCTCGTATAATCGTGCGCTTAAACCTCTTCCATTACGAATTTTCCACCGGCATCCACGATAGCCTCGGGTTCAAACCTCAATTACAATGATTTCTCGACAACGAGTAAGATAAATGGATCTGCAGGACGAATGCTAAGTAGCTGTAATTGTTTTACGCTTTCGATGACGATATATTCATCACAAATAGATTTTTATACATTTATAGGAAACTCGAAAGTGCAAAGTTGCACTTGAGAAGAACATCCAATGTGAGAAATATATACAAAATATCCAAAGTATAGTGCTTTCTATAATACTTGGTATTTTGCATAAAAATTAGCAGTCCAAATGTAAGCTAAAAAAAAAATGTATCAGTAGCTTTCTTTGTGCTTTTCAAATTCATCTATCTCCAGAAATGAAGTAATCTCTTAGTGGATCTATAGATAGAGAAATTATGACGATAAAGAATGAAAGAGATTGGAAAGCATAATGAAAGTATAGTGCGGCAGCTTATAGTACAGCAACTTAAGGGAAGCTTGTGAAAACGAGCGTACAAATCGACAAATGAAGGAAAGCCAACCCCATTGGGAATATCCATCGGCTGACCGTATTGGTACGTGAGAAAGGGGCGGGGTGCATTCGTCGTTTGGAAAATAAGGTGATGGGGTGAAAAAGGCAAAGAAGGGCGTTTGTCATGAATATAAAGAGTGTATTACGAACCACAGGTAGTTGTATTGAATATTGAGAGCCATTGGAGTGAATCGAGAGTTGTTAGGGTGGCGTGAGTCAAGAGAACTGTCAGAATTGTTACCCATATCTAGTCATATTTTAGTTTATCGTAATTTTCATGCTCATGGTAAATTATATTATTAGTAGCATCTATAATATTTTTATAAAAATATAAGAAATAGAAATGGTAAAGAATATTCGTCAGTTCGAGTATATGCGTGTTATACCGAAACAATCGTAGAATAAAGCAAAACCGTTTGACACGTTTCTACTCGCAATGGAGTTGACTTTCCGCGGAATGGAGTTTCTACGGAATGATAATTGGATACGACGCAAGTCGAAAAATGTCCTGTTGCATTTGCATGGCTAGGTGCTATTTTCAACGGCATGCTGAACACAATTGCTTTCATAAGAATTCGTTTTAAACAGGACCTGCAAGACATTAAACGAAGCCACCAAATATAAAACCTAAACACTTTATCGATCGCTCGATAAATTGTATTTTTCTAAAAATAGAAAAAGAATGAATGCCTGCTTCTATAAAATTGTTAAGATACCAATTCTCCGTGAGAACTCGATTATAGCGAAAAATTCGCTATGGTATACACACTGTATAAAAAGTAACCTACACAAAACACTCGTGTAATATACCACTCAATAGATTACGCAAGCAAGGAGAAAAAAATTATTTCCAAAATTTCATAAACTTTTATCAATTTCTAAAATATCAGGAAAATTCAATTACAGAGAAGAATTCGCACAAGTGAACTTACCACGTAAAACTAACCTACAATATGAAGCTACTGCTGATTCTCAATTGACCGTGGTGCAGCAGAAAATTTAATATACGCCAGAAACGAGAAAAAATTGCTGCACGCCTCTCTGCAATTTTACAATCTCCTGTTAATTCCGAAAATATCAGTATTCCTGAAAAATTTGATTACTGCAAAAAATTCAGAAAAATACATTCACTACGTAAGATCTAAACACAGCGCGTATATATATATATAGCGTATCTCAGCCCTCGATAATTCGTAAAATACATGTGACAAAGAGGGAAAAAATAATTTCGCGTGTTGTTAATATTTGCGAAATTTTTCATGAATTTCGAAAATACCAGTGCTGCAAGAAAATTCGATTCCAACGGTGAATTTGCAGCAGGTACACCGCTCGAGTGGCCAATTCATCCGCGTGACTCTTTAATTAAGAGATCTGTTCTAGCTCGTCGGAAGGTTGTTAGCTCCGAACTAATTTCACAGACGTACTGCGATCCTCTTGGCAAATGCAGTCTTTTCTGGCAGGTTTAAGGGCTTTACATCCATCTCGAATCGTGTGGCTCGCTCGATATTCTGCTCGAGTCAAGATTCTTATCCGGCAAGGATCTAAAGCAGCGTTTTCACGTGCGTGCGTACATCTTTACGACATCTTCGTCGGCAACGTCTCCCTGATAATTGTCGAATTTCTCGGATAACGTGTACGTGACGACATAAAGAAAACGCGATAAAGTTTTACGTTCTCGGCCGTTTCTACGCGAGCTCCAATTTTCTGCAAAATTTGGAATCAAACGAACAGTGGAGAATTTTAATTAAATCTACAATGTTTTTCTTAAATATTCGGCGATAGTTTTAAAATGTAACTATACTTCCAAGAAAACGATATTCACTCTTAATTAATACAGTAAAATAGAAATTTGTTCTCTTGCTAATATTCTGCGCATTTTTCAACGCATAAACATTTATAACGTAATCTAACGACGATCGTAATCTGTCGATATTTTTAACTTTGCACACGAATAATTCACAATATTTCTCGATATTTCTCTCTGAATGTACATGCATCATAGAAAACCCAAATTTCGAGTAGATAAAATAAAAGTTAGGATGCGCCGTTGTCAACCAGAATTCGAACTTATTTTGCACGCGTGCGTTCCTGATACTTCGGCATAGCTTGGAGAAACTTCAGAAACGATTTACTGGTTATGCAAGGACGTTGTAATCCCGTTGGCGGTTATACATTGCGAGAGGAAGTGCCTGCAGTCGGACACCGAGGCTCCTTAATTAATTAACGTTAATTAACAAACGTGCTCGAGTGCCGCGATGCTGCACCGTTGTTCCCGTCTCTCTTCCTATCTCCCTTGGCCACTATCACACCCTCGTCTCTCTCTTTCGTGCTGTTTAGAATTCTCAAGGGACAACAGTGCGCAGTTTGCCCGAATCCACGTCCGGCTTCCCTTGTCACGGCCATCTTTCTCTTGTTCGTGCGTCCATACGTGTGCCAGCTTCGTATATGTATGCTCGTAGCAGAGAATTCCGAGATGTTTGTACGCTCAAAAGGGTTGCTTCCGACTCTCCAATTGGCACAACGTGTCAGTCCCCTCTAGCTAATATCGCCTGCTGTTCAATCGTTACGAAGGAATTAGATTTGCCTTCATCCCCCAAGTACGTCTTTCTAACAAAAGTTCTTGTTTCCTTTCGCTTCTTGAAACAGCTTAAAGTATCTACTTGTCGAGCTTTCCTTTGAACGGGTTCTTTCCCCGCCTTTTACGCGTTCTGTCCTTCGCGGGTGACTGAGGTTCACCTGGTAATTTGTTATTTTCTATACCTTTCTGAGAATTGAACATGTAATCACGTATTCAGAAACTGGCAAAAAACGGAGTTGTTCAACTTGGTTTCCGTAAGACTCATGTACCATAGGTACGTTTTGACATTTCAGAGCAAGAAAGAAGAACCGGTATAAACTCAACAGACGAACAAACCGAGGACTCACGGAACACAGAATCAACCTATGAATCTGGAAAGACAGAAAAATCTTGAAAGTTCCGTTGGATTGAATGGACAACCTGGAGGACAGGATAGGGCACGGTATCAGGGACTACAATATCCCAGTCGAGTGTTCCACCCCTTGATCTCTGGCGCGTTTCTAAACTTTCCCATCGAACAGAGAGTCGAAACTTGGGGTTGGAGTCGAATCACATAAATTTCCCTCCAATCATCCAATATGTTCGAAGCAACAGAATCGAATTACTTTCGCCTTCGGTTCCCAATCATTCTACACCCTTGCGTTTCAACCAAAGAGCCTGATAACCGGCCCCTTCATTTCTGATCCAGGCCGAGATCGAATTTCGATTACTTCCATTCCAAAAGAAACGAAGGGGTTCAAGCAGAGTCTGCCTGAAATTTTCTCTAGACGGAAGAGGGACATCTGAAACCAAAAGAATCTACCTGGTCTGTCCTGGCGAGCTACGAGGAAAATGAATTTTCTTCGCCCAGGGCGAATAGAAGAGATGTCGTTGTCCTAGTCCGAACGAACAAAGCGGCGCGAAATTAAGCGTGCAAACAGAGAGGTCCGCACACGCCAATCCGAAAACCGACTACACAGAGAAATCCGTGCCCTCTCAAGAACCTAACTAGAATCACTCGGGGAATTTCGGACCATCGGACACAATGGCGTCCGTTTTACCCAGGAAAATAAGTCCCTCCTGTCTGGCAATCCTGGATAACAATACATCAACCTGACACGCTTGATTATCATCGTCGTATATCGTTCGGCTTTGTTGAAACGAGACGTGTTAATAGCTTCCAAAGAGATCCTCACCACGCAAATTACACAATTTGTATGTTTCATCGTTACTGTTAAATTTTTGGTACAAAGATATGATTTAACAGCCTTTTTTGCGATTAAGGGAATGCTAGTTTTTGGTAAAAGTTTGAGTATGAGTAGAAATATTGTATTAGAATGTTTAGGACGATAGGTGGAGGATTCTGTGATTTCTGAGTTTCCTTGGATAGAATAGAAAAGATATTTTATCTATATAATATGGAATAAGTATTTTTATTTGCATAACGAAACTTCTATTTTTCTGCATATCGTATTGTACGATGCTTCTAAATTTATTTCAATCGCAGAACGCTTCCAATATTCTAATTAAAAACTAAAAAATGATGTACAAAATTATAAATTATTTCAAAATATTTATTGCTCACACATAAGTAACTCCTCGTATAAGTTGCAGTGTATCGTTAAAAGTGAACGCCACTAAGTCCTTTCATCTCTTACTTGATAATTCCCGTAATGGAAGAAGATGATGACGATCATGAAAAATTAAAACACATATCTTCGAATGAGACAATAAAATCGGAGTTGCAAGCTTTAAACGACACTCTAAAGACTTTACATCGGTGAAATTAACGTCGAACTCGTTTCAACCCCTTGGAACGCATCAACTCTAGTCCGAGCAATTTTATAACCTCATCGTATCTCTCTGAGGCGAACTCTAGGTGGGAAGGCAGAAATGATAGAGACACGTTGTTTTCCCAGCCAGTAAAAGCACAAAGCCGGATATAAATTACGAGAGGAACAGTTTGCACGCATGCGCGGTGTATGTGTCGTCGGGCATCCGACGCATCCTGACGCCGGAATATGGAAGCGATGTTTCTGCTTTATCTCCGGTAACATGCTAACAGCGGCGTAATAATTGCCGGGTATTAATAATTATTAATGTCGTGGAAACGACGAATGTTAGCCGGCCGCGATCCCTGCATTTAATCTACGACCGCGGCCGCGGATAAGCGACCCAGTTTTCCAGGCTGTGCGCCTTGGAAACTGCGAAAGTATGGATTCGGATTTTGACGCGCACTCGCAATGCGCTTTTGATGCATCGCTGCTGGCGGACGTGCCCGTTAATTGACGAACCGTCTCTTGTTTCGGACACCGCTGCCACGCTTCCCTTTGTCACAGCGAAAATTCGTCCCAGCGAATGTTTCATCGCGAACGAACAGAGATTTAACTGTTACAGGGACGTGGAAGACGGCTGTTTGAGATTTGATATTTTTCCGTGGATGTTATCGAATGTTTTTTAAAGAATGGTTGAACCAAATCACGCTCGGCTAACGTCAGAATTTTGTTTGATTTTACCATACGACAAATTTCATTCGAACGTTTGAATGTCAACGAAAATGTTACCTTTCTGCGTTACAGAGGTACGGAAGATGACTGTTTGAAATTTGAGATTTTTCGTGCACCTGATTGAATGTCTTTTAGGGATAGGTTGAACCAAATCACGTTTGGTCGACGTCAGAATTTCGTTTGAATTTGTGACAGCGGAAATTTTATTCCTGTGAACGTTTGAATGTGAACGAAAACTTGTCTGGACGTTATACAGATGTGCAAGATGACTGCTTGAGATCTTTACAGACTGAGGTGTTAGGTGGATGTGGTTGAATGTTTTTTTTTTCTTTTTTTTTTAAAGAAAAACGTCGAACCAAATTACGTTCGAAGGACATCAGGATCACATTTGATTTTATAAAGGAAGAAATTTCATTCGTGCGAATATTTGAACACGGATGAAAGACGTTACAGAAACCTGATAGGAGCCAGTGTCCAAGGTTTAGAATGTTTTTGGAGATATGTACGGTCTGGTTGAACCAAGTGTCGTAGCAATTAATAAGAACGAGAAACTGTCCAAACGAGACTTGAAAGCGAATTCATTTCGAGATACCTTTGCAAGTGTTCTTTATATACTTTGTTAGGTAGAAAAACGAATCGAGGAACGTTTCTGTCGTGCATTCTCAGAGAGACACGATAAAACATGAACGAAGATTTGAAGAAATAGTTCATTAAGCACCGCCTTGGAAAGAGACGAGTCAACAGAATGTTTCATTTCGACCTTGTCTCGTAGTTGTATCTCTTTCTTTAGGAAGCCCTCCGGCGTACTTTCTAGGAACTTTGTATTTGCCAAACGTACGTAGATGCATCCAAGATATATGATCAAGTGGAAAAGTAGGCGAGCGTAGCTGACGCGTTTAAATTGAAAGCACGAATGTGTGTCGAGTGTCTTAAAATATTTCAAACTCTTCGAGAACCCGTTCCAATTATTTCAATTGGCCTCCGAGTAACTATAATCTCAAATCGATTATTGATACGAGCACGAATAACCTAACAACTCTCCGAATAGAATGAAAAATAACTGGAATTTGTACGAAGATATTCAAGGAATTGAAACGGTAAACGTTCTATCGAAAATATTCATTCTACCTTATTTTATCTTATTTTTTTTTTATCTTAGAATTTATCATTTTTTACTGAAATCAACATGCAACTTATTATAATTAATTATTTATTTCTTTTTTTGCCGCCTACACCGTTTCCTATTTGAACTCCTCAATTAAAAAAAAAAAAAACATTTCTATTCGTTTGATACCAGAGTCAAATATTAGTTATCAATCTTAATAGCAATCAGTCTGTAAGAAAATATCTTTCTCACACTACGTGTACGACGAAAGAAAGCTTTCCATAAAATGCAACATATACATTCTGCTGTCGCTTCTTAATGTTTGGAGTTATTGTGTTTGCAATAGGTATGTTTGTAACAGGCCTGATATTCCCCTGTCAGAATCATTCCAAAACGTTTCCCACATTTCCATCAATTTTTGATACTGCTGATAAATGGATAGCCATGGCTACGTCGTGCGTAACGTAAGGCGGCATAAAAGCTGGGCCGAGTAAAAGAAACGGAGAAAATTTCCCTTTCTCACGCAGACAAATTTTACGATGACTGCTCTTTTACATGTAAGGGAGAGAGGGACAATTTTATACCAGGCAACTTTCCCCGTCCTCTGTGCCTGGTGAAGCAGCATCGCGAACGTGAATGCACTCACGGATGCATAGAATTTTTCAGCGTACGCAGAAGAAAGTATCTCATTTACCTTTCTGCATTCGCCCGGCGATGGCAGCTTGCATCGCGATGTTCTAGTTGCCCCTCTGGAATTACACAGATTACGACAGTATAAATTCCCCTGTCGCGGCCGTAATTGCGGCGAGTTCCAATTTCATCCAATCTTTACGAAATATTTTAATTCCATTATGTCGCAGAATATTGCTGATGATTCGATTCTTTCATTTTGTTCCTCTCCTTTCCGTTTTGTTTCTTTTCTTTTCTTTTCTTTTTTTTCTTTTTTTTTTCTTTTTTTTTTTTTATTTTTTTTGACGTATATCCAATATGTTTAGAATTCCGTCGTATTTATTGCCGATGATTTGATTCATCGATTTCTTTTTTCTTGGAGTAATCATAATGTTTCATAAATATAAGTTTCATAAATATAAAGGCATGGGGTTGGAATTCGCAGTATCGATTCAAGTGCAGTCCGAATTGCGCGGAGAAATGAACGAAATCATTGAAACGATTTAAACAAAATTCATGCTGATGCTGCACCTCGAAATATCTCGCTGTTTGCATGATTTCGACGATATACAGGCGAAATAGGTTGGAACCGGGCAGCCACGGGAAAATCAGCAACAACGAGAGACATTCGAGCAAGTTAACGAAGCAACTTCTCCGCAAAACGTGTCTCGAACGATGGTTTGTTACCGCGGATCGCCATCCCGTAGAAATGAAATGTGTGGCACATACGGCTGCGAATTCAAGATGGAACTCAGCGTGGAAATAAATTTCACGCCGTCGTTCCGCAAAAATATTGAAATGTCGCTGTAAAGAGATGTAGAGATGCATAAATATTTGCAAATATAGGAATATTTCTTCCAGGAGAACTTTCTACTTTCTCCTTATCGTGTTCTATTCAAACTATCCAATAACATACTCGACTATCCATCCAAAACTTAATATACAAAAATTGTAATATTCACGAATATTAGAAATATTCCTTCCAGGAAAACTTTCTCCTTCTTACGTTATTCTGTTCGAACGCATAATGTCCGATAATACACTCAACTATGTATGTTTATTCTTTATCATATTATAGATTACATTTTAGTTTACTAAATTACTTATTCTTGATTACTATTATAATTTGTCTGTCGTATTTCTTAGCGGTATACTTCTTATTTTCTTTGTTATACTTGAGTCACTTCAACTCGATTTTACTTAAAATTACACTGACCGCGAAATAGATTATTACAAATACTAATAATAATCGATGATAAACAAGTAACAGAACGAGATAAACTACTATAGAATAATAAATACTTACGTTGCATAAACAATATATTGCCCCAGTTTGCATTCGCTGGCAAGTTAGAGTTACACGTGGTCGTGAACAATGGCTAATATATTCTACTATCCAATGTTCGAAATTTAATATGCTACAGATATTTTAATATTCATTTGGTAATGAGAAGTCGAAAATTGCATAACAGGGCAACAGGAGCTCTGATTTGCATGAGATTTCTTGGACGTGACGGAACTTCGATTACAACGTTCGCCGTCACGGAACGAAATTTTCGCGGATCCGGGAGCCGATCCCGAGTAATCCGGAAATTGCAGCTCCGCCGAGAGCGATACGTCAATTCTCCGGCAAGGCAATCTCTCTGCTCGATACGCAGCCGCGACACGCTCCGTTGCCAATTAATTTGCCGGCGATCGAATTGATTTCGATACTCGACACACCGAGTTACTCTCTCGCGCGCTATGTGTATCGGAATCACCAGCCCCGAAATCTCCTACTGACGTGCACGGGACAGTTGTCAATTAATCGGCGTGCCAGCCATTAGTTTCCCTCTGAGCTATAATGTTCCTGTATACCTAGGAGAATGCATATTCCTACGAGAATGCGCCCGTATCGCGACCACTATTCAGACTACTATGCAAATCCACTACGAGACAATCGCGGAAAGTATCTGGTTCACTCCAGGGACGTTCAGACGAAACCTGACTAATGCAACCGGCTAATGCAATGCACGGATAATGCATTACCACGGATACACTTCCGAATATTTTTACCTTTTAAACTGTAACGTAACATTTCGTGGGTATACGCAGAGTTTGGTATGAGTAGACTGAAGAACTTTACGCAATCTCACATTTCCACGAACGTAATTAGAAAAATGAAAACTAAACAGGGATTCGTTTCGCTCGCTAGATGTTATAATAAATGCTTTACTTTGGATATTTGATTTGTGTGAACATTTTTAACGTGATTCATATCGGTATATGTTACATAAATTTCTTTTATTTTATTTTATTGTCTTATTAGTATAATATTTGCAACGATTATTGTCTTCTAAATTTCTGAATAAATAAAAGGCTGCAAAGCGGATTGTAGCGTTCCCCTGTAACGTATAAATAAAATTCGAGCTACAGAAAAACGAAATGTAACACAGATTTTGAAATGGATTTTGCATAATAGAATATAAGATTTTAATGTGGTATAGAGGACAAAACCATAGTAAATGACAAAATCTTCGATCTTTTTCTATTACGTCTCTATTAGCATTATACATACCCGTAATGGAAGTTTAGAAACTTTTAGCGAAATTTTTTACTTATTTTCTGCACTCAATTCGTGTTTGGATAAAATGCACTTGTACATTTTTTTACTACGTCCGTTAGTTATTTCAAATAGTCAATATAGTTTCCAAGCATCGGGTTAAGCAACACATGTCGATAATATTCAATAACAGCAATAATTAATCGATAATAATTATTACAATGTGATCAGGAATTTATTGTTCTCATTGCATGAATAGTTTACCCTTTGACGTTTCTAATGACGTATCTGGCACATCATGCATTTCCTATGACCAAAATATGCAATTACGCCATTGGATATCAGAGAATTAAGTAACTTTTGACATTAATGAAATATACATTTTAAATATAAAATGATATCAATTTTTCTCTTTTATCCTGGTATACACGTAGATTGAAATTGAATGGAAAATATCATTCATATGTAAAATCCCGTTTAATTTAATACAACGCTACGAGATTACTATCGTAATTTTATATTTAAAATGTAACAGTACAAAAAATCAATATCCTGATACTTTCACATGCTACTGTGCATCAAAAAAAAAAAAGGAAAACCTATTTCACCCTTAAACTAAATTAGCAGCCTTGCTCTACGTTAAAAATTTCAATGCTGCTTTCTTCAAAATTGTAAGAACTATGATTTTTCAATGCGCTCCGCTAGTAGCTCGAATAGACGTTCCTTAAATAAGAAACGTATAGTTCCGAGTCCGAATTAGACTATAAAGAATGCTAAATATTCATAGAGGAACTAGACTTCCGACTTCATGTTCCTTGATCCTCGACTATCTCAAATGCGAAAGAAAGTTCAGATTACCAAGACACCTAGTAGCTTCATCGCGATACATTCTAACACAAATCGGAGAAATAAAATAAAACAATAATTTGAAATTATTTCCAACATTTATTTTAGTAATAAAAAAAAGTGTTCAAAGCTTTGTCCAGCTCTTTAAGTTAAATAGTTACGCACTTTCTAACTTATTTTGTATCTTTAAATCTTGAAATCCTTGAAAACAAAGTTTCAAATAGAAGAAAATGTTATTTTCTATTTTCGATACTCTTTCCCTGACCGTACTATGATTATTGGGCTACACCGTATGTCAGGCTTGAAACATCTGGCATAATTCATAAATACATGGTCATACGACTTGCAATACATTCGCTAAATTGCGTGATGCGGAATGGTTAATGTTGCAAACAATTTTGTAGGCATAATTGATTAGTCAATAATTTGTCAGCACCTAATTGTGAACCCTATCGTTGGCAAACATTGCGTGTTTATAGAACGCATTGCGTGTGTGACCACGCACGTAGATCGTAAATAAATGTGAGCAAACGTTCGAAAGGGGAACGTAATCGAAATTTTCATATCAGCCATTAACACGTTCATTTGCCACGTTCCCAACTTAAATCGATCATTTTTCCTACGAAATTTATTTCCCATCTGTTACAAGATAAGCAGAAACAAATAGTTTAGTTATTAAAATCTTTAATCTTTCATTATTTTCATGGGAAGCGATAAAGTTAGAAATACTCTTTGAATCTTTTAAATTTGAGTTAAAAATATGAATATTTAAGAATATGTATTTATGTTCATAATATTTATGCCGGTGGTACAATCTTCGGATAAATTTTAATTTGGAAAAAATTTAATTTAGATAATTTCGAAATAAGAAAATTGTAACAACGTGCCCGAAAAAGTTAGGATTATTTATCAGCGAAATTAGAAAAATTCTAGAAAAACAGAATTAAAAAACTCATGATACATTGAAAGAAAGTAACGAGAATTACATCTAATCTTTATCGTATCTAATAAAATAAAAAAGCGCAAATTTTCTATTCAACTTAATAAGATCAACTCACATAAATAAACTCGGTACAATTTCCTCTAATTATAGACGATAGTGTCAGTCTGTTCGTCAAGCAGAATAGTGTTAGCCTTTCATACAGCTTTATTAAGCAGTCTGGAAGCTAACGTTAAATATGCAGGGGAGTTTCCTAGGGACCAGTAGCAACCTCCAGAGATAAATACAATGACTATGTCAGCTTTGTATTGCGGAGATAAAATGATTTAAAATTTATCGAGCTGAACGGTACTTTTATCCTCTCTGCATGGAGGAAATCCTTAAATATTTTCCCTTGCTTTCCTAGCATCCGCCCTCCTGAGGAATACTTCAACGAATATGCCAAGAGAAATATCTTCCGATCTTTCAGAAGAGTCTTCCAAGCTTTCACAACCGATTTCCTAACAATATTCTAAAAACATCTCGCGATGAATTAGACAGCAGTTGAGAAAAGATTTGTTATCTCGATTAATATCAATTATTAAAAATTCATATCAGAAATTTATTATTGGATCGGATTTGATATTTTTGAAAATATAAAGATACTGTGAAACGGCGGAAACAAAGAGGTGAATAACGAAGAAATTCATTAAAACCACGATATTGGTATTCCAAGGATTTTCTACAAGTACCTGAATTGAAGAAAGAAATTTTATTTAGATTAATTCGAACTATCATATCTGCATTACGAAGTCTATATATCCATAGTAAATATATGAAAATACAGGAAAAACTATAGGAAATAGTGGAGCAAGAACATTATAGAATATAGACCAGAATATTGTAATTATAACTGTATAATGGTTAATAATTAATATATTGTCCTACAAACAGAAGCGAATACGAGATCTACGAAACTCTGGTTCTTCCGATGACCAAGGAGATCCAACTTCGTTCAATTGATTCTCCCTTTGGGTTCTCCCTTTCGGTGAAGTTCGTTCGTGTCTATGAATCGTTTCGGTAAAGTTGCATCGCATATAATTGTGCACAACATCGCGTGCAAATAGAGGGTAGAAAGTTTCGAGTACAAGGAAAGTTAAATTCGATTGGATTTGTAGTTACTCCACTGTGTTTTCCATTCGTCCAGGGGCATAGATAAATTAATAGATAAATTAACGGGTAATCGATCCTATCACCCAATTTGTAACTATTAAATAATTACCATTTTTCGTTAGAATATATCTTTCACTACTGGCAAAATCATTTGATTTATAATTTAATCTTTCTTCTTTCTTTTCTTCTTTTTCTTTTTCTTGACAAAAATTGGAGACTACGTCTAAGACTTGGTCTAAGCGAATAATTTCTGATTCTAAATCTTTAAGTTTAATAATATGATAAACTAAAAGAAGGAATTTTTTAGTCGGTGTTTAGTTAAAAATTTTCATTTTGAAATAGGTTAGTCATAGTTATTACAATTTTTACTACGCCAAATTTTAATAAATAATTACTATCATTAATGAAGATTTATTTTCCGTCACGAATAACAATAATCAAATAGTTTCCACTAATTATAGAATAACAACTTTCTGTAAATTTGCGATATAATCCAATTAGAAGATTCTGTGTGTTTTTACTGAAGTCCAAGATTAGTATGATTATATATAGAGAACACTGCACCTAGCAAACACCATCCAATAATGTACAATGGCCATTATTCGGTACAGTTTAAACTCAGGATATGCTGAACTATCATAGTCCGAATCTAACACAGTCCACATCCAACGCAATCTAGATCCAACGTATGCCAAAGTTTCGAGACTATGAGTATCACCCAGTCTACAACTGATGTGTCCTGAATTTCGCATACGCTAAATTTACCCGTCTGCTATAAAACGGAAGCTGTGTGCACTTTGCAATGCACTTAACTTGCAGCTTCTATGAATTCATAGCCCTCGTGAAGCTTGCGACGCGTTAATCCAAAAAGGCCATCGATTTTATGACTCAATTAACGATCAAGCAATAAAAAATTTTAACATTATTGAAAACAATTAATGAAGTATATTCGCATATTGAACTAGAACGATAAATAAATTCAACTCAGGACAGCAGATACAAGAAGGTATTTCCTAAAAAGTAAAATGTTGTTTTAAAAGAAATAATATCTTGATATTAAACTGCTTTGATTGCAAGTGAAAGAGATCTTGCATCGAATATACTTCAGATACTTTTATAAACTTTCACAAAATGACTTTCAACTGATAGCAATTCAATAGTTTTATCTTTCATAAGGGTTAACTTGATCATCATGGTCTGGAATCCCGAAACCTAATCTCCATTTACCATTAAGAATCTTGAAGCTGACCCTTCTCTGTTCTAGATCTTCCCAGAAGATACCAAACACCCTTTAATGTTTAATACGGTCTCTGCTAATCAGATTTTCATTCGTTGCTTCTACTATATACCAGTAATAATTTACTACATACTAATAGTAATTTTCATATAAACCTACTTTCATATTGATTTTACATTATGCAGATCTTCAAGTTAAAAATTTCGTAATTTTTAATGTGCACGATTTTATGATAATAATAATCTAATACATACTAATAATAATTCTCATATAAAATCAATTTCCATATTGATTTTACATTATGCAGATCTCCAACTTAAAAATTTCGTAATTTTTATGTATACGATTTTATGCTAATAACAATCTGCTACGTACGAATAATAATTCTCATATAAAATTCACTTACATATTGATTTTACATTAGACAGATCTTCAACTTAAAAATTTTGTAATTTCTAATTTATGCGTCGACTCTGATATCAAGCGAGCACGACGAATATGTTAATAAATAAATGTCTCTTCTCTTTACAATTTTTCCAAAATAAACTGGCTTTCTGGTGACACGAGTGGCACATGATGGTAGCAATAGCAACGATTTGATTGATTCGGCGTTGTAAACACGCTTTAAAAGCTCCCCAAAGACAGACTGTAGCGACACGAACAATGTATTTAATGGACCGCGAAAAAATGGTCGTTAAACGATCCTTTCATCCGCCAGGAGCCACGTTTCAGGACGTTCCCCACCGATTTCTCATAGGACATTAAGGACAGGCTTGAAAAACGGCGGAAACGCAAGCGGAAAATAAATTGTACGTCCACAGTCACGATTCTTAAACACGAACGTAACCAGGAAATCGTTTCTGTTTCAAACTTTTCCTACATACAACACGAACGATGACGAATCGCGTAATTTCTAGATTCAACCACGATCAAGGAACTTTGTTTTTCATTTATTGTGAAGGTCATTACGACTCGACGAACGACGTGTTTTTGGGGGCAATCGACATGACCAATGTGAAAATTGAAATTCCCTAAGATTGATGAGAATACTTAATGCTCCTCAATTAGCTTGGCGAGAACAGAGAAGTATAATTATTTCAGTCATCGAAGCTCCAATAACTCGAAATTCAATCTTGAATTTTGCACAGAATATTGAAACTTGTCGTATTTTACGAGACACCATTAATCTTTTATATAATAACGAAGGAATGAGAAGATCCCTACGTGTACTATATATTCGTTAAGAAAACTGACATGATTCGTTAAATAATACTAAAAGGTTGTAGTAAATGAAGGTAAAAGACGGAGAATCGTCTGAAAATGGTTTCTGTCGCGATCCTCGTTTCTTAGTCTGATCTGTAATTGTAGGTTCGACGTGAAGCGCGTTAAAAGTCTTGCCAGGAGAATCGAAACTTTCCACTCCCGGCCTTGGAAACTTGCATTCGCGTTAAAACAGGGATGAAAGTCTCTTGATTAAGTTTCTTATGCATCGCCGCCCGAGGGCATGCATTGACCGAGTGATGGAATTAAGGCTACACTGTGTCATCTTCTTCGTTGCTTTGAGAAATTTTGCATAATCACCGTGTGCATTTATCAATATCGTGAAAAGAGTTGAAATGGGAGATATCTTGAGACGTATTTTGTCAGACGGTTTTCTTATCGTTATCTTTGTTCGGGAATCGTGATTAGGAAAACAGGCGAACCATTTTGCAACGATAATTCCTCGAAGCAATAAATTTCAGTGACCGAAATAGGGTTGGACAAAAACGTGGCTTATAACAAAATAACAAAGAGAACTGTTTTCGCTTCACTGTGTATAATTTACTAATTTACACGTTGGTTTATTCGTCGAAGTTATAGATACGTAAGTAGATTAATGAAATGGAATTAGTTCGATCGCATTGAATTTGCCGTTGCATACGCGGAATTAATCGACCCTCCCAGAACCAAATGCTCCGAACTGCGATATGAAATTTCAGAGATTAGCTTCTACGGAATACACCTGTAACTATGTATTTTTATAAAAAGCCATCTGTTTATGGACAGACCGTAATGGCGATTGGCTTCGGATGCATTTCCTATTAGTATCTTCTATTTTAAAAAGCGTAGTCATCGTTATTAGTCTGCAAATATATATATTATTGCAAAAATATATAAAATATCTAAAGCGAAGTACAATTTGTTATAATATTTGGTAGCTGAAACAAATCTACATTTTTATTTTTTTAATTACATCAACAAGAATATAAATTTGCACAAGGAAATCCTTTCTAGCAATTACTTACGATCCAACGATATTCAAGCGTTAACAATCTTATCAAACTTCGTCTTCATCATTCCTCTTCGTGTCAATGATGCGTAATAATTTATCTGATGATACGTGAAATACTATAAAATATGGGATCGTCCCTAACCGACGGGGAAACACAATATCGGTCCCAGGAACACGGTGACATTAAATTATTACCGTCGATTCCTTTGTTGGAATCCGATAAAGGCGAGCGGTGTACGTCATACCATGCGGAAGGAAATTGAAGCGATTCGTGCTATCTGTCGAATAAAGGTGGGTCCCGTGACTTCATGAATAAAGAGAAAAGATCTGGAAGGGGTAGACGAGAGCGATACACCTTCATGAAAAACTCCAGACAATGCCACGTCGTAAAACCGTATCATCGTAATGCTATATTCCTTGGATAAGGAAATTTCAACTGTGACGAGTTTAAACAGGAACAGCGCGCGAGAATTGCTCGGGAAATCGTCGGTTCACGATCTATACTCTACTTATCATAAAACCAAATACCATTTGCTACAGATAAATGGATTTATTTATTTGGAATTATTTGAAAATGTATAAGTCAACAGCCATATATTTATTTACGATTTCGTTCAATCCGAGGATTTTTTAGTTTCTTTATATGATATATATATATCGTTCATATATCTGTGCGTATAATTTCTCCATATATAATCAAACTTAAGATGATTGGAAGTCAACAAATTCCAGTTAGTCGCTGGTTCTTTTTTCTTCACATCTGCATACCACCTTTACCATTTTCTCGTCATATTTCTCGGAAATAACTGTACGTCTTATGATTAATCTTGAACGATAAAGTTAACCTACCAGAAATATTCCAAAATCTTGGACCTCGGAGAATAATAGCCTACGCTTAAATCATACTAAAATTAAAATCAAAAAAATTACCCATAAACAATATTCTCGGCCGCAAAAGGAAAGGTATAGTACGAACGCTATCAATCTACGGGACAACGCCGGAAAAGTCGGTGTTTTCAAAGAGGATAGGCGTGAAAAGAAACAGTCACGTTGATCGACGGAAACGGAGCAGCCTGTAGGTGCAGCCTGGAAAGCGGGAGAGAGAAAGAGCGAGGAAACTGGTGGAAAAGGGTGAGGCGAAACTGGAGGGAGAAGGTCGATCAATATCAAGCTAAGCGTTCTCCACCTACACACCTCTCCCACCCCTATCTCCTCTCCCTCTTTCTCTCTCTCTCTCTCTCCCTCTCTCTCTCTCTCTCTCGATCTTTCTCTCGATCTCTTTCCCTCTCTCTTTCTATATCGTCTCGGTCAAAACGACACATCTTAGACGAATGGATTCCAACAGAAGAAGTACCGCGGATAAGAGGTTCCCTCTAATTTCGTGTAATCAAGCAAAGTTGCCGGTAGAGGAACGTTTCAAGGGAAACACAAGTTAGAAAAGTTTGATGAAAACTCGCGTCGAATCCTCCGGTCTCCCAATCGTCTTTATCTTTGTGCGTTCATACGGATAGAAGAGATGCGGGAAATTTCACCGTGTCATGCTCGGTACAGCGGAAGAGAGAGAAAGAGAATTCTCGAGGACGTAATGACTATTATGGTCTCCCTGGTGGACGTAGGGACGCGGTTTTTTGCGTCCAACAGAGGATTACTTTCCCGATGATGCCGTCCGTGTACTCGTCGTTGTGAACGCTTTTCACCAAACTTCCCGACCTTCTTACCCCGTTTATGAATATTCGAGGATCGTTCCGCTTCTGTTGCCTGCGAACTGGCAATTACGCTGATTATTGCGGTCCCGCGTTGATATTGCGGTTCGCCCCCTTCAAATAGAATTAGTTTCACGACGTGTCCCTTTAAACCGGCCGTTTTTCACGCCACTTACGCCTGTCGTTCCGTTTAATCAACGGCC
This sequence comes from Bombus fervidus, assembly GCF_041682495.2. Lineage (NCBI taxonomy): Eukaryota > Metazoa > Arthropoda > Insecta > Hymenoptera > Apidae > Bombus > Bombus fervidus. The sequence goes on from NC_091528.1 coordinate 4,019,636, forward strand.
CTGTTCCACTGTGCGTTTAATTAGCTTCGAGATATAATGCAACATTGATTATCCGGGCTAATCGTGATAGGCATTTATGGATTTGTGGGAATTTTAAATGTGCAATAATGTACAGATTGCACAGCTATTATTATTATATGAAGACATCTGCTAACATTCATATACATTAGGACTCCCGCCAGTCTCATAACGTGACGATTAATTTAGATTATCAAGCAAACGATTAGTCATTCAGAATGTTGCATTCGTATAAGATTACGATCTGATATTTGTAGGAAGAATGTGTTAAAACTGTTTGCAAGAGTTAGGATATAATAAAAAAGAGTTTGCTAGAGTTAGCATATAATAAATTATATCTAATAATTGTACGAGTACGTTGACCTTCGCATATTTCTCAGCCTGAAACTACACTTCGAATATCAACTTATTCAAAGACCATACATCCGAAAAGTTGTATTCCTCGTCGTTACTTTGTCTCCCAATGAATGAGGATATTTATGCCATGAAATTGTAGGAACGGAGGATATAATACCGAATTACAGTGGTCTTTGGTTAAAGTGTAATTATGGAACAAAAGCCACAAATTGGTTATACCGTGAGGTAAACGATTCATGAATCTTTCAAAGCGTCTGCTGGAAACGCACGCGAAATTTTCTGTTGAAATCTATTAGCACGACAAATATTTGCTGCGTAGCTGAATTACGCGAGTAAATGAAAAAAAGCATACGTCAAACAAACCCTGCTATGTTTGAGACTGAAAACTCATCGACACCGGTGAGAAGTTTATATACTACGAGTATATAACATTCGGCGAAACAGTTTTCAGAAGAGGCAACAATTTTTAATAACCGAGCGTCGCTAGAATACCACAAAGATTATGGTGAATAGACGGCCGATTGGTGAGCCAAGGTTGAAATATCGAACGTCATCGGCTCGATGTAAATCGTGTCTTTGACGTGAAGTGCACTAAAAGCATCTGCCATTTCGAAGTGAGCTAATTCGGCCGAGGGTGCTTCCAGTCGTACAATGGACGAGGGGCAACTTAACTTTCACAGCCTGATGTTTATTTGACAACTCGCCAAGTGATTGAAAACTGATTTTACAAACATGAATAAGAAAAGTGAAAAGTTACGTCGCCAATTAGATGAAACGAAAGCTTCAATCGTGCAATCTTTTACGTATATTTACTGTTTATAAGTGCGCAACTGAAAGTATAGATAATGATCCTTTATACAAAAATAAATCACCATGCTACATATGATTCTTGTTCAAATAATGAGAGTTAACATTGAAATAACTGGATTCAATCGTGAAAGGATAATCGTTTAATCGTGCAGTAACTAATATTTCATTGCAGTAAATGGAGGGCCGATAAATGGATTTCTTCTGTAACAAAAATATTTAAAATTGGAAGAATTAAATTTCCAAATGAAAACGGACGTGTATAAAAAGCTGATAAAATGTCACATAAATGGAAGCAGCAAATATACAGGATGAAAAGTAAAGTGTATATTATGCAGGAGACGCGATAAGTATAATAGGAGCGTATATGGTTGGACAACAAAGAGATCCGTACACGATCCAGCAAGTAGAATAATTACGCGTATAATCGGACACTTGCATAGTGTAAACCGTACAACTATCGAGAAAATGCAGTATCTGTTAAATTATCACTTTGTGGAATCAATTTTTCCAACCTACTACGTTCACTGCGTTTCATTATTAGCATTTTAACGGATTATTATATTTTACTACGTTTTCGCATTGAATATAAAAACAAAATATTCAAGTCTAATCAACGATACGAAGAACCTCGTTTGATACTTTTTTATAATTATATTCTTTTTCACAATTGTATTGTATATTCAGTATACGTATTGTATATCGTCCAGTGAAATGGAAACATTGCAAAATTGGATTTGTACAAAACATCCCATAAACAATAAACGTAAAATACAATTAATCCGAAGTATTGAGAAAACAAGAAGAATATATGTGGCGAAAAAATGAAATATCTAAGAGACAAGTAATATTAACAGGTAGATCAAAATTAATGAAACCACGAACAGTATCTATGTTTACACGCTAGATCGAGTCGCAAGATGCTAAACACGCAGCAACCGCTAATCAAATCGCTATCGCGCGAATGAAATCAATTAACAACGAAATCGAATCGTTGCGCATAAATTGAACGACGAAAGAAACGTGGTTCAACGGTGACTGGAACACGAATCGGGAACAATTTGTCTGAAACCGTCACGATACCTATCCTAATTAATCGCGTGTATTCGTTCGGCGACATTAATTATCCTTCTGATTCTGGTCAACAGAGTAGTTTAGATTCGCCATTTTCATCGTAACGATGTCGATTCAAATAAATTTGAGGATAACAATATAACGGGAGGAAGTAACCATTCTACCAAAAATTCCTACGTAGTTAAAAGGCGGATAAGCGTCGATTGAAGACATAATAAAGGCGAATATGAAGGTAAAGAAAAAATGATGTACAGGCCAGACGTTGTTGAAACGTCAATGCTTGAGTGGAGTTCTGTTCTTGAGGTCAGACTAACTCAAGTTCATTCCTCTGGATCGTTTAACAATTTTTATGAAAAGATTTTATACACCATAAAATACACGAATCCAAATCACTAAATTGATCAACTCCGCTTTTTATTAATTTCCTAATTACATCGCATAAGTGCGTGATTAATATTCAATTCTGTAGAAACAAATGACGTACTTTTATAAGTTCATTCATAGTCAGATGATATCACAAATAATAATAAATTTTACGAGATTATTATACAATGAAGAGATATACAGATAATTCTTACATTTAGAAAATAGTATTTGTCTAAGTAAGAAAAGAAAGAATAGTATTTGTCTAAGAAAATAGTATTTGTTTTTGTAGCGATGTCTAACATCATCGCGTTTCTGTTACTTTCAACTTATGGAGTTGATCAATGTAGCTTCTAAAGGGTTTAATTGATATTTCTAGAACTAGGAAAAATTTAGAGAAATTTGTAATAAGTTTAAATGTGAAATGTAAACCATCCTATAGCATTCCTTTTTTAATGATCTTTTCAGTTTTAAAACATTGAATAAAAATTAAAGTATTCTAAATTACACAAATGAAGATAAAAATCGAATTTTTTAACTGTAGAAATTGATTTTAATTTAAGTTCTTTTTAACTAGAACTATCGATTTTTAACATATATTTTAATAATATATAAAATATGTTAGTAATTATTAACAAATAATTATACGATAATAATAAATAAATTCTGTCTTAATGTGATATAAGGTTTGGTAATTCTAGTATCCATATTCAATAAAATCGATTCTTTCTACTCACATCCGTACGATATGTAAACAGTGGAACATCAACACGTACCTGGAACAAAAACAAAATACAAAATTGATTCGACTTTTTCTATCTGATTTTTGCTTTTAATGGAAAGGAACGAGTTGTACGCTTTCATATCGCGTTTCATCGTACAAAGAAGACTGTATCGCGATGAAAATGTTGAAAATAAAACAGCAACAGACGGCCAGAGAAAATATACCGAGTTTAAACTTCTTTCTGTGTCCGTGGAAAAACGTATCTTAATGGGAAGTTTCACCGAGCGTGTATCGGTGTTGAGAATAGGAACAGACGTCGCGTCAAGTATAATAGAATGTAAACACCATGACATCGCAGAAATGGCATGTGAACGGCATATGCAAACCAGCAACTATGCACAATCTAGTTGGAATATGTACGAACGACTGGGAACGAAAAACTGAGAGCAAAGAGACGCTGGAAGATGGCTTTCCAATACCAAAGCGTTCTGTATTGATCTTGAGGAGAAAACCGACTGCCAAATACTAGAAAGTTTATTTAAAATCGCGAACTTCGTGCGCACTCACATAAAATAGCCCGACACGTTATTGTATTCCTCTTTCGCTCTTCTTTCACGACACGCTTATCCTTCCCACAAAATTTTTCAATGCCAATACATATCGCGATATCGCAAATCATTACTACTATGGATGGTAGCTATGAAAGGTTGACACAATATTTTTTCACCGTTTCTCTCTGGCACATTCTTTCCGCGTATTGTTAATTTTCTCCATAACCATAACACGTATTCCTGGCAAAGTATGAACCACCACCATCGAAGTATATCACATTCCAGTCCGTGTATTCTATTTTTTATCGGACGATAAAATTTTTAACGACAGCCAACTCACGGTATTCGTCCTTCCTCGGTTTCATCAGTGAAAGAGAAAGACAAAAATAAGATCAGTGAAATACGGTGGCCGCCACGTAAAAATTTCTGTCGATAATGGCTTTCCAATGGAATGACAGGTATTATCGATAACTTAATGACGTCCGCGATCGACAATTATAATGAGAGAGTCTGTACGACTTCGTAGTTCTGGCGTCACTGTTCTTCATGTAATTGAAGAATTCGTATTCATTTAACATAATTAATTAGTAAAATAAAACACCATGTTGCCAATGATAATGCTGTTACGATGAATTCTAAATTTGCATAAAATCGATTTCAAAATGCCCGCTAGATATAAGTAGAATTCGATTCTACAAATGTATCCGTTATAATCGGATTTCCTATTTTACTTTCAAAGTAATATACTGCTAGGGTAGTCGAATATATCCAGAGATAACATTTCCTTTGAAACGTAATCCAAACGGTGGGATATCTGGATACCGAAATGGTGCGACCTATGGTTCCGGATATTTACGCATCCTATTAGCCGGATATTCAAACTTCAACTATCGAAGCTATGAAACAAATATTACCTATTAACACATTGCAGTCTGTTTAGGTTATTAGATGCATGTGAATACAAAGGAACGCGTGGATAAATTATAAGGTAGAAAATATATATTTTAAATACTGAAGTGTAAATACAAAGTTCGGAATATAATATGAGCTGATCCAGATCCGCACGCTAGCAGTGTTACCCTATGACTGAAAACCCTGAAGCCATCGTCGCCTGTCTACTGTTTATAGTTTGCCTTCGACGCAGTCTTTTGTCTATGCGCTGTCGATGACTTCGGTGCTTGAGAAAACTAAAAGACCAGAGTTTTCTTAGAAGTGATGACCACTTCAACACAGTCGAATGACAAAACATCTTACTTTTGTCAAGTCTACTCTTAACGATCATAGGTCAGTAATAAATGGCAATTTCAGATCGACTTGTTATATGATAAATCAACGATATATTCGTTGGCAACTCGTCGCAAATTTTATGCTCGAAAGTAACGATGGAAATATGGATATCGATGGGAACAATTTTAACGCTCGAAATTCAGACAAATAACAAATAAAAAATAACAGGAGCTTCGAATGGACGATTTTTCAAGTGGCATTGATGATAACTTCATGACAAAACCGATACCAGATATTCGATCAAATTTGCGAAATCTCGAAGATAAAAAAAACCATAGGAATTAATATGTATCTTCAATGATTGAAGCTGAAATCAGAAACGTATGTAGCTGTAAATATCGAACGCGCCAACGATTTCAAATAGCACCAACTACCACAAGTAATTCCAGCCAAAAGGATATCTTGCCACTAGTCACGATTAGCAATAAAATATAAGATCCACAGCGTGTTAACACGAGCGAACTCTGACACGAAGGTCTTCGATGTCCAAAGACCTCCGTTTTATCGTTGATAAAACGGGTCGAGGAATCGACAGATAAGGGGTGAAATAGATAGAAGCGGGGAAAGTTAGGAAAAAGCAAAATCCTCCAAATATACCATTATACCATTACATATTGGCGTTTGGAGGGGGCAAGCACTGACTAAGGAAAGCAGATTTCCTTATGGAGTCTGACAATAGTTAAACGGCAGCTATATCGTCGTGGATAAGATACGGATAGGAAAATTTACGATCGAAAAAGCTGGCGGGGGTTTCCTTCGTGTCGGAGACATACAGTTGGCACCGTTCGTCTTCCAGAACCGTGCCCGATTTCATGGAAAAGCCCCACGGCCATCCTGCTGAGAGGGAACTTTCGGAAGGGCAGAACCAGCTCGTAGATATTTTCGGGTCACCGTGTATGTATTTCGTCGGTGATTGGTGAAACGCGTTTTCGTAGACAGAGAAACGAGGTTGGAAGGGGAGGGAATGGAAGCATTCGTCGATGCCAGCTCTTTGTCCGAGCCACCCTTCGATCCCTGCCATCGATGCAACCCCTCTTTTAAACGACCAACGTCTTTGTTCCTTCCCAGTTTACGTCCAGCCTCTTCTCTTTCATACTCGTTTATCATTATTTATTTCCATTTCTATTTCATCGACAAATCTCCGACTTGCGTTCAACTCTTTTTTCTTTTGCTCTTGAATTCATTGGTTTTGGCTTGCCTAAGAAATTTTTCGAATTGGGAATTTTAGCTGTTCTTTTCGACGGATATATTGTGAAGTGGTTTTTTTTTTTTTCTTTAAAATATGTGTTTGCAAAAAAACATGATTTTTATATAATTGCTATAGTTGCTAAATTATTGCAGAATTTTACAAACACGACTAAAACAGTAGGACCTAGTCGAGGATTTGCTACATTTGCTGAATATCATAACAGGTACTATACTTTGAATATTTCATGTAGTTCTGCGTGTTACGCGCATTCTGTGAATTTTTCCACCCTCAGATTTCTCATAAATGCATTAAGACTCGCAGTGTACCGACGAATAACCTGCTACGGTCATTTTCGACACAATTGTATTTTTCTGGCGTTAAGAAATATCTGTGAAAATGAGAAGATAGGAAGAAAATAAAGTTGAAAATAAACTGAAATTTACACGAGTGTTGCGTAAGGCGAAGTAATTTAAGACTAACTCTGGTGAAAATGCGGAGGTCTCCACCGTTGAAATTATGTACACCGTTATTTCTTGTCGAAAGGCTGCAGCCACCCTATATGGCCGAGGATTGTGTCGCAGAAAGGTATAACTTGCTTTTAGCGTGGCAACCGAGGGATCAGGTAACGCATCAGAAGAACGAGAAGCGGAGAAGCGTCCAATTTCCAGCATCGCTGTACCACATCCACCACTATGATTGAATGAACCACGATTATGGTTGCGTTTCAGAAAATACAAAGCAACCTTATTAGTTCACCTTGTAAGATAGAGCGTCTTGTTACAAAGATAGCTTATGTAACATTAAGTCAAGAATTTTGTGAATATACTTTTTTCAATTAAATCTTGTTACTATAGCTCTGTTTGATTTTCTATGGAGCAAGACTTTACTTTCATTTCACTTGGTATGACACCATATCTAATTTTATTATTACGATCAAGATTATCGTTATTGTGATTTTATATACAAAGTTCAGTTCTAATTCGAATTAATATGGACTTATGGTCAGTTTCTAAGTTGAGTTTAATACTCGAGGTAAAATTGTTGCAATTATTATAATTTTTTATGTAAAGATCGTCGTGTAAATTCACACATATGCATCCAGATCCAATTTCTCCATTATTATAATAAAAATCATTATTATTGTTATTTCTTATGTAAAATATCTTCCTCTATTTGAAATTACTATGAATCCATTTTCTTCTATTTTCTCAAAAGAACTGCTGGAAAATATTGCAGAAGGAAGCGCCTGTGAAGTGATGGATTATTTCCTAACGTTAATCTTGGATGGACACTGTCCACGAAGGATAGTTGGAACCGGAATGAACCTACCAGAAATGACCGCAGTGGTCAGATGGTCGGAACCATTTCGGAGAAAGCAAATGGATATATAAGGACCATAATGTGGATGTCTATACCAGATAGTTGTTCAAAGTGTACTAAAATAAGCGTGCTTGCATTGCCACAGTTTCTGTTATATCGTTACGCTATTTTTTTTTTTTTTTTTACTGCGTTTCCTCTTTTTTATTATTAATATTCTTTGTCTTGGCACCCAACGCTGCTTCCTATGGAATTCCTCATTTTATTTTCTTGCATTTCCTCCTTTTTTAGTATTGGATCTCCTTTTATGAAGTTTTTACGCTTCAAGTATTCGACTGTTTTTAATAAAATATTTCAAGACGAATACCTATTAATGGAATTTTTATTGATGTCAGGCCTCGATTCGCGCACTAATTTCCTAACGTTAATACATAAAACGTCGTACATAAAACATAAGTCGAATCAGATTTCAAAAATTATCCAAAATAATACGTCATTTAATTTCACAAATTGATTTTAGCATACAGAGATAAAAATAAACCACAATAATTAATATAGCATTGAAACGTCAAAGTCTACATCTTCAAATCTGTCGACCAGCAAATCGACAGAAACCTAAAGAAACGAGGGTCCTCGATTAAGGTGACACAAAGTATTCCTTATACCTTATTTCAGTCACGTTTAGAAAGAACAAACTGGCTGCATTTAACTTTGGGTGTCGCTACATCAATGACTTGGACTTGGAACCAGCTATAAAAGTCTCCAAGCGATCATGGACAAGAGTTTAATAGAAAAAGAAACTGCACTTCGTGTTCTTTGTATTCCATAGTCGCAATTTGGATTTTGCAAAATTACATCTGTTTGTAACGGTATTCTTCGTCCATAGCGCAGCATACTTACATATATTTCAAACGTGTCGCATTTCGTGTAAAATCTTCCAATACACGAGCTCGCTTACATTTACAAAAGCTCACATAGCAAAGTTAACCAGCGTACTCAGACGAAGTTCTACTTCTGGACAAAAGGTGAAGTTTTAGTCAAGGTAACGTAATGACGTCTTACATCTGCTGCGAGAACCTTGCCCTTAAAAGCTTTGCTTTCAACATGAACGTGAGAGGAAAATGGCAGACATTTCGAAGTATTCTTAATAATATCTCGTTCTCCACTCGATACAATTTCCCTTGCCTCTGTATTTAGAACTTTTCCTTTTTTCAACTTAGGCTTGATAAACTTCAATCCATTGGGAAGCGCGCTGCGTTGATTCAATATTTAGGTTTGTAATTTTCATTATTAATTTATTTGTCGTCAATTCGCGTCATCGAGAATCTTACAGAATTCACATCGTTTCAAAAGAATGGTAAAAGTTTTATTTATGAGACGAACAATTTTACAACTAGGTAGACCTCAAGAGAAACGTTTTAAAAGGCATTAAAAGATTCAAAATTGTACAAAAACGTAAAGAGAAATATAATTGATATAGCTTCGCAACGGTACAAGCATTCTCATCTTGCGCTACTTCCGCCAGAAGGCCACGACGCAATGCACATTTATGAAACACTTTCATCCAAGACCTTCTGGCTGTCCTTTTGTCTTGCGTTTGTTTCCGGTATTATTCTGGTTGGAACCGGAAGCGTAACGCGTGCGCAGCACAATGGGGTTGTCGCTGTCTCTGTCAAATTCCTGTTCAATTTAAAGCAACCTTCCCTGGCATAATAACGCAATATTTCATAACAAATGGTCATGGTTATTCCATCCCTTCCGTATAATTATTTTCTCGTTTCTTGGTAGAGACAAAAGAACCAGTTAATTCGGCTAATAAAAACAGGTTACAAAGTAATTCAGCCGATTCCCGTATCATTTATGACCCACTCGTCTTCCGGGTTACATATTTACGTCATTATTTTTTATTGGATTTTACACGTTATTTTATTCCGCAGAATAACTCTGCTATTAAATAAGAATAGGAAGTTGCACAATAGTTACAACTTTTGTTCATTTGCCATCGAACAAAAACTACTAAACTCTAGAAAACTCTACAATTATAAAGTTATACGAAACCATGACGAAGAGATTAATGAAATTCTCAATGTTGCAGAAGTACTAAAGATATATCGAATGGCAAAGAAAAAAGCAAATTTTGTTGCTAGTACATCTTTTTTCTTCCTCTTTTAGATCTTAAACCTTGAACGACTCCCTTCGATATAGTCTGTCCCTTTCTAATGTTTTGAATAATAAAGCTACAAATATTTAGATCAAAGCTCACAAAACAACATGTATATATCGATTTTTCTGGACATATTTTAACAAAAAAATAAAAAATATGAGGCAGAAAGTTAGAGATACGCGCAGCACATAGCGACAGACAGGGAATTTGACATTTTGATGGATAGGAGTAATCCACGGCAAATCACTGCTCTGCCTCGATTTTCCCTAACCATTCGTGTATCTGCCGCGACAAACCACTATTTAAAAGCCAGGTTCGATTCGATGTTTCATCGCGAGCGTAAACCACGCCCTGGCAGGCCGACCAAGAACACGGACGTTGCGTCTGGTTGCATTTGATGCGCCATAGTCACATGTCACACGGACGCAGAAAGAGAGAAATGCTTTTAACGCAACATCGAAACGAGCCTTACGTACACACGCACGTGCGCATACACATACACTCACAAATTTATAGATATTTCCATACTCGACTATAAACGCGATCGCGGCTGTAAAATCGTCGCGTTTGCCGAATTTGCTCGCTCTATCGATCGATCGGCCCCAAAGGTACGATAAAAAATCATCGCCGCGAGTAACAAAAGCAGAATTTAAAAAGTGGAAAAAAAGAAATGGAGGTAGATAAAAAAAGAAGAACGAAAAGAGTCATTGCAGTTTAACAATAATTTCCGCGTCTCGTACTGTCACGCTCCGCACGAATTAAAACCCGATAATTGAACGCTTGAACTCGACACGAGTCGACTGGACCGTTCGTTCCTCCTCGCTCCCTTTTCTGAATTTTTCAAGCAATATCAACGACCTGGTCCTCGTCACGGCTCGTGCTATGAATCAACGATATTTTCGTCGCAATTTCCGACACAGAACGACCGATTTTGGCGATAAATCGCTGCGAAATTCTCCGTGTCGAAAAGAAAAAAAAAGAAAAAAGAAAGGAAAGAGCGAGAGAGAGAAAAGAGAAAGAGAGAGAGAGAGATGGATGGAAAAAAGAGAGAGGAGTGTGGCGACTATTATGTTGTCAAAACGAGAAATTCCTGTTGGTTGTCGAGGGAGGACGAAGACCTGGCGCTCGTAATAACGCCGTAAAATAAGGATCCTCATAGGCGACATACCTGACGAGAGAATGCAATTAAATGCAACGTCCAAACCGGGAAATGCAAAAGGCACTTCCTGCTAGTTGGCACGATATAACGGGTGGCTCCCGCGAAATATAGCGCGACCCGTTCGCAGTAATAAATAATATCACGGAAAAGGGTGGGCGGATGGTGAACGGTGGCGGGCGATGCTTCTCGCTCGTGCATTGAACGCGAATACGTGACGGCTGTCGCTCGCATTAATTCTCATGGATTAATTGCACTCATTAATGCTATCGCAGCCGACGTTGCGACCACCGACGATATAATAGAACGATCGGGATAATCAATTTGAACATCCTGTCGTGGCTGTTAAGAAATTCTTTCTCTAATAAAACCAAACACAAAACGTTTCTTTCTGTTAGGAGACTGGATATAGACGAAGGGTCGGTTTATTCGTGGCAATGCGTTTGTTATTTGGATATACCATCTTAATCAGCCATGTCGGCTAAAACAGGAATATTTTAACGTCGTTAGAATTCAGGAATTTTTATATTTCAATCTTGCAATCAGTGTAGCGAACAAAAAGAATTTGCAGCGTTTTAAGAAGGTATTTAATGTAGGTTTGTAACGAGAGATTATGCATATCAGTAAGGCTCTTTGCATATCTTGTCAAAACTAGAGAACATTTTTGAATTAGTTAGAATTAATTAGAATTAATTAAAATAATTAATTACATTTAGTTAGAAAGAATATTATTGGGTTGAACATGATGGACAGATAGTATTAAGTTGTATTTTCTTGACGTTTTTACTATCATTCCTACAATCCTTATTTTCTCACTGGAATTAGCTGATAGATAAAATTAAACGAAAATATGCTTTTGATGTGGAATTTGCAGACAACACGTTGAAGTTTTAAATTCCTCTAATAGGAGATAGAAAATGTGATTTATTTTGTTTGTTATTTGTGTTCATTGTATATAGTTGTTAATACGATTGCAGAAGAAATCGTAACAATATCGTGTAACAGAAAACCACGTTTCTGTATGATAATCTCCTAAGTGTCTTATAATATGTGCCCCTAACTAATTTGACTAACAACAAGCTCAGAGTTTACGCGTATACAAGTTTGATCACAGCGCGAATTCTAAAATACGGTGGATTCGAAAGTCCAGCACAGAGGAACTGATAACCTGCCGAAGTAGCGAGACTTGAAACTTCGATATGAGTTGACCTCAAAACTCGGAAACTTGACGAACTCGAAATAATGGAACGGAAACGATTCGAAACAGGAAGATCTTCTAGTGAGTGGAAGAGAGGGAGAGAGAGAGACAGACAAACAGGCAGGTAGAACAGGTAGAGACCAAAAAGCAATGCAAATAGATAGAATATGAAAATCGCAGGAAAAAAATATAAGCATTTATGTCGATTTTCTTGTTCTGATAAAGCCTTTGAAAAATAACTGATAAATCGACGAAATCTTCTGTAAGAGCCAGAAATATAATTATTGTATTAAGGAAAACAATAGTTTAATATTTTCGATATCGTATAATATTACGACGAGCAATACTTTAAAAATTTTTGGAGGGATGAAAAATCACGGGTTTAGTTCCAAACCTAAATATAGAAACAATTTTGATAATATAAAATAGATTGACAACGTACTGATTTTTAAAACTGTTTCCCTGTGAAAGATAGAAGTTGTAACTTATCCTCGTATATTAATGAAAAATTCCAAGGAAAAAGCTCTTCGTGAGATCCAAAATGCCACGCTTTTATTCTGGCAAATATTAAAACGTTATTTCCAGTAAAATTATTCGTTGATGAAATTTTTAATGAATAAACGACACGCTCGTATAGCAGCACGCTCTATGGACAAGGATTTCATACGTTGATTAACATTTGTTACGATTGTTTGTCTCATCCGATCAAAAATATAGAATCGCCAATGGAATTCGCGAAACAATTTTAAGTATTATTGCAACTTACGGATATATTTTACATCGCTTTTGGCTTGAATTTTGTGCAAGTATACAAGTTCCAATTTCCTGCAACACCGCATTGTTGATAGTTGATTTAACGATAATTTAGTGGCTGGTCTGAAAGCTTAACTGAAGTATACGTAGTATTCGATACTCGTATTCAATAAAATAAAAATATCCGTAGTATCGTAAAAGCGTTTTATTATTTATGTGGTTTCAAGAGATTATTATAGAAAGGGGATTGTATGAGGACGAGTAAGGGTTGGTAAGGGTGGAAAGCAGGAACCATCGATGTGTTAATTATATTAGGGTCTGAACGACATAGGAAGAAATGTTATTTTAGCATTTTATTAAAATTGTCGAAGTTAGAATTGTTTTTATTAAAAGTCAAAAATTTAAATCTTCCTCGTTAAGGATAAAAATTTGAAGATGAAATTTCATTTGAATTTTCAACAATCCTGTTTGTCTACGAAGAATTAAATAATTAATCATTACATGTACTAAATATTAAAATAAATAATTTCTATTCAATGTTAAAGCGACACAATTTCATTTAAAACTACCGAAACTTAATTTTAATCGTTACAGTTTCATAATGGAAGAAATGAAAGTTGCGTTCGCCGACTTTTAATGAAAGTAAAAAAGAAGACTGACTTGGAAGTCGAGCCTGTATAAACGTACTAAACAATCTGCAGGATCCCCTTATGATTACAGCGAAAAAGAAAATAAAAAGAAGGGAAAAAAGAAAGAAGTAGGCGTTCCGGAATTGCGACCCATAAAAACTTTCTTCGAAACTAATAGAACAACCAGCTTGGGAGAAACTTTGGAAGAAAAAATGGCTGCATGTCAGAGCCTATAATGTATCGAGCCTCTCGATATCTGGATATTCCAACTTTACGACATCCAATTAGTCTCGCTGTAACTTCCGTATCGATCTTCCGGTTTGCACTTCGAAAATGACGCCTCGTTTCCTACATGCAAAGAGAGTGTAATTCGTAAGCCACGATCATTACCTTTCAAATTCTATTACATCATTTTATAACTAATATAAGTCCGCTTTTTTTAAAGATTGAAGTTAAGAATCTGAACTTTTCATTTACTTTTATAATTTACATTTTGTAAAATAATTTCCCGAATTATAGTTTCAAATTATACGCTTTGATGAATTAAACACCTATATGTTTCAATAATTTAGTAATTTTCAAATTTTTGTTTTGAAAGATTACTGAGATTTTGATGCGGTTCGATTACTTCTAAGAATTTTACCGTCTTAAATATTCATCTTCCACGGCATTTTAATAATTGAAGCGAAGAGAAATCCGCTGAAATAATTTCCAATTACGTATTCATTAGTGTTAGTGCCATTTGTAATATTTTTAATTGTTAGAAATAGAATATTTAATTGCTAGAAAAAATAGGAATAAAAGACAATATTCGTCATAAAATAGCCTGTTAAAATCGAAATAGAATATCGGATATTAATTTCGAAAATTAATAGTTCGTATGTTAAACTTCAACTTTTATAACTGTGTGTTTATAATGTACAGTTAGAAGGTCTGCTGCTGGCGACCCGTGAATTATTTTATAGAAATTCAATACACCATGTGTGAGCTGTATCGCGAGATTGAATCACAAGCGATATCAAATAATTTATAGTGACACTTAATAAATAAACCGAACGAGTGGTTATAAATCTTAATCCTAAGCAAATTAGGACACTAAGCCCCGTTTCGTGTTCCGCTAGAATTCGTTACCAAAAGCAAGAAAAGGCACTCTACCTTCTTCATGCGCTTTTTATTACAATTAAAAGCACATTCTCGGTATTAAAAAGCATCACTTCGCTGAAACCATGCTTCTTCGGACCCACTAATCTACTTTGAAGGTGATTCGATCCTTTTCTTTCTTGGCTGAGTTGAAAGTGTTTGGATCAGGACAATAGACGCGTGAATGAAATATAGTTTGTGTACAAGGTGTCCCATATTTTTAGAATAATTCCCGATGGAAATTTAATTAAATTTTCGTAAATGTTGATATATTAATTTAGTATATTATAACTTCCATGTGTTTCTATTTCCATCCGAAAATCTTTATAATTAATATCTTCCTATTTAACATCAGGCATATGAATTCTATCTACATCTCGAACCTGCCATTTTTCTAAATAGGATTTCAAAAAAATTATTCAATATTTCAAACCACATTCTACGAGTGAAAGCCCTCTGAAACTAATAATTGTAACTTTATATTTTATACATCAATTCTCATATCGAACATCCAACCAAACAAGGTCTTTATAAGATCTCCAATCTTTCAAACTACATTCCCCGAATAAAAATCCCTCGGCGACTAATGCATCCACGAGAGATCAAAATTAATTCCACCCTCTTCCCCCCTAACCTTCCATCTATCCATCTAGAATATCCCAGTCCGGTCACGTACACTTTCCACCGACTCTCTCGCCCGATTTTTACCTTCACCCCATCGTACAATTACCCTGGCCTACTAATACACTCACCCACCCTCCTCACATCCCTTCTCCAATCCTCCTACACGTCTATATTCTCATCTACATATATTCATACGTCAAACCCTTCAAATTCATTCGAATAAGGATGGTAAACAATTGAAGAGATTGCAACAATAAGTGGATAGCTCCAATATTTAAATCGCATTTATTGGAAGAGAAAGAAAGGTACAGATTTCACTCTGAAAAATGAAAAAATTTATTGCTATGAAATACCATTATTTTTAGTTGACTATTATTATTAATATTAGTATTGGTAAATTTGTATTAGTATATCGTTATCTACTATTATTATTGGTTAACTATTCATAGCACGCTTGAAAAAAGTACCTGACTGTCAGCTAATTTTTCTCGGTTTACTCAAACTACTGGAAGGTAAGCAGATAGGTTAGCGGAAACTTATCGATCGGTCCCTCGCATCGAATTCTCAAACACGAGGAAGACAATCTCGATACGATAGCGCTCCGTTTCGCGGAAGCTCGTTAATTACAGAAAATAATTGGCCAACGGACTAAATTAGACGGTAGAGGGTTGTCTGGTAGCGAGATAAGGATTCGAGACAATTGGCAAAGAGGTAGAAGGGAGAAGTTCCATCCGTGGGCGGCTCAAGGGGATGAGAAGCGTCCAGGAAGCGAGTTTTTCTTAAGTCTGTCACGGGGAGATGATCGGATGAGATGGGAGAGAAATTCATTTCCCTAATGGAGGAAGGAATATCGCATCTAACAACGACGGCGACTAAACAACCCTCGTCCACCCTCCGAAGGACCCGCCTACCTACGTTTTCTACCCCTCTGCACGGTGGAGATCGACTTTTAGGCAGGCAATTTCCAGCATGCTTGAGAATTTGTTGAAAACCGTCGAGCATAACTGATAACGAGCGAAAGGGTGATTCGAAGGGGTTAACGGTGGAAGTCGCGAATATTCTTGAATCTTAATGAACGTCGTAAATATTCGAAAATGTTTCTGACAAGCTGGTGGAAGGAGTTTCAGGAGTGAGGACGTTCAACTCGTCGGCGAAGTAGCGGGAGAAGCGCGTCTGTTTCTTGATAAATTAAAATCACGACTGAAAAGTCAAGGTGGTTAACGGAGATATCTGAATCGGCTGTTTGTAACGTATTCAACGCGTTCACATTAAGATGTTAAAACTTAATCAAGAGTATATTGACATAAACGTTTTGTAAAACTGGAAAGAGGGAATCGTCGAAATCAGCAAACCTACAAAATTTCTATGGAAAGCTACGGAATAGCAACACGAATGTCGACCATTCTGGTAGCTACAGTGTACAAGTAACGAGTATTTTGTGAATATTTAAAGCAATGTCATTGAATGGTTATTCTGCTTGTATAAACGCGAATGTAAAAGGCATTTTATCTTTCCGTGTTTTAACGAAATATTCGTAAACAAAAGGAGAGAATAATAAAAGGTTGGAGAACGCGATTCAGAACAATGCAGCCAAAGTATTACGTCGGATGTGCGGATGACCACCATTTCCTGGAGAATGAAACTGAACGGCGGAGCCGTATCGTCGTAAGGGTGGAAAATATGAAACGGTGAAAAGCAGTTATCTCTGAAGAAGAAATCGCTCAGGGTTTTATCACGCGGTTGCTATTGGTATAGATTAATCATTTCATCTCTTCTATGCCACATGAATCATTCTTTTCGAGATGGAATCAGCGAGGTTAGTCAAAGTTAATAAAAGTCAAAATAATTGCCAAATAAGCGCCACTGATCTATCTTTATACGACGAATGTGAGAACGTGAATCTTGATATAAAACGCGTTAACATATATCCTTATTTTTCAACAAAGAATTGTTTATCAGATTCCACATACATATTAATTTTCATATTATCAAATTTTTCTTGACATATGAAATTACTATTAAATGATACAAAATTTATATTTGCACTTAATTAATTGGTATCTAATAAATATAGTGATATACTGATATTTTTCGTAGCTGCTGTACGTTGTATTAAAATATAAATAAAATAAATTCGTAAAAGGAAAACGAATGAAAGCTTTAATGTTTTGTCCCCCTTTTTATTTTTCTAATATTCGATTGTTTTGCCAACAAAAAAACAGCTCAAACTTCAATTTTAATAAAACTTTTAGGATCTACAATATAAATCAACCAAATATAGGCCAAGAGTAAAGCTTTAAATTATTTGTTTTTGACGTATTTCGCTTTTGAATCTCGGCTTGGATATTAATTTCACTCGGCCATTTCTCAATTTCTTTTTCCTTGCCCTTTTTACTTTCCTGCGTTTATTGCTTATAAGAAATTCTTTCATATTCTGGACACGAGACAATGAAACAAAAATATCGTTGAAAGGGATATATTTGAACTCTGAGTTTCATGGTGGAAACCATGGAAGTTTCTCCGGCGCTATAACACGAAAGGTCGCCATATGAAAAGTTTCGAAGTGAAATAACTCAAAAACTTTCGTGTACCTTTCCTTAGTGATATGTAAAGACAAAGAAGTTTACTTCATCAGGGTTTGGACATTTTAAAACACCTAGTGAAGATAGACAGGATGATAGAGTGGATTGGTAGTTAGAGAACCAAGACAGAAGGAAAAGGAAGAAATGTCGAAGAAGGGAATAAAATAAATGATATAAGAATATAAAAGAAAGAAGAGAGACCAGATCCTTATAAACGTGTCTAGTCCATTTCCAGCTTACTTCTACTTCATAGAAACCGAAGAACCATTAGTCATAAATATTTAAACATTTTGCTTACATTTAACAATATACCGTTAAATCACAAAATTACGAATAAATCGAATTACAATGATTTTCCAAATATTAATTCATCATTAGTTTGTAAAATTTCATAAGATTCACACGCTATTATGACAAGTTCAAAATATTCAGATTCTTATGAACAATAGCGTATAACGTGAAAGTTTCGTTAAAATCGGTTGAGTCCATGAAATTAAAACTCTGCTTGTACGAACGAAGGACAATAGTTTAAAAAATTTTCCACGAGTATGGATAAACCGTATAAGGATCAGTATGGCCAGTACCGTCAAATTCGATGAAAACAGTTCGTGACCCCGACAAAACGGTCCTCGGAAGTGGCGGCTTGCTCGACCTCAACACTTCGACGAGTTTTTCAAGTCGTTGGTGAACAACCAGCTGATCCAGTTTCCAGAAACTTTTCGATTCTCGTTCCTAAAGAGGAGAGTAGTTCTTCGAGGAAGAAGAACAAAAATGTTTCGTTGCGTCTAATCGGTTTGAAGCACCGGAAGATGAAAAAGTTTCGCCGACTGTTGTCTCGACGCGAACGTCGAGGATCGAAATTTTTTAATAAATTCGTTTCTGGTGCCTTTGAATTGGCGATGCTTCTATTTATCGAAAGCAAAGATATCGTTTTCATCCAGATTCATTTGAGGCGATTTATTATACGTGTTGGTTGGTTTATCAAAGAGACGAGTGATAAAATTGTAATAGTCGATTATATTAAAATCACTTTAAGTACAAGTACAGAGAAAGTATACGCTGGTCGTAATCGTCGCTCGCTCAATGATACCGTTCAACTCTACGCTCACGATTTGACTGTATGACTCGCTACAATGACTGCTCTAGAGAGCACGTTCGTCTATTTATATTGACCGGCGATATTACAAGAAGTTCAAATGTAACTCCTGTTAACGATTAAAAATAATGGTGATAATATTTTTTCTGGAGTTCGTTTACCTTTGAACATAGCAAACCAAAACAACGTTGGTATTCCAAGGCACAATAATATGAGTCTCTCCCGTTGACTCGTGTGCCGCATTTAAGGTTAATTCGTGTACAGTGGAACAAACTAACTTCGAACAAATGCCTATGGATGCTTCTCGTCAATAAAATCAGAGCGTTATAGAGAAATATAGCGAACGTAATGTTTAATCACCACTTATGGTTAGACCACAAATTTTTACGCATTTATGTGAAAATTGCAAATACAAAAATGCACAGAATTCGTGCAATATACAAAACTGTATAAAATATGCACAGTAAATTATTCGTTATCATTTTTAATAAGTAAAACGAATCTCTATTTGGAATCTGTTTCTATAATTGTGTTTAAAATATAAAAGATATAAATTTGTATAAATATACGCTATCTACTTATGGTCTGAGAAGACACAGGAGTGAGAAAGAAACGAGAACAGCAGAGATAAAAATACTTCGAACCACGTTCTCAGTATAAAACATTCTATTCCTATTCTTGGTTTTTATCATTTGCGACAGATGCTATTTAAGAAATTATTGGTTAAATATGGCAATGGGATCGTGAATACGGTCGAACGGAAGAATCGCGTACTTTCTCGATCGATATCCGATACGAAACTTCAATAGCAATTAAGGGTTGGAAAGATAAGTGAACTGGGTATCGGATCGCGAAAAATTCCTCGTACCTCGCAACGAGGAAACGAAGACGACGAAAGAGTAAAGAAAAAGGAGAAACAAGAAAAGTTTCGTTTTGTTCATTTGAAAGAGCGAACTGAATCGATAAGAATCGCTGTTAAATCGACTGGCTCCAGATAACAGGAAGCTTAGCACCGACAATTCGCATTCACTTGATTTGTATTGTAAGAGGGCAAGATGGAGGATAATAAATAAGAACGAAGGTAAAATTTGGAGGCACTCTTCCGCGAAATGGCCTGTATCCCAGATACTCTAACGGCGAAAACTTTTCAAGAGAATCTTGAACGGTTATATATTTCGCTTATACGTAGAAATCTGTGCATGATTCGTAATATCAGTGATTTTACTTTGATAATATTATTTAATGATATTTATAATATTTGAGTCACACAGAAATCAAAAATCCACATTTTAAAAACTTCTAAACTTTTGTTTCAAAGCGCATGATTATTATTTGATTAATATTACATGATTTACATTATGATTTACATGATTACTATTTAGACAATTTCTCAGAAATTATACGATTGAAACTATCTTGATGAGGTTGATCACTGATTTCTGAGTGGGTCATTTTACAATCAATATTCTTGATATACAATAGATTAGGTTAGAATAGATTCTTTTATATGGTAAAAAAGAAGGTTCAGAGTTTTAAGGGCAGCTAGAACTCACTAAATGGAGGAAAGAGATAAACACAGCTCAAAAGATGAACATTCTATGAAAAAGATCGTTTACGCCTCAAAATATTCGTAAATCTTTCATCTAAATAGAAATTTTTCGTACAATATCGACAAATATTGACAACACTATTGATCGTGTCCTAATCTCACCGATTGAGAAGAAACGATATCGAGCATAAAATAAACGATTCGATAAAAGCATCTACTGCTATTGATAATGGTCCAAAAAACGACGAGTACTAGCATTCTACGCTTCTCATCGCAAATGCATTATATTTTTCTTTAATGACGCTGCAATTTTGGGTTTTAGAGGACGTGCAGAAATATTCGTCCTTCGTGAAGAATATCGTTATGTTTGATAATCACGAGGCGATGCATATCATGAATTTTAATCGACGTACGTCAGTGAAAAGCTAGAAAAATCCTTGCATTTTGTACGTGTACTTACAACGTATGTATACTCGATTGAAGTATTGAGGCTATAAAATCAGTCAGACGTTAAAAATTTACGAGCTTACAGGCCAGAAACTGCAATTGTGAACTGAAAAAGCCTTATCTATGGTTTATGTGTTGAAATAATCCCACAGATTTTGCTCTCCTTGTCTTTTGTTCTAGCAAAGGAAGTTAGTCCCTTAACATGCTATCCGTATCTTTCATTAGTCATATTGGTCAATCGATTACAATTTTGTATTATTAATCAATTATCAGATAGCAATTAGCAGAAATCATACTACGAGAACCAATTATAAAATGAGATACGTAAAAACATAATATATATCGCACAATATTATCATCGGTTCTCGTCAGAAAGCCTATCTTCTGATTCTCGTAATTTTTATTACAGCCACAAAAACATAGCCACATTTTAATAACCATCTCGTAACAATATGTCAAATCACGAACAACGCAATACACCTCCTTATTTCAGTCCTACTAACCATAATCACGCAGCTCCCTCCTTCTCCTAAAAACACTCTAAATAACAGCCCCTACGATAAATTATAACTCGATCAGAATTTTTCTCGTAGCCGAAATAATCCACTAAATAATGACCCTCTGCCGTCCTATTCTCCGGAAGTTTTCCGAGAAGTTTTCGCCTATAGGTCGGCAAGAACCTCCTTTCCTTTGCGTGTCCCAGCAATCGATCCCTTCTCGCAATATTTCTAGGCGTAAAAAGAGCAGAGGCATCGACGATGTGGAAATTTATTAAGGCGGCCGGCACAAAGCAACGACAATAGGCTGCTCGTTAAGCCAAGGCTCACACGTGGCGTCTGGACAATAGACACATTCTATCCAGAGTATTGTTCGAGAGATTCGTCCCAACTCCTGCCCGATAAGCGGAACTTGGTTGGTCCGAAAAGGGTGAGATCAGGCAAGGGTTGATCGTGTAGCGCGTGCGGCTAGCCACCGCCTGACAAATGGCTCTGTTTACAATGGGTCTAACCGAGCTGCGAACATCAGCGATTGTGCAGCCACGGCTAGAAACGTACATAATGGAAGAAAATCCCCTTCGACCGGAGATAAGGCTCACTGGCCTTCGGTACCGACGTCTTCGATACTCGAAAACGACATCCCGTTTCCACCCTATGCCAGGCACAAACATCCGGCAGCCCTCCACGAGAAAATCTTGAGAGGCTATCCACACACCACGGGAAAAACTTTTCCTCTCTTCGCGTATCTACCCGGTCATAAGCATACTCGTGTATGCGCATATCTACATCGAGGGCCAATGTTTGTCCGGCTATAACCGTCGATATACACGTTTCGCGATTGTAAAGGCTGAGATGCCAGTACTTTTTCCATTTAACACGATGGGTACTGGGAAAACAGTCGTTTCGTTGCTAGCTTGCTGGTGTCAAGCTTGTTGATGTAACATTATGCGGTTGGCTAATGATGAAAGTGAGTAGTAGGTGAGAGTGTGATGGGAGGTTGGAGTTCTTGGACCACTGGTGTTTTATAGGTAATTAACTCTGTGTCTTGAGATTTCATCTTGTGGCCATGGAACGTGGTTAGGCTATTAGTTCTCAGCGCGTTTCTTGTGAATGCGAGGTTTATGAGACGAGATAGAAGAGTAAAGTATTTTTTATATTCGTTACAGTGGACTGAAGAAATCCTGTCAGTTTATTATGGTCATTGTTATGCTTTTGATTATGGTTGTTATGCAGTAATGAAACTATGAATATTTTTAGATAGATAGCTATAATTTTTATTCGCTATATGGAACGCTGATTCTTATTAAAATTGATTGCAGTGAAAATTATTTGAGTAGCAATAAATTATTATTTAGGAAAATTATTATTAGATAGATCTAGGAAATTATTATTTGATATCTGAAAACATAGGTATATACCTTCTTTGTATGAACAAAATTAATTGAAAAGGATAGAAAATTCAAAAGATTAAAATGCGAAGAAGACTTTTAAATCACTGAAATACCAATGCAGACTCTTGCTTCCAAAATCTAACGAAGCTAGAGCTAAACAAACACGCGTAGTTCAAGTTAGCTATTCAAAACGCGTGTGACGAGTTCGTTGCTCGAAACCCAGCCAGGATCTGCTGAAACATGAAAATGTCACGAATTGTAGGTTCGAGGAAGATCGAATGGCCCATGCAGAATGTTCGTGCAATTTACCACCGGCGTTGTAATTCCACCACGGATTTCAGACAATTTAAATTGTCTTCTGCGAATGAAAGAACATTATGGCCAAGTCGGGACGCAGAGACCTACTTTCTCAGTAAATTACTATCGTGAATCGCGGACTCCACCTTTAGGATGCAATTTAACAGGAATATAAGTCTTCGTGGGTATCGACGTGTAACGCTCCACCATCCTGAAGGAATACCATTCGATCCATCTCGAATCTTGAACTGTATGGACCGCTTTAACACCCTTTTTGTGCACTCGTTCGATCAACAATTCGATTTACTTTCAGATATTTAGCTAAAGTATGAGAACCTGATGGCGAAACGATTGTCTTCGCTCGGTTTAAAAGTTCTCAATGATGATTCGATAACGTTCTATCTTACTTATCTCAAGCTGCGACAACAATGCTACTTTGTACGATTGTTCTCTCTCGGTGATTCTTCCTTCTTCGTAATAAAAATTATTTCAACGAGCTACATGATCATCATAACTAGCGATTCATAACAAGAGACAAATTGTAATCGGTTACAATTATATTAGTAATTGTGAACATTTTTTTGCAAAACTTCGTGAGTTTTGATTCATCATTTACACATGTGGTAAACGTGTCGATAAATTAGACATTAACGAGCGACCTTCATAGAGTTTATTTGCTTTTCATGCGTATGCTTTTCATAAAGATAATAAGTTTTATCGTGTGAAACATATAATATAGAATATGAATTATTAAATCACAAAATAAAATTACAAATAACTCAACCTAAACTGTCGTGCTCGTCAATGATCCAACGAAACCAGTGGAGAACTAATTCGATTGATTAATTCGCTTTACATTTCATAATTTGTATTCTCTTCTCGATAAAGAAAATTATATACCGTTTATCTGGAAGGAAATTCACAGAAATAAATTCTATGTCACGAAGGATATCCCACTTAAGACCGTGAAAGCCCAGCTAACGTGAAATAAAAATGTAAATTCTCGTATCAACGGCGATAAACGGTGCCGCGACGAATCAGTCGGTCGAAGTTGAGAAACGGAATCGTACAACTCCCCTTTCTTCAGCGACGTAATGTAATTTCTAACGTTGGATCGGGCCGCTTCACTCACGGGGCTTTCACTATGCAATTTACCAGAGTTATAAGGCGACTCCGTATCGAGTATCGACGTATCTATAATGCGCTTTGACCCGAAAAATACGATTCAATCGAACCGATTCCGACAACACGAGTTGCTATTAAATTTCTCTGATCGATCATTTCATCTACACAAGACCGATCGCATTTAATCAATGAACTTGGCCCTTATAAAATGTAGTTTAGGATATAGCTCTCGATATTCAGTCATTCTGATCCTTTGCGGTTTATATATCTCTCTTTAATCCTAATAAATTATTTGAAATATTATACAAATATCGTTTAACACATCGTGTTCGTTATAATCTGTATTCTAAAAACAAGTCTTTTTATATAAAAAAAAGTCCCTTTAATTTAAAATCCTTCTAAACGAGGATTTAAAAAATTTGAGATTATAAATTTTTTAAAACGTTATGATTTAATTTGTCGTTTTTTTTTTTCTAAATTTAAGATTAAAATGCTTCGATCTAACAAATATTGTTAATTATTATTTAGCACTTTTCAAAGTCCGATCGTAAAAGAATGAAAAAGGAATAGGAAACAAAGGCAGAAATATTGTACAAACAAAAGCAGAAATTCGACAACCTCGTGAAACTAGAACTGGAAACGAATCACGATTTGTGCAACTAATGAGAAAACTTCGAAAACAAATCAATCGTATGAGATCTAACGTGTACAGTTATTTAACTATCACTTCTCATTTGTTTATTCGTAACAAAGTAATCTCTCGTGTTACGCGTTGGCAGAATAAAATAAAGGTTTTCTTGCAATTTATCGAGATTGCATCTATCGAAGCTCTACCGTAGATATTGAAGTTCCACCTCATCCCCCCCCTCCTATCTTCCTGATTTATATCCATCCATTTTTCACTGTATCTGCTCACTTGACAATTTCTTTACGCAAAAAGGATTTAGGAAACTGGAGAATATCGAAAAACTTTTCAGCAGTTTCTTTCCATTAGATGGTTGGATTAATCCTCTCATAGAATATTGTGAACATTATTTTAAATATTTCAATGAAACTGTATTGTTTTAGAATGTATAGCTTAAAACTGTGCAAACTTTCATAATGATTTAATATCTCGTCAGTTTTTATTAGTTATTAAATTCTCCTGAACAAATTTACGAGAACACCGCTGCCAGTTCCAATTACTGGAAGAGCTAATTTAAATATTTTAGTAATCATATCGAGACACGTACAAGTTGATAAATGTTCGAAGAAGACTGCATAATTGACCAGAAATTCCGACAATTAAAATGAACTTTCCCGTTGCTGAAGCAACCCCTTTTATCCATCGACAGAAGCTAACCATCGAAACTTTGCCTCTAGAAAGTATTCCAACTTTCTCGGGCATTCATTCTGCCTGAAACCTTCCATCTGAACCCTCTTTTTCACCGAGGGTTAAACATTCACGCACCGGCTGAAAGAATTTCAAGGCTAACATTTCGAATACTTCCCATTCCCACATCGAATTGTATCAACTCGTACTCGTATCCATCAAAAAAAATTGTATTCCCTTTCTCTTTTATAATATACACATAACTTTCTCTACGATTCCGTAATAATTATTTCATTTCCATAACTTGCATTAAAATTAAAAATTCCAATATTTTAAGATCCACTACGGAACGCGTGTTTTTCGTTTGGATTTTTTCTGCAAAATAGAAATATCCTTGCCGTAATAAAATGACGTATTTTATTTTTAGATCGGATGCGCAATAATGAAAGGAGCTGATGTTCGATTAAAATTATATCGGCGTTCTGCCCGCTCGATATATTTATAGGCGTGTAAACTAAAAACGAGAGCCGAAGCGTAAGTACGCATTTTAACAGATAATAAAATCCTTCTTCGTATCAGCTCCCCGTGTTCTTTATCCTCTTTCAAGCCTCTCCTTTCATACTTTCCGGCGAGGGTTGATCCCTTTACAAATTATGTAAAATCTCCCGCCTGCGAGGGAGTTTAAATGCACACGATAGTCGACGTTTAACCTCGTTTTAGCTTTCAACGAATTAAGTCTCCCTACTTGTTATCTATTAATCGCGGACGATATCAAGCGCTTTCTTCAAACATTCGTGTATACTACTTCGAATTTAAAAAAGCGGAGGGTTTAAACCCATCATTTATAACTCGTAAATACCTAACATCTCATTCTCATTGCCTAAGGCGCTATTATATGGTAATTAGAACTTATATAGAAAATTCAAATGTGTAAAGATATTCAAAATACGTTAAAATACGCTAAAATATCATATATAATATCTAGAGGATTGTGCTGAATACAATGTTTGTTGTGTAAAATAAATTTTTCTCTAGGTTCTATTTTTCTATTTTTTTCTCTTTTTTTTTTTTAGTTTACAAAAATATAAATTTGCATTAAAAAACTGCTGTCTAGTGATAGCAAATAATACTGATACGAAGTCCAACACAGAATGTGTACCATTCTAATTTTGCTTGACATTTTCGGTGCTACCGATGCATACGTTGCGTCCCATTAATTGTAATGTGATTGTGATGCAATTCGATAATATCGCGTTTTTGTTTTCGTCGAGTGTTCATCGCTGTCGTCATCAGGTTTAAAAGTAGAATATTGTGTAGCCGTGATAATTATTTGGTATTGTTACTCGTTGTTTTTTGACAATTGATGGACGCAAACGGAGATAGCGCGACTGGAAATAACGAAGCTTCGAAACTTTAATTGTGGATCCGAACAGTAATTGTTTTGGAAATATTCCTTTTAAAGTATATTTTCTTCCTTTTTTTATTTTCACTGGCCCGGGTTTCTCTTTATTTTGTATGAAACGTTCTAGAAACTAATCTCAGAGGAAAAAGGAGAACCCTTTGTCTTTCCCTTTCTTTGACCCCAGGCATGGTTTCCTCAGAGAAGAGGAAATAGGAATATTTTATCCTTTAAAATGCAATTGACGCCACGGTGAAATTCTATAAGAGCTTATTTCTGAAAAATAATATTCACGACATTTTGAAAGGCTCCGAACCTATACTCTGTTATTCTATCCACGGCAAGTGTCCCTAATCGTGTCTAGACACTCCACCCTCTCAACCCGTGCACATAATTTCTCATTTCATCTCGCAAGAATTCGGAACTGAACATTCATTCAGGACTTCAAATTGGGATGAAAAATTATATCGATTAGAATAACAAAATTTTCACTACGAGAACAAACAACATTATCGTCAACGTATTATAATTTATTACAAACGCAGCAACGTTATTTCTCATTTCACCGAACAACAATTGGAAACTGAGGCTTAATTGTGAAATTTGAACTAAAATGAAAAATATCTCGATTCGAATAACTAAAATCTCATCCTGAAAACAAACAACATTACCATCTGTGTATTGTAATTTATTACACCAGTGTTCATTATCAAACCACTTGAAACCCAGCGATGTAAACCGACTAACAGAAACAAAACTCCCTATTTACACGCGAAACCCTCTAATTACAATGAGGAAGTAGAAAACTCGTATACGAACGAAACTCATTTAGCCAGCGGTATTATACCGGTGCTCAATAGCGAGGTAGCGTTACCATCTCGCCTAATGTGCAAAAATTCACCGTGAATCCTGACGAGGGGATCTCTAAAGAGAAAAACAGGAAGAAATAAATGTCCTCGAAAACGCGCGCGGTTCGTTTTTCCAAAGTTCTTTAGCAACGAGACGGGAGGATAAAAGAGAGAGAGGGGCTGAAGGAATCAATTTCTACGAGAGCTGCAAGTCTGCGCAATTAACCATCGAATGCGAATTTTACGGCTCGTTCGTGGACTAGCAACTAGCAGAAATCGAGATTTTTTTTCCATTGCTGGTATTCCAACCGAGCTACAATATCGAACGACGATAGAAAAGCGCGGAGAGAGAGAGAGAGAGAGAAGGAGGAGGAGGAAGAAAGCATAAAAAGAGAAAAAACGAGGGTGAGAGAGAGGGTGAAATGCGCTTGCCGAAGCGCAGTTCATTTTAAGCGCACTGATTGATGAGCGAACCTGCAACCAATGGCTTCCAACCCCTGGACACGTCTATCTGACAAAGCTCGCTTCTCTAAATTACTCGGCTACCGAACCTCTTTGAAACCTCCATCCCTCGAGATCTGTGTTCTTTCGACGATAGAGTTGCTGTAAAACCCGGCTGTAAGATTATTTTATTCCTTGCGAATCGTTCGTAAAACACGGTACTTCACGAAGTTTTCGTATAAGGGTAGTTTTATTATGTTTTTGAGAAAAAGAACTTTGGCAACGGAAGTTTACTGCATGAGAGTTACAAGTATTTCAGAATCTGTGTCTTATGATACCCTCTACTCTCTCATAGAAGAATTTTAGTAGCGTGTAAGCGAAGTTGAGAATTGTTTTCAACTCCAGAACTATAAATGATTAATATATGTAC
Source organism: Bombus fervidus (assembly GCF_041682495.2). Classification (NCBI taxonomy): domain Eukaryota; kingdom Metazoa; phylum Arthropoda; class Insecta; order Hymenoptera; family Apidae; genus Bombus; species Bombus fervidus. The sequence continues at coordinate 4,048,401 of NC_091528.1, forward strand.
ATGTAAATATGTTTAGAGTTAATGCAGTGATATGATCGCAATAAAAGCCAACATGAATATTAAGAAAAAGGTTGCTCACTTTTAGTAGTAGCAGAAATAAAAAGACCTGGCACTGGGTAATTTGAGAAACTCGGTAGTTCCAGTTTTAAAAAGATACATTCACGTTTCGAATTATCAGAAAATCTATCTCATCTGATAAAATTTCACGAAAGCCTAAAGAAATGATTCCGATACTTCTCAAATGATCCCATCCTACAGATATTTCTATAGTATTCAATTTTAACTTTAAATATTCAAATAACTATAGCATGAGATTGTAAAAAACATTTTCTAAGTCTAGATAAATTTTTCTACAAATTACTGTTTCAAAGTTGAGAACATCAAGGTGCAAACTAATTTCGTTGGAATGTTGAGAAAACATCAGAAGAACACAGTGAAAGGATGAATCCGCTCTGACTTTGAATTCAAATCATTTTGACTCACTGGGCGCGGTTCATTTTCCGTATTGATTAATGGAACGACTTGCAACTCACGAGAACCCCAGCGAATTTTCTTCTCCTGGCTGACATCCCACGTAGTTTCGACACTTCGATCGAAGAAACGACTAAACCGGAAGTACTTTCATTTTCACTGTTATTCGAAGCGGAAATGAAACAAACGCCCCTTCGTTTATTTTTTCCTTCCACTCGATCTACGAACTTCTCGATTCTCGCGAAGTTCTCGAGTCAATTATTACAATAAATGAGGAACTTCTCTTCACAGAGACTTTTACTTAAGAGATAATCCGATTGACAGATTACGAAATTAGAAATAAACTTCTCGAAGCAAGTTACACGATTCATCATTGTCCCTAACACACCCGTTTTTCAAAAAGTCCGTAAATTATTCCCCAAAAATTACTTCAAAAAATTTCCAATTAAAAATACGGAACCTCAATGAAACGTGAAAGAATTGAAACGCACAATCTTAAATTTTAAATTGTATATAATGGCGGTTTTAGATGAAACCACACGCACGTTGAGTGCACTAATTTCATTTAAGGGAAATTATACGAACCGACGCATTTTCCAGCAACAAAAACTCGGCGATGTAATTTGAATGGGTGTGCTTATTGTCACCATTCGCCTAACACCCTCACCAGCCCCTCGTATTCTTCGAGTGGCTGCAGGAAGCCGGCGGACATTAATGCGACGACCATGCAATCAAAAGAGATTTATTTCTCCATCCCCCTCCTATTCGTTGTCGGGCAACAAAGGATCATGGGTAGATGGTTTTAATAAAATCCTAGCTTAAACCAGACCTGTGAGATCTATTGTCGGCTCGAACGAAAGAAAACTGGGGTTGAGAACAGGGGCGAACCTAAATACATACTTCTCTTCTGTCGAACCTTTTAATTCGGCTTAAAAGTTTCCAGGTAATCGACGACGATAATCCAAGAAGCGTGTACTAAATACCACGGTTGAATAAATTATCGATGGAATTTTACTAAGGCCGAAGGTTGCCAGTTCGTTTATTTTCGTGCTATATTAAAGAATCGATTACGTTACCTGATTGGCATTTCGTTGTTATCAACCTGTTCCTACAACCAATTTTTATGTAAGTAAAACTCGTCGTAAAAATTGATGAGTAGATGTGTAATATTCTCGTCGCCATAAAATTCTTCGATTAATTCTTTAGGAAAAAGGAAACAACGTGCATAATATTTGAAAATAAATAATGAAGTCTTCGTAATAGATTCCGGCAATTAATTTTCTATTACGTACTCTCATAAACTGTGAGAGAAAGATGCCACGACATTCGTGAGCAAATTACGCTAATTATAAATGACATTATTCGTAAGCTCTTTTATTCATTAGCTCAATTCAAAAAGTTGACGAACCTTAATATGATGAATATTTAATCCCCCGAGATTAATCCTATGTCATGAAAAGAAAAAGCCTCGGCTCTAAAGCAACAAACTCGACCCTCTCTTTCATCTTCGGGTTACTGTTCATCTATCATATTTTAACTTCCTTACGCGATAAACTCGAGTGGTAACTCATTTGAAACGTAAACCGCGATGTGAAGGGTTTCCAGTTGCATAAAAAAAGTATCTGCTGAGAAGTTTCAGATATTAAGTATAATATACTGAATATTTCTCAAAGGGTATTTTCGCTTGCATCGCAGTGAGATAAGAAACGCTGCGGTGTTTCGCTTACTGCAACTTTACTTTTAACGCCTTTATCTAGAGAGCTACGATATAAGAAAAATTTATTTCGATAAAATAGATTTATGACAATCTCACGTGACTTTCCGAAAATTTACGAGACACCCCTAAATCGATGATTTGAAATTATTCGAAGATTATCTTTAAAAAAAGTTGCAAAATTGTATCAAAAGAGATTTGCCTTTCAGATGCCTAATATTCTTTCCCCAATTTTAATAAGATATCAAATCTAATGCAAAGAGGTATATAAATACGTGAATTATGTTATGTAAGGAAAATTCCAAATCTAATCGTTGAATATTGTAGAATTATAGAAAATTATAGGTTTCTTAAATAGTTCCGTTTCGTTGCAAATTGGAAAAAATTGTATATTCATATAAGGGCTGATCTTATAGCTATGGAGCAAATTACTCATATGTAACGACCAATTACGACTACCCATTATGTTGCTCTATTTATTATGTAATGTTTATCGCTCTCCAGAGCACAATCCGTACCGTGCACATTATAAATGCAAATGAATCGCCTACATTGTTAGCCGAATATACGTATAGTATCGTACACATACAATGAGATCGAATTTTGTTATAATGGCATATTACAACTCTAAAAAAATTTCAGATTCATGTTTTAACTATATTCATAAAACACAGCCTTTTAAAATAATCTGCTTCGAGACCTACGTTATTAATAAAAAATTATCATTAAAATACAAAAACTAATACGGAGTAATATTATTCTACATATAATAAAAATTATATCATTAGATTTTCACTACTATCGCAAATTTTTCGTTATTGAATAAATGTTTCATAATAAGCAGAGAATAATATCTTTAAAGTTTTTTGAAGATCATAAAATCATCGTAAAATGGTTCAATTAATTCCTCGTTCTTATATCCAATCTGTATCCACTAAAATTTCTTAAAAAGGAGAAGTTTCCCTGTTTCAAATAACGACTCATTTTTAGTTGTCCTACACAGCTGCATCGATAGCTTGGCAAGAAAGAAAATTTAATTTGCTTTCATTCACATTCTCTGGCTCCACTACTACGTTACAAATGGAACGCCATCGTGTCGCGTTATCGATCGATATACACTACTGAGACACACTCGCGTGTTCGCTAATAATTTAGCATTCTTTAAATACAAAACTTTGCCAAAGTATTTCGCAATCGTGATTTAACGAGGAATCAAAACAACATGAGAACGCGCCCTGGCAAACGAACGAACTTTACATTAGCCTTGAACCGCGATTACCCTTGTATGGACAGCCCCAGTTCGATCACACTTTCCACGAAAACTTCTGCTTTTGCTGCACGTGGCCGTAACGAACACGTAAATCTTTTCAGTCGCTTCAAAGTTGTTCGTTATAATAAATTTTTTGCATTATTTATCGTTACACATATTATTTACTATATCATCTACGGAACTTGCCAAACCACAATGTTGCAACATACAGGATGAAAGGATTGAATTAAAATATTCTTCGACTACGAGAAATTTTTCAATTTTGAAGAACGGATGAATGGAAAAACCCTATAATATGTGAAAAAGAATTTGTTATGCGTACCGTTGTAAATTCATGCGATTTCTGAAAAAGATTCTCTGCTCACTATAGCCTCATCTTGGCTATAAAAAGAAAACGTAATAAAGAAACCGAGAGAGACGTCTATTCTCTGAAATTTCATTTTACATTATCCCTATTCGCGGACTTTAACCAAAGCATTCGTTCTCTTGTGCTTTCCCTCGGTATTATCCTTCGATTTGCGAAAACTCGTTAAGCAGCCGCGTGTTTTTCCTTCCCTCGACTCCGGGATTCCTTATTACCGCGTAGATAACGTGGCTTTTACCAAAGGTGTTAGAGCGACAGAGCCGCAATTGTGGTTGCCACGTCGCCAAACGTTCCATGGCGGTATGTCAGGTCGACATACTAAACCACGAAGTTCACTCTCTAAACCGCGATCCCCGTACTTGACGATTTACCATCGCCATGGTGTTCTCGATTTGCCATAATTTTTTAACCCGGACAAATATTTAATTACACGTCTCATGTTGCGCAAAAGAAGCAACACAAAAAGTTTAATATTCTTAAAACTTGCAGGTGAAATGATACAAATAGTAAAAATTAACAGTGCCAGACTTAGTATTGAATTATGTATGAAACGTAAATCACTAAGAAGTTATAGAAATCTATAAGAATTATTGTTTCGTTTGCAACTTTATTAAATTATATTAAAGAATTATTAAAACACAATACAAGCTACTATTTAATTCACCACTCTTGAAAAATGGTACGATTTAATTCCGTACTATGTGGTAACTCGTCAAATGAACAATGTAAAAAAAACAGGGTAGGCAAAATTGAACTAAAAGTTTAAAAGCTCATCGTCTAGACACGCGGATCGGGCGTTTCATCGGATTTCGTTTGTCTACGAAAGACCGATACGACGGACGAGGGAGGAAATTCTTTTGAGCGAATAGGAAACTACATCCCTACCTGTTCTGTTGTTCGTCGACAGTGACAGACGGGAGGGTTGTTAGACGTTGGCCGAGGCAACGGGGTTGCTCGCCCCGTCGCGATGCTCACCGGCTCTCGAACCGCTCGAGAGCGGCCAGACCCTCTTTCGCGTCCTTTGATCTCCCAGCAACCCCCAAAACGAGCACTACGCCATGCTCCTCGGTCCTGTACAATTCTCCCCCTGCTTCCTCCTTCGGCCTACGCATGCCAAGAATTCTGAAATCAACACAGACATACCTAAATACCTGAAACCAATGAATTTCTCCGAAAATGCGACAAATTTGTTACAGGCGAATCGTAGATAACATTAATAGCGTTCTTTTAAGTGAAAATGAATTCTTTGGACTAGGACTCTGTTTTTCTCAGATTATTTGACTTTCTGCTTCTATAGACGTTACATTGTCAATTAATCCCTTAAGAGCTGACTACATTTTACGAAAATATGTCAAAACGAAGCTCTAAATTCCATTTGTTTCTTGAAGTAAGGTATGCGAAATTATTAATTATTAATTAATATTTCCTGTTAAAATTTTGTTTTCGTAGATTTTGTTCACTTATCTCTTTTTCCAGTTATCATTCTCTTCAGTATTTGTAATACGTAAGTGTTTGTTTAATTGTATTAATTTTGTAGGGCGCGGAAAATTTCTACCTTTCTATTTATGATAAAAGATTAAACGTATAAAATCCTGTTTCGCAATATTACAGTGGTGTAATCTCAAATTAATATGTGATACACGCGATAATATGAAGGTAGATTTTATAGTATCAATAATAATTCGAAACTCAGATGGAATAATAATTTTAACATGGAATTGTTTAACGATATATAGAATTTAAAAATCGCTCTTCTATAAAAAGGGAGGAAACGTGACTTATTATTTTCATCTGTGGCCCTCGTATTAAAATTCAATTTTCTCGATTCTCATTTTCTTGATATATCAAAGAAGCTTAATATTGCACGAGACGATTGAACAGTCGACGTTCAACGTATTTGTAAGACCGCCATCATTATTGCTCTTATCTATGATACGTCCACAAGAAACTTGTCACATAATAACAATTATTAACCCCTCCTTTGTGGCCCATTTCATCATCCCGTTAATGTCCTTCTCGTTAATATCCACAAATTCCACGTGGCTCTACCATACGAAGCATCGGCACAGGGCCGTAATAACTGTCAGGTGCGGGAACGTAATTACCAGCAGCCTGTGAAAGCAACACCGGTCGCCAGTTTCGAGAGGAAGATTTGTTTTGTCACCGCGTCGGGAATCGTGACGCCTGAAACGGCGAGGATTCCGTGTGCTGGAACACCATACGGAATCTTGAAACGTCCGGAAACGGCCGCAGAATTTCAAATATCGTAATGTGGAACTATACTTCCATCGTAACAAAACAAGTAAATGAAAGTTATTTGGCGATTACGATGGATGCTAAAGATTTGAATTATTTCTCCAATACTTTCTTTTTTAGGGAGTGGAAACTGTTGGACACTGACTCCCATAGCGTTTCAAATGTCAAAGCACAAGAATGAATAACTTATTATCCTATTTTTATTCGGATGAGGGGAGTAAACAGGAAGGATTTATTTGGTAATTGCAATGAAAGTTAAAGCGTTGAATTATTTTCTAATTTGTTTGCATGGGGGTGGAAGCTTCTTTGTACCGACGCCCACAGAACTTTAAATGTCAAAGCGTAGGAAGTCTCCTTAGTTATTCTGCTTTTATTGAGACGAACGAAGCAGTTATTCGATGATCGTAACGGAAGCTGGAGGCGTAGATCATTTTTCTAATTTATTTGTCTAAGAGGCAAAAAAAGAACCTTTGGAAATATTAACATACACCAGCATCAAATACCAAAAAGTAGATACGACTCCTTAGCCATCGAATAAAAGAAAATTATTTGATTGTATAGATCCTTTCATTCTGAAATCATCTACCTATCTTAACTATCGCGCGAATAGTGGCAAATAATACGATATTATACTAAAAGAAAAAACGTATTCTGCCAAAATAAAAATTCCTGACTATTCCAACAATGCAATATTTGAAATATTTTTATCTTCTCGCAAAGTGTTACACTTCGCTCGAGAATATACGAACCATTACGATATTTCACGATGCTAAAATATGCATATATACAACCTTCTTTACACCATAGCCACGAATGTAAATCATGGGAAAAGCCGAATGTTTAATCGATTTTATCATCGTGCAAGCAGTTTCATTAGTCTAGCAGCCATGTTGCCTAACCACACACCCCGTTAAAGCTACATTTTAGAAAGGGGTTGATACACAGGTAGATTAATATTTCGGTAAAATCATGGTTCACCGTCGGTCTTAAGTATCAGGGACAGGGGATCGGGATTAACATAAATTCACGTAAAAAACCTGGCCTCGCATGTTGCTCAGGTATCACGCGATACCGTGTTTCTTATTAGCTTCCACTATGTTCCTCACACGAATCACAAGCAACGATTCTCTCCCTTTCCCAAAAGCGTGTAATCTAATCTGGCAAAAAATTAATAACTGTATCATTACGGTTGTATGTAAAAACTATCCTTGTTCTACGATTTCCTTCTTTAAAGAGCAATTATGACACCTTAAATTATTTTACCTGGAATAGGGGATTTCAAGCGTACCGTGCATCGGCGCAGAAATCCATTAGAGTTCATTTAATCCAAATGGTATCCTATTATAAATCAATCCAAACCTAACATAAATTGCTGAATCTGCGATATTAACCTAAATCTAATCTAAACTGGATCTAGATTAATTTTTTTAGGATTCACAGAAAATGCATAATTACATTTGCAAGAGCCTTCGTATCGAAAAATCACGATAACTGCGATAAAATATCGAATAAATTATTTAAAAAAGCTTTTACCACGTAAAATACAAAATACAAGATACGATCATATATATTAACATTAAATAATCTAAACTAAATCTTATCAAAATTTGACCCTAACTACTGAATATCCTACCTATGACCTAACAACACCAATTAAAACTTAACTTACGATATCTTTGCGCCAACCAAAATTAACCCAACATAAGCAAACATTTCAGGGAACGTCCAAAGCGTATCTGAATAGCGAATAATCGTCAAGAACATTCACCTCCATCAGAAATCTTAACACAGCGGTTGGCGTTCTTATCGACCAACGTCCCGACATAACTTCCCATTACGTTTAAATCCCCTTGCGCCCCCTAAATCGGTACAAAACCGCAGGGTACGATATAAAAATTTATCTGGTTGGCAGCAGATTTCCAAAGTGTAAAAAGGAGAAAGAAGCAGAATGAAAGAAACCCCTATCTGTCTCAATTCCTGCGCGTCGATGCGGTGAAGCAGAGCCAAATTGTTGTTTGGCTGAAAACGAACCCAACTACCTCATCCTCGGGCACACGAACCTCTCGCAGAAGGCTAAGAACGTGTTCGTTAAACGATGTAACTTTTATCGGCGAGCATCTCGACTTTGCAAACTGAGTTGTTACGAGGAGGACAGGCGCGTCGCCTGATGGGCGCGAGAGGTTGGAAGAGGTTCGAAGTCGTTTAAACTTCAACGAGGGTTTGACGCCCGGGCACCACTTACGCCCCAATTGCCCGAAGCACCGTCGCCGGCAAAAATAAAGCGACATCGCTAGGAGGGTTTGGGATACATTCATCGCATCAGCGCCACGTTTACACACCTTCAAGCGCCAAAGCAAATAGGGGCGAGTATAATCCGAGACAAATGTCTCGGCCATCCCTCGCTGCAATTGCCCTTTTAAGGATAACTGAAGGTGTCATAGTGGATCTTGGCACAGTGTGTTTAAAGCACACAAGGTGGATTTAAAAGGTATGGGGATTCGAAGAAATAATGATTAATGATTACGGACTATGAATATGCAAATGATGATGAGCGACGATTATGTAAATTGATCAATTAGAATCCAGTAGTTAAAGCCCTGTTAGATCTGAACATTTAAAGAAACCATGATTGCTAATTCGTCAATTAGGATTATATATCTCAAGCTCTGTTAAATCTGAACGTTTAAAAAGGCCATTGATTGAATTGAGCGATTAAAATTGCAAAAGTTTGACGTATAAAAGGATTGAGAAACTAGTCCTACTTAACCAAAGATTAATAGACTTCACTACACACGAATGCAAAGTCACATATTTCGTCCAGCACAAAGTCAAAGATATCCATCTTGGCTCTAAAGGGCTTGTCTGACAAGGTTATTAATCCATACTTAATCTACTTGAAGATTCAAATAACTGATTCTATATCAAAGTTTTGGCAAAAAAGCGACAAATTTATGAAACTACCTGATACATTAACCTAATATAGAAATACTGAATTTCTATTGTTTTAATCGGTCTCCAATTTATTTTATTTTTCTCTTTTTATTCAAGATATTCGACGACACACATCCGACAGTTCTTAATTTCATAATTGCTAATGCGATACGGAGAATAACGAGATGCTAGTGAAATATCAGCACGAATGCACGCTCGAATCTATCTTTTGCTATGATAAAATTCAGCTGACGGAAATATCAATGGGAAGCGGTGGATCGTAAAGTCGCGCACTTTCAGTGATCGAGCACATCCGTGATTCGAATTGGAAATAGGATCAGGTTGGCCGTAAGCCTCGTGTTCTACATTGCCATTAATATGCAATTTGTCGCTGCTAATCGTTCTTCTCTAGTTCGTGAAAAGATAGTAACCAATATCCATAGGATCGATATGGTGATCGATATCGAGTGCAACGAGTTATCTGGGTTTAATCAACGAATCCATGTGACCAATGTTACAATGTGATTCAATCAAATTTCGCTGGATATTTCAATATCGGTCGATTGAATTTTCTAGGGGAAATTCATGAACGCGTAGATCGCGATCACGTACACAGTTTCCTCTTAAAAACTCATATCGTTACTCTCGACCCTTGCAAGTTTTCTACGAGCTTCGGTTGGAAAACGACGGAACAATGGCCGGCTTCGCTATGAAATTTCATTGCCCTGGATTATCAAATCATGCGATCATTCAGTTATTAACAACAGCACGTCTAGAACGTCTTTACAGTTTTCCAGGCCGATATTCCACGGTATACGATAATTATCAGGACCAAAGCATCAAATAGATTATTCGATCGTTATTCAACCTCCAAAGAGTTTTTATAAAGAATAAGATAAAACTTGACAAACCTTTAGGAAATTATTATGCCTGATTTGAAACTGAGCACGAAACGGTGTGCCAGAAACGTAGCCGGATGACGAAAATATTTCTTCGGCTTAATTCAACTGACTGTGTTCGCGGAGTGAAATTCCTAATGGCATTAAGGTCTTACAGGCACGTCCTAGACCTGTCTAGAGATATTTCACGCAGGCCAGGATAATTCATGACCACATCCTGCAGAACCGGTAATATTCCTGGTTTTCCCGTGACACCTTCCACGATGTAAATCACTCCCCTCTTTCCACCTCGCCCCTCCTCCCCCGATCCCTCTCCTCCTCTTTAAAGCAGTAAGGCAAGTAAAGTGGATGGAAAACTCCGGATGTCATTTTTCGAAAAATAATTCCCAAACCGTGCGTTCCACACGGCTGTGGCGTCTTTTCCATTAAAAAGTTTGATACCGTGGATTCGGTATTTCCAATCGATGGAAACGGGAAGTTTGTCATTCCCATCCCGAATACGGGGATGAGCAGATACCAACGAAGTTGGAATGTTAGATGAAGGGGAGAAGCCACGGCTGACGGACTGTAAAGCATAGTCGACGCAGCCGTTTCAAAGCTTCCGTTCTGCCTGCTAATAATTCATCATCCCTTTTCTCCTGGCTTTTATTCGGATTACGGCTACGCCGTGACAGGTATTTTCCCCATTTGTTTCCATGTGCTAATTGGTAGACGAACCTTCCTATGTTTGGCTGAGAAGTATAGATGGAGAGATACCGTTCGATGAAATTTTCGTGTTCATCCAAGGAATCGTTAAAGTAATATTGATTATGCTAGCCATAGCGTAACATTCGCAAGTAGACAGATTGAGATATAAATCTAATATTTTTGGTACCAGTGGTAAATGGGTTTCGCGTGATATATGATTAAAGTAAGGAAATATCGATGAAATTTGGAAGCGGTGATTATCGTTGTTTTAAGCACCGCTATTAAGGATACATACTTAATCTGTAAATCGAATAAGAAGGTTTTAGCAATATGGATCTACATAGATAACAATGCATGGAATCTTTAAATCGTTTTCGTGTAAATGATAGCTGCAGTGGCTTATCATATTCTTCCTCAGTTGTCCTCGTATATTAAAATTAAAACAAGAAAGAACTCTCGTCACACATCTTTCAATATAATGCACCCTCGCGCCATTAAGTAGTCCGGAGCGTATCGGAAATTTGCGACGCGAGTTATCAAGTTACTGCTTCCATTTGTCGCAACAACGCCGATGCTCCACCGATATAATTGCGTAATAACTTGAATGATTATTTTAATACAAAATTCAGGAGCTTAACAGAATCCCTTCCGATGTTATTCGCGAAACGAACATCGGATATCTTTTAAAATATTCTTCGATATAATTTGTAGAAAGTATAAACTCGTTGTTATAATCTTCGTATGCATAGCTTTCCCTCAGCTCGAAGAAGAAAGGGGACGAAAGTAAACTGTTCGAGGGAATGTTCTTACGAAGCAGACAATTTCGAATAATTAAAAGTTTGACGCTAAGGAATAATTTCACTCGAAGAAAAAAAGATACAGAAGTTGAAGGTTGGTAATATTGTCAGGAAAAAAAGTCGTAAATTGAGAAGAGAAATGATAGGAGGCGGTAAAGCGAAATGGCACGCCACCGTTGAAAAGGTAAAGCATCCCCTCCATCTTTCTTAGCATACAGGCCCCATAGAGCACCTGTGTAAAATACACGTGTGCCACGGTACGTGTATCGATTTCGTGAGAAAGGGGGCAGTGATACCACTTTGCAGCGCGCATCAAATCCATTCTCCCTTCGAGCATTCTCATACATACTTACATAACATTGATGAAACGTGCATACGTGGGAAGAAACCACTCTACCGAAAGACTAGACGAAAACCGAAACGAGATCGATTCTCGTCCGATCTCTCAAATTTCAAGATTAAAAAAATATATCTTTAAGTGAAAGTACCATCGACATTGGGAAGACGCGCAAGGAAACGTTTTTATTTGCTCTGAAACTTAAATATAAACGTCTCCTATCCTGCTGAATATTTTTAAAATATCGATTGTCGTAACATCAGTCAGGCCCTTAATTTCTTACAAAACGTTGTGGATTTATCACCTAATGCGAAGTATTTTCTATCTTTATTTTGTTTGCTGGCTCCTTATATCCGTATTTTTCTGTACACTTAATATCGTCTAATTTAGTAATTTTGATAATTAATATTATTTCCGTTTAGTATGAAAATAACTAACACGCATATAATTACGAGGTGAACATCTTCCTCGATTACCGTACGAGTAACATAAAGTTTGCTAAAATTTAATTAAATCTGCTTTGGCTAGCGCATTCGACGGCGTAAAATTTCACGCTTTAAACTTCCAAAATACTGGTTTATATTAAAGGAATTTATCGTCGAGCTTACACTCGCATTATTACCAGCTGAATGTAACCTGTAATTACACGTAAAAATTGTTTAGACGAAAGCCATAAGGAAATTCATTAGCGACGAACCCACTGAACATTTTATAAAAAAAAAAAAAAAAGGGAGAGGAGTCGTAATTTCCGTCGGAATATTCAATTAAATCCTCCCTGGGAAACGTAAACGCGACAAACAATGGCAATGCTCGTGTCACGAAAACCACCGTTGCTGCATTGTTACGAACTAACCTACCACAACTTGCTCGACCGTGGTTAAAATCTTTTCTTTGCTTTAATTAACCGATACGGCAGAAGCTGGAATTCTACCTTCATCGAAGATCCTTCGTGCAAGTGAAAGTATTTCGAATTGACAAATTGGAATAGCAGACAATATAAATGGCAAAACGTAAAAGAAACGCTTTAGAATTTTTCGATCAATTTCACGCTTCAAAGAAAGGTGCTTGATCAAGTGAATTTTTAATTAATATATGCATAATAAGCGCGATAATACACGCTATAATATATACGCGAATTAAAAAAGAAATTGCGCGAGATATTTCATAATTCCAATGCGAATTATATGCGAGATTTGAAAGTATAAAAATGTTCGGAATGCACATAGTGTGCAAAAATATATGAAATTCTTGTGTCGATTATCGATCTTTGGCAAAGAGGAAAAGTACCGGGGAAGAAAAGCACGATACTTTGCCATGCCCAGCGGAGAAACTAGGAGAGAAAAGCTTTCTCGTACGTCGAGAAATAGAGCATCGAAAAGTTTCGCTTTGCCGTGCAATTCCTTATTTTTCAGATTTATTCGCGCGAACCACAGAGTGAAAAAGTATTCTCATAAGGAAATAGCATAAATTCGTGGTCGCCACTAAATCAGCCAAAATAAAAACCGTCTGTTTGTCGAGCACTCAGCATATGCGAAAAAGTTTCCTGGTAACCATTAAAACGGCCAATCTCATCGACCGACAAATATCTCACTTGCTATCGAGCTTTCACCATGGACTAGCTAGTCTGTGCTTTCACGTAGAAAGCTCGTCCTTACGTCTTAAATAGAGAGGTGACCATTGAAGAACAATTTTAAGAATTTTAATCTACCAATACCGCCTTTTTTATTTAAATTTGGAGCAGAGCATGTGCATTTGCTATCTTCTTAGTATATCTAAAAGCTTGGAAAATTTTTCAACCACTTTTATACAATATATTTAAACCCATGTGAAAGAAACATTCAAACTTCCACGATCAAGAAGTCAACAAAAATGTATAGTATTCGCGCATAATATTAAATCGTGAATCTACAAAAAATATCAACTTCCCCTAGTTACACGACAAATTATTACAGAAACACTTAATCATTTACAATCGACAAAATCTAGCAATAAGTTTCTCGAACGCAGTATTCAAATGCAAATTTATAAAAATTCATTCTCGTTCCTTGCACGATTACACCAATAATAATTTAAGATTATCAAAGAAACGCTCAATTCTCTACAACAATATTCCCTGAAATTAATAACGCCTACATAACAGGCCTCGATTAATCACAGCAACAAGATATCTTCCCAAAGGCTAAATATCAGAAGATCAATATCAGACTCTTTTTTTCCAACCACCAGTTTTTTCGATCCTAAATCACCGACTCTCACGCGATGTTCAAACTTCAACAAAGCCCCCCTAACTATTTGTATAATGTGTTTGCGAAAGTTAAAATACTCATCAGAACAAATGTCTCAATAAACGGGGATCTAAATGTCGTTAATAGACTACGAATATCTATGCAGATTCATGCTATTTAAAATACAAATAAAGAGATAGAACTCAAAAAATAAATATATATCTAGAAAATAGAGATTTGTTTCACTTATTGAAAATTGTAACGAATACGCCTATTGCAGACTGTAACGATCGTAGATGCTCTAGTTTGCATATTTTACGTACCATTATACATCATGTGCATTTCCTGCATCCTGAAATCTCTCGTATTTCTAAAATTTACCACCGACTTTCTACAATATCCTTTATTACGAAGAAATGAAATAAACGAATTTCGAGAAACTTAGAAGATACTACCGGCTTGCACTCGCAAATTATTAACAGTTCGCGAAACGCCCAGCATCTGTATCCAAGAACCATCGAACATGGTCGTTCTATTGAAGACAGAGTTGGTCGGTTTGCTCACGGTATCTCGGCAACATGCAGCTATTACGTGCTAGCGAGATGAATTATTGGAACGACCGCTATGAAGGAAGGTCGCATAGATGGAACGGCCACGTTGTTCGATTTGCCGTTGAATAACGGGTGTGCAGCTCGTTCGTTCGCAATATCCTAATGTCCTATACAGTTCTACCAGCCCTTCGATAAAACCTACTAGCCAACAGGATCCATGGATCGTGTGAATGCTAACTCTGCTCTCACCGAACTATGCATCCTACATCCGTTTGTTGCTTCCATGTATGAATGCCTATGAATGACGTCATTTTAAGGCGTGATACCTGCATTGCCAGGTAATTTTCGTGGCAACCGTGTCAAAAAAAGATCATACTAAAGATATCCCGGCTCCACGATCTATTAATTAAAAGGCAATCAATATTTTATCTTCAATTAGCCATGCTGCGGTTCACGGATTTTTATAGTTGAATCTCGCTCTTATTTTGCTACAGAGACTTTTAATATTCCAAAAGAAGTATTTATTATTAACGATATTCCAACATTCTAAAAAAGCGTCAGGTTGCAACAAGATATGCTTCTATATATATTGAAATATTTCGACGGTAGTCATCCGTGAAAAAAGGAACAAATTATCTCACGTTACGAAAAAAGATATTGCACTGCAAGTACGGCGCATAATTAAAATATTACGATGCAGATCTAAACAAAAAAGGAAACTAACGTGTAATTACAAGGGAGGAGATAGCTAAGAAATAACCATAGCCAATGGAAAACGGAGCGCACTAATTTGCCAAGCGATAGCGGTGATCAAAGTTTATCTTCTCGCAGTTACACCGTCTGACTAGCCTGCTGAAACATAAAAGTTGCAAGAAAAGCAGTGTTGACTGAAGGAAGGAACCGTTACGCGAGTTTTGAGATCAAGAAGCTTCGGTTTCTTCGCTCATGTTCGAAGGCAAGCTTCATAATTCGCCAACGCTCGAAGTTGCGAAAAAAAGGGAGGGAAAAAAGAAGAGAGATGGCGAGATTCTCGGAGATTGGCAATAAACAGAGGAAACAGTCCCTTACGAGAAAGTTTTCTAATTATGGTTAAATCTTGCAGCCAGCCCGAATCGGCTTAGTTTGCAACGAGGCTTTCACCGAGTTATAACCAAATTTTCAAGTTAACTGCGAACGAAACTTCACTCCACCCCCGTGCTATCTGACGCGATTTCTATGTATATTTGCAGATGCAGTTAAGCTGCTGTTTAAAACTGCGGCCGACGACAACTAGTTCAAGAAACATGTCTCGATTAATTACGCTAATTATACAAATTCACCGCGATATTTTGTAAAATGCAGGGAGAAGTGAAAGGAAAGTGATTCGTCAAGAAGAATTTGTCAAATTATTAGTTTCATCGTTGTTTGGGGGGAGTTTCAATATTCATTGAAGCAAACATGAACTTTTGACCTGGATCACTGAAGTAACTCGTTCCAAATCCTCAAATATATATATATGTACCTAAGAACGTAAATCGAGCGTTTACCGCGAACGATTTATTGAAACAGTGAGTCGTGTTACTCTCAGGTGGTGAGGAAACGAATATTTGTGTACTTGAGGGCCAGTCTATCTTTTAAGTCTATATTTTTCTTAATTACTGTTCTTCTTTGATATCAATGATGAACGAAACGAATAATTTATTCTTCTTCAGAATATGAAAAGTGGCATGAATGTATTCATTTCATTTTAAATCTAAATATCTTATTTTATGTGAAATATATTAACGCAATGAAGACCATTAATGTTGGAATACAACGATATTTCACGCATAGGCATAAGTACCCTTACACAACACCCACACAGGCATTTGAACAGGACACTTACACAGGTCATACTCATTACTGTATAGAGAGTGGGGTTCAAAGTATTTAAAGGATCATGGGTTACTACCTAAGTCTGAGAGTACCTGGCCAACAATCAACAATTCTTGTATACGTTGTTAATTATATCACTCGCTTATATACATCAGGTTCTGTAGTTTCTGTTTAATTAACATCACTGAATATTATTTCAATACAAGCATTGTCTTCCAAAGGTTATTAATCTTAACTTCAAGATTAAATTCTAAGAATTAAACCTGCTTACTCGAAATGGTTTTAGTACTCGATAGAATATCCTTATCTTTTGTGTATTTCACGTTTTTTATGAATAAAGTATTCCGAAATAAGAGATATTTAAAATGATACAACCTAGAAGAAGGTACGAAGAGTTTAATGACGTCGATCACGTGAAACACGGAATACGAATAAAATTAAACAATACAATCCAATCCAATCTCGACTCAAACTATTAATGGTACTAATAATCCAACGATAACATTAAAAGCAGATAATATTAACGGAATAATATCAAAAGCTAAAGCTCCTATTAATTTAGCAGCAACACAGAAATAATCGTTTACAGGAAAGTTCTTCTGAATGCATCGCGATAATCCGGTTTTGTTGTCAAATTATCAATTATCTGACGATAATGATGCATACGCTAATGCCAGACTAACTGTGGGTTACAGTCGGTCTGCAATCTGGACGAACATGATTACATAAAGCTAACGAGACCGAGACACGCTCGAGGGAGAAACGACACTCAATGCGGAATATCGCCGATGCAACGATGCGTTAGGTTCGGTCGATAATACTATTCGAACCGTACAATATTCCGTACTCGACGTGTGTCAATCAACTCGTGGATCAGGCGCAGGCAAATGTTTGAATTGGAAATGATCCAAGTAGACGTAGTCATTGGGGTTATTAACCCTTTCGAAAATTCTGACGCTAAATTTTACCACAACTTTTATTATTCGAAATCTCACATAATAGTTGTAGCTTCAATCCTTTCAAACATTTGTAGTTTCTTACTGTTATTTTTTAGCTATATTTTTTAAAAAATTGTAAATCGAATATCGAGATTCTTCGATAACGATTCGACAGAAACCAAAATTCGCAGACCAAACAAGCGATGAAATTTCATACCGCGATAAATCAAGGAATACTCTGTTCTCTGTTATATTTCGATTAATTTGCCTTTGGAAACCACTTTGTGTAACCAGTCTTTCAATCTTTGTTTCACAAAACACGTTCGATAAATCTAAATATTAAAACCATCAAAATCCGCCAAGAGCCGGACAAAAAAACCGTGATAAAATACAGCACAACGATGTGAAAGCATTCTGTAAAAGAAAAATTCTGAAACAAAATCCGTGAAACGTTTCCAATATTACGAGATAAAAACAAGAAGAGATCGACTTGAAAATTACATTTCATCCGAAAACTTTCCATATTTTTATTTGAAACTGGATTTCGCGTAAACAACGCTTTCCAGTTGGATTGGATGATCCTGGTGTATCGCCAGTCTGTTTTCAGTTTGGAAAAAAGAAAGAAAAGATATTCAATTGGTGCTTGAAAAGAAAGTTCGACTCGAGTTAGGAACGAATTTAAAAGCGCAAGATGATACGAGACACGGTATACTCGTACCACGATGTTGAAGAAACCACTCGAGCCCGCGATAACTGTGCAAAATAGTTTCATGCAGCTAGCTACAACACCACGAGCATTCTTCGTACCACTGTTAAACTGCCGGTGGTACAAGCAGGTCAAGGAAACGCTTCAAGAATCTAATAACGGTGCTATTTGAGATACATATTTGGACCAGAGTCTCTTAACGATTTTGTCAACTATTCGCCGTGTAAAACTTACATTTTCTTTCTGGCGATAATCGTTCCGATGCTCTAACTTGCGCTAGTTACTAAAAGTATCTTTACATACCTTTATTTTCCAACGAAACATTTTTTCATTAACGTTTCATTTCTATAGCTCTGTCCTCATACGTAAGTGATAAAGAGTTCTCGAGAGTTGATTTTATACATCCAAAAACAATGAAAAAAGCTCAGATAAACGTATGTTCTATATGTCTTCGTTTAGGAAATATAAAGAATTTTCTGTTACCTAATTATTTTCGCAGAAGATGCTCGAAATGGCTACCTTGCACTTCAAGATAAGACTGTCTTGGCATACATCCCCTTACACTCTGAATGTTTCCTGGTGTTTGCCCAATTTGTTGATAAGCTCGTTGTATTCATAACTTTAGTACATCAATGTTTTCAAGTGGTATTGTGTACATAATAGATCCGTTATATCTGATAACCGAAGACAGATAGAACATATGTTTATATGAACTGCTTTCACTGTTTTTAGGTACACAATAAGCTTCCAAAGTGAATCCCACATATTCTGCCACAGCCGATATATTATGGAATTTATAGATTCAGCAAGTACTATACAAAATGATGAAAAGAATAATCTAGTGATCCAGGATTGTAAGTTGATTAATACTCGCCATACAAGAAAAAATTATTTTAATAAGTATTCGTGAATTTATACAACAGCCTTTTTTCATGGTTTCTATATAAAATAAAATTGTGAACGCTACTAAAACATAACTAAATATATATGCAAAATGACCATAGAAATAGTTCTATAGTTCCTTTATAAAAATATAAAAAGGAATTTACAGAATGCATCTTACAATAGAATACACTCTTAACGCGGCAACATAAAATGTTCACGAAACAAGACAAGGAAATTTCCTATGAAAGCAACTTTGCAATAGGAATTCCTCAAATAACACAAAGTCGAAGGAAGTCGAAAGAAGAAAAAGATTTAGTTGGATGTAACCAGTTTGAATAAAATATTAGGAAAAGAATAGAGATGTAAGCAAAAGAGAGCGTTGTTTAGAACTCTAGAGAGAGTCCTGTACGTGTATTCTGTAATAAAGTAAAATACGGCCCTTTCCATTTGGCATCACTTTCCTAAGTTCCATTCGTCGGGACTTCCACTATAATTTGAGAGCATCTACGAACGCTCGAGAGACTTTCTTTCGGGCGTACTTTATTCCTCACTGAAATTTCCCAACTTGTTCATTAAAATTCCGCGTGTTTTACGACGCTAGCCAACTTCCTTGGCCAACTACCGACGAACTTGTTTCATTACTCCTCTTTACGGCAAGAGATTATTTTCAAAATTGGATAACGCGTTTCTGCCCCACTCAATTTACCATTATGCCGACTTACGACGGAATTCTAGGATAATATGGGCTCGCAGTCCTGATATTTTCCATTCAGGAAGTCTGGATCCTCGTTCTCTGCTGAATGTTACCAGACACGATTTTCTGGAAGATCTAAAAAGTATGGAAAGAACGTTTCGAGCGACTAGAAATATACTTTTGAAGTTACTACACATATTTTATCTTTATCCGTCTTGCAGAGTGTAGCTGCGTTCTTTTTCTAGATGGAAAAGTATAATTTTCGTCTATAAGAATAAATTACTTCCAGGTAGAGGATGCAATAAAACATTAAATGTGATATGTAATATTTCATTCTGCAATTTGGACGAGTTTGTAAGTAAAGTAGCTTCTTTTTGAATCTTCAACAATACTTGGAGATATGCAAAAATCTTACAGATACGCAGAATACTTGAAGACGATACCTATCTATACCTACTCTTTCGAGATGATCTTTCTGTCTCTATAAAAGAATCAAGATAACGAAAGATTCGTTACTACACGTATTCTCATATAACGAATACTTGTTTCCTGAAATGAAAACTTGAACAGTTGAAAGGTGAACCGATCGATTCAAACATGAATAACATATTCGCTATGAAACGAAGCAAATCATCCATTCCAACAAAGCAAACATTAATATTTAAGAACCAGAACGAAGCATAAAACATTCCTCTTCTTCCTTGTCTCGCTAATTTCATTCCTGATCCGCGATCTATATCCTTCGTGAATTAAAAACGAAATTTGCATTCAACCAAACACACTGCTACACATACAGTATTTCCATTGAAGCGATTCTCTGCTTTCGAAGCAGAAGCAGGATTTCGGTACTATACATCCAGCTATCAATGAAATCTCCAAAGCTTTTCAGTATTGTCTTTTTTGTATCCTGAATAAGATAAATGTATCGAAAACAATAGGTGGAGAGAAAAAACGAAATGGTATGAAATATTCATTGGAATAGCAGGAAGTACAGAGGGACAATCCATTTCGCCCGCTGCATATCGGTATATTTACAATCGGTAAACATTTTAATGCAACTCTAACAAAGACTCCACCAGGAAACGGGGATTATTAATCTCTGGACAAACGTTACTAACGAAAGACGAGCCGGGTTATGTACATAAATGTACGAAACAAGCGAAGTCGGGACAGTCTCGTTAAATAATCGATATCGTAGAATCGACGCGTGTTATCACACTATTTTTGAAATGTACAAAATTTTTAGCATTCTAACATAATAATTACTTCATAGTAATGCGCTGTTATAGTTCAAATCAAAATGATTGTGAATTGTTTCTAGACGTTTTTAACACGGAAAGTTTTAAAATTAAGCCTCCAATTGCTACGACATGTTTTCTCAAGTTTTCAAGTTTACTTCGCTTGCTAGAATATCCTAATATTTATAAATAAGAACGTAGATCTTGCGAATTCAAATTGGAAGGGCAAGTTCATTCCATTACCACAAAAGAAACACGTTATTATAGGTTGTGAAGTCGACCAGCTTGAATCAATATTATGCAAAGATTTCGAGGAAAATCGAGAAGAATCAAAAAAATACTTAAATATAGTAAATGGGAATCACCTAGGTGAAAAAGATGGTTGCTCTTCAGACAGGTTTCGTTTGTTTCGTTCTAGATCACTTTTATGAAATCTCATGATGCGGTAAGAGGAACACAAAGAAAGGCCGGGTATCTTTGTCGTATTTAATTTTAATACGAAACAGAGTGATGCTATTTTCAAGCATAGAGAATTAAGTTCCAAGCAAATGGAATTGTCGTTTTAAAATTGGAGAAAGCTTTCTGCTATGTTCTCTTCGTTATTCCTATTGTCGTTTTGCCTTTTCCTCTAAACCCATTCTTGAACAATCGTACTAGCTTCTAAGATTTTATTATGGGATCATTACAATAATAGAAATTCACTAATATCATACATAAAGTTTATCAAAATCTATATAAAACTACACTACAAATCGGATACAAAAATATTCGAAATAAAAATAAATATGATACATTCATGATTCGATAAAATTTCTTGTACTAATAAATGCAGAACTCTATTTCATGAAAAATAGTAGTTACTAACTAAATATATACATATTTCCATCATCAAATCGCAATAACCAAATTCTGTATCGTCAACTTAAAGTGGTTATAAGTACGAAAAATTCCAGCCAATCTGGGTCACCACTATTGCATTTTATACAAAGCTATAGCAAATTTCCTAATACTTGTGAGCTAGTGTTGTATATCCAAGCTGCTACTGACAGTTTCCAACTTTAATATTAAATTCTCGGGAATAGATTGACGACTATACATTATAACGTCGCCTACCTACAGCAAAAAATAAAGCAGTTTGAAAGTTATAAACAAAGAGTTTGAAATTGTATTTAAACAGAAATAGAATTATTAAAGGTACACGTAAAGTCCATGAGACGGCTGTTCAGATTTGCAGGCTCAATTAAAAAGAAAGGGCCGGGGCTTCGTAGAAAATGAAAGAACGAAAAGACGAGAAGTGCTTGCGTTACGAAAGACCAGGAAGAAAAGAAAGGAAATGAAGAAGAACGGGGGAGGAAAGAGAAAGAGTAGAGGAGAACATTCAATTTGCTGCAATCGTATTCGTACTTCCACACGAGTGTGGAAACGAACAAAAACGAAGGCTACCGAAAAAGACATGAAAAAGAGCCGGCTATTTGTTAATTAAATTCACTGAGATTATATGAAATTGAAATCCAACTACCGTTTTTCCTCTTTCTTTTTTCATAATTGAACAGAATGTGAACATTATTCGTCAGGAAATTGAGAGATTTTGTGTTTGACGTTGAAGCATGTTTATTATAATTTAGATTTATGTAGTTACAAGATCATGAAGGGTTTAGTATTTATAGTCTTTCACTCTGATGGATATTAAGTTCGATTGTGTTGGAAGGAAGAATATGGTGGGATTGAAAAGAAATTATTTTCGTTACGTTATTTGATGATAATAATTCTAAAAAAATTGCCTCAAAATTTACTTAAATTTCAGTATGAATATTTCGAACGATCCAATACTCTCAGAATCAGAAGCGCAACAAAGTTTGGTACATACTAGACAATCGATACAATTATAAGGAATACAATATCACGAATAAAATATGAAGCTAACCGATTCAACTTTGAGTTACTTTGAAATCCATGCCTTCGAGAACCGAAGTGCCTCTCATTCATCGACTGACTGAATTGACTTATCTATAACTCTCTCCAAAGTTCGTCACCTCAAAAGCCGGGGTCAAACGCCTCTGGCTGTATCGGCACGACGTTTAATAATCTGTTGTCACATCCCCTGAACAGAATTTACCAATCAGAACGATTGAGAGGCTCAATAGAGAAATGATATGTTTTTCCAAATATACCACAAATATATTCAAAAGAGTTTGACGAGATTCAAAAGAAAATTCAAAAGTTCAAGAAGAGAAAGTTCGCTTGGTATGGGTGATGATTCTTGACAACTGGTCTTGATGAACTTCATCTTTGGCTATTATTTTTGTCATAAACTGGCATTTAATATAAATTAACACAATTCAAATATACCGTTAATATAAAACACTTATACTACTAATTTAAAAGAATTCTTTTGTTAATTTATAAATACATATCACTAATTTCAAACAATTATACCATTAATTTATAACAGTACTCCATTATTCTAAAATGATTATACTATTAATTTTAAACAATTATACCACTACTTTAAAATAATTATGCGCTTAATCTATAACAATTACCCCATGAATGGAAAACAATTCTACCATTAATTTAATATATGTTTAATATATTATATATTAACTAAATCTTTGAAATCTTTCATGCGAAGCGTTACTTCTATTAAATTTCATATTTTAATTTTAAATATAGTACTTAAATGTTCATTTCATTACATAAAATAAAATCGGTTCTAATGCAAAGTGGAGCTATTAGGTGACTATGAATGGATTTTAATTCCTCGTGTTCTCTCAAAGTCAAGAAATCGCAGCATGTTCTTACATTCAAAAAAGCAAATGGACTCAAATCAAAGGTAACGAGAGCTCGTCATCCAATCATGCATACTACTATTGGTAAGTTGCATGATTTGGTTCCTTTGGTAATGAATCCAATGTTCAAACATGATTATTCGAATTCACATGCGAGCTTCACTCTTACAAGTTCTATCACACTCGTGTATACTTCAATAAATAACAATTTTTAATATTTTTAGAAAGATCTCTACCCTCGCGTATAAACGTGGCAGAGTCATTTAAAAATTTCATTTTTGTCTTAATGAGTTTCAATTTATTGTTCATGACCTATAGTATTCTGTTCTATAGTAAATGTTCTGTATTTTGAAAACATAATTAATAACATTTTACAGTCAAATATAACGGGTAAGTGTGTTTTTCAAATAGTGTACCCTGTTCCCTTTAACAAATTAAATATTTAATTATGATTAATAATGAAATATATTATTACGTATGAAGGATACATATACGAATAATACCAACGAACATACTAACGATCATATACGATAGTATTAATTTACATATTATATTTTAATAGTAATCTTTATTCTCGCATCCATATACATAAAATCATATTAAAATCGTATGGATTGCAAACCTTCTCAATACCTGCAAATGGCAATTAAGAAATTTCAATGTTCATTGCTTCTTCATTATCAAATAGTCTTCTGCTCCTGATAACATAAATAACAATTACTCACGAATCAAATATGATATAAGTACATATAAGAATCTTTTACGAGATCTATCCAATTCCCTGTCCGCAATTTTAACATTATTTTAAATTAGTTAAATTATTATTAGCATTAAATCAAATGAAACAAAATTTACTATAACGTAGGATAGATATTTTATCGATAAACAGAATTACTAATTTATGATATATGATGGGACCGTAGTTAGCTCCCTATGGTACGTACCGGTAATTGGTATCGTTTTCCAAATATTAATATCTCTGAACACTATTGTAAATAATAGAGAACTAATATAAGTAATATTAATTTTAATACGAAAAATATATTGCTATTTGTGTGCGTACAGTACGCATATTAATATTTCCAAGTACTACTATTTGAAAAATAATATCAAACCGAGAACTACTTCTATACAATCCAGTCTAAATCATCCAAAATTCTTTTCATAATCTCGATAATCTAGACTGTACTAACGCTCCCCCTCGCCCTCACGGGCAACTCCGTTGGCACTATGGGATATCATGGGACACCGTGGGACATCGCAGCATGCATGCAATTTAGCTTATTTAATCATAACATACATACACAAATATTACAAACGCGTTCCATGCAATGATACGCTTATCTAACTTGAAACATAAAAATCTCTTCTCTTTCCCTTCTTTATCACAAAAAAAAATTCCTTCCAACTATGGCATAATGTACTAGGTTCGCGCGTATTTCGAATTCAATAGCTTCTTTAATTCGTAAGTAGCTCCAAGAATTCCTTTGTCTTGATGACTGCTCGCCGTTTGTGTCGAGTCGCGAGAGTTGTCATCGCGCCAATGATGCTTGCGGAGTCCAACCGGGGATCTGAGGCCCTGTCCGATTGGCACTTCGGTGCTCGGACTGGGTTAGGATCTGTAATTCGATGTCCTTCGTAATCCTGTTCAGTGGGTTCCTCCCATCAGGAATGGACCCCGCTAGTTCCCTTGAGACATGCCTTTGTAATCCTGATCAGTAGTCCCTCCCACCGGAAGCCCCACTTGCTCACTTGAAGTGTGTCAGATTACAGACCCGCGTGCTCGATCCTTAGCTGGGCCACCGCGAGATCATCGGTCGATAGCTTCGACCGTAGCTCGTGTAAGTTTCGAACGGCGAGACAGAAATCGAGAGATGAACAATCTTTGGAGCTACTACTCAAACCTGCGGTTATCACGTGCACGGAAATGCATCACGTAAATTCGTTGGATCTTTCGAAAGGTCGCAAACTCGTTCGTCCCCGGAGTGCCGCGATTTTTACTTTATCCTGATCGATCACGTTTTTTTTCGCTTTGCTATTTTCAAGGAGAGTTTAAATAAAAGTCGTGCTTGAGTGATCAGAAAATTTGTCAGTGTCTTAAAGGATATTAGTATCGCGAATGTAGAATATCGGAATCTTCCTTTACGAGACACGAAATAACGAATAAATTACCAAGTATCTTCGTTTTCTTTCTTTCCTTCCAAGTTAAACAAACGTATCTTTGATACCGAATGCTGCCAGCAGAATTGTAGGCCCAATTATTGTAAAGATGTTTGTAAAGATCTATGTAATTGTTGTGCGGCAGGTAGATGTGTGACGTATACTTCTTTTCTCAACTTTGTAAAGATTCATATAAACATTGTATGGAAGATATATGTACGTTGCGTACTGTGTACTTTCTGGTAAGCTTGTGATGGTGCGTGGTGTATGCTTTACTTGAAGCTTATAAAGATTCGTGTAAGCGCTAGGTGGGAGATGAATGCTTCGCAGCGTGTTCTACGAAATATCTATCTCTCTTTATACAGGTCCATGGAGTAGAGTCAGAACTGGACATTCTTGTTAACAGCTTGAATGCCGAGATTTATGTGTAATGTTGAGTGGCTCGTGGGCGGAGCTCATGTGTAGTTACCTCTTCGTGATGAAGTCTGGTAATTGGCATCGTTTTCCAAAGTTCCAATCTTTACATTATTTTTATATCAATCGATCAGTTTTTGAAAAACGATACCACACCAGGAACTACGCACAGATCATCAAAAGTTCATTTTGGAGTTTTTTGGTGATCTAGATTGGACCAATAACTCGTCGTGGAACGCCGTGGAAGGCGTAAATTTTAGTTTTAATTAATTATAAAGTAGATAAACGTATGCCATAACTGAGAATTTATTGTATAATCTTTGTAAAGATCTATATAATCGTCCCGTAGGAGATAAATATTGCATGATGCATGCTTACTTTTAAGTTTCAAGTTTCAGGTCTTAGCTTTAACTCTCAGCTAGACAGCCAACTTGGGATGCATGTATGTTATTGTTAGTTTTAATTAATCAAAAGACAGATAAGCACTCGTCGTGGCAATGCCGTGAGATATCGCGGAGACACCGTAGGATTTTAGTTTTAATTAATTTTAAGGTACATATATCCAGGCTAAATCTATTGTACACGTCCTTTGTACAAAGATACATCGTTTAACTTAAGGCGAGAAGTTGAAATCTTTCCTTTATCTTATGCTTTTAAATATTAAATTATTATATAGAACAGTTCATTTAACAGAGTGTTTATAATTTTGGCTCATTTTTAATTTCGCTGGGAAATTTAAAATTTCTGATACGGGAGACTGAAAATGGGGCTGCGATCTATATAGTATCTACGTTTAGTTTAACTTCACCTTTAAGTAGCTTTTAGTTCCTAGATCTAGATTAAGTTAATTTTAAGCCTCATTGTTGGACGGCGAGAGCCAACGAACGAGGGACTTATTCTTTGTTTTAAGTCTCGCTTTTAAACCTGAAGCTTAAGCCTTAATTTTATACCACGTCCTTAGTCTTATGCATTAGTTTTACTATAGCTGTGAAAATCAATGTAGTAGATCGATATATTTATCTATAGAAGCAAGCTTTTATATTATTTATCCTTTTATTTAATTATTTATTAATTTGAACATAAATTTGGCTGCTTGAGTTATTTGTGAATTGCGTTGTGTTTCCAAAGCAAAAGTATATGGAAAACTAAACTTTTATGCTTCGTTTACGATTGCAGAATATCCTGTTCTATATTTTATGTGTAATTTCATAGAAAACCTTAGTTTTTATTTAAACCGCTACTATATCGAATCGATAATGTCGCATGTGACAAAAATTATAAAGGGGTCAGGTGATACCCAAAACGTGGTACACAGAAAAGCATCGCATGTTTATGCTGTTCTTAATGAATGCTAACGCTATTAAACTAACTAAATGCTCAACAACCGGTAAAAAGGCGCGATCGCTTTATCGACTGGCTTTTCCACGTCACGCGAAAACTCACGAGCAATTGTTCTTGAAAAATACTTTCTTCCCTCGCTATTTATCCTGGTCTGTCTTTAATCATTGATAAATCGTGGTCGACCATAATATTCGATGGTGGAGAAGGACCACACGTGGGTGGACGATTCGTCGTTACTTGATCGACGATGGTATCGATGAGAAACGCGTAACGAAAAGACAAATTGCTAACGAAATTGGAATGTTCGACCTCTTGTTTCACGATTGAAAAGAAGGAGAAACTACCCTCAGAGAGAGAACTATGTTATCTGAGTTATAAAACTAAACGAAATGGAAGATTTTCCGAAAGAAATATAAGGCAAATCTAGCTAAAACTCAGTACCGGAAAATTAGGTATTATTATTCTTAAGAGAAGTGCAAATTTTCCTGTATAACTGCAATCATATGCCATTATTTTTTACCATCACCAAAATTTGTTACTTATTAAAATAGCTAAATTATAATAATTTATTTGTTTATGGTTATTCTTACTCTCGGTTATTCTTAAGTAGAAGATGACCAGATATATTCAGACCAAACCTTGGATGACCATGCATCCATCATTCATTGGCATAGTTTCAAATACTCGCTTCAAATACTGGTTTTTCGGCACCCTAGACCAAATACTAATTATTTACCAGCGTTTTAATTTATTCAAAAAACTTTACCACTGCTATATTAATCACGCAGAATGGTCTCTACGATTCTTTATTGGTTCATAGCCCCCTGAACCTGGATGTCGATCCAGGAAATATATTAAAAGTAATTTTATTACTTTCCTTGTTTACATTCTTGATGCACGTGAAAGTTAATTGCAAAATGCAACTATACAGTAAAGAATTTAGATACCAAAGAATTATTATTATCCGCGATACAGTAATGTTAAGTTATTCAGTATGGTGAACGCTCAATATACATGCGAGTAACGTACCGCTGCTGTGTTCTCATTGATTTTTATATTGTTATTATATGTGGTGAAGTACATTGACAACCGCTAATTTCCCTGTCGTTGCAGATTATAATAAACTGCACCGGTTAATGAAACGTGCTACTAAAGAAGAAAATGTAAAGTATA
Organism: Bombus fervidus; assembly: GCF_041682495.2. Lineage (NCBI taxonomy): Eukaryota > Metazoa > Arthropoda > Insecta > Hymenoptera > Apidae > Bombus > Bombus fervidus. Next base: position 4,077,095 of record NC_091528.1, read on the forward strand.
ATATAAGATGTATGTAAAAAAGCGCTATTATTTCCCTCGATGTTACATTTTTCTTCTCTAACGTGATTTGTTTCCGTGGGATTGTGAAAACAGAGAGGGAACGTTTGATATTTCGAGTGAAATTTTAGTATTTTCCTGGCAATAAAGATAAGGCAACTGCGAGAAAGATGTCAAGTCTCAAAGGTACGATCACGAAGATGTCAGGTCTCGTCGCTCTCACAATGCAGATATTCCTCAATTTTTTAATAAAGAGCTACGTAGCTCAACAATGAAATCACTAAATAAATTAAAAAGCTATCAAAAAGTCATAGAAGATACCATCAATGTTGGATTACACGCTACAGGATTTAAAGAAAAAACATACAGAACATGAAGAATAAATATAAAATGATAAACGTGTTTTGATACGAATAAAGGATTAATCAATCAAAAAATCATCGAAAAACTAATAAATCAACGATCTCGAATTAGTCTCGTTCTGGTATGTACACGTGTGAATCACGTGGAAAAAAACACGAACAAAAGCTCTGATAAAAATTTATCACTATGTACAGGGCTTTTTAATCATTCAATCTGCGGTCATTAATAATCGAATCGAAAATCCACCGACAACTACGAACGAGCAGCGCTGTAAATGATAAAGTAGCTTACACTAAAATGGGTCAGCCAATCGGGTTAAAAGATTTTTCTCCTAATAAATACTTCAAAAAGGAAGTTAAACAATGTTATGGAACGTAATTATATCTGGATGTAGACATGAATTACCCTCTTTCTACAAAGGCTACTTGTGAAAAAGATTCACAAAGACGCGAAGAATCCAACGAAATGGTGCTAATATATATATCACACTGAAATTATTGAAATCTAAAGACTTTGTAAATTGGACGTAATTATTTCCTGCGATTAACTCCATTGTTAATCAAAGAAACGTTCGTCCTAGAAAAATACTCTGACGAGAAGAAAGAATGTAAGACACTAGGAAAAGGTGCTGCCATGTGAATAAATTCCTTTAAACAAATACAATAGAGAAATAAATATAACAAATGAAATTATCTACGAGTTTACGGAGTCTATAAACTTTTAGTGTATTTTTCTAGCAAATTTACATACGATGTACATCTATCCATACCTTACGTATGAACCAGGAACATCAATAATTTGTTTCAAAGCTTCTATCGCTAAAACGTAATGCAAATCTGTCGCAAACTTCTATACACGATACTTCTTATGCTTAATACTTTTTGAATAATAGCAATTTAACAATCTTAAGCGAATTTCTCAAAGGACTTTCGCTTTGCCAAAAGATCTTTTAGCATAGATGTAAATTTCGTTATACGCTGCTCTTTCCTCTGATAATTACTCTTTGAAAGCAACGATCCTGAATTTTTCATTGTGAATAGTAACAAACTCAAGTAACTAGGTAAATCTACTTACAATGATTCAATGGACTTCTGGAAGAGGAAATAACTTTCCAACTTCTCTTACATTCTAATGGAAAATTTTACTTTTCCTTCTATTTCCTCCAACATGCACTTGATTATTGTTTTATCTGTATATTCGTTATATATCTACAGCATATTGTCGTTTTCCAAGAAAACGAAACAATGAAATATTTCTACAACTCAATCGAATCTCTCTCCAAATTTTAATATTGTATAAAATAATTTCTTAAACTTAAATAAAACTTTCCGTTAATATAATTAGCTTAAACGTGTTTTGCATTAATCTTCCCCTAACTAAATAATAGGGAATTTCTACGCCTACGTTGAGGTATTTTTCACTAATAATAATAATAATAATACTAATAATACTAATAATGATACCAATATTACACAGAATAATTTTTTATATTGATATAATTAGTTTAAAAGAGTTCTCACGCTGATCTTTCCCTGAACAAATAACGAAGAATTCCTGTGACTATCTGAAAACATGCTTCATATTTCAATATCGTAGAAAATAACTTCAGTATTAGAACTGATATAAGAAACTTTCTACACCAATCTTGTCGCCTGACCAATACCGTACGCTGTAACTCGCAGATTCTCAGCCCCTAAATAATATTGACTTTCAATTTACATTTCCAATAATTCAGTTCCATGTGCAGTTGTGCAGCAACCTATGCCCGCAACGTATGTCACGTACACAGCTGAACACGTGTTACGTGAACTGGTACTGTATAAAGGGTTGTAGGAGAACGGATTTGAGAGACGGCAGGAGAAACTGGAATACCGCCAACTTTCCATGTTCGATGATTTCACATTAAACTTTCAATGTACAACCGCGTCGCCGGATGTCGCGGGTAACGACAAACGAAGGTTTAGCAAAGCAGCGATAAACGGCGCATTTTATTAAACACCCATTCTACGAGAACATTTCCATCGTTACATTATGAAGAAGACACTACGCGGAAGTTGTTCAATAAAAGCTATTCGCGTTCATAAAGAAGTAACAACTGCCTTGACTCCCGCGACAGAGAAACATTTTATAAAGAGCTCCAACAGGCGCTGTTTCCACACGGACAATCTCCTATGAACTTTTTTGTTGTGCATATTTCAATGTTTGGCGATCGAGGATTGAAAATAATGGCGGAAAAACCTTAGAAACAACCTTTTTATCCTACTGAATATTTCAAAACACGAACACCGACGAAACGATCGTTTAATGTTTACTATTTTAATTAACGGTTTGTATATCTTTTACGAAGGATAATGTAAAAATTGTTATTTTCGTCTTATTTTCATCCATAAGAGAAATATAGTTATAAGGACGTAGAAAATAGAGATATAGTATTACGAAAGAAGATATCCAGAGAAAACGACAGAACTTTCCGCAGGACCTAATACTTCACGGTTTGTCTGATCTAGACAGAGCGTTTCCCCTTGAGATCTTATATCTCCTTTCTCTCGTATACTTCAACTTGGATAAGTCAATCACATCCAGCAATGCTTTATTATAGTTTCCATTATAGTATTTGTAGTATTATAATATTACATTTTCGTTAAACTTTATATTAATATGAATTAAGTTACTAAGCTTTCAGAGTTACTTTATAGTACTTTCACGTTAATAAAAATCATCAGTAAAATTTGTCACGAAATGCATAGAATACGAATAAAACAAAGTAACCTAACTCAAATCTAACCTCAATTGTTGTAGTCGCGTATAATCCGATAATACAAACTGAAGATCGAAAAATGAAATAGATAGATATAAATTGAAAGAAACGCCTGATACGAAGCAATCCGATATAAAAATACATTGCTCGAAACAATCAGAGGATCACGTTCCCAAACAAATGCAGAGTATTAACCAATACCAAAAAAAAGCATAATATAAACGTGATTTAGTTGTATTTGCGTTCTTACTCATTTTTACGTGATATTTGATTCGCATACGACACATGTTACATCTTTGTCAAGTGGTAAAAGTATTTGAATAACTAATTTTCTGATTATATTTAGCAACGTGTTTGCGTTAAGAAAGCGTGTTATCAATAGATGGAGACAAAAAAAATTCTGATAAGGTTACTCACATGTCTCTGATGGACCGATGTAATGTGCGTAGCACACGTAATCCTCGTCAAAACGTTGACAAAAACCTGCACACACTCGGAGCACTGATCGCAGAGCACACCAAAAACCAGTTCACTTCAGTCGAATAATCGCACGATACATCTAGAAACTACGCCCTACGATCCCATTCAGGAGATCGAGAGAATATTACAGTCACTTGGTCTCCATCGTGTCGTTTCGTCTCGTCCGCACCAGCTTTATAATAAGTTCATCCTCTCCTTCTTTTCTCTTCACCATTCCCTCCGCCACTGTTTATCTCTGCCTACAAAACAATATTTCATGTATAGTAGACAACATAGCAATCACATATGTTCATTATAGATATATTAATATTATAAGCATTAAAAAGAAAGAAAAAGAAAAATCGTGAAAAGAGAGTATAATGCGCCGTCGCGACGCATACGTCTTTTTTATAGCGTCTGCAATAATTATACGCGCGAAAGAACGAGCAACGCCAATGTCCTCATCGTTTCCCGCGTGTAATACAGAGAACCATACATTTTCTCACTACAGTATTATTAAAATTTCAAAATGTTTTGTATAATACATTTATGAAAAGTTTTTGTGAATGTTGATATACTTTCGTGAACCATTCGTACATTCGCACGAGTACAAGTAAAAAGATTTGTCAACAACGATACGACAGAAACGACACGTATCGCTTATCGTCTACAATAATAATACGCACGAAAACATAATAATAACATAACAATATATTTCAAAACAAAACACTTACTACACGAGTATATATCTATGCGTTGAATCATTACAAACAAACATTGGAATGAAAGATATTAGAAAAATTCATCAACAAAAATACGACAACTGACGACAACACACGCGTCCTTCGTTTATAATATATTTGAAGATGGAGAATGTTTCCCGCGTATCAACACAAGGGACTTACTATGTAGATCGTGTCCGAACGCCACGATTCCTGTACTCGCCCCACCGCAGGTTCCTGGTCGTTAATCGCGCCGCCCATCTCCCATCACGTTAAAACGCGCACCTCGAGAACGTAAGTCCAGAAAAATCGCGGAACGAGAATCGTTCCGCCGCGAGGTGGCCACGAAACGAGGTTAATAGCACTCGAGATCCTTCACACAGGCTGACTCCCTCAGACACGTCGTTCCTGATCAGCTGCACTAAAATTATCTACGCGAATTCGTCAGTATCCACGCGATAAGCAGCAGAAGGTAAACGAGTGTGTAGGATGAACGATTACGAGGCACAGAATATCCCCGTGAACGTCAATTTTCACCAACTGCAGGGACGGCACTTATAGTAACCCACTTTCCAGCGACATCGTTCTATTCCATTATGATTTGCTTCAGAGATTCACGATATTCTTCGAAACATTTCTTACTTCCCGTACGATCATTCGTAACACGTATAAGATGGCACAGAGGTCGAATTCCACGTCCACGAATTTTCTCAATTTTTATCACCGTCACACTTCGAGACGACCAGCTGACAGCATCGAGGATTAACAGAAAAACAGCCCTCGCCTTGCTCTATTTAACGTCAACTTTTAAGAGATCATCTTCCAGGAATTATCTCTTCGTACACTGTTTACGATCGTCTCTCGATTCGAACAATAATTCGATTAACATCATGAACGATACAATTGGATGCGAAATACGAAAACAGGGACCGTGTAATGAGAATGGTGCACACATCGAATAACCTCGCGCAGCCAAAATGGTGGACGACACTCCCGTGTTCTGCTTTAACTCGGTCGCCTGCCGCGTCCTCTTCTTGCGGCTAATAATCGTCGATCGTTTAAACACAGCTCTTAGATAGAACCTAGTAACACAGGATGTCGAATAGAATCACACTATCGAACAGCGAGATGGAACGATGAGATATGATCAAAGTATAGAGTGCACTGGAACCGCCTTCTGGTGCACAACACAACACAGCACCTCCGTACATGTAAAGTGGACCACCCGGCTGGCGCCTTCTCGTATCCGTTTCCGCGATTACACGTCCGCTCACGAATGTCCGTTAGTGGTTAGGAAACGAGTCGTAAGGTCCAAAAAGGGCCTTGGCCCAGTCACCTGATCGTGGCGTGGAAAAAAGCTCCACGAAAGACGGCAGCGTCGACAGGCTCCTCGCTGAGGGCATTCCAGCGCAGGCAGGGTGGACCGAAACGAACACCGCGCCATCTGCCAACTAAAACGTTCACCCGACGACTGGCATGGCCGCGCAACCAACCCTCGCGTCAATAACAATCCAATTGAACATGACGCGTGTTTTCGTCCCACCGTTCGCATCGTGGCATACCAATGCGATCCTTTTTTCTGCTGGCTCTCATCATATCTAGAACGACAACGAACCAACAAGATCGAAATATTTTCGCCGCATCTGAAACTCCGCGTATTTTCGTACGTTTTCGATTAACCGCGCACCAAACTGTAGGGGGCAGCTGCGCGATTTGGACTGAGCGCAACTTCGCATGGGAACCGCGACCCCACGGCGGAAATGCACGAGACCGTACGAAGCGCGGCTTCCTGAATAGTCTTATCGAACGTCGAGACACCTGCGGGTGATATTGCGAAATTCAAACAGACTCTGCCGTCGATCGAAGGGGTGGACACTATCATATGGTCAGACAGTGACCTGTTAGTATAGAATGAAATAAATGGACATTCACTCACTATCATGAAATAAATATTAGAGTAAATAAAAATTTAATTTTCAACGAGTATTTTAATTTCCCAGCAGTTTTTCGTTTAATTGCAATTAATATTTTAGTATTTATTTAGTAACTGCGTTATTGAGTTCGGTACCCGTAATGAAAATTTACTTTTATGTGCATAATTCGATTAAATAAGTAAATGTATATGTATAATTTATAAATAATAAATAGAGGAAAGAGACCTGTTTAGCGAATCTATTACTATGCATGCATAGTCTCGTAACGTTTAAAATTCCAGTCACGCATTCCTTCTTCTTCTTCTTCTTCTTCTCCGATGGATACCGAAAATTCCTCTTCTTTAGATACCTGAAACATTCGTTTAAGATCTTTTCCTTGCTAAAAAACGAAAAATATTTTTGTTTATTATTATTGAAAAGAGAAAAATAGTAATTAGAGAACAGCTATTTATAATTAAATATATGCGTTCTGTATATTTTTGAACCACAAATACATAAAAATCTGTAATCCAATAAACGTAATATTTGTTCAATTTATTACACATCAGAATTTTGTTAACATTTAAATATGACATATGAAGAAAAAAATAATAAAAAATTAAATCCGGTGAGGCATAAAACTCTATTAATAACACATACAGGTTCTTCGATCATAGACCGGAGATAATTTAACTCGTTATCCTTCTCCAATTGCCACTGCCTACACTCTTGACATCTTCTATAATTCAATAACCAAAATCCAAGATAAGTGACAGGGTCGCAAGGTTTTCTTGCTACAATTTCCTTGATTCCCATCTTCAATGGCAACTTAAAATACTTTCTTAACCATTTACCATCAAAAGATAGTTCTACTTCATCTGTTAAACTTATAGAACATAGTGTTTCACTTTCTTCTTCTAGCATTTTTTCTTCAGTATCATCTTATAATATAATGTAATCATATAATGTAATTATCTTATCATAATATTAAGTGTTATCTACTTTTCCAATACTTCATAATATACTAATAGTGAAATTAATCATCGTAAATGTACCTGAACGTATGATATTTAATTTATTACAGACTTTTGTAAGAGTTTCATCAACTTTTCTATCATTATCGTCGTAATCTTTAGAAGTTTTCTTAATTTCATTATTCATTTCATCACATTTTCCTGAGATTGTAATTCGAGGTAAACAACCTAATTGACTACGATTTGAATGCAGTATTGTCAACATCTCTTTCGCCGTTACTCTACTGGTGACATAATACACAGCTAAATTGTACTTTTTATGATAAAATGAAAATAAAATATGCGATTTCCTCCAGTGTATGTTAATATAATTAATTGTAAGCAATTAAACCACTGTCTGTCCACGTTAAAATTATCCAAATTGAGTTCATTTTACCTTTTGTTCTTATGAATGTAAACTTTCTGTTCAATTTTCTTCATAAAAGAGTTTAAAGGATCTGGAATACTTGTATCGCTTGACAGAGACTGACCTTTTTTCATTTTGGCCGATCTTTATTCTGAAATGTATAAAATATTTTAAAAATCAATCAAATAAGAAAAGATTTAATATAATTAATTATCGAATTTAATTACAACTATGAACATTATTTACATGTATATACATTGAATTTGCAGTGAAACAAGGTTGAATCGCAATTTTCGCTTAACCAATTTAATACCAATCTCATTTAACAAATATATAAGGTGAACTTAACATAAAAGTGTTATAATTAGTTTTGTCAAGAATTATCATAAATATTCTTTTTATAAGAGAATTCTATCCATTTTATAAAGAAATTAATTAGAAGTGGAGAGACTCTTGTTACTTCCACTGTTATCTTCTCTGATTCTTAAGAATACATCTCATAACACCTTGCATAATGTCTACAATTGATAAACTGACTTGAAACGCGCCCGTACGTCAATTTTTGCATATCAAATGATTGTAATCGTACTACAGTGTTCTCAAATTATACACTGTATCCACGACGATACTAGCTTCACACATCGTCTTCCATGCGTCTGCAATAAATTTCGAAACAGTAGTTCTTAATATTGTTATTAGCTATTTGTGACGTGATATTGCGATAACGATGCAGAACTGTCAATCACTGCTAATGAATGTTTACGTGATCTGATGTTTTTCAGAAATTTCATACCGTATTCCGATTCTAACCAGATGAGTATAATCAAAGATAAGAAAAATGTAACCACAGAAATTTCCAAGATAAGAGCTTTTTCATGCGCCCACGCTGAGAAGACAAACACATGTGGCATACATAAGAATCAAACTTTTACACACGGGGCATAAATATATCAAGGATCTTATCGGGATGCAAATCTTACGATCTCGACTGGTGTCTTCCTGCTATAAGTTTCATGAATTATATGAGTCAGTTCGGATAATTTCATCCAACCTGGCAACGCAACCATTACATCCTGCACATCTCGTCTGATACCAAGAATCAAGATGTCTATTGAAAATCCAAAGAAAGATGCGGATAAAAAGATCACGATCTGGCCACAGTGGCTAGCCACGTGTACACGTAAGTATTACTAAAATTAATTTTTAGTCGATGCTTAAACTTGAGAAGAACCTGGCATTTAGAAAGCGAAAATCGTTGTCTGAAAGTTCACAAACGCGATGTTTGCATTAAACTTGATCAAGACGATTTAATACAATCTCTGGTGTACATCAAAATACGCCGTATACCGTACATCAAGGTGTCTATATAAGCTATGTCTATGAATGAGCTAATGAAATTACTCTCGCATCCGTTGACACAACTGTTTCATGGCCGTTTGTGACAGTCAGCTTAGCTGTTATCGGAAGTGGTCTCGCGAATGGTTGGGCATCGCCGTACTTGGCTCAAGTGACATCAACGGAAGCGAACATACCTTTGAAACTGACAGATACCGAAGCGTCCTGGGTAGCCTCCCTTTTAAATCTTGGTCGCCTGGCTGGGGCTTTGCTCAGTGCACTGTGTCAAGGTAAGACCGTTTCTTCATTATCAGAAAGAAGATTCGTCTGGCCACATCTACTAATTTATTCTCTCCAATCACATCGCAAACATAAATGACCTTGAAAATTGTATCTAATATATTTAATACTAAATACTTGTTTCATTTAGACTGTTCAGTATACCAGATATGTCCGATAACTTTGATAAACACATATGTAGTTAGTAGTTGACCCGATCGATACTCTCTTGCAGCACACGTCCAAGTGACCAAGCAAGGCAAACAATGGTGATCAACATTGTTAATCGAGAATTGAATAAGAACAAGGCAGCCACGACTCAGCACTCGTAGAAAAACATGATACAAAATTGTGGTACGTAAAAAAGTAAACGCAGGAGAATAATTGTAATATTGATAGAGAACCGTTGATAGAGAATCATTGAGAAATGTATTTCCGATCTTTAATCAAAGATTTAGAGGAGATGTAAAACAACTCGATTAAAAATCTCCGCTATATATATGACTGAGTGATATGTGACTGAGTTGTGGTGATCTTGTTCTCAGGTAAATGTAGCTTTAACATATCACAACATCATCTTCAGAGTATATTGGACGAAAAAAGGTACTTCTGCTTGGTGGGGTACCATTGACCGCAAGCTGGATATTCAGCATTTGTGCTACATCAGTCATGTGGCTCTACATCTCTAGATTCTGCTCGGGAATCGGATCGGGAATGATGTGGGCTGCATTGTCCTTGTATCTAAGCGAAATCGCCAATCCGAAAATTCGTGGGTCACTGGTAAATTCTTATTAACTCTTGTATCTTACAATACATAAGCAAAATGAATGAAAAATACTTTATATTATTGAAACAACTGTTCATAATTTTTATCAAGAAGTATTGTCTAAACTCCTATATCGTATATCAATTAAATTAATTAAACCGGTCTAAAGTAATATCTTAAAATAACCTTCTTTTTATCTATATGAATATTTTGAATAAGATTTCTTATCCGATAAAGCTATAACTGTGGTCACGTCTTCAGATATCCATGAACGTGAATGCATCTTCCGTTGGTATGTTCTTGGGCAATGCAATGGGTCCTTATCTGTCCATGGAGATGTTCGGCTACGTGAGCCTCGTTCCGAGTATCCTCTTCATGATCCTCTTCAGTTTGATACCCGAATCACCCTACCATTACCTCCTCCACGGAAATATCGACAAGGCTGAGGCATCCTTGAAGTGGTTTAGGCGAGAATCTGACGTCAAAGCGGAGATGCGAGATCTTCAAGAATTCGTCGACGGAGCTGAAACTAATATTTTCCTAAAGTTGAAGGAGTTTCTCATGCCAAGTACTCGACGATTTTCTTTTTTACTTCAAATATTCCCAGAAAAGTTAACGACGGAAGAATTCATCGTTTACAAGAGAACAAGTTTAATTTGTTCCAGAAATTCCGTGTTTCGTTACTAACACTTCGTCCCGATATAGTTATTAAATATTTGAGATTGTTTCCGCGAAAATTAATATCGTCAAGTTATACGTTCGTCAAACCTATTAAACATGGTATTTCTGATAGTTTAGTTTCCTCTTACGATTTTCTCGAAACTAATCTCGAACAACTTTAGTAAGCTTCGTGCCCCTTTCTGTTCTCTTCGTAATGAAAATTTTAAGTACTCAACTTAAGAAACTAATAACGAACGAAACGATCAATCCCGAATTTTTCTCTATTTTATTTCAGGTAATTTAAAGAAACCTCTCGTCATAATTGGTGTCTACGTGTTCTCCTACGTGAGTGGACACAGTGCACTGAGCTCTTACGCAGAAATAATCCTGATAAAAAGCAGAATTGCCGTAAAACCAAGCTTAGTAGTGACGATCCTTGGATTCTCTACAATCGTAGCTGGCTTGGCATCTATGTTTCTAGTTGACAAATTTGGTAGAAAATGTTTCTTGATAATGTCTGGTATAGGAACATCGATATCCTTGGCACTTTTAGGGTTGCATTTTCATCTCCTTTCGTTAGAATACGATCCTAACAGCTTGACGTGGTTACCAATAGTCGCGTTATTAACTTTTAATCTCTCCATGTCTTGTGGATTACTACCGATTCCAAGCACACTCTTAGGTGAAATGTTCACTGCAAATATGAAGAACATGGCCTCCTTATTCGTGAGCTCCAGTAACGCTTTGCTTTCTTTCGCGAGTGCAAAATCTTATCAACCTTTCCTAGATTTAGTCGGTGACAAATTTGTGTATTGGACTTACAGTATTTGTGTGTTATTTTCCGCACCGTATGTTTATTTTTTAATCCCGGAAACGTCGGGAAAGAGTCTCATAGAAATCCAACGATCGATAAAAAAGTGATAGCGCATTAAACACTTCTTTCAATTTCACAACAGCTTTATCTTGCCTAAAAAGGATAGATCATTGTAAGATGAACAAAAATCATAAGACTATAACTTGTACTATTTATAAAATGCAAGTTAATTGTAAGCTATTGTATAGTTATTTTAAGACACATTCATCCTTTGTAATTTTTCATTCTATTATTTCATCATATATTTTGACAATATATATATATATATAAACAATATCCATAAATGAACTAAATTTGTTCAAATAAGTTATGTATTATTAAGTATTAACTATTGTACCTTTCATATTTCCATAAAACAAAACTTTATTTTTCACGATAACGATACCAAGGGAACGCGCAAATGCAAACTAACTTCTTCATACAGACTCTCCTAAACAATCTATTACTATACGATGTATGCTACGCATGGTTAGAGTTTCAACGTTAGAAGAATATTGTAGCAGTTTATATGTCGTTCCTACTACTTACAGCATCAATTATTAATCAGGTGATAAATCGAAAATAAACGAAATAAAAAAGAATACGTACAAAATGATGACATCAATATTGAAAATACTTCGATTGAAGAGGCAAAACGAATAAAATCGTATATTTAAGTATCTACTCTATAATATCGTTATAAAGAATTCCCTGCCGCAAAACTTTGTTAAGACATATACGAGGAAGGGTTTTACTCGCGGACACGCACCCAATTTCACATGAGGGGAGAAGATGAAAGAGCTATCTACTACATTCGATTACTACATACTACCGAATAAGATTTTCTGCAGCATAGTTGGAATATGGCCTATCGGAGAAAGAAGTTCGACATGTAGCAAAATATTTGCGTATTTCCGCTTAATAGTATCATTAATTGCAATCAGTAATTTCTTCGTGCCCGAGATTATGGCCGTAGCGTTCTACTGGGGCGATGTGGAAACCGTAATAGGTAAGTTCTGATAGAATTGACTCAAATTTGTCATTTTATTTTCTGGCAGCGTAACCAATCAATATATCTTCTTAAATTAGGGATAGGAAGCAATTTAATGTCAGCCACGCAGTTATTCTTTAAAATGATTTATTTAGTAGCGAGAAGAGAAAGAGTATACAGACTTTACAACGAAATACGAATTCTATGGGATTCTACCGATGATCCTAACGAAAGGAAATCTTACGAGCAAATCGCTTATCGAGCACGGATTGTTACGATCACTTTTTCTTCGTGCTTCCTATGCAATCTAATCACCTTCTCGATTGCTACGATTGCCGATTATTTTAGATTTGCATACAACGGCAACATCACTAACGACAATCGACATTTACCTTTTCTTGCCTGGTAAAGATCATCCTTCTCCACTTAAACTTCTCTCGTCGCTAACCACGAAAAAGACGGAAAAAGATATTACAATATTTAAATAAAATATTATCGTTAATCTAAATATAAAGAAGTTATATTAAAGAAGCTTAATTACAATTGTTTTTTTAACTTATTGTACCTAATGTCACTGTTAGGTACGGCACAGACATCTCGGCATCTCCCAAATTCGAAATCGCTTTCGCTGGTCAAGTCATGACAGCCATGATTGGACTTTCAGCAATCACAGCCATAGACTGCACGTTTATGACTATGATCCTACACGTGTCTGGACAATTTATACTTATCAAGACCTGGATTAATAAAATTGGATTTGAAATGAATCGTAAATCTATTTACATGGACAAGTTTGAGGAGGACCTATTTAAATGTATTCGTCATCACCAACGAATGATACAGTAAACATTTTTCTACTTCCAATCTCTTTCTTTCCGCAATTGCATTAATCAACTTTTCTCCTCCCCTATTAATATATTTCTTCAAATTCTTTTCATTTATGCTTCTGACGATGCTACTACTTATACAGCGTGGTAAATGATGTGAATAATTTGTTAACACCCATCATTTTCATGCAACTTCTTACAAGCGGACTAGAAATTTGTTTAAGTGGATACGTAATGCTCGATAACGGAACGAAAATTACCGACATACTGAAATTTACGTCTTATTTTATTTCCGTGACGGTACAACTACTTTTATGGTGCTGGCCCGGTGAAATTCTAGTCCAAGAAAGTCAAGAAGTTGGGCAGGTGGTCTATTTCAGCGTACCATGGTATAATTTACCTCCAATTTATCGAAACCACGTTTGCCTTATGATAATTAGGGCACAACAATATTGCAGCATCACGGCATTAACTTTCAAAGTGTTATCTATTCAAACATTAACGGTTGTAAGTAATAATTTGATAATGTTAACATTTGAGACATGCAACAGCCTAGAAATGGTCAAAATATAAAACTCTATGTTAAAATCAAGAAAAATCAATTTCTGCAAAACTAAAATAAAAATATGAAGATCAAAATATAAATTTGATTTCAGGTATTCAACACAGCTACCTCGTATTTTACTGTGTTACAACAAATGCAACAAAACTAAATTCCAACGAAAACAGTCAAATGTTCATCTATAGCGTAGTACTCTCGTACGACAGTTCACAAAGTAGTCTGTAATAGAAAGTGTAAATTTCTAAGTCATATTGTATCTGATATTCCATAATCGAATGTAGATATTGCTCATAGATTGTTATCCTTTGGAATTCTACAGATGTATTTCCATCTTCTTTCATTGAAATAATTATAAACTTTTAATTTATTCATATCCTTCTTCTGAACGCTGGCGATTCCAAGCACATATTTGGGTAAAATTTTTACTAATTTAAAAAATCTCATGAACATAATCCTTCTGCTCGAGAATTCTAACACTTGCATTATTTTTATTACGTTATATCCCGTTTTATTAGCAAAATTGAATTAAAAATAAAGTAAACTAATTTAAATATGTTGTTATTGCTAAGAACTGTTCCTTATTCTGCCTTTGAAGATAATATCACAAAGAAGTAGAAACGAAGACAAATTCTTCTATACTATTTCTTTCAACAGTCTTCTGTACTGTATTTCGACCGTGTATGTACCAAACATGATTGAAGATTCAACTATGTTACATAAGAAACCATTATATCCATTTAGGTAATGTCCCCTCTACTTACAATATAGACTATTCATCAAACTACAAATTAGAAGTAAGGGGGGCAAAATAAAGGGGGACATATTGCAGAATAACATTAATATTGAATATGCGTCGAGCGAAGGGAAAACGGAAATAAATCCTTATATTTTAACGTCTGGTCTATAATATTGTCATAAAGAATTCCCTACCGGAAAACTTTGTCAGGACATACGAAACACGGTTTCATTCGTAGACACGCATCCAATTTCGTATCAAGGGAAAACATGAAAGAACTATCTAATACATCGATCGATTATTACATACTACCGAATAGGATCTTCTGTAGTATGGTTGGAATGTGGCCTATCGAAGAGAAAAGTTCGACGTGTAGCAAAATATTCGCATATATCCGCTTGATATTTGCACTAATAGCAATCAATAGCGTTTTTGTGCCCGAAATTATGATGATAGTATCGAGTTGGGGCGACATAACGATCCTAGCAGGTAAGCCTCAGTAAAATTGACTTATATCTCACATTTCTTCGAACAAACTTCTATCTTGTGGCAGCGTATTAAATTAAATTCCTTCTCGAATTAGGAGTAGGATGTGTTTTAACCACTGTCGGACAACTGTTGTTCAAAATGATTTACCTAATAGTGAGAAGAGAAAAATCATGTAGACTTTACTATGAAATACGAAGTTTATGGGACACTGCTAACGATTCGAAGGAAATGCAGTCTTACGTAGAATTCGTTTATTGGGCACGAATTTGTACGATAGTTTTTTACTCGTCCTGCATGTGCAATGTGATCACTTTCTCCATTGCTGGAGTTGTTGATTATTTTAGATTCGAATACAATGCAAGCAGTACAGATAACAACCGACATTTACCCTTTGTTGTTTGGTAAACATCATCCTTTTCTACTTATATTTCCTTTGTCGTTGATCATAAAGTACAATGAATAGAAATATAGCTGCTGCAATATTTAAATCATAAAATATTTGTTATCGATAAGGATTATCTTATTTTATTTAGGTATAAAATTTATTATTTCTACTTTTTATTATACTTAATCTCATTATTAGGTATGGTACAGATATTTCAGCATCTCCTAAATTCGAAATCGCTTTCATTTGTCAAATTCTATCATCCATGGTTTGCGCTACTACAATCTCTGGCTTGGATGCTTCATTTATGACCACGATTTTGCACGTGTCTGCTCAATTTAGACTAATCAATACCTGGATCAGTAATATGGGAATTGAAATAAATTGCAATCCAAATTACACGCGAAAGATAAAGATAGAACTAATGAGATGCATTCGCCATCATCAACGAATGATACAGTAAATATTTTCCTACTTCTAACCCCGTTGTATTTGCAATTTTATTAATCAATTTTTTTCTATCAATATTTTTTATTACCGTTAAATCATACCGATTCCTGTCTAATTTGTGTCTTTGACAATACTACTACTTTTATACAGTGTGGTGAACGAAGTGAATAATTTGTTAACACCCATCATTTTCATGCAAATTCTTACGAGCGGGATAGAAATTTGTTTAAGTGGATATGCAATGCTAGATAGCGGGACAGCAAAAGCCGATCTAGTGAAATTTATATCTTATTTCATTTCCATGGGGATACAGCTCTTATTGTGGTGTTGGCCTGGTGAAATTCTCGTTCGAGAAAGCCAAGACATAGGACATGTGGTTTATCTCAATGTACCGTGGTACGATTTACCACCAATTTATCAGCAACATCTTTGCCTTATGATTGTTAGGGCGCAACAATATTGCAGTATTTCAGCATTAACTTTCCAAACATTGTCTATCCATACATTGACAGCTGTGAGTAATTTAATCAAAATATTGAACTGTGTTGAATTTAAAAATTAATATTTTTACGTTGACAAAAGATTTAAAAAATTTGATTTCAGGTATTCAATACAGCTGCCTCATATTTTACTTTATTACGACAAATACAAGAAAAGTAAACTTCAAAGAGATAAGGAGGGCAATCTATGATTTCGCTCATATTAAAAACAATTCCCTTATAAAACAGTTGGATGTACATCCATAAACGCGTAGCATCTTCGTACAATTAGTTTGTAATTAACAAAACGAGTAAATTTTCATTTCCTAGCGTACCTGATATTATTTTTCAATCGAATGTAGATTTTCTTTTATTCAAGCAATTCGGTCTCTGTCGAGATTATTTACGTTATTTACATTACATAATGTTTACGTAGAACTTCAGCATAATATCCATTTTATTGATTTAAATCGATAGATTACAGCCCTCCAAGATACTACGGATTTTATCTTCTATTTCGATGCTCAAGATGAAGATACATTTCGCTTAACATCAGGGTTAAAGGTGGCATGCCGTGTGTTAGAACAATTGCTACTGCTGTTGGGTCTTATGGAACAACACAATTACCCAGGAAACTAAGGAGTTGGGTGAAATTTAGCGGATATCTGTGCCGATTATTGTCAAATGGGACTTTAGCTAGTTCCAACATTTCTGTAATTTTAGCTGTCTTCAGGATACTGATTTTTCTCCTTTTGTTGCTTCCATATTTTCTTTTCTTTTGAAACGGTTTAGATTCCTTGAAAATGACCAGATTCTGTATGATTGAATCATTGTTGTCTACGGGAGTGTTATTGATTCCGGTATCATTGTCATCCGTAAGAACTTATAATGTGATTGAAGCTTACGTAGATGTAGACTGTGCTCTTGTTTGGTATGATTTGGCACTTGAGATAAGGAAAATTCCTCTATTATCTGGGATAGCTGGGGAACGCTGCTATTCTGTGACGGAATGTTAGTCTTATTTTTTTCTTCAGTCTTGGTAGATCCTGGAATGTTATCAATTGCGTACTCTCCCTTCGGCAATCGCTTGGCTATATGTCCTTCGTTACAGCTGAAGGGGATTACAGTTTGTCTGTAAATGCGAATATTCTATAGAGATTCCATAGTATGTGATAGAATCTTTGTGATGTTCCTGGGTTGACGTATAATTTTCTTCTGGTGCTCAAAATGTGTGAGAAATCCGATTCGTGATATATGATATTTTGGAAGTGATTCAAATATTATTTCTTTTAGAGGCATTCACTAGACTATTCTAATTGGGAATTGTCGGAGATACATCTAAAAAGATGATTCGTTGAGATAAAGAGATAAGTGATTTTAGTTCGATGTTTGCGCTGTTTATGTTCATACTTTTATATTTGGTCGCTAATTCAGTGGCTATCTTTGCAGAATCTAAGTAGAGACATGCCCTTGCATTTGAGATGCGTAAGATGAACCTAACTGCGTTTTGGATCCTATTATATTGACAATAACATTTGCATAGGCTTTAACCGGCATACCTCCTGTTGCTTTCAATACTATGGCCCGCTTAGGGTACAACAATATTGTAGTATCACAGCATTACCTTTTAAAATGTTATCTATTCAAACATTAACGGCAGTGAGTAACCATTTACTTATTTTAAGAATGAGATATGCAACATGATATGATAATTAGGGCACAACAATATTGCAGCATCACGGCATTAACTTTCAAAGTGTTATCTATTCAAACATTAACGTAAGTAATAATTGTAAGTAATAATTGTAAGTAATAATTTGATAATGTTAACATTTGAAACATGCAACAGACCAGAAATGGCCAAAATATAAAATTCTATGTTAATATAAAAAAAAATCAATTTCTGCAAAACTAAAATAAAAATATGAAGATCAAAATATAAATTTGATTTCAGATATTCAACACAACTGCCTCGTCCTTTACTGTGTTACAAAAAATGCAACAAAACTAAATTCCAAAGTAAACAGTCAAATGTGCATCTATAGCGTAGTACCCTCGTACAACAGTTCAAAAAATAGTCTGTAACAGAAAGTGTAAATTGCTAACACATACTGTACCTGATATTCTATAATCGAATGTGAATATTGCCCATAGATTGTTATCCTTTCCAATTTTACAGTTACATTTTTATCTTCTTTCATTGAAATACTTATTAACTTTTAATTTATCCACGTCTTCTAAATGCCGATACCAAGCACACTTTTAGATGAAATTTTCACTACAAATATCATGAACATGATTCTCCTACACGTAAGTTCTAACAACACTTGTATTACTTTTGTTACGTTATATCTCATTTTATTATTATGTGAAATTGAACTAAAAATGGACACAATTAATTTAAATATGTTATTATTGCTAATAACTGTTCCTTATTCTGTCTTTGAAGATAACAAAAAGAAGTAGAAACGAAGACAAATTCTTCTATACTGTTTCTTTCAACAGCCTTCTATACTGTATTTTGACTTTGTATATATTAAACATGACTGAATATTCAATTATGTTGCATAAGAAACCATTATATCAATTTAGGTAATGTCCCCTCTACTTACAACATAGACTATTCATCAAACTATAAATCAGAGGTAAGAGAGACAAAATAAAGGGAGACATATTGCAGAATATCATTAATATTGAATATGCGTCGAGCGAAGGGAAAACGGAAATAAAACCTTATATTTTAACATCTGGTCTATAATATTGTCATAAAGAATTCCCTACCGGAAAACTTTGTCAGGACATACGAGACACGGTTTCATTCGTAAACACGCATCCAATTTCGTATCAAGAGAAAACATGAAAGAACTACCTAACACATCGATCGATTATTACATATTACCGAATAAGATCTTCTGTAGTATGGTTGGAATGTGGCCTATCGAAGAGAAGAGTTCGACGTGTAGCAAAATATTCGCATATATCCGCCTGATATTGACACTAATAGCAATCAATAGCGTTTTTGTGCCCGAAATTATGATGATAGTATCGAGTTGGGGCGACATAACGATCCTAGCAGGTAAGCCTTAGTAAAATTGACTTATATCTCACATTTCTTCTAACAAACTACTACCTTGTGGCAGCGTATTAAATTAAATTCCTTCTCGAATTAGGAGTAGGATGCGTTTTAACCACGATCGCACAATTGTTGTTCAAAATGATCTACCTAATAGTGAGAAGAGAAAGATCATACAGACTTTACTATGAAATACGAAGTTTATGGGGCACTACTAACGATTCGAAAGAAATGCAGTCTTATATACGGCTCGCTTATTGGGCACGAATTTGTACGATAGCTTTTTATTTATCGTGCATGTGCAACGTGATCACTTTCTCCATATCTGGAGTTGTTGATTATTTTAGATTCGAATACAATGCAAGCAGTACAGATAACAACCGACATTTACCCTTTATTGTCTGGTAAATATCATCCTTTTCTATTTATATTTCCTTCGTCGTTGATCACAAAGTGAAATAAATAAAAATATATCTGCTGCAGTATTAAAATCATAAGATATTTGTTACCGATATGGATTATTTACTTTATTCAGACATAAAATTCAGTATTACTAATTTATCATACCTAAACACGTTATTAGGTATGGTACAGATATTTCAGCATCTCCTAAATTCGAAATCGCTTTCATTTGTCAAATTCTATCATCCATGGTTTGCGCTACTACAATCTCTGGCTTGGATGCTTCATTTATGACCACGATTTTGCACGTGTCTGCTCAATTTAGACTAATCAATACCTGGATCAGTAATATGGGAATTGAAATAAATTGCAATCCAAATTACACGCGAAAGATAAAGATAGAACTAATGAGATGCATTCGCCATCATCAACGAATGATACAGTAAATATTTTCCTACTTCTAACCCCGTTGTATTTGCAATTTTATTAATCAATTTTTTTCTATCAATATTTTTTATTACCGTTAAATCATACCGATTCCTGTCTAATTTGTGTCTTTGACAATACTACTACTTTTACACAGTGTGGTAAATGATGTGAATAATTTATTCACACCCATCATTTTCATGCAAATTCTTACGAGCGGAATGGAAATTTGTTTGAGTGGATATGCAATGCTCGATAACGAAGCAAAAATTACTGATATACTGAAATGCACATCTTATTTTATTTCCGTGACGGTACAACTACTTTTATGGTGCTGGCCCGGTGAAATTCTTATCCAAGAAAATCAAGAAGTTGGGCAGGTTGCTTATTTCAACATACCGTGGTACAATTTACCGTCAATGTATCAGCAACACCTTTGCCTTATGATTGTTAGGGCACAACAATATTGCAGTATTTCAGCATTAACTTTCCGAACGTTGTCTATCCATACATTAACGACTGTGAGTAATTTAATCGAAATATTGAACTGTGTTGAATTTAAAAAATAATATTTTTACGTCGACAAAAATTGATTCTTACGAGATTATCAAGCAGAGAAGTGAAGATTTGAAAAATTTAATTTCAGGTATTCAACACAGCTGCCTCGTATTTTACTTTATTACGACAAATACAAGAAAAGTAAACTTCAAAGAAATAAGAGAGGCAATCTATGATTTCACTCGAATTAAAAACAATTCCTATCAAAAACAGTCGAATGTGTATCCATAATAATATCCGTAGCATCTTCGTACAATTAGCCTGTAATTAATTAAAAGAGTAAATTTTAATTTCTTATCATACCTGACATTATTCTTCAATCGAATGTAGATGTTGCCTATAATATCCAATCTAAAAACCCTCGTCAATCGTGGAATACTAAACAATCGTATGTATTAATTAATTCGTTATAGAAAGCACATATTCGCATGCAGAAATATAAAAGAATTCATCGTACCTCTTTTCAAAAGGAAAAAGTAGTGCTTCTTTTTTAACACTTTTCAAAGAATAAACCCAATACATAGCACGAATAAAAATGATCTCACTATATTTTTATAGTGGCAACATTGATATTTGACGTTTATATTTTGCGGGAAAACTTCATTGCATTTGAATTTTGAATTTTAACAGTTTTCATCAGCCGGTCTAACCTAATCTGGTAATGTTAAGAAATATGTTGTAATTTATGTTATTTTTCGTAGAGACTATTAGTCAACAAAGGTTTAACAGTTTTATAGCTGTTCGTTTCACGACTTGTATTTCACTAATGAAGAGAACACGATCAACTTTAAAGACACATTCTGTCGAAGAAAGAAACATTGATGATATCGACACAGATGAAATGAAAACCAAATCAAAGGTTTACTATTAATATCTGATTTTTAAAAAATATTATAATTACTTTTTTTTAAATAAATTGCTGATTTTTTTCTTCTGTATCTATTTATAACTGCTTTTATTAAGAACAATATAAATTCTATAACAATAATGTAACTTTCTTTTGTAACATTCTCATACATAAAATGAACATTTTTATTAGGGTATGAAAGAGGATTCAATGATGCAAAATAAAAATTTTAAAGATAAAGAACTATCTAACACAGCAGAAACATTGAAACCACCAGTAGAAAATGTTCAGAATCTGGAACAGAAACAAACAAATAAACTCAACTTTAAAAGTTTGAGAGATAGTAGGTTTCTTTAAAACAATAGCTATATATTATATTTGATGCATACTTTTACATGATGTATACATCTAGGGAGTAAAGGGGTTGACGAAGAACTTCAACCAAATATACCTCCTCCAAAAAGTAAACCTAGAGCAGTGGTAGACCTTAAAATGATGAAAGAAGAATTAAAACAATTGGAAGATCCACCATTGACTGCATGGGAAAAAGAAATATGTTCAAATAGATTGCCATATTCATTTTTCGATTGTCCTTGTGAAGAATTAGCACAAAATTTATTAGGTAATATTGCAAATTATCTAATTCTCTTAACTATTCAACTTATACAATATACATTATAAGTATGCAGTATTCATGTATGTTTATATATTCAGGGAAAGTACTAGTTCGCTGCCTAGAAAATGGTACTATTTTAAAAGGTAGAATTGTTGAAACAGAAGGATATTTAGGAGTAATTGATAAAGCATCACATACTTATCAAAATAAAGTTACTCCTCGTAATATACCAATGTATATGCCACCTGGTACTATATACATATATATGACATATGGAATGTATCATTGTTTCAACATATCTAGTCAAGGTGAGTGAAAAATGGAAAAGTATCAAAAGTAAAAGAATTAGATACAGAATGTAGTATTTTACACAAAATATTTAGAGTCAGGAGCGCATGTATTAATAAAAGCAGTAGAACCTATGCTTGGCCTTGATTATATGGAATTATTAAGAAATATGCAGACAAAAGAAAATAAAAAAGAAAAGGAAATTGTAAAAAATGTTCAAAATTTTAAAAAGTATGAACTTTGTAACAATCCAACCAAGATTTGTACAGCTTTTGTTATTGATGAAGATATCTTCAACCAGAAAAAGATTTATGAATGTAGTGATTTGTGGATAGAATATGATCCTTATATAAAGTCAACTACTATTGTAGCAGCAAATTCTGATGATTCAAACAATAATAAAGAGAAAGTGTGGAGATATTATGTGTTAGGAAGTTCTAGTGTTAGTCATAGAGATATTAAATCTGAAGAACATGCATATACTATTTAACACTTTCCATCCTTTGTATTTCATATTCTTCAATAAAGAAATATCCTGGTAAGATTTTAGGTGAAGGGTGTGCTGTTTTAATAAGGGCAGTCGAACCCTTAGAAGGTATTGAGTATATGACTAATCAACGAACTTCAAAGAGATCATCGAGTGCACCTAAAAAGTTATTAAAAGATTTAAAAGAACATGAATTATGTAATGGCCCATCAAAGTTATGTATGGCTTTCCAGCTGCATAAAAATCATAGTAAATATTCCTTATGCTCTTGGAAAGGTTTATGGATCGAAAATGGGGAAATAGAGAAATTCAATATTGTTAAATGTCGCAGAATAGGAATAGATAACTATGGAGAAGAATGGACAAATAAACCATTACGGTATTATATTTACGGGAATAGAGCCGTGAGTAAACGGAATAAGGAAGCAGAGAAGTATTTGGAGCTGAATTAAATTACAGCTAATATAATGTATCGAATATATTTAAAATTAGTATTTTTCAATATAGTTTAACACATTACGGATATTTATATTTCTGTATACATATAAGCTGATACATACAAAATGGTGAAATACATAATCTATATTATTTTAAGATTATATTCGAACTTGTAATGTTTTAGATTACAATTTTTAATGCATTTATAAAATAAATAATTTTCACAATTAATAAAGCATAATACATAATCTATTTATCACAAATGATCATCTTGATATATAAATGTAATATATAACATATGTATGCATTTAAAAATATTTTCAAAATCTGCAATATTTCACATAACTCATATCCATTCTTTCATCACTCTCTCATAGTCCTCTTCTTCAATAAATGGTTTATCTATAGACCTGTAACATAAGTTTCATTATTTTAGTTTACCGTGTTTTAAAATAGTTACATATATATCGACATAAACTAGAAAAATATAACTCACTCTATCATTAGTTCTCCACAATATAAACATTCAGATGCTATTAAGTCATCAATGTCAGCCTTGATTTGGTCTTTTGTAGATAAAGATACAGATCTGACTGATCTAGTATCTTCAGGTTTATTTGAAAGAGCAGTGAGTTGTCTTTGAAGATCAGCTAACTTCGTTCTCTGATCCATTGACAACATAGGTGTTAATGCAGCTACGAGGCAATCACTATGAAATCTGTGTCCACATGGAAATACGTAAAAAGGTCGTAGTAGTAATTGAACACCACAAGTATTACATGTATCTTTAGTATTTATAAATGTGCACCTAAAAAAATGTAATAATGTCATAATGATATAATGATATCATATCATTAAATAATCTATTATTATTTACCTCGTTCTAAACTCTTGTATATCTTTCCTAATAAGTTCTGCTGCTTTTGTTGCTTCTTGCATTTCTTCCTTTAAATCTTGAATATGTTGATTATATTCCTGTCAAATACAATTAAAATAAACACTATCTGATCAATATTTGTAATGTTGTGTTAGCTATGTTAAATCTTCGGTGACAAGTTAGGTATTTCGTCTCACGTAGTTCATTGACATTCAGTGGGAAAGAAAGACACTCGAAATTTTGTAAAACTCTACAATTCTACTACTCTTAGCTTGTTAAATATACTTATTATTAGTCAGCTAACATCAACTAACATGACACTATTGTACATGCTATCTGAAAAATTATTTTACCTGCAATGAATTGCAAATAGCATCCTTGAAGTGATCTATAGTAACAAAATCTGAAAAGAAAGGTAATATATCTTCTATTCTGACTATATCGCAATGCTGCAAAAATTCCATTGCTTGTTGTATGTCATCTTTTTCTCGAACTACATGTTCAGCTAGAATCACAGTATGTTAGAATTGGAATAAAGTATAAAATTAAAAATTTATATTTCTGATTACCAATTTTCAACCATAACTTTTTCCTTAATTCATCATCATGATCAGAGGGCATAGCAGCTATTTGTTTAGCAAGATCAACATTGATTGTTAAAGCTAAATCAACTGCTGTTGTCCACAACCCAAGTAAAGCAGACAACTGTACACAAGCTTCTGTTAAGCCAACCTCTTGACACAATCGTAATGCATAATGCACATCATAATGTACCATATTTATATCTTGACCTAAAGTAAATTTATAAACATCCCATTAAAAATATTATTAAATTATAATTTTAATGAAAATATAGTTTGAAAAATGACCTTGAGAGCTAATATAACGCATTACTTCGTCTCGTTTATAACGAGCATATAAAGATAATAGAAAATTATGAATTGCCTGTTCTTGACAACTTTGTTTATAAACGCAAAATTCTAAGTATCTGATTACTTCTTTTGCCTATAATAGCAAACATTAGTTAATTGTTATAAACACTAAAATCCAGATATAATAAAAGAGTAAATATCTTACATGTTTTTCATCACTATTACAAGATACTAAAGCTGGTAGAAGCTTAGATGGCTTTAATAAAGATCCTTGTGATATTAGAGCAGTCATTGTAGGGCGTGGTAATTCTTGTAAAAGAATCCCAGCAAACTGATAAAATAACTCTTTATTATTTTGGCTTTTCAAAACTTCAAGAGCATCTAAATAATTATTTTTATATAAATGCTGACGTATCACTTCTTCATAGTTGCAATGCATTATAGTTAAACGAATAAGATTGTCTTTATCACCATGACTTGCCATTAAATCATATATAGTGCTACGATTTCTTTTAATACATTCCTGAAATTAAAATAAACTTTTTTATGCCAAACTTTTTTGCATAATACCATACTTGTTAATGATATTATTAATACCTCAACTTTTGGTATTGCAAGAAAGCTATCAAATTGTTTTTGTAATTCTAGATATTGTGGATCATGTAAATATGATGTATTGTTACTCCGTAATACACCCATTTGATTCATAAATAGTTCAATTACCCATACAACAATCATGGTTATTTGCGTTTTATCTTGAGTTTTTAACCCTTCAAGTTTCTAGGTACATATAAGATTAAATTATTTCAAGTACTTAAATTTAGAAAACTTAAAGTAACGAATATAATACCTTTTTAAGAAATGTCTTTAAAGCGTCTATTTGCCATTCCTGTAGAAATTTTAACGAAATTACTTCAAATGACGAATGAGTATCTGCATAGATGAGAGCACTTTTTTCATATTCCTTATTCTTAAAAAGCATTTCTGCTTGCTTTACGAGCACTTGATCTATATGTGCTGGATTATCCTTACAATATTGTTTTGCAAGTTCAAATTCACCTTTATCAACGTAGATCTACTTAAAAATAATATATGTATCTATTAATGTATACCATTAATTGATACTACATACAATAGTTTTACCTGCCAAACATTTCTATCTTCTTTATTAACTTTATATTTAAATACTGCTCTTTCACTATAAGCCCATATGGAACGTGTTGCATAATCTTTAGTAATATTAAGTAATCCTCCCACTGCCTAGAAATTGAAATTTTCTTTCTAATGATACTATTCAAACATAATAATTACAGATCTTGTTATAATCGTAATTCATTCTCCACATACATCATTATAAATGTCTTCGAATATCAAATCCTGATTTAAAAGCGACATGCCTTTTACACGGTCTGTATAAAGTAATAAGGCATGAAATTCTGTTAAAACAAAAGATAATGGTGGAGTACTTGTTTGTGAGGTATTGATCCCCATTAGACTTGCCTCAGGACAAATTAACATTTGTTGATTTGTTAACACACTTTTTGGATCTATTTTTGGATCAATCTAAATAAATGGAAGTTATAAAAGAAGTTTTACAGGAAAATATATATTAAAAGTAAATAACAATGAAATTATTACCTGAGCATAAAATATACCAGGTTCAGTTAACCAACCAAACGATTTTGGTAAAATACCAAGTGAAGGATAATAAAATTGAATTTTAGAATAAGGCAAATTATTTATTACTTCATTGAAGCTCTCTGTAAAAATATTGGTTTGATTATAATCGTAAAATTTAATGAAGTATATATAGTAGAAATTTACCTTGTACATTCAAATATTTGTTAAAAATTTGTTGTAATAAAGGTTTTTCTTCTGGATTTTGTACTGCTCCAATATATTGATAAATTCGCATAAGAGTAGTAACAATAATCACATATTTGTCAGTATTTGGTATTTTATGAAACTCCAAACCAGTAATTGGTGGTTTACTATCTTTCCCTATATCAAATACCTAAAATAAGCAATTAAATATTGATTATATATCAATATAATGCAATACTATGGTATACCATGATAAAGTATGATTATGATATGAAAATAGCAGAAATAATAAGCACAGATTAAAATGATTAAGAGACCACAATTTTGTATAAATATAATGCTCCATTACATTATTTTCAGGAGCTCAAAAATATCTTTGTATTTCTAGCATACAGTTGTTTTGCACATGCAAAAAATATAATTTCTAACTCACCAATCCTTCTACCTCTTTAGCACCATAAAGAGGTAAATAGTTAGGAAGCTTTGGACACAATGAATAATGATATAAGGGTAACACTTTTATTATTATGAAATGATAATGTTTATTGGCAATGACATTAAAATTTCATTTATGTATTTTATTTATACCTGACGCCAATATTGTTCCAGGCTTGTATTAAATATTTTATCACCATCTAAACCAATTTCTGTTTCAAAAATGAGACCTTTTGAAGTTCCTAAGAGAATTGGACCTGTAGTAGTTTCGGAAGAATTTGAAAAGTTCCATCCAATGGCAGTGATCTCATGTCCCTTGAATTTA
The DNA here is from genome assembly GCF_041682495.2 of Bombus fervidus. Classification (NCBI taxonomy): domain Eukaryota; kingdom Metazoa; phylum Arthropoda; class Insecta; order Hymenoptera; family Apidae; genus Bombus; species Bombus fervidus. Next base: position 4,104,967 of record NC_091528.1, read on the forward strand.
CCTGCCTTAAATAAACAAATCTTGAAAACAATATTTATATTTCTTTTATAACAATATTTATATTTCTATAAATTAATATAAGTTATATTACATATATTTAATTCATTATATTAGTTATATTTATTCATCATATTTACCTGTTTTAATTTTGTTGTTTTTCTGTGTAAATAAAATAATTCAGGGGGAGAGTTAGGAGGATCTTGAGATTTTGGAACTAGAGATATCAACAAGTGATTACCTAAAGGATCAAGAAACATTCTTGACATTTCCATATTCATTGCATATTTAGATATATCAATCTCTGGAAAAAAAACATGTTACTTATATCTTATGTTTTATATTATGATTCATTAAGGAAGAAGTACCTTCAGGTGAATCTGGATGTTTCATGTCAATACGTAAGAGGAGATTATTAGCCATGGCAATAACAATGATATTATTGTTAACAACAAGATGTAAAATTTTATCCGGTGGTAAAAAATTAACTTTTTGTTTAATAAAAATTGGGCCATCATCTAGAAATTTCATTTGGATAAATCCAGCAGTACTCTAAAAGCATAAAGAAAGAAATATTAAATGAAAATTTATAAAGTATTAGTATATATATAATATATATGTTGTATATTTTTTATATATATTTTTTATATGTTATATATATATTATATATATATATATTTTATGTTATATATATTTTATATGTTATATATTATATATATATATTTTTATATGTTATATATATTTTATATATATATATATATTTTATATGTTATATATATTTTATAAAAATTATTATATGTAATATAAACTTACAATATCTGGACGAATTGGTGGTGTATATACTTGTTTTGATCTTTGAGATGCTTGTTCATACTGATCAAACATTGATGTCATTTTTATCACTCTATGTAAAACTGTTCACTCTACTACAATTAAATACACATTATAATTATGCTTCACAATTTGAAGCCTAATACTCTATTGCATTATGTTACATATTAAAATATAAGTATTTTAATTATATTTGTTATAAAATATTTGTATTGATGTGAATATCTAATGTACCTTTACAATGATAGCTTCAACAAAAGTTTCATTCAACTTTAAATTAGTCGTTTTATAATTTACTGCATATTGGGTTATAATTCATTTTTAAATTAAATACATATATCGTTACAAATCAAATTAAACTTAAATTTACAAATATTAAATTTACAATGTTTTTCAACAGAGACTAGTATCTGACAGGAACTTGACAAATTCAGCTACATTGGTAACAATGATAAAATACAACCTGTATAGATAGAAAACTTAGATAAAAATATATATAAAGCTTAGGTGATTTGATATTATACATTATTTACTATGCATAAATATCGTAATATAATTTTATGCGACAATAAGCTATGGCAGAAAATTCATGTAAATTTTGCATTTTATTATATCGTTTTCTAGTATCAGAGTTAATATCCAACAAGTAAGAAAGGGTAATGTTGGTAAGAAAGGATATAGTGAGTAGTAAGTGGTAAATAAATAATTTGCAAACATCTATTAAGCATATAATCTAGGAAACAAATTTCAGAAATACACTTGGCTATTTTTCACACAGTGTACATTTTTACATATATTGGTTTAAAGGAATTTGTCATATCAATTCATAAATCATTTTTGCATTCTAAGAATCAACGTGCTTCTAACGCATTGTGTATGACGCAACTTCATTATATCTTTTTTACCAAATATACATTTCATCTACATATATTTTATCTCAATTATCTACTTTAAAGACGTAACAGAATAACAGAAATCAAGTGTTTGTATTAGAGGTCGTTTAGGTGATATCAAAGTATTTTCTCTCTGGTAGTATTAAGGAATAAGTTCCAAATAATCGTTGTTTAAATGTGTAGTACTAGTAAGATGGAAAATGAGAGTGACCCCGTGGTTAAAGAGGTTTGTAAGCGAATTTTTATTTTCTTTCCGGTTATTTAATTTTTAGGTTATGTTTAGGTTATGTTCCTTGCTTAAATTGTTATGATATTTATTTTATATAAACTAATTTTATAACTTAATAATGTGATTTTATAACGATAATGTATATATTTTAATTACACTGAAGTAAATTTGTGTTACACACTCGTAAATATTTTATTGCTGCATAAAAAATTTTTATTTTAAATAAATCCTTAAAAATAATGCATGAATAATAATAATTACATTTTTTTAATTAAATAATTATTCGAGGTAAAAGAAAAATTGAAGATGAAATACAACATTTTTGGATTTCTTCCAGATTCCAGTGTTTCTTTCAAAAACACTCGCAGATAAATTATTTATTTTTCAATATCCCGTCCGTCCTTCTGGGGAAGGTTATGACAATACCACTTTCTTAAAAACTTCAATAAAGCCAGAGAATCAAGAAGTGCGCATAGAAGTAGCAATAGATACACATAGTGTCAATTATGATCAAAGTAAAGGCGAACAAATTGCAATAAATGCTGATGGAGATACAAACATTGATCAAGAAGATGATGAAAAGACATTTGACAAGTATTTTAAAGAATCCAGATATATAAATAAATAATTTATCTACCTTAGATGTATTATATATTATAAATTTTATATTGCAGTAATCTTATGGATAAAACAGTATTACAATCTTCTCGTGCATTACCAAACTGTTCTAATTATGGAATTGGTATTTTCCAAGATGGAGAATTACATATAACGCCATTAAAAGGAATTATTCAGTTGCGTCCAGAGTTTAATTATCTAGATAAAGGTGATAAACGTGTAAGAGATGATGCCAAAAATATGGGTGAAGGTGACATCTGATTAAGATTCTATTGGTTTAATTTAATTTGATTGAAATATCTTCTTAATGATGGTAATCTTTAATATATATAGATTATGAAGAGGAAGAAGAAGGTCCAAAACAAGTCAATGTAACCTTTGCTAGACAAAAGCCTGAGTTTATGAAAAAGATGCAGGAGCAATCTTTTCAACATCATACCAAAAAAAGTTTAGAAGAAAGATGGATTCATACAAATTATGTTCCAGTAAATGGCGCTCAGGCAGAGGTTAATATTTTATCTTTAGTTGAATTTATTACTGAAATATTATATTAGACATTTATTAGAGATATATATTTTCAGCTTACACGATTAGAAATGTTTTGTTCTGCTACTGATGAAACTGTAAATACGTTGAATATATCAACTGAACAATATATAGATCTGTTAGCACCACGAATAAAAGATGAATCGAAATCAGATATTGCTAATCCAACTACATCTCTCAATTATATTAGAACTTTACCTCTTCTTGATCAAGTTAAAACACTCATGAAAGATGGTTAGTATCTTCAAGATCTATCTGTATTTATTTTAAGTTACTATGTAGTAATGATAAAAATTTGTTTTACAGCCAAAGTAATATCCTTTGCACAGTTGAGGTTAATTTTATCACCAGATCAGGAAACAACAGCTATTTTAAAATATTTGCAACAGGTAGCAGTTTTAGTACAGGGAAATTGGGTCGTAAGTAGCGAACTTCTGTATCCAAAGGATAGTATATCATCACACAATGGTATTCCTGCTGAACTTATGTGTAGAGCTAGGGATTATGTTGTAAGTGTTATGTTTATTAAATAATTTATGAAAACAGATTATATAGAATATTATACTAGCGACTGCGCAATTTCAGTTATTGTCATTTACGGAACACGAATTCCTAAACCGAAAAACAATTTCATCTGTTATTAAATTGCCTCCTGATGAAATTAAAGAAATATTTACAAATTTAGCAGTACATGAACCTAAGAAAGGATGGCATTTAGTCATTCCACCTACTAAAGAATTTATTGAAAGGTATTAAGATAATTTTTATCTTAGAAATAAGAAATATCAAATTTTTCTACTTCATTTGCTAAATCTAATTCATTCGATAGGTATCCTGAAATTGCACAAAGACAAGAAATGTTTTGGGAAGCAAAACGAAAACATCTCCGCGAAGCTATGGAAGTTCACAATCAAATTCCACAACGTCAAAGACGGAAATCAAACAGAGAATCTGTTGGATCTGAAAATGAAGAAAGAAATGTGGGACGTGGACGGAAAACGTTAAGAGATTCTTCAATGTCCGATAATGATAGTGTAATGGAACCAGTAAAACATAAAAAAACTATTCGATCCCGCAAAGCATCTGAAACCACGTGACCAAAGTTGATGCGTGATTAACATTAACTAACATATTCCTATACATTGTTGATATATTGAAAATTGTGAAAAATTCATCTGGATTATGTTATTACAACATATTTGTTTAGATTCACTGCCAAAATTTTACGATATATTTGTATTTTTAAATTATTTAAGTAAAATATTCTCTAGTCTCAGTTGACTGGTCTAACAAACGATAATACAGAGTCCAAAAATGAATCAAAAATTTCATGAAATGAAATGTAAAGAAATTTTACACCTTATTGCCGTATCTGTTTATTTAAAAGGTATGCCTTTGGTTTCTGTATGTCGTGCATAATATAAAATTTAGTTCAGTTTAACTGTTTATTGAAAGATATGGATAAACAACAAATATTTGCATGGTGATCATGGAAAATTTGTTTGTAAATGTTACACTATCGACAATGAATGAATAGCGTAATATAACAGAATTGTAGAAAATATTCACTTATTATTTCCAATAGTTCCAGCACATCGTTGATCGATGAGGCATTGAAAGCATTGACTGAGAAATGACTGATGTTTTTTATTTTATTAAAAATATTTTTTACGAATGAAAATAGTATAATATGAAATCATAAATAATATTAAGTAGGAACCTTTGTATAAAATATTAAAATGTGAAATAAAATATGTACGTTATTTATTACTGTAATGTTCGATGTGTACATATTTGTAGCTGAAAAAACATTATTATGAATTCTTTGCGTCTTCCATCTATTCTAGTTTATTGTTTAGACGGTATTGTATAAACTACTAATTTTTACTTTGTTTCAATTTCTATATTTAAATATTTGTACAGATAACCAGTAGATACTGAAGAAAAACAGTGTTATATGGTTTTATATTGATATTATATTTTAAAAGTTATTCCTCAATTACGTAAAAAGTAGTATTTGTGTAAAAACAGGAAACACTAATAAAAGTTAATGCAGCTATGTAAACATCTAATTAATCTGCAAGCATCTAATTACATCACAAACATTATGTAATCTTTCTATTTTTATCTCTTTTTGTATCCTTCTTTCTATGTAGCATATTTATCATAAAACATTATTTCATTTTTTCGAAGAAAATTATATTTTAAAGAGTTTTTAATTTATTTACGTATTCAGTTTTGATTTCAGATGTCTTACCTACATTTCAAGTCTTACTCACTCCTGGAGTCTTTACAAAGATCATGCTTTTCGAAATCAACAACAAAAAAAAAAAAAAGGAAAAAAATTTAGACATATCTCTTCAAGAATAAATTTCAAAATTAACAAGGTAGCACGCTATGGATTTTAATTCCTCGTATTTGCATATCGCAGAACGTTAACATAAGTTATTCTCGTGAATAGAAAGAATGCCGTCTATGCATAAAGGTGACGGTCATTCACCTGAACTACTAGCAATTATTGCAATGTAAGATATCTAAAGAAGAAACTGACAGAACCAAGCAGAACGAATAAATGCCTGCAGTTGGCAGACTAAAGTTCACCTTCCGCCTAATTACGATTTTCATCTCGTTCTCCTCGTTTTTCTCATTTTCCCCTTTAATGGTCCATTTGCGTACTACAGGGGCGGAACGGAGGGCGAACACACTTTCTCCTACAGGTCTGACAGCTGGTGAAAGTATTTCTTACGCTTTTATACGGCCGGAGCACCCAAATATCTGTTACTCTATCAGTACCACGCCTCCCTATAAATGATAAATTCATTTTCAAGCAATTCATTGAAAGATTATGATATAATACAATCGTCATAAACGATATTATATTTACTCATTGAAATTAATTAGAATATTTCAATCAAGATTTAATAAGAAATTTTTACATTACGTATTAATTGTTTAATTATTAATTAATAGTATTTATGTCGATATTCTTTCGACATTTCTGTCATGAAAAAATGTAGTTAAACTGACAGCAACGTGAAAGTTGAAGATTTGAGATCAAATGTTCGATGATGTACAATGAAAAGGCTAAAGGAGCGATTCATCGAGAACAATGAGGAGTTAATACATTGTTTAACTATAACGGTGTGCGGTACATTCATATACGGAAAACGCATTTTATTCTTTAACTTGGCGATCTAAATTCAGTTGCAGTTAGTAGAAACCGGTTTGATATCTGAAAAAAGTCAATTCTCTTTGACGAGGTCAATTTTCTAAGGAACGAACGCACCAGGGTTTGAAGTATACATATATGTAACTGGAAATGAACAGAATTCACTGTTGGATATGTTATCCATGAAGAACAAAGTAGATACGAAACGTGTGGGTGAAACTTGTTTCAGCCGAAGAGTAGTTTCAAACATAATACTAATTGCTCGATCGAACGAATTATTGCGACACACATTTGAACTAGAATTTAAGCAAGAAAAATATCAAAAGTTTCGTTAACATGTATACTTTGATGAATTGTGACAAAGATAATGTTTGGATCAAGTCTATGAACATGAAATGTGCCAAGTACACACATGCAAGTATACAAGTATAGCTATACCGAAAACTACACACTTCGTTAACAAGAAAAGGAAAAGTTACAGTATGAAAAACAAGGAGAGGCAAAGAAGTGAATGACGGCCGAATCTTGGAGGGATCTCGTCTATCACATCAATCGAAAGGAATCATTCCTCGATTTCCGTCAAGTGAAAACAATGACCTTCGATAGGCGTCTCTGCAAGAAAGAAAGTCCACGCGATCCGTTTCCATACGATTTCAATAAATTACACGCTAAACAGTGCGTTGAATTCAAGGGGGAGAGGCGATTCACGCTGCCGAAGAGTCAAGAAATCGAAGGAAAGAGATCGAAAGTTTCGCAGTGGGCGTGAATTTTGACTTGTTCTCTCTACTCTTCGGTTCACCCAGGCACTTACCGATTGATTGACGTACAATCCAACGATCATGTCAAAATCACTGGCTGCATTTACAAAATCCATATCATTATATAACGTTAACGTTTTAGAATCGTTAAGTTAAAAATTGATATCTTAGAATATAATGTACTCGAGAAATTAAATTGAGAAACTAATTGAAAAGCGAATAAGTGCATAAGAAGAAAGGAAAGAATACAAGACCTTTTTATGGATGTAATCAAGATATGGATTCTGCGTGAAAGGCAATTAAATTAAGTACGGATAAAGCAACCTACTTTCGACATTTCAGTAACACAGTGTACAGCTTACGATTTAGGTGAAAAGCAATTAAAGTGTATATTTGTACGTCGTGCATACGAAGAGATACAAAGATGCATGCAAATAGGCCAATGATACGCAAAAAAGCAACTTCAGCTTATCGTTATTTATCACAAGTTCTTGTCTCAAATTCTTATACCATTTGCTGCTTTAAGATTTTTAAATGACAATAAAAAATTAATAAATGAACATAGAATAGCCTGTCGATGTGCTCCAACAGTTTGTAAAATCAAAATAAGCAGTTCATTGATACATATAAAGATTAAAGTCACGTTTATTGAATGCAAATAAAGTTTTAGCAACGGCGTAAAATTTGAGTCGTCGAAATACGGCGACCTACTATCGGAAGAAAATTTTCATGTGGTGCGTGGTAGAAAGCCACTTCACCTGATTTCGTTGGGACCCTATTGCTATTGAAAATACTTTGCGGAAACGACCGGATGTGAATTCTCGCGTGTATAAAAATAAAAAGTATCAAAAGGCCGTAGCTATCGGTGACGTAAGAATTGCATCCAACCGTGCAATCAACCGCTTTTTCTCCAGGTGCTTCGTTAAAATCTCATTAACCATGAAAACACATCCATTGGTATACAAATATTGCCAATAATTATGTTCACCTTTATCTATTCTTTCTTAATTCCACTGATAGCTTTCGACATTCGTGTGGAAAAAACGTAAGGAATTTCACTTAAGAATTTCTGATTTGACGCAGCTCTGTTTCACTTTCTTGAATTGCCAGATAGGTATCGTGCTTTAACTGCAATCGATTACATATCATAGTACAATACCTGCTTCGTTACGTATATACATATAAATTCCACGTTTAACGTAATTAGCTTTCTATTATTTCCGATTCGATTTTTACGATCTATATCCTATATATCATATAATACAATTTGATATAGTAGAGCACGTTTGTAAAGCTTTTCGACGATGAAACATGATCCAAAATTCTATTTCGCATCCTACTTCATTAATTAAGATCTCTGTGCGTCCCGTCCATTTTACAAGATTCATTTTCGAAATGCGTGGGCGAAAGGAACGAATGGATAAAAGAAACTATTTAGCGTTCCGCGAATAAAGCCACGCGAAACAACTTATTAATGCTTGAAATGAAAATGGAAAGTCAGAGAGAAAAGATTTCAGCTTCAAAGTAAGCCAAAGAAATTATTTTACCGTTCGCAGCACATGAAAACTTTTTCACTGTAAACATCCACGTCTTCTTCTACTAATCACAATTTCAGAAGACTACGTTTAATTTAGTTCCAAATCATCTAAATCTAAGGTAAATTGCATTTACCCATAAATGTCCCATTCTGAACATTACACTTAATTATATCATTAGGACTGCTTCACTGCATCATCCGATATAATCCGACAAAATAAAGCTAGAGTAATTCACAGTTATATTTTTATACCATTACATCAAATTCATCATTTTTCGCTGTTTAAGATCACCGTTTGTGGACCAAAAATTTTGGAGAACACATCGATTTACAATGTACATCGACCAATGTCTCCCACTACCCCAAAGCGAACTCAGATATCACTTGGTGGAGGTAACTTTCAGCGAGACACGCTATATAAGAGGATGAGGAACCGGCCGGCTAAGATAAAGCTCGTGTGTTGTCAATCGTGCTGTTACTCCTCTACCTCCGTCGTTGACAGGTAAGTGGGGTAAAAAGTACGTTTCGAAAGATTTGAGAAAGGGAAGAAGTCAAAAATGTGGGATTAGTGACAAATAATAATAGAACAGTGCAAGTGTTTTCCATTGGAAATCCAATGATCTATTCTCGACTTTTCATCTGTGTATCATTGATGTTCTTCTTTTTTGAACGTGCGAATAATCATTTGGAACGATTAACGACGAATAAATAATCCGGATGATATTTAACAATATTCAACGTAGTAGATTCGAATACCAATGTGTATTGCAGTAGATAGGTCTATGGAAATATTATGAAAAATTTTGCGAAATTATCGTCGTTATGCATGGCGGAGCAAAGATTATGGCACGTGCCCTGGGAACGGGAAAGGAAACCGGTTGTGCGAGGGCGATCAGGAACTGCAAGTTAGGAATTTATGAAAGATTTTAGTCGCATTAGTTGATCGATCTGTTATTACTTCGAACTATTTTATCAGTTATTCGTGATTCGTAGAATCTAGAGTAGGGTAGTTCATTTTAAACATTTGTAAGCTTATATAATATCATTTTATTACATTATATAATATTTATTAAAAATAAAATTATTCTTTCAAGACTTTTTGTAATCTTAAAATTCTGGAGCATAGAATACGAGAATAAAAAATTGGCACTCTGAAGACCGCAGTTTTGATCTATTTTGAATCAGAAAAAAATGTCGCCACAAAAATAAAGTCTGCTCCAGATTTCTGTAAGAACACGTCCAAGTCTGAGAATTGGCTGACCAGTTACGTATGCCCTCTACTGATTATATTATACCGTCGCGTTCCTCTCGTTTGTAGTTGTCCGACAACTATCTCTTTTTTCATTATGCAATTGCTTTCTTTGATATGGTTCGAGAACCCCCCGTGGATCAGCTTCCAGTCTCAAGCATAACTTCGTTGAAAACAAGAAATATTTCTTTTAAAAAATCCTAAAATTAATTTCGACAATAACTTGGATCGTTCCCATTTTCTCACATTTATTACAAATTAGTCACACTTATAAAAGTAAATCAATCTCAGTTAATATCTATTAAAAATCATATGATCCATTGTGCTGAATCTACATTTTTAATTCAAAGCAGTCAACCTTGAGAAAGTTTTGCGATTTATTACAGGAGATTTCATTGAATGAAACTAATCGTTGCCATAAATACATCTAAGTAAAAAAGAAACTAAATTCGCACAATTACGTTCTGAGTAATCTCTGAAAATTGCTCTAAGATAATTAAGATATGTTAATTACGTTTGATCATGTACCAGCATGCGGAGAAAGTATCTACGATTTTTCTTGATCAACGATATCGGAGAAACTGAAATAGAAACGAAACAAGAAAAATTAGTGGTGGCGATCGAATTCCTGACATCAAGTTCTATCGAATCCTCGATCGGTGTCCTTTCCAGTTGCGTACCTTGAACGATATTGTTTCGCGATCTGCATATATACACTTACACCATAACATAATTTGCAACGCTTTAGACAGATACGTTCCCATTTTTCTCCGGATAGTACCATTTTTACACGCAGACCCTCTCACTTTCACTCGAGGCTACCGATCGAAACAAGTTTGCGACTAACTCTTTAACGATAGGCCGGTTCGCGGACTTACGCCTAGTAAAGACAAGATTCTCATTAAGAGCGACATTTTTTCCATTCCCCGCGGTCGCTACTTATTGACCACTTTGTTTCTTTAAATGGACTGGTCAATCAAGTAAATCACCGCAACGGAATTACGCGATGACCCGGGATCCCATACGAGAAACGGGTTGCGTAAAAGTTGTATTAAGTGAGGAAAAAGCAGGTTACATTTGATCTTTGTAACAGGCTCAGGAAACCTTTTCCAATACTCGTTTCATTCGGGTTTACCTTTTCCAAAAAAAAAAAAAAAAAAAAAAAAAAAAAAAAAAAAAAAAAAAAAAAAAAAAAAATTAAAGGTTTTCACCAGTGATCTATGCAAGTAACTATTTCGCTGATATTATACAATTTGATATCACTTATCCGGTTGTATCTGTACTGGATTGCGTTTTTAATTCAAGAGTAATGAGTATGAAACACATAACGGTTCGAAACTTTTGGTATTGTAAATGCTTTCCTGTGAAATAGCCTATTTTATAAGAAAGAGGGTATTTGTAAGAAGCAAGAGTAAAGGGATATTTATTATAATTTTTGTTTCTCAGTTACAATTTATTTGGTATGTTAAATATAAAGATCGCTTTGATTTCTCAATTTATCAATCTCCGTATCTCGATATCTTTTCGCATCTATCACATCTGTACAAGAGATTTCTCTTAACAACTGACAGATTATTACCACTGAGATGTCGGAAGATTCACTCTCGTAAGTCGAGCCTTTCAAATTTATCGAAAGCCCCGGATCTCTCGCGATACATCGTCATCACCGTTACGAATGAGATGTTTCCAACGAATCGTGAAACCACTATCCATGTTTTACGCACTTAGAAAGTAAGGTGCTTTCCACGACCATTATCGGTAGAAGTGTAAACGGATGTATTTCTTTCAAGACAAACAATAGGCTGTCACCAAAAAATCGATAAGTTTAACGAACTCTTCCTACGTTTGATAAATACTATAAATATTGATAATTTCGTTAAAGTATATTTATGTAGAAAGTAACTAGTTTCGTTTCCTTTGAACAAGTATACTTATACGTTTACATGTATGTATGTAAATGTATTTATCGATTAGGTTATTTTACTACATTTCTCGCGAATATTTTAGGTCATCGACATGCATGATTTCAGTACATTTACAGACGGTCAGCTGCGAATGAATCTGCTAAAAAGTTAACAGATATGTACCACTTTTCTAACCAATGATTTATTCTCCTATCTCTCCTTCAACCATTTCTCATTTCTAATACATCCATACCTGCGGGTGAAATTGTAATGATATATTTGATTATTAAACACTGGAAGACTGCCGCTACTAATGTCGTTATTAATCAATTCAAATGTAAAAAGAATTACGTAAAAGATGTTGAAAAATAATCAGTCGCACGCGATGCGATTACAAGGTAATAAATGAGATCGATTAATTTATAAATGATGATAATAATTTCGTGTGAGATGAACATCAGCTTTACGTAAATCTAATGAAATATCGCTGCTTTTCACTTCGGCTCGGCTATGGCGCTTTATGGAGGGCATCAAGAAGCAAGGTCGCTTTCCCTTGCATATGTCCGCAGCAAATGGGATAAATTTTCTCTCTGTACTACATATCGAAAAATATATCACACGCGTCATCCTGAAGAGTGAAAAATTGACGTGGATCACTTAACGGAACTCTCACGATTTCCATTTGTAGAATGTATTGGCTGTGTCTAGCGGCATTAGCTGCAACTGCAGCAGCACAGGGATCTTACGATCTAGAACCAAGAGTGCCTTATCCCGGCAAATCATCCAGTTTAGGGCCACTCTATTCGTCTGGCCTTAGCGCTGGTCAAGGTTTCCGCGATAACAGCTACGAGGATAACATTGTAACACCTACTCCTTCTCCGACGCCTGCCTTCAGAAATCCCAGCAGTCAACCACCTGTAAGTAATAAAATTATAATTTATTCACGATGCATTAGGTTTTGTACATATGAAAATTACAGGAGAAAAATATTATAAGTACAAATAGCTCTTACTTATCTTCATAATGAATCTTCATATGAAACGAGGACATGTAGAAATTTGAGAATTTTGTTATGAATTGTCAAACTTTTAAAGATACCAATCCTGAAGATAAAGAACTGCGATGACTATTCCGAAATAATAATTTTTGAAAATGGTATTAGAAACATTCTGTCAGTAGTGAGTAATAATAAAAGGTGGAAGTATATATTTTCTTTTTTTTTCTTTTTTTTTTAGAGAAACTAGATATTTCTGATGTTATGACAACGATTGTTACTTTTATCTAATTATAAACATGTATAAAATTAAAATTATTACTTGCAACGAAAACAGTTACGTCATATAATATTGCGCCTGTCGCTACATGTTGCGTAACAACTTACGTAAAAATAAGTTACTTTCAATTGCTTTAACGTATCGACTCGCGTACCTTTATATATTACCATGCATAACCGCGTAAAAAAACGCATACTTTCATGAATGATCCAAGAAGCACAAGATGAGTTTGATTGCTCTTGAATATAAATACAGGTACTTTTCATTTGCGAGCATTATTCTTTTATAGCTATACCGTAAACCATCGGGCCCACCTCTCGATCAGACAGCTATCAGAGTGAATGGACCACCACGTGGTGGTATTCTTCGTGGTGGACAACCACAAAATGCTCGGGTAATTATATTTATTTAATATCCATTCAAAGCAAATTATACAGTTGTCATTTGAAAAATTTTGAGGAATATCGATATACAGGTGAAACTGTTACGCTTTTGTATCTCACAATAAGTGAAAGTAGACTAAGAAATTCTTGCATCCATTGTTTGCAGTTCCATTCAATAAGCTTATGTAATAGTCAGTCATTATGATGAAAAAAAAGAAATGTTCTTGAAGAAGTAAAGCATTTTTGTTTTGTCTGTGATTTCCAATAATTACGTATTTCGTTGCCATCCCAGAACGAATATTGAAATTAAGTAATAATTTTGTAGTAAATCGTTGAGCTAATTTTAAGAAAGATTTTAGTTACTATCTTTCAAAGAATACAACAGAGAAATGAAATGTCTTACATAAATGGTTTAGTAGCTACTTTGTTCGCATTACAACATGTATAATGCTTCAAATTGTATTCTAAACTTAAAGGAAGCTGAAGAATTGGAAGAGAAAGAAGAGCCCGATCGTTTGACTCTTCTTTTACCACAAAGTAAATTCGATTGTGTGAACAAGCAAACGGGCTATTATGCCGATGAAGATCTTAATTGCGAAGTCTTCCACTATTGTCAAGACAACGCGAAACACTCTTGGATCTGTCCCGAAGGATTTACATTCCATCAGGTAATTTTCAGCAGACACAATCTTTAAATAGATCTACTCTCCGTATTCAACGCAAGAATGCGAGACACTTTCCACACCTGTTCTATTCCGTAATTACACGAATAGTGACCTTTTATGCGTAATCTGAGCTGCTGCAAGTGAAAACGTTGACGAATATAAAATTCCCGTGATCGTGCAAACAGCCAGGTTTGAATATCACTGATAAGCAAATTTCACTTCTCTCATGCTTTGGCACGCGTTTTCACCATACCTCTTCCGGTTTTCTGAACCCGGACAAGCAGGTGGATAAGGCCAATCATAAATCGCACATTCAATCGCCCGATATCAGTACGCCGTTATACGTTTCCGAGATAATCTACTCGCGTTCCTTTTCTCAGTACCAGAGATACAAATAAAAATGTATGCGGCGTTAACTATCCCACGAAATTCCTTTCTCTCCTTAAACCTCGAGACAGTTACAGATCTCTGTTACAGGTTCATCTAATTTGCATGCCTCCGAGTGGAGACATCAATTGCAAAAAGAGTTCGCAGTATCATTTCGTCAACGAGTACCTTTACAAACCATTGAACTTGGCTGAAGCTGAGAACAAACCCAACGTAACCTTGAGATACAGCGAAAGATACTTCCCAACAGACATTCACCCGGACGAGCGCGAGGCTGGTGATTATCAGATTACTCCTTCTGCACCTATTCGTCGTCCTACTCCACCTGTAAGATTTTATTTACATGCTACCACCTTGAAATGTAAAATAAAAGGAGATAAAAATGTGAGATATGTATCTATAGGTGTATGCGAGTCCCCAACCTACGTTGAATAGTATTCCACCGTCAGCACGTCCACAACCAACGGGTCTTCCTCAATTTCGTTTACCCGTGAACCAAGTTTTCCGCAGTCCCGAGGAAGTAAACATTCCTCTTCAACATAGACGCCCGCAACCTCAACACCAGCCTGTGAGAAGATTCCCTCAAGTACGACCCGATGACGAAGAGTACGAATAAATTCAATCGGCATTCCTTTGATAATTATCATCCATCGTCGCAATCATCGTCATATTTCTGTCGTTAATTATATCACATCTGGTGTCATCATACATCTTTCGTTGAAATTACAAAGAAAAGACAAAAACACACTCTGGAGTAATTATTATATTTATTCGAATAAAGTATAGTTATAGTTCTATGAATTAATTGTATAATATATAAATCGTTTCTGCATTTCTTACTCTTATTCTGTAGAAATCTGACAATTATTTTTAGATTAAGAACGATTGATACCTGGATTTATAATTGGTATGCTGAATTAGATATGAAATTATATTTATGGATATTGTAAACATGCTAATATATGTATAATCAACATTAGTTTAACAGTGATAACCAATAAATTGTTATTACGTTATCTTTAATAACGCTTATTACTTTAGAATGTTGCTATTATGAATATTTTTGAAATGCGTGTTGAGAATCCCAAAAACAAGGAAGCAAAATTTATATAAGACGCGCTTAAGGTTATGCGCGCGGAGAAATAGTCAATTATCTATTTAAACGAGTTATGTATGGTATAAAATATATAGAAAAATTAAGTCATGCATATGTATCACATATAATTGAATAATGAAATTATTTTTTATTCTTATAAGGAATGATAATAAACTTAGATGTACATGTGTGTGTGTATATATATATATATAAATATATATACACTGTTAAAAAGAGACATTGATGTTTCATGTTATATCACGTAGTAACGAAGATTGTCAGAACGTCATAGCGCGACTCATGTTGCGTTTTACTATATAGAGTTTCTTTTTTAATTTTTCAGGATATTTGCAATAAATAAATAAAGAACAAACAGCTGAAAGAAATATAAAACAAGTTAGGATTTGTTTAATATACATTGTTTATTGAATTGAACGAGTGGAAATTTGGATTTTCTCTTGTTCGTTTCCACATATGTATATACTTTCTATAAGTTTCGCCATATTGTTTGCTACACTACCGCCTTCTAAAGTAAAAGGGAGTTCGGGGTTAGAATCAAAGTATTAACACTTCGTTTGACTCACTTAATGTCCCTGTGTGTTTTTCTTATTCGAGTGACTTTACACAGTTTCATCATTTATTAAGTCCTACTCATAAAGAGCGAACAAACTACGTAGGTTTCATAGTGTTTACATAAAAATTATTGGTGCATTTTCGTATACCACTAATAACCGACATTCAATCAAGAATTTTGGAACATGGCTGCTGCTGCTGCTGCTGCTCTGCTCGATGAGCTTATGGGAAGGAATAGAAATGTTCTTCCCAATGAAAAACCCAAAGAACTTAATTGGGAAGATCCTGAGGTAAGTACTCGAAAATGTTGATATTCCGACATAATCATTTGAAAAGTTGGAGTTTTGAAGTATTGATATTTCGTTATAATTTTCACTCTTATTTTTCATTACAGTTTTGTAAATTGTATTTAGTTAAATTTTGCCCTCATGATTTATTCGTTAATACAAGAGCTGATTTGGGTGCGTGTTCTCGAGTGCATGATGACGAAGCTAGAGAATTATTCGAAAAAGCTCCCTACTCGTATCGAAAACAACAATACGAGGATGAATTTATTAGATTTTGTCAAAGCATGTTGAATGAAGTTGAGAGAAAAATAATAAAGGGAAAACAACGATTAGCCCTTATTGGAAGAACAGAAGCGGTAAATTAAATTTAAAGATTCATTTTGTAGAGTGCCCTGTGTTTGTAATGATAAAAATCTATAAATTGTTATTTATTTAGCCTACCTTGACACCAGCGCAAACTCAAAGAAATGAAGAACAAATTGCACTTTTAACTGAAAAAATCAATAAACTAGTAGAAGAAGCAGAGCAAAGTGGAATACAAGGCAATGTGGAACAGGCTCAAGGCCTAATGAGACTATGCGATCAATTAAAAGAAGAACGAGAAACGTTACGAAAGTCTAATGATAATAGTCATTACAATCAGGTAAATATTATATTGTATTGTTGTATGAAGTATCATAATAAAGAACAGTAAAAGCTAAAAATTTCGTTTATTTTAGACTGCTGAATTAGCTGCTGCACAAGAAAAACAGATGGAGGTATGTGATGTATGTGGTGCATTTCTTATTGTTGGTGATGCTCAACAACGAATTGATGATCACCTAATGGGTAAACAACATGTTGGCTATGCTAGGTTAAAGAGTGCTCTTCAAGAAATTATGGTAATTCATAATTTTTAAGAAATATATTTTGTATACATTCTCTGATAGCTTGAAATGATAATTACTATAAAAATAACTTTATAGAGTAAACGTGAAAAAGCCAGAGATGAAAAGGAGCAAAGGAGGGAAGAGGATAGAAAACAAAGAGCGCGTGCAAATGAAGAACTTGATAGGCGAAGAAGAGATGATAGGGATAGGGATAGAGAAAGAGATAAACGTCGTAGGCGTGATGATGATAAAGGCAGACATGACTCAAGCAGTCACAGGTATCATAGCTACTCACACGTTAATTTATTACATTAAATTATTAAGATATGATAATTTCATATTGCTAATTATGTGCAGAAATTCAGGACACAGAAGTAGAAGCAGATCAAGAGACAAACATGACAGACATCGAGATGATGATCACCGACGTCATGCTCGAGATAAAGGTAAATAAAGAATGCACCATTGCAAAATTTGAACAATTCAAAAATCCATTTAACTTTCAGGAAGTCGTGATCATCGAAGCTCGAGTCATCACAACCGACGTCGCCATCGATCTAGAAGTCGAAGTCACAAGTAACTACTCTTGATTGGTTAGTGAGTGAGAAGTAAGCCAGGTATGCACTAAACAATATATCATATTCGTCTCAATTACTGTACAGGTTCTTTACCAGGTGAGTTTCATTAGATGCACATAATATATACATGATAATTATCTGTAATTTTGAAGAATGACATAGTCACAGCGAGCCAGTCTCTGGTCCTGCCTATTAATCGGAGAAACACTTGTACTAAATTTCATATGGACCTGTTTGTACAGCGTTTAATTTTCAAAGTGACGAGCTCGCTCTATGTAACGTATTACTGAAAAACGGTGCATCGAGGTAATGTCGAGCAAGGAATAGTAAAAGTTGTTCCCATATGAAAGGTATTTTTATCATGTAGTACTATAGATATTGTCTACAGAGCAAGATAGGAGAAGGTATACCTATGCTTGCTTTGATCGGTATAATGTCTTCATAGGGTAAATCAATTATATAACTTCAACGACTGCATAGCTTTTTTGTCGAAAAGAAATTAGTGGTTTAGTGGAGGAAACAGTGCCTACTTCCGTAGACCTGCCACAACAGTGCCCTGTGTGACTGTGACTATACAATCCTAGCTTCTACTACGCATTTCTGAGGTATTTATATCGGAATGATAATACCAAACATGTCCTTTTATTAGGAAAATTAGACGTTTTCAAAATGGTGATCTTTATTTTGGAGCAATATTTGAGTGCTTAAAGTTATGATAACAAACTCCTGCTCTTACTTTCCTTATTCCCTGATTGTAATTTATTGGAGCATATTCAATTTGAAATCAAACAATTATTAATTAGTCAGGGAAAATTTCTGCTATGTACCCAAAGGAACAAGTTTAATTATTACGTTTAAGATAATAAAGCCATAATTCTTTGAAATAATACAAGATTCATATGTATAGTCCAAAAATATAAAATACGCATATTTAATAGCCATGTGGCTATAATTGATTAATCGATAAATAAGTCCAGATTATAACTTGGTATATAGTTGTATCGTCGTCTTTTGAACTCTACTTGTAAAAGTTCAAAAAATATGTATCATATATGATGCATATTCTTCCCTTTGCATGCATTTTTTCTCCATTATTTTTAGTTCTGAGAGACAGGACATGGCGAAGCTCAGTCAAATTTTCTTAGCAGAAAGTCGTAATTCTTATAGTATCATGGTACAGCGATTTGAAGGTTGATGACAGGTCATGTGGAATGTATCTTATGGTGCTCCGAGGACATCCCCTTTAATCATATCTTGTCTTATTCTTTTAACGCGTCCTTCATTTCGGCTTATAGAAAACTCATACTTTGTGCGCGTACTACATTTGTGTAATTCATATGTAATTCATATTGACTCATGATAAACCATTCACACATTTAATAATATACTTCCTGAACCACATATATTAAAAAAAAAAAAAAAAGAAATAGAAAGAAAAAAAGATAGAAATGGAAGAAACAAAGTATCAAAATAATGGCTCTAAATAAAGGATCGTCTTGTATTGTTACATTGGGATGAAAGGAGTTTTACATGATAAAAGATCCCAATTGTTTCTAATTAAAATTTGTTATCCATCATGATAGGTTTTCATTCCACTCTCATTTCATTTTTATATTGTCATACATCTGATAAATAATTTTATATTGAAGGAGAATTACTAAAAATAAATTTATTAAAACATTATTTCAGCACATGAAAAGACCTACTCACATGAAAAAGCAGTAAATTTATTAAATAGTATTAAATTTTTATGTTAATAAGTATCTTCTAAAAAGGTTAATAACATTTGTTATGTAACTTTTGTAATGATAATTAATGTCACTTTTTCGTCTATAAGTTTATTAATACATCAATTATTTTTATTTAAATTTTGTATAATGTATTTAAAAACTCATTCTGTTTATTTCCAATGTCACAAGCAAAGATGATCAGTTTTGATTATGTAATCTGCTTCCTCACACATGTAGCCGACAGAAGTATGATAATTTTTTAAATGTCATGTATTAGGACAAGGTTAACAAATAATATATAAATACGTTATCCTGTGCTATTTGGTAACGACCGAAATTAATATGAGAGAAAAAGATAATAGGATCATAATTTCTAAAAGCTGTATTGTCTATTTTCAGACAGGAGACATGCCATGGGGATATAACCATTACAACAGGCTCACTTGCACACTGCTTAATATAATATTAAGGTAAAGATTTTGCATAATCTAAAAATTCCAATAATGAATTTTATACACTTGCGTTTAAGTTGATATTTGTCGCATCGCGTACTCTTCAAGCTAATTACGAAAAATCAAAATTCTAAAAATTTAGTATCTAATTAATATTGTCAACATTATAATTTAAAAATTAAAAACAGATTTATTAGTAACTTATTCGTATCTGATGCAAATGTTACTTTAGGCTACATATAAAAAAAGATATCAAGGTAAATTGTCTATAGTTTACATTGTAATACTTTTAAGATTGTTAATTAAATTTAATAAAACAGTACTACAATGAAAGTATCAGGTTCTTTTGGAAAACATGCAAACATTAAAATAGGCAGGAATATAAGCAAAGTAACAGACACTGTACAATTTCTAACATTAAATTATAAAATTTATTAAATAAAAATATATACAGGAATAACACGTTATTGAGCGATAGGATATTCTACCTGAATACTGTACATAGTAGTGATATTTGCTATAATACAATTGTCCGCTAGAATCAAATTATCTTTGTACAAAACTAAAATACTGTATATCAAGTGTAAATATTTGTATTGGCTGAATGACTTTGGTTCCATCATGCGTAAATTATTGACTTTCTTTAAATTTTATGTCAACAAACACCAAAAAATTATATTATTAAATAGAAACAATTTTATTTAAGCCCTATAAATTTTGTAACCTAAAAATAATATATTATCTAATTCGTATGATTTGTCTTGATAATAAAAAGGTGAAAGATTTAAAAATTTTGCTACCTCTTCGTATACGGTCCAAGCCATTGCAGTCACTAATGTCCTTCTCAACATTCGTGGAACAATGCCTTTAAAATATCCTAATATACCATATTTTTTATAAATCCTAAAAGCTGCATTACGAACGTCTCTAAATTCGTTGGGATATAATTGCATTTTTGTCTTGATTACATCAGCAGGTTGTGTTACAATGGAAGCAAATATTCCTGCTAATATTCCACAACTAAAATGAATCGGAGCTGACGATTTGGCGTAGGGCAAATCTAAAAAGAAATATTAAAAAGATATAATCATATCATGAATAAATTAGTTTCTAATTTTATTTTGATAAAAATTTACCTGCTTCCGTAAAAATACTTTTTAATTGAGTATAAAACGTGAGATAAATGCCACTATAAGGAGCATCTCTTAATAATGTTGGTATTAACCCTCTTGAAAGACCTCTTACTCCTTCCTGCTTGTAAATTAATCTTAATGCTTCTGCTACACTATTGTATTTATAAACATCACTCTATGAAAACAATATCAATATTAAATTTTATGATTTCATGTAACCGGTATTAACTGGAATATTCTAGATTATTAATATCAATATTTTTATGTCTAATCATTAAATTTTACTTTCTGCATATTTTTCTTTCTATAGTGTATATATTAAAATATAAATATATTTATAATAATTACACCTACTTCAAAACGTGTTTTTACTACTGTTATTGGAATTAATAAAACTCCAGACATAGACCTTGCAGTAATACCTAATAACAAAGCTTCTGTAGATGTGAGTGGATCTTTTAGATGCAATGTGTGCTTTAACCAATGTAATGTTGAAAAATACAATCCAACACCAGGTACAACTCTAGTAATGGTCTGAAAATTTTGTTTAATCAGTAACATTTCTTAAGTTTCTTAAATCTAATAATTGCAAAAATTCTTACTGGAGTCATACCCTTCCAGAGTCCAAACACATTTTCATTTTTGATTATATGAATTGCTATGCCTAAAGTACCACTTTTTGGAGTACTAGTGCAAGAATAAGCAAATTAAATAATTTTGTATAAATTAATTTAAAAAATGAAACATATTATTTTACACTTACTCAAGATGCATATTTACTTTGCTTTGGAGTCTGGTTTTAACAAGATCCAGTGGTTGAAATAAAATTGTTGAAAATGTACCAGATAGTGATCCCACAAGAAAAGACTTCAAAACAGGATACTAAAAAAAATATATATAAAAATTTTAATTTTGAAAATGCATTGGAATAAATGATATATTTCTAATTAAACATTTGAGATACTGTGCAAATCTATCTCTATTTATATAATTTAGAAAGATTATATTGGAGATGCGATACAATAGAATAGTAGATATTAATACATCTCATATGATAACTGTGATTGTAATACACATATGCCATGTTATCTTGCATGAGTTTACTCACGTGAGTTATAAATTTCTTTTAAAAGGTCAATATAATTATTATCTATACATATTTCTTAATTATTTGTTTTAATTGTAAACTATATCTAAAAATAATATGCTGCAGTCTAGATCTGTAGACTATGAAAAAATACTTCCTATAAAAAGAATTTATAATATTTAATTCATACAATGTTTGGTACAGATATAACATTTCTAAATGATGATTAATACATGGCCTGCTTTTATGTCTAACTAAATATTAAAATTTTATTTTGAATATCTTTGAATATTATCAAAATTATAAATCTATTTTTTATAATTGTATAACAGTTACATTTTTATGATAGTCGTAGAATAGATAATTTTTTATTTTCTTTTTCAGCTTATACTTGTAAATTTGGGACATCAAACTCGCAAATTCATAATGCAAATGAACACATGAGATACTAAATGGTGGATACTGCTCCACATAAATCATCTCCCATCCAGTACACCTCTTTTTCTAATTAGAGGTATTTTTTATTCAAATATATTAGTACTTTCTTTTTTTATTCAATGTATAGAATAATCTTTATCAAAAAAGGTATAATATATAATATAATATATTAATAATTAAATAAATAAATTTTATTTAATATATTTAAACACTAATCATTCCAATATTCTTTTATATTTACATAATATTAAGCATAAAATATTATATCTAATTTTATTAAAAGATAACTGTTCATATATATACAAACAAAGATACTAAATAAAACTTTTTAAACCCAACAGTAGCTTCAAGTATAACAATATTTTCCCTTATCAATTTTTGGAATTTTTATCACTACAGTCAATAAAAATTTTATTAAATAAATTTCTTAGAAATTATTTAAAAAGGAAGTTATTGTAAAATGATAAGATTCCAATACTTACAGTTCCAAAAGCTTCCATGATACAAAATCTATTAGAAGTTTAAAAATGAAAAGATTTTAAATTGCAATAAAGTGAACTAGTTCTTGATATAAGACAAAACTGAACAAAAATGTTTTCTTAATGCTTCCTTTAATGTTACAAAGGTACTGAGTATGTTGAAAACGTGACTCTTACTTACATCTTCTTTTATCTTTGTCTCATCATGTTCTGGGTCAATAGAATAACCCTGCATATCGACGCATACTCCAGCAAAAAAATTCAAGAATATCAAACTAAAACGTGATTTAAACGTGACTTAATATGAAACGTGACTTATTTCAATATGTATTTAATCTAACGATATAGGAATTACAAAATATGTTATTTGTTATATACATTGATTTTAATATCATATAATTTCACACTCTTTACATAAGAAAAACTATTTAATTATTATTATGAAATTTCAAGATAATTTAAAAAAAAAAAGATAAAAAGAATGATTTAAAAATATATATTCTAGTGCAATGACTTTACAAAATTAAAACGACTATCTATAATTAACATAAATAATTTATTGTTCGTGTACCATAATATTTCATGATAAAAATAATGACATATGTATGTATTTGTAGCTGATTAAAGAACTTATAAGTATTAAGTAAAGATTTAGGTATAAAAAAAAGAATTTGTTTAGGTTAGAATTAAAAAATTTGAAGATGAAACAATGATATTTTATAAAATTAAATGAAGCACTTAATTTTATTCATTTTAAAAATATACCGTACATTTATCGTTACTATATACTGTAAATATAATTATATCATTACTACTGAATGTACTTCGTAATAACTGCACATTTGAAAACATATAGATCAGCAGTAATGTAGAATGTAAAGTTCCATAAAAGATCGTGAAACTGATATAAAATTCATCCTTATCAAAGGACTTGTTATTTCGAAATAAATTTGTTTGTGATAATGTCGTGGATTTGTTCATAATTGCATGTGGTCAATGACGTATGTATTGTTTGTTTAAAACTTATATTTCACAACTAAAAAATAACGAAAACAGTTTATTGATAAATATTTTGTAAGTTGTATGTTTCAGATTTACAATGGGATGGGATACGTGTTTATCATGTTAAACATTAAGACAAGTTATGCAAATATAATTAATATATCAAATTTATTATATTAAAAAAACTATTAAATTATAATTAAAAAATATTTAGAAATATTCAGCATTAAAGCGTATTTTTTATTAATACTTTTTTTTAAATAAAAATTAATCTTTCTAAAATGAACAAAGTATTTTTTATTCTAGATATGACAGTATGAATAATATAGACTAGTGTATTATTATTAGAATTATAAATTCTTTTAATTTATATTAAATCTTAATAGTACATACAATATTATTATGTATTGTATAATAAAATATTTCTTAGAAAGCCCGCTACTTGAAAGAACCGGATTTCCTTTTTGTGCGCTGTGTTCGCTACAGAATTATAATTTGTGAATATCGGCCATTTCTACTTCGTATACACCGTGGTGTGGTCGTTATTCTTACGCAGTGGAGTAAGGTATGTTATTTACTTAGAAGTCATTTAAAATTTAATTTATTTCAGTAACAATAACAATTTCTAATATTATCAACATCTAATATATTTTAAACTATATTTGGTTGAGTTTAAATATATCTTCGAATCGATTGTTTCTTAACGTTCTTTACACACGTGGTTCGAATAAATTTTATTTTCGTTATCTAATATAGATGCATAATTTCACAATATTGCAGTAAATTTATTCATTTAAATATTACATATATTTATGAAATAAAAGAAAATATTTTTTATTAAATATATATTAGGTAACGACTATACAAAATGGTTAACGGACGGATACCCTCAGTTTTTTCAAAAACTTATGTTACTCCAAGGAGACCTTATGAGAAGGCTCGTTTAGACCAAGAATTACGAATTATTGGAGAATATGGTCTTCGTAACAAGCGTGAAGTATGGAGAGTTAAATACACACTAGCAAATATTCGAAAAGCTGCTCGTGAGCTTCTTACTTTAGAAGAAAAGGATCCTAAACGTTTGTTCGAAGGTATTACATAAATTCTTACTGATATCTTTCATTCAATAAACTTTTTATTAGATGTACATGATGAATTACTTTCTGACACCTCTTGTCTGATCATTTTGATGTTATTTCTTTATTTCTACTGATGAAATCATACATTTAATGTTTTCTTTGTATACTTTAATTTTTATTTATTAAAGTATGTAATTATCAGGAAATGCTCTTTTGCGTCGCTTGGTAAGAATTGGAGTGCTAGATGAAAGCCGTATGAAACTTGATTATGTTCTTGGCTTAAAAATTGAAGATTTCTTAGAAAGACGACTTCAAACTCAAGTATTCAAATTGGGACTTGCTAAATCTATTCATCATGCCCGTGTGCTTATTCGTCAACGTCACATTAGGTAAATTTCATTAAATATAATACTTCATATGCCTTAAAAAATGGGCAAGAAATATCTGATTATACACAGATTCTTTCTAATCTTTAAGGCAATAGTAAATTCCAGATTAATCACCAAATAAGGAGTAAATACTTGTTTGGTTTCATAGCTGGAGACAATTTTTAGTTTCTTCTAATAATAAAACGTGAGAGTAATAGTCTTTTGGCTACTGCAGGTATTCAAACATTCCTGATTGATTGTCCAATGAAAACAATAGAAAAAAATGTGATTTTAAATATTGGCTGAGTAGCTATGATACTCAAGAACATGCAGCACTGTATATTAATATTTTCTTTCAGGCAGGCCACTTGAGTGTTAGGAAACTAACACTTAACGTCTGTCGCGTACTTATGGATACGTATTCACGTTAAAAATATATAATTGGTATATTCTTTATATGTTAAATAAAGCCATAAATTAATATCTTAAAGTGTTAAAGATACAAATTATTGGGAAGTAGAAATATGAAACATAACATGTATTCCTATTCCAGAGTGCGCAAACAAGTGGTGAACATTCCATCTTTTATTGTGAGATTGGATTCACAGAAGCACATTGACTTCTCACTAAAATCTCCATTTGGTGGTGGTAGACCTGGTCGTGTCAAGAGGAAGAACTTGCGTAAGGGAAGCGGAGGAGCTGCTCCAGAGGAAGAAGAAGATTAAATCGTTTATTTTATAATACTTTTATTTAATAAAAGTATGCCTTAAATGTTCAATAATTTCTCAAGTTCTAATTTTTATTTAAGCTCCTACTTCTTTGAGTAATATAAGCTTAGTGTTTAAAAGAACAATATTATCGGTTGAAAATTGTAAGATATTAATAGGAAAATACAGAATTAATGAGGAAATTATTAAATTCCTATATAATATGGATGAAGAAATAACTTTATGTATTAATATCGTCTAATATATCATTTCAATAATGAAAATCAGCTAAATATTCATGTTTTGTTAATAATTTACAATTAGTACATTTCTATAATTTTATAAATGAACTAAACGATGTACATGTATAATTTTTCCTATGACTACAAAAATGAATAATCTTATATCAAGTTTAATTGAAGGAAAAATATTTCATTTATTTTCATTTAAATTTATTTTTAAATAAACATATTAAAATAAAACAATCCCGCAAAAAATGTTTTCAATGTATGCCGCGAGGAGAAAATAAGTTGAATCTGAAATAAGACAAGTCCTTGATCAAGAATTTTCATTACAATAGGTTGGAAGATAGCGCCGCATAGGAACAGTGCCGGCAATATGACCCGTTGAAATTTGAAACCAGTTGAAACGTATGGGTCGCGGCAGTACCACCTTGAACCAACGATCGCGTAATATCGAAGAATTTTTCGAAGTTTGTCGGTCCTGGCTCGAAGTTCGCCAGTCTACTATGTTCAGAGTATACTTGTTGCACGCGGTGGAGTTGGATCGGCGGTTGGTCGAGGAGGGAAGAAAGGGGACAGAGACAAGAGTAGAAGTAGAAGATTCTTTTTACGTTAACGTGGGACTTCGCGAGCTTTCCGCAAGCTGGTGAGCGCGTCTCGATCAATTAGCATATGCCACTTCCTAGCGGGAATTTTGTTTCACTGATTGAATAAAGGTAATTAGATGACAGTGTGCTATTATAGTGTAATCCGGCGACCGTTCATCTGATATCGTATACTGACAAAAAACAGTCGGGTCTCGAGCCAAAACTTGACACTTCTTTTTTTTTTTTGTATTAAAGCGGGAGACCGCCTTTCTAACCTAAATTCTAAATTCTGTCATGGACAGAATGCGGGGTAGGGTGAGGAGGGCGATAACCATGAATCTCCTTCTCTTTTTGACAGCTAAAAATACGGTTTTTTGAAGGAGCGACTGCAACATCGAGCACCTTGACTATTTCGGATACGATACGTCGCGCACGCATCCTGACTCGTTCACTTAGTTTGTCTCATAAAATGCGCGCTTTTTCATCTTTTACTGTATTATGTATTTTTCTACTCTACAAACTGCGATTAGTTATATTTGTATTGGTTGGTTAACATTTCCATATCGAGTGGGAGCTATCGAGTTGTTGTTGTGCATTCGTAATTTTTTTACTTAACATTTAAATAAAAGTGTGTAATTTACGATGGGTTAATACACGACTTATAAATGAAAATTGTGTGCTTTGAATTTGTCATTCGTTACATACCGCCTTCAATAGAATCAGTTGACAAGATAGCTAAATTATGTGTTTTGTACGCGATTAAAATCTTTTTCTTTTTTATTTACAATTTTAATTTATGTAATAAAAATTATAATTATATATTTGTAAAAAAGTATATGTATAACGATAATTAAGTAAAATACTCGTTTTCTATTTGATATATCGTAATAATTATTAAAATTTTATTGAGGAGATGATATTAAAGCTTAATTTTAGTCTTTGTTATATCTATTGTTATGAAAATATATTCATTCTTTAAAATGAAATTAATCACTACTTAAGCTTAGATCAATTGCTATTATTGTAGAACATATTCATTTTGTCAATCTTATCTACAGTATTGATATCTGTAATATACAGAATAATGTACTGACCAAAATTTAATCTGTATTTTTTATAAATAGAA
The DNA here is from genome assembly GCF_041682495.2 of Bombus fervidus. Taxonomy (NCBI): domain Eukaryota; kingdom Metazoa; phylum Arthropoda; class Insecta; order Hymenoptera; family Apidae; genus Bombus; species Bombus fervidus. The sequence continues at coordinate 4,133,240 of NC_091528.1, forward strand.
ATAATAATATATTTGTAGTATTCACTTTTGGAAGTTGTAATGCAAGGAACATTGAAAAAGTACTAAATTATTATTATAACATTTGCAAATTACATTTCAGTGTAAAAAATATATAATTTATATTTATGATTTCATAAGGCAATAATAAATTTGTTTTATTAAATATTAATACTATAAAAAATTATAAATCATATTTATCATTTGCATATAGAAAAATTAAATATTGAATAATTATTTTTATTGTTATTCACAATGTTGTTATTTATTCTTCATAATAAAATCTATTAACTTAACTAGTCAACTAGTTACATTTTATAATATATTCTGAAATTATAAATGTAATGTATGATTTTCTTCTTTAAACAAATATATGATACATAATCAGTAACATTGTTAGCTGTAATTGGATTCATTATCACTGTGATTGTTGCATAGATAGCTACTTCCTATTTGATATCTTATTGCCTATAATCTAATGTAATGATTTTTTGAATAGACCATAATGCTGTATAATAGTTTGAATATACTTTAACATTATTTGGTAATAAAGGTTGGTAAATATAAGGTTTCACATATCTATAATACATATAAATTAACTATATTTAAATCAAAATCTCTTATTTCATTTTACAGAATATACAACATGTCACATCATTTTGTCACAGTTTGTGTAGTTTGTGTTTTATGTGCTGCACACACTCCATGTTCAGCACATACTGAATTCTCAACAGCGGGACAAACAACTCATAATTTTGTTAACTCTGAGAAGCAGTTAGGACCTAATGAACAATTACAACCATCCTGGTTATTAATAAAATCCAAAGAAACACAGCAGAGGGATGTGAGAAAATTAAATTTAAATAATCTAGGCGCTTATAACAATGGTGCTGTTGAATTTTCGAATATGTTAGATAACAAGATCAGAAGCAAAACTATATTATTGGTACCAATTGCCACAAATGAAATCTATACTAAAAACAAAAACACAGAAATTGTGAAAGTTAATGAAAATGTTGAAATCCCAATAATAGGGGAAGATCCAAAAAGCTTAGAAGATATAGAAATATTAGGAAGGCTAGGCCAAATTGAAATTATGCACAATGATGAATTAAATGCAGCACAATTTAATGAAGATCAAAATCCTCTTAACAGGATTAGGACAAAAAGAAATGTAGATATTATAGATGAAAAATATTTCATTGAAAAGATTTTTGAAGCTTATGGAGATGGTACAAGCATAACAATGGAAGGCTTTGAAAAATTGTTAAAAAAGTTAGGACTACTGAGATTATTAACAGATATATCAAGCTTAGAAAATCATAATACTGTTACTAGTCAAAATGAAAATCCACTGGGTAAGTGTTTTAATTTATTGATTAAATCATTATTAGAAACATATCTCTTTATTGAATTGAAGAACTTGAATTAATTTAATAATAATTAAAAAGGAATTTATATTTAAGAATTTATTTGAAGATCAGTCTATATTATACATACATGGTATACTACTTTTAATTACCAATTACCAACCTATCAATCATAATAAGAAATAAAGCTACATCTGCTCTTATGTATATATGAGCTGATAATATTTTATCTTTATTCAATATGAGAATCATCTTGATCATAATAATTTAGCTTAACTTAAGAGTTCAAACTCCTTTTCAATTGACCTTGATTCATTAATTCATAGAGTTAGTTATTGATTTCATTGGATGCTTATTTACAATTATATTAAAATGTATTCATGATATCTTATGAAATAAACGTATTTAATGCATAAAATAAAGCTAGAAAAATATAGTTAAATATTAAAAAGAACCTGTAACAATCATTTTGCAGTTATGAATGAATAAACAAAATTTGATAATACTTCCATTGTCTGTACAAGGTATCAGTGGTTAAATAATCATATCATGTGTAATGTCATCCTCTATGTAGATAACTGACAATTTTCTATTATCAGTCACATCCTATTATAAAAATGTTGTTATTATCAAGACACATATTTTATAATATTTTTATTATATTTTGTATTATATTATATCGTATTATAATATTTTTCCAATTTGTCTTTTTTAAACTCATTTATTATATGAATTACTTATGTTTTTAGATTAAATAATATTATGCAGAACTTTCCAGTATAAGTTTTTTTTCAGTACTATGAATAAATATATAATTTTTTCTTTGTATAGACAAGTCAAAGAATTTACAAAATAATGGCCTACCAGAATATGAAAATGGAGCTAAAAAGGAACGGGTGAGATAAATTGTAACAATTAAGATTACAATCTATCATACAGAAATCAAATAAATTAATTTTTTTCTTAAATAATTAAATATTTCTCATAAATGACAATCTCGCTATTTCAGTGCTTAAATAGTAAAGAATTATTAAGTACTGTTGCAAGAGATATGCCATACAATTTGATCACTAATAATAATTCAACATTACCAAGTTGGCTTTTTGAACGCGTGTGTCCAGCTCTTGTTTACCAACTAGCAGGTGAATCAAGCTCAGAGAGAAATGGATGTATTCGTGTACCAGAGAATTATAAGCCAATAATTAATAAATATGACGGAGAAGACGTTACTCGAAATATGGTTCAAGGTATATAATCAATATAATATCAATTAGAAATTTATATTTTTAAGTATTATAGAATTCTAAATACATGACTCTCCTATTTAGTGTGGGCCTATTCAACAATCAGTATTTTAATAATCAGTCTCTGTGGTTTACTTGGTGTAGCTGTTATACCTTTCATGGGTAAAGTTTATTATCATCAGTTATTGCAATTTTTAGTTGCACTTGCTGTAGGAACATTGTGTGGCGATGCTCTTATTCATCTTTTACCACATGTAAGATGTTATATTATATAATTATAATTTTTTAACATAAAGAAAATAAATTATATTACTACATAAGAAAGAATTATTCTTCTCTTAGGCAATGATGTCACATCATAATCACGAACATATTCATAATGACCATGTTGAATTAGATTCTAAAGAGGAACACAACATGAATATGTGGAAAGGGCTAGTTGCAATGATGGGTCTTGCATTATTCTTTTTTACGGAGAAAGCTTTAACGATGTTAGCAGAATGGAGGAAACTTCGACAACGTCGCAATAAGGTAAATATATTAGGTCTAAAAAAATATTAGGATAAATAAAAACATAAATTTTTCTAATAGAATACATAAACACGTTTGTAGAATACATAAACTTTTAAATAAAAACTGTTTGTAATTTTAGCTTCCATCACGTGTTCGAGTAATGAGAGAAACTGATGGACCAAACAGCAATGTTGTTGGAGAGAAACTTTGCAAACACAAATATTCGTCGTATCCATATTGTTATGGTGAAATTAGCACGGATCAAGGTATAATGCCATGATTTAGTCAAGGTTTTAATGAAATATTTAATGCTTTTAATTCTATGTTTTAAAGAATGTTATTTATGGTAAAGAGGGATATTTATTATTCAGATAATCATCATAACCGTCAACATAATAACCATGAGAGACCTCCTGTGATTGAGGAGGAAAAACCATTGACGTCTAACTGCAATTCAGTTTCAAAAATTATGACGAATGATGTAGAGAAGAAACCAACCGAAGATTGGAGATTAGACGATTCAATTGTAAATACTAAGAAAAATACGGATGGTGCAGATATACCTTTAAATGAATCAGAAAGTTATACTGTTATTATACGCGAACATGAAATGAAACATCATGGTCATACTCATTCACATGGTACTATTAAATATATTATCTTATCTCTAATATAATATTTGTTAAAAAATATAATTTAAAAATTTGTTTAGGCCACGTTCATTCTGCACCTGAATCTATGTCTAGTGTTGCTTGGATGGTAGTAATGGGTGATGGTTTGCATAACTTCACAGATGGTATGGCTATAGGCGCTGCTTTTTCAGCAAATATAGCGGGTGGCTTCTCCACAGCAATAGCTGTATTTTGCCACGAATTACCTCATGAAATAGGTACATTATACAAACATAACTTATAGTAGATAATAACTTATTAAATCTTATAAAATATTCAGAATTTTTTATTCCTTTATAACAGGAGATTTTGCAGTTTTGTTGAAAGCTGGTATGAGTGCTAAACAGGCTGTTTTTTATAATGTGTTATCTTCCGTACTTTGTTTGTTTGGTATGATATTTGGAGTATTATTAGGGAGCACTCCTGCTATAAGTAGTTGGATATTTGCAGCTGCTGCAGGAATGTTTATATATATAGCATTAGTAGATATGGTGAGTATAATTTTAATTCATTTAATTAATCGTAATTATAATTAAGCATCAAATGTTTTATATAGATTCCAGAATTATCTTCAAGTCACTCTGTGGAGCGTAGTTCTCAGTGGCAATGTATTTTACAAGCATTAGGGCTATCGTGTGGCCTTGGAATAATGTTAATTATAGCGCTCTATGAACACGATCTTAAAAATATATTCAGTGATTAAATTTACAAAGACTGACAAGTTTTTTGAACAATGGTAAGCTTGCAGTACTTCCTAGAACTATATTTACAGTCAACAATTAAGTCAATAAAGCTTTGACTGCCCATTCTTACCGAAACAATATTTACTGTTACTATAATATAAACAATTTACTTTTTCTTCTTCTCACATTTAGCATAAGATTTCTTATTGATAGCAACATAGTTTGTTATTAAAAACTTAAGAAGGTACTATAATGGAATAAATGTTTTACAATATTAAGACTATTCTGTGCACAAGAACAAATGAGCTAAACAATTTGAAGAAAGTTAGATAATTCAAATGCAACAACAATATTTGAAGTATGCTTATTAAAAATTATATTTGAGATATTGCGTTCTTTGAAAAGAATAAAAACAGTGAAGATTCAAGCTAAAAGTTGAACATTTTGCAATTTATTTGATAAATTATTATAAAGATAGGTAATCGTAATCGATTTTTACCAGATAGTTTTTGATATTTTATTACTAAAATCACGTAAATTTGTGAAAATGCTATGCAATTCTTTATTTTGTCTATTAATTGTAAATGATGATTGGCTTACATCGTAAAAAATGAGAGATGTAATGTTCTAGTTAATATGAGAAAAATTATGTACAAAAATTGAATAGCTATTACTTGATTGACATTTATTTTAGTTAAAATATTTTTAGTTTAATGTACCCGATTCTCTATAAACAATAAGAACATTTTCATTCTATATTTAGGTGAGATACGTGTCAGTATGAATATGTATTGACTGTTGTAACAATTATAATTAAAATCTATATTATCTCCTTAGTTATCAGACACCTAGCATTTACATGATATGTATGTGTTTTACAATTATCATTGTATCAGTACCCAAGTTTAATTGTGATATATTTAATAATTGCATTCTTTATTTTGATATAATAATTTAGATAAATACAGTTTCAGATAAATACTTTGTAATTGAATCAATGTTATACGTAATTCTATCATGAATGTATTATTATAAAAGTTAACAAAGTGCTCTATATGCTTTATGATAATTTTAAGCTGAAATAGATATATATTAGTTGAATTATAAGATCAGAAAGAAAAAGCGGTCTTATCAAGTCATTTATTATTAAATTATGGAAAATTAGACACCTTAATCATAAATGCATTTTAAACTAGTATGAAAATGTTTATTTTTTTAATCTTTGGTGCTTATTTCTTTCAAATTGTTTTGTTGTAATTATTCTGCATTTGCACAAAGTTCTAAATATCACACAATACTATCAAGAAAGTGCATATATATAAGTTTGTGTTTCAGTAACTAACTACCAAATAAGATGATTACTGATAATGTCACAGAGTACATATTCTAGTTTTATGTAACTATAGATACACTTGTGCACAAAGTAAATTCATCAAGTATGGACACGGATAAACTGAGGCGGTAAATCACTATACATAATTGGGTATATTAAAAATTTTAAATACTCATACTGCCACAGTAATTATCAATTATTGAATTGGTAATTAAAATTATATGTACATATCTGCATGTCTTAAGATAATACACAATTAAAATTTCTGATCTAAATATTTTTAGCTGTACTTACATAAGAAAATACAACCATTATTTACGATTGTAAAAAAACTGAAATATCTTCAATTTTCTAAAACTGCGTTTTAAACAAAATTTGTTTGCAATTATTTCTATACAGTGCATTTATTGTTGTAATGAAGTGGAACATTCATTTTCAAAACATATATTGTGCACTTTTTGATTACTTAAAAAATTTACTATTTAAAAAACCAAATTATGGTAAAACCTCATCTACTTATTGTAAGTTACATTTATTTTGTTTGTATGTTAATGATTAATACCATGATCAATAACTATGTATTTTTTTACAGAAAATGTAAAAATTGAAAAAAAGCGTTATATTCTTGTAAGCAAAATACTTTCTTACATTATATCTTATATTAATACTAGTGTATTTAACTAACTGATTTGCGCTTTTTGTAAAAATTTAAATGGAAAGCATAAACATTAGTTTTTGGAAAAATGATCATATATTACTCTATCCTATGGAAGATTTTAATTTCTTTTACATATAAGTGGAAATAGTAAATTTGTTGCTTTATACTAAAAAAGGAATATTTCATTGCTTTGAGTTCATTGCTTTTTTTAAGCAAATTTGTTCTTATTTGCTGTAATACATTTTGATAACTACTTTATTAATAGTTATTCTAAGATGCTATATTTAATCCTTTATTTGTAATGAACATTATATTCTCCTCAGTTAACTTTAGTATCAAACGAAACACAATATCAAAAAATAAATAATATTGAAATAATAATTTATTGGAAAAATGTCATAATAGAGGAAATAAAATAATCATTTAAGAAGCATTTGTATTTTATTTTTAAAGCTGTACAATGAAAAGGTGACAGTGGCTGTCACAATATTTACAAATGAAAATGATAGTTAGTAACTATATATGTACACAAATACATGAACATATAAATTATATTAATACATATGAATAGTTTAGAATAGTGTAACTCCCATTATTGATTTTTCAAGAAAAACAAGCTTTTGTGAAATGTTCTTGGATCAATCAAATACAAGTAACAAAATGTTATCAATATTTTAATATGGTAAATGTAGTACATATGGAGAAACTTCATTGTTATACTAGTATTTCAAAATCGTCTTGAACATGTATGTAGTATAGTTTTATTTTTAATAAAATTGGAGATACACCACTATTATTCTGAATGACACACATATCCTTTGTCACACAATATTTATGTTTGAGTTCATATCACTTTTAATTTTAGGCACTTAATATACAGGTAAGAATATAGTTAAGTTGAATAAAATTAACAAATAAAATTTGCATAATTATATAACAACAAACATTAATATTTTATAATTTCAAGTTTGTCACACAGAAACAAGGTCATCTCTATCACTCATCTGTGCTGATAAACTAAAAGCTGTATCTGTGCTAGCTTCACTATTTAAACTTTCGTTAAATACTGGTTTCATATGTGCAGCATCACTCATCTCTCTCATTAATCCTGCCATATCATCATCTGGATCAATTTCTTGAATTTCTCCTACTACATCAATTTCCACAGATTGATTATCTGTTGCTGATATTTCCTGTGCCTCAGGTTTTGATTCTTTAAACTGAATATTGTGTAATAATAAATAAAATTAATATTGTTATATCACATTTATCAATGAAAATATCTGTTTAAATATTTACCTTCATAGTTTCCAATTTACATTCAGATGGTAAGTTCATATGAAACACGCAATTTGTATCAAAAATTACAGGTACTGGTTCATGACACTCTATATCTGCTCGAATTGCTCCACATGCTTTGAATAAAACTTGATGTTGATCCTATTAATGTAATAGAATTTGTTCAATATTTTATATATTTTTTATGTTGGTTGTGATTATGTAATTAAATAAAATTATTTTACTTTAAGGATATGTTTACGGCAATGTTTCGCAGCAGGAAGAGTTCTCTCTCCACATTTTACTCCACCTTCAGTAAAGATACATTTTGATATACTTGGTATTTTTTGTGCAGGTCCTTCAGTTGCCTATAAAGAATACATAATTATAATTTTCATTATCATCGTATATTATATTAATATAACTATATATTATACAAAATAATAAAATTGCATTTAACCTGCGCTCTACGTTCTAAAGATTTTCTATATAATATAGCTTCAGCTCCACTTCGTCTATGATAACGATTTAAAGCTTTTAATTTTTCATAAAGTTTCTTTTCTTTTGCAGTTTCTTTTGGTTGGTCATGTATACTACATAATGTTTCCTTTTCCTTTTTAAGGGCATGTAGATACTTTCGTCTTTTCTCTCTTAATATATACTGCAGTCTTCTATACTGATCTATGTAAAGTGATTGCAGTCTAATTAGTTTTTCTCGCGCAATGTAGATCACCTCCTCAGCAGTAAAAATTCCAGCATGCCTTAAAAAATTAATACTAATGATTCCATAGAAATTACTGTTTAATTTTTGCAAAAAGCAACTACGAAAGGAAAGTAAGTAAAGATAAAGACAATTGATATAATCCCATTTTTAAGATTTGCTCAAGCCAAAGCAAGCTAGCTGATGTTCTACAGAACAGAATAAAATAATAAATTAGTATAAGTAATTATATATAAGTATATTCTTACTTTAAAGGATCTTCTTGTGCACTATATAAACTTTCATTATCACTATCATCAAGATAACTTCCTCTTAAGGTATCAGTCACTGTTGTAGGTTCAATATCGCTATCAGAGGAACTTGCATAATCCAAAATATCACTTCCACTTGCATTTACTCTGTATGCATCAACTTCAGCTAAAAAACGATTTTAATATGATATTCTCATTTAATTTAAAATCAGCTTTAATTTTTCCTTTATTAACAGACTACTAGATCAAAACTTACTAAAAGGGTCTAATGCTTTGATTTTTCCTTCTTCATCTTCGGTATCTTCAGTACTTGAATCTGTTTTCTTAACATAGTGACTTAAATTAAGTAAGAGCATTTCAGGCGTCTGTGGTAAAGAATGTCTTGCTGTAGATTTTATACGTGCTATTTGGGCTTTTCTAGCATGCTCGGTACAATATCTGTATGTATATATTAAAGATAGATTTTTCATATGTAATTTAAAATACATAATAAACAGAATATTCATTAAATTTACATTTGATACATACAAAATATCTCTTCTATCCAATTTTGGTGCAGGATTTTGACATTTTCTGCCATTACTATTATATACAAAGCCACATTGCTTGAAAGGTGCATTTGGATCCTCAAGAATATGCTTGGTGCAATAAGTATATCCTTCAAGACAAGGTTGTGAGCATTCATAAGATGAATATAAGCATGTTTGCATTTGCTTAGGCTTTTTTGTGGCTACAATAGTCACAGGCATTGTTGTTTTTGGGATGCGGAACATAACTTACCTATGAAATAAATAAAAATTATAAAATTTTATTATAAGCTCTTCATAACGCATAAGATAAAATCGCAAGATAACTGCATTTTATGAATTATTTCTGAAAATAAAATTCAAAATAGTGTGATTTTCTCATATTCTAATTTCAAATTTGGCGCGAGAATTTACAGCTGAAAACAAAATTTTATTAATTTTATTTGTTGAAAATAATTTCCATAACGAACGATATTTTAAATATAAAAAATTATAGTATACGTAACTTATTACAAATGTTCGAATTTATATCCATTTTATAAAATAAAATTGTAATATAAAACGTATTTGTAACAAGTGGTAGTCGCCGCCATTTTATACGTGAGATGTTGAATGAAGTCTCATTATTGTATGTACGGATTTCGAAAGAATGAGACGGACATGTGATCGGTTTTTGTGAAAATTCGAATAAAACGAAACTGAGCGGGACTTTAAAAAGCCGCGAAGCATTATTCTATTAGAAACTTACTGTGATCTCTTACATTAATTCTTCCGTAAAGGAAAGACAGTGCCAATTGAATCACGCTTGTCACCGTCAGCGTATTTCTGGATATATCAAGAGAATGAAGAAAAGATCAAGATATCGTGAAATGTAAATTATTGACGATTGTGCAGCAAGTCTGAAGTTATATACAAATAAATGATAAATAACTCGAAAGACAACACACTGGATCCTTCAATAGAACCAAGATAACGGGACGCTACTACGGGGGTAACATTGGCTGCGAACACAACTACTAGCTCAACGATCATGACGTCACTTCCGGGAGTTTAAAGCTCTAAAATTTCTAATTGATAAACTACGTGATTCATATCTATCGTAGATTGAGAAAAAATTCAGGTAGGTTATGACGTTGGTCATAAAATATTAGCCAAGTTGAATTTACGATACACACGTGTGTTTACAGTTAACCACTACAACGTGTTTGCTATACAGAATTGTATTGATATTTAGTTTAAATTAATTCAAGTATACATTTATTACATTCGTCGGTGTTCAGAAGATATTACAACTTGTTGTGCAACACATCGACAAGAGTAACGTTTTACAATTTTTATTTTTAATGAAATGGGATAAATTTTATAAGTGCACAAATGTTGTGACAAGGTTAAATAACCTTAGTACCTCAAGCAAGATAAGATATTACAGAATTTTTATTTTTGTTATTGCAATTAAAACTATTCGAAAGAGTAATAGTATTATTACCATAACCAACCTCATGGCCTGCCAAAAAATAAAAATCAAGTTTTTTCATGTGGTGTACGATAATATAAGAATAGAAAATTCGAAAGATATTTCCGTACAGTAAATAATGTCGTATATAATTGATTATCCTGAATGTTTAACGTATATCGAGCTCTAAACTTTATCTTAATTATAAATAACAAATCTACAGAACTTTACGTAAAAATGCAGCAGTTTTCATGACGAATCTTAAAAAATAAATCTCGTAACTGTGATGCATTATCGAAAAATTGATTCTATTAATTTGTTACGACTATTATACGGAAAAAAGACTAGTTTTGTAAACTATTAAACAAATAAAACGTCCATAAACTAATTTTAACAATATCTCCAAGTTTCGTGTGTACAAACGCCTACAAAAAAATTTCTCAAGTTGGTAGTATTTCATTTGCTGCACGATTCCAAAGCAGTGTCGTGAAGTTGCATACGTACCAAACAACAAAAAAAAAAAAAAAAAAAAAGTACGCCATTTCCAATATTCAAAATGGAACCTTTCCAATATAAAGTGCATATTGTATAAAATAAACGAGGAAAATAATAGAGAAAAATAATAGAGAAGGCAATTTGAAGTATTTATGAAAAAGTAACTTCATATTACAAAGAGAAATATTTATTCGCTATGTGTGGTTATGTTTCACTGTAACAAAGTTGGTATGAACTGGGGGCGGTATTCGATTAGCGTAGTGATGGTAAGTTTTCACCGTGTTGCTGTTAGTGCATTGTGTGCTCGCCGCCAGTTAAGTTGACCACTGTGAAGTGCGCATCGTTAGTACCGAATTGTGTGTACATATAAATGGCGGCTGACGAAAAATGGTACTTTACAAAAGAACAGCTAACAAATACGCCGAGCAGAAGATCCGGCATCGATGCGGATAAGGAACTGAGCTACAGGCAGCAGGCAGCGAATTTCATTCAGGATATGGGACAGCGGCTTGTGGTGTATCCTTTAACGAATGCATGTTTAGTTGCGTGTTTCTCAAGTTCCCTTTCCCCCTATCCCCATTGTCGTTTTACGTTTCCTTTATTCTTTCTATCAATTCAAAATCACGCCCAAACTATCATATACGATTACGTGAGTAGTTTCTCTGTACACATTTATCTTTTAATACTTGAAATTTCGGTATTCACGTGAAATTCCTATCTTGTTGTAAACATGAGTGACGTGCGAAAGAAGAGGTCACGCGTCATGATTACGATTCTCCATATTGAACTTTACTACGTTACCTTTGGTATACGCTGGATTTCGGAATTTTTGTGCTATTCGGTATATTCATATTGATAATAGAATAATGCTAGTCAATAAACGTGCTTATTAGAATTTTAGTATTCAAAAGGAGGACAGAGAATAGGGTCATGGAAAGGTAGCATTGTTTGCCAAGCTATGTTTGACAGTAGTACCAACCAGAAATACAATTTTTGCTTATATTTTTTACGCAATTATATTATTTCTTATATTTTCCATTTATATATGTATGTACATATATGTATATAAATGCACATGTGTATATATATGTGTGCGTGCTTAAAATCAAATCGGGATTGGAGGTGGTTCGTCAATGCTACACCATAATGCATTGTTGACGTTTCTTTATATCAGTACAAGAAGTAATAGAAGTAATTGATAAAGGTTAAAAAGAGGGCACAATAGAAATTTTGTACAAGTAGTATTCTTCATTCTCAAAATCATGCTGTACCAAAACAATTAAATGTGAACGATTCCATTGCAAACAGATCAGATGCTATTTTGCTTACATAAAAAGTAATATAGTAAATTTAACACGTACTAACTTATTAACTAGCTATGAAATTTAAACTAGTTTTGCATTAAACTTGTACTAATAATACTAGATATTTAATAATACTTTCTATTTCAGAAATATTTTAGCTATATTTTCCCAATGTAGTATGTAGAAATTCTATTTCTATTTCCTATAATATTTTTATGTTTCAGATATATATTTATAAAGATCATAAACATATTAATTATCTTTCCAATTGTGAGAACTTCAACATAGTCTTCATATTATTTGAAATTAAAAGTTTACAAATGTCGAACTCTTTTAAAGACAGTCATATTAGTAAATTGTAGTTTTACTTTTCTGTAGTGCATGTATAATAATACTTATTGTAGGCAAAATACATTAATGATGTCTAATATATAGTGTAATATTTGTTTTTCGTATTATTCTATGTTTTTTGTATTGTAACTTGTTCTAAATTCTTCATTTGTATATTTTCCTTTTAGTAAAATAACAAATAATTAAGATATGAAAATTAATAATATAATAGAAAGCATAAATGAAGATCTTAACATAAGTAAATTACAGATGAAAATCAAGAATATGCATCAAAATTATGTGATTTATTTGACCAAGTTTTTCATATTAATGTAATATAGAGATTAAATAAAAATTTTTACATATAATCTGTTGTGCCCTCCATTTTTTAATCTTACCATATAATTTAATAATCTAAAAATAATCATTAAGAACTGTGTTTCAATTATGTTTATTGTTTTAGTAATTTTTATTTATATTTGTTATTATGGGAAGTTGAGATATTTTTTAGATATTAAGAGATTATATAAATATGTGGTTAATATTCCAATGAAAAATATTTAGTGTAATATATTATTTTTATTATTTTATTTGTTTACATATTAATTCCTAAACAATTTAAATACTGTTTTTGTAGTTATTTGAAGTAATTATATAACAATATCTTTATAATAAGATATAATAAGATAAGTCAGAAAATTTTTTTTTTAATGGATTGTAATAAGAAAGGTTGTTGTCCATGATTTATGTTGTATAGCACAAATATTCCTGAAATTTGTACAATACATATATAACTTTAATATAACTTTAATAAATGTAGTAAATAATTAATTATAAATACTATATATATGTTAATAATACATTATTTATTTAGTATTTTCCTGAATTAGATAAATATAGGTCACAATTATGTATCAACACAGCAATAGTGTATATGCACAGATTTTATGTATTCCACTCGCTGTCACATTTCCACAGGAATGCAATTGCAGCAGCAGCACTATTTTTAGCAGCAAAAGTAGAAGAACAACCACGCAAGTTAGAACATGTTATCAAAATGGCACACATGTGTCTCCACAGAGATCAGCCCCCACCTGATGTCAGATCTGAGGTAAATAAAAGAGATTAATATCAATAGTAACATGTATGTAGTTAATGATAAATTTAATTATTGCAATGTATTTTGATTTATAGCAATACCTTGAGCAAGCTCAAGATCTGGTGTTCAATGAAAATGTTCTACTACAAACATTGGGGTTTGATGTCGCCATTGACCATCCCCACACACATGTTGTTAGATGTTGTCAACTGGTTAAAGGTATATAAGTTATGTTTAAAAAGGATTGTATAATATTAATTTACTACATTTACATTTTTTCTATATTTTTTGTGAAGATATTGATTTTGTAATGATAAGCTTAGATGACATTGTAAACTAAAAAATCTTACAACTTTAGATATTGTTTATAAAATATTTTAGTTAAATGTTTGCATTTTTTTTGCAGCGAGCAAGGACTTAGCCCAGACTTCATACTTCATGGCATCTAACAGGTGGCTACACATTATTTCCTAGTATCACTTACTCTTAGCAGTCTTCTGGTCAAATAGATGCCAGCTGGGTTATATTTCCAAGCTAAGACTGTCAGGCAATAGCCACTGGCGCAACATTCTGACCTATATCTTTCTTAGAAAGCAAAGTAAACGTGGAATAAAATTGTGCAAATATCTTTGATAAATAATACAATTCTTTGCTTCAAAGGGAACATTTTTGAATGAATGAATTTGAAATATTACATCAAAGCATGAAAATGAAATAGAAATCTAGTATAGAAAAGTTTACTTTGACTTCATTTACTTTTTTCTTCAGTTCTAATGTGAATGTTTAAATGTCAACAGTAACTTTTGGGGAGGAATGTTGCGTTGCAGTCGCGGTAATGTCTGATTCTAAAGAGAACGTATGCCAAAGCGAAACGAAGTTTATTTCGTAAACTAAGTTCACGATGAGGATTGCTTAATTGAAGGTAAATGAAATATTCTTAAGGACTGATCGTTTTCTCTTACATTACGGTATATATTGTCCAGTTTTTATTTTTATATTTACATACACTTATTTTTAAGCAGTAGATGCACAAAATAAATTAAGCATGAGTGAAATGAATGTGGAATTAATGTAATGACGAGTGAATGTCCAAAAACATTTAATGATAAAAGAATGATAATTAGCTATACCATTAAATTATATTTTACAATAGTAATCAAATAGTAAAATTATGGTACGGGCATAGTCTTATTATAATCCATTCAAATATTATTTAATCAATATTTGAACAGATTGTAATTACGACTAAATAATCAATGTAGATTAAGCCTTAATCTATCTCTGTTGTTACAAAGAAATCATTTTTGAAGATATATATATTTTTCTTTACTAAGAAATAATTTTTAGCGCAAATTTATAAGATATTTTATTTCCTGAAATAATGCGTTCTCAAACAAAAAAGTTTCAGAAATTCTGATAACTTTAGTGTTCAATTTCAAGTCTATATATAGCATAAGATAACTAAATTAAAATTCTCTCTATCATGGGATTATGTTGGGGCAAACTTCGGTAAATTTGTTACGATACAACAGAGTGTTATAGGGCTTACATTTATAATTATTATGTAGAAAAACATCGCATATTGCTTTAGCTAATAACATTTGTACGCAAATTTTTGTGTAGCTCATTACGAAAAAGTATCACATTCACATATGCTGTTTTTTTAACTGTTTTGGAAACGTACTCTTTGGAATTAAATTCCGTTTACGGAAGATATAATTGGAAATATTATTAATTATTTTCAACGAATCGTAAGAAATTCGTCCTGGTTTTATCCCGATATTACCCATGTTTAATGGAACTAGTACTTTGATTTTATAGTACAGTTCTTTTTATACCCTGGGTTATATTTCGTCAAAAAGAAAAAGAAAAAAGAAGAAAAAAGACGTTGACGAAGAATTCGTCCTCACTGTTCACTGTTCATAAAAGAAATTTATAAGATAATTTTTTCTTTTTAGTTTACATTTAACAACCATGTGTCTGCAGTACAAGCCAACGGTAGTTGCCTGCTTTTGCATTCATCTTGCATGTAAATGGTCTAATTGGGAGGTAAGTATTATTAATATGATTTAGGAAAAGTATTTGGCTAATTATAATATGATGATTATTTGCTTACAGATACCACAAAGTACGGAAGGGAAGCACTGGTTCTGGTACGTCGACAGAACTGTGACATCCGAACTATTACAAGAGCTTACAGCAGAATTCCTCCATATATTTGATAAGTGCCCGTCAAGATTGAAAAGAAAAATAATGAGCATATCTGCTAATCAAAGTCCAAGCATTAATCATCCCAGTTTACCGAACTCACCCTTTGTAAGCACTTTTATTAAATATATTATATCATAATATCATATTAAATACTACTACAGAAGAATTGTTATCCTACATTAAAGTTAATATAATAAGTTCAATTTATTGGATAATTTTACTTAATATTTTGTGTAGGATGCGGAACCTCGCAGGGTACAATCTCCTGCAACGACGGCCGATGGTGGACCTACATTCCACGCAAATCGACCTCATCTCGTGGAGAAACAAGAAGAAAAGAAACAAAACGCCGCCGCACCTGCGAGACCTCCTGTAGATTATCGGGAATATCGAGAAAAGAAAGAACGCGAGCGTTTGGAAAGAGAGAAGGCATCAGTTCCGGCATCAGTTGCGCAAAGTCATGTGTCGGATATTAATAAGCATCATTCTCATCACCATAAACCTGTATCTAGTACAAATGTGCTGAACAAACATCCGTTGCCTCTTGGACAGAAAACACTTCATCATAATCATCATCATAGACCAGATATGAAAGTTGGACAACCAGTACCCCAGAGGCATTCGAGTAGTACTCAAGCTAGGGAACCAAATCGTGATCCCAATAGACAGAGGTTACAAAGAGAGTACAATTCGAACACTGGTATAAGTAGCAGTAGTAGTAGTAGTGGTAGTGCCCTCCATTCTCACAGTCATGCCGTACCGAAGGAACCAACTTTGGATAATTCTATAACTGATTCCGTTACTCACAGATCGGATGTTGGATCATTACAAGAGCCAACGCCCCATGGGAATATACAGGAGAAACTTAGTAATAATAATCATAGTCTGCACAGATTAAGTGGAGTAGAAAGTAAACATCAGGGTCATGATAAAAGAATGTATGATCCAAGGCATAAACCAGTAGAGCATAGGAAAGATAGTGAACAAAAGCCATATAAATATCCAGATCCAACTAGAGTCGATCGGCAAAGAAAGTCTGATACGTTGGAACAGAGGTGTGAAGAGGTTAGAAAGCTCATTGAGAAGTCAATACTTCCACCTAAACCGACGCTTGACGTACCATATAGTTCAAATACACAGAAGCCATCGTCACATCATATAAAATACAATCAGTCAGAAAAGTTACAAGTTAGTTCTGGTGCAGTGCCGACCGATGTGAAGCTTACTACTAGCCAGAGTTCATTTTCACAAGAAAAGTCTCCGAGTAGCTCCGTTTCATTGCTTAGTCAAAAAACATTATCTTCGAAGACAATATCCAGTCAACATACAGCTCATGGTGTATCACAGATATTAAAGGACACGATTAAAAATAGTAATTCTCAGTCGTCGAGTTTATCATCGTTGAATAATCTTGATGACCCAAAAACTGAAAAACGACCACGGCATGATGACACAGACAAAAGTTCGTCCGATATCCAACAGAGTGTGTTACAAACCCCCCCTAATAAGCCAAAATCGCTATTCAGTCCAGAGAAAGGACCAACGCCTCGGGAATCTCATTCACAGAGGCTTAAGACTAAACAAAAGACGCCGCCTTCGGCTGCAAAAGTTCCTAAGCAAGAACGCGTACCAGACACATCGATAGGCTTTAATTTAGTATCACCTTTCGCAAGTCCACCAGGTTTGCAGCAACAAGAAACGCAATCGGTTAAACGATCGGCTAACGATGTTTCTGCAACGTCGCATAAAAGGCATCGTACGTGTAGCACTAGCGAAAGTGGACAGCAAGTGAAAATAAAAGTGGATGATACGTCCAGTTTCGAGGCAGTTAAGATGCTCGGTAGAGTACCAGAACTGATACAACCTATTAGAGACAATCCATCGGCGAATGGTAGAGCGACTCAAATCGCAAATGATATGAAACCACCGGAGCTCATTAAACCTTTTGATTCTGAACCAACGATATCACGTTTTAGCACAATACCTACACAGCAACAGATATCGTCGAATCAGCAGGGTTTGACGAATGGACTGGATACTAACCTAGTGAAGCAGGAGTCTCAAGAATTCCAAATTAAAAAAGAAACGTATAAAACAGATATACCAATAAAGGCTGAACATCAGATTAAAGGAGAATATTTATCTCCCATGAAATCTGCTCAAAGTATAAGTGCTTTGCTTCAGGAACCTTTAGCACCCATGCCATCGTTATTACAAAATATGCAACAATTTAGTCAAATACCACCTCAACAGCAAGTTCATCAGGAACAATTTCAACAACAACAGTTGCAACAGCAGCAGCAGCAACTTCAACATGAACAACCACCACAACCTCAACATCAACCATCGATATCTCATTCGATGTTGCTCGCACAGCAGGAACCCGTTCAAAGTCAGTGTATGCCTCTATCATCGGTTACCGAACCAATGATAGCTTCGACCGTAGATATAAGTGCTCTCTCTGGCCCCGTACAAACAAATACAGAATCCATTCTCTCTGTACCAACATCGACAACCATAATCGTCGCACCCCCTGTAGAAGAAAAGAGATCGGAGCATCACAAGAGCGAAAAGAAGAAAAAGAAGGAGAAACATAAACATAAAGACAAGGAGAAGAGTAAAGAGAAGCACAAGCACAAACATAAAGACAAGGATAAAGAAAAGCATCGAGAGAAGGATAAAGAAAAGGGAGAAGAGATTGTGCCTGCTGTACCTATCAAAATCACAATTCCTAAAGACAAATTGAATCTGAGCACAGAATCGACAGGAAGCACCGGTGCGACTACAGTGCCAACTGACAAGAACAAGTCGCCTCAAAACACTAGTATCAAAATCATTATTCCTAAGGAAAGGCTGAAGGGTACGGACAGTGTATCTAGTTCACCGGGTCAATCCGTGGTTCAGGCTCCACTAAAGATAAAAATCAGAACGGATGGAATCTCGAGGAGTTCCGGCGCGCCCTCGACGACGAGCAGTTCGAGCAGCATCGTTCCAGAGTTCACGAACGAAAGTCGGAAGCGCGATCGTTCTGAAATGAAGGAGAGTCCAACGACTAGTGTTCCGCCAACGAAGAAGCAATCGCAGGTCTCCTCGGCGGGTTACGGGCAACACCGACTAGGCGAACGGCAGAACGGCAGACACTATAGTTCAGGCAGCAATAACAAGGTACGTGGAGGCGGTAGAGGCGGCCGCCAATATATCGGGCGTGGTCCACCACCAGCAGGATCGGCGGGCCATTACAGTGCTCCCGGCCAGCGCGACGGCTACTATCAGCAAGACACCTACAATAGTAACAATGTCCGCAATCCGCATCATCCTCATCCATCCTCGGCTCGTGGTGATCCAGGCTACTCGAGGGCTGGTCACGTAAATCAGACCCAACCAGATTCTTATTTCTTTGCTAATTACCCGCCACCCTCGATGTTCAACCCTGCCGGATACATTTACGATCCTGTCATGTACTATTCACAATATCAGCAACAGTACCCGATGTATCCGGCGGGTAACGTCATTATGACACCAGACGGTGCTATCGATACGTCTGTACCGCCACCATCCTTATCAATGAATATACGACAAAATCAAAGCATGATCTCAGTTCCGTCTGCTCGGCAGGAACCCAAGACACCACCACCGTTACCGAGCGGACCACCTCCCAGTTCCTCACCACCACCACCTCCACCACCGGAATAACATTCGTACAGAAATCCTGTCTTGTAGTGGACTTCAGAGGTAGCTTCCAAAGTAGCGGTAGTAACTGCAGCCACTTCTTGCTCCATTTTCTTTTATATCAAATGATTGACGGACTGGGAATCGTGGTAGTATAAGTTCAAATTTTGAAAATTTAGATTTAGTCATAGGCGCTTCAACTCCGAAAAGCATTATCCTATCACGCATCATAAAAATTTCATAATTCATTAAGTCTTTTTATATTAATAAACACAGAACGATATTTTATGAAAAATACTAGTGAACTGATTTATATCACTACGATTCTCAGTCCTCTAATTGTTTTCTTCCTATTCATTATGTTAGTTGATTTTTTAAATACGTTCAATTTTCTCATGCGATATTTTAGAATTCATTTTGCTATACTCAGCATTCATTGAATATTCCATTGATTGTGTATAATCATTGAATATCTTTGTGTAAGTGATATAGAATATTAATTGAAGTATCTTTGTATGAAAGATACAGTAATATCGTAAGTCATAAAAAGGTTTTGAAAGAAAAAATAATAAATGTTGTTTGTTTTATAAGAGAAGACAGTTTGGAGTTTTAGGGGCTGAATAATATAATGGAAAACGAGGAAAAGAAGTGGCTGGAGATTCCCGTAGAATGAATTTTCGATCTTGAAGGAATACACCTTTACCTCTATCCTCTCTGCTCCCTTCCAGTTTGTGAATGGTAGAAGTAGCAGCATGTCGAACGATCTCTATTCCCCTAGTGTTAAAATTTATCATTTCGATCTTTCTACCTTTGTACCTGTAGCGCAGCTCCTTAGAGTAGTTAAATGAGTGTGAGCCTTCATTGAGGAGCAAAAACGAAAAGTCAAAAGTCTTGTGAGATCCACGCGACCTAGGGAAGATAAAGTAACTGCATCACGAAGACGACGATGTCGCGAATTGACTTGCTATATGTAGTAAGGAAATGAAAATATCAGATCATTTTATTTTACTCAAGAACACTGTAGAAGTTCTTCAATTACTTTTTTGTCAAATCAATTAAGAATTATTTGATTATGAGATATTTTGAAGGTAGGTCCTTGAATCTAAGAAAAAAGGAGAATATTTCACGACAATCATTTTCTTTATTGTATATATTCTAAATTATATATAGTAATTATATATTATGGAAGATACAATTCTCAGAACTATTAGTCATTTTTTGTTTCACGTTAAAATGTCTTTTTTTGTCGAAAAAAGAAGGTAGAGACAAGGGGAAAAAGAAAACATAGGTGCACTATAGTATTTATGTTAGCGATCACAGGCTAGTATGATACACATAGAACTTGCGAGTAGAGTACTTCGATATTGTCGAAAAGGTTGTCGTGAATATTAATGTACGAAACACTGCCAGATCAGAATTCAGAAAGTAATTATGTTTTGCGCTAATGGTCAAATGTCGATAGATAGAGAATGCTAAAAAAAAATCTAGAAAAAAGGGGAGTAACTTCTTTCAACCTTATTTCTTTTTCTTATTGTGTATGTATCATATTAATTATAACTAATTAGTAAATTTGTTGCGAAACTGCTCGATCGAATAAAGTACGAGTTAGTTGAAAAAAAAACAATTCCTTTGTTAGCAAAGGATTTCGGAGAAAGGGTGGTGTGCAGAGTGTTGCGTTCATATGAAATCAAATCTTTGCATAAACGGGTAATATGGCTAGAACAACTTACGAGGTTACTTAAAAACTATAAAAAATTTAATAAATTACAAATAAAAATAAAAAAAAAATTACAAAGAAGAAATACGAAAAGGAAAAAAGAATTAATGTATAATCGTATGCAGTGAAGTGATTGAGAGTGATCAGAAAAACATAAATGTATTATTAATACGAATTTAAAAGTGTATGTATTTGTAAAGGTACATATAATTTTGTTGAAACTAACATGTGTATTACATCGTCGTTGTTTTTATGCGCGGGTAGAATAATATTAACAAAGATTCTTTCCGACTAACCCTTTGCAGTCCGATTTATCTTTTTGTCGTTTCGTGTCAGCTGAAGCTAATATTTGCTAAGCTTTCTGTGCGATACTTTCAATACTATCCCTTTCTTATTCTAGCATTGAACTGAACTCTCCATCGAACATTTTATATGTATATGATTTAAAACATATCTAGAAGAACGAATACAATGCACCACGATATTGTAATTATTATAGCACATTTATTGTTAGATTATCGTAGGATTCGAAAGGAACGCAAAGGGTTATTATCGTGTTGTTCTGCGTGCAATAGGAAGTTGCATTAATTCTGATAGTATGAAAAGAAAAATAATTCTATAATTACGAAAGTTGGAACAACAATTCAAAAAAGATGCGACTTCTGTATATGACTGCCGTTTGTTAATGTGCGGCGTAGAATGTTAAGCAAAAATTGTGAAATATAATTACGATTATAATAGATGCGATATGAAGTAATGGACTTCGTAGAATTTGCTCTCATTGTTAGTACAGGATAATTATAGATTTATTAATATCGCGATTTTTTTTTCATTTATCTCTCGTATCCGAATTAGAATACGCGGCCATTGAAGTCTGGTCAGAAAATCGCGATTGATAATTTGGTTAAGGTCTGATTTAGACGAGTTGTGCATTATTATTGATACTTTGCTGAGAAGAGCTGCTATTCGACAACTTTTATATTTTTGATGATAGAGTGTTGATTAGATCATAATATCGCTATTTGAAATGTCATTTCTAAGGCTAGAAAGTTTTCTCACAATTTTTAAGGAAATTTGGACGCTATATTGTCTGTGTTCTTTAGAATCATTTCTTAATCTATATTTATCTTTGATGCAGATTGTAGAATCATTTTTTTGTAGATTACAGAAAATTAAATCCTGCTATGTTTTTTCTTATTATTTTTTGCTTGAGAAATTTTACAATTTCTATATCTTTGACTCATTTTTGCATGTAGGACGACTTCTTAATTTGATCATGTTACATGTTACCTATTCTGTCGAATTACTCAGCGTTACTGACGCAAAATCACAATTCATCTATATCGAACCTTAAAAAATCAGAACAACTGTACGTATGTCTTTACCCGTACGTAGTTTCCTATTAAAAACCGATGAGCACATCCTTACGTTGTTTACTCGTTTCTTACACATCAATAGTATTTCCAATCAGATAAACACGAATGTATAAAGAGAGTGTTTTTACTAACATTTATAGAGTTAAGAGGATGGCATGCTTATGAGGGTTAACGAGATGGAAACATGCGACGGGATAAAGATATTATTTAGCTTTTCAATTTTTTAGATGTCGATGAAGAGACGATCAGATTTGTTCATGTTAAGTTCTCTGAATCTGAAGAGAGAATTCTTCATTCAGAGTTTAAGCATTACAAAACAAAATGGTCCATCTATTTGTGCGACTACTTAAGAACTTTCCTACCTAAGATTTTATTTTTTACGTTCTCTTGTACAATAATTTCAGCTTTGATCACTAAGCGTCTTTAAGTGTATATGTAGATTGTTTTTATATTTATTTGTAATAATTGTAGGCGCGCGTAGACCTTTTTTCTCATTTTTTCTCTCCTATTCAATTCTTAACAATATATGAATGGCATGTTGGACAATATATATATATTATATGTATGTATAATATATATATTATATATGTATATTATATATGTGTATAATATATATCATATATATCATATGTGTATAGTATAAATATATATATATATTATATATATATATATAAGCAACAAAGTAAATATAGAATGAATATTATCTCAGGAATGTATAACAAAAAAACGAGAGATAGTGTGATTAATATATTTAAAGAGATATATATTATCTATTAAGAATGCGTTTGTATTTACATAAAATATACACGCGCGTATCGTGCAGCCATTGTGACAAACAAAAATTTATCGGGCCACTAAGCGTTGTGGCACCAATCGATGTCCTTGTTGTTATTGTTATAATTATTGTCACAATTAGGAACCTAGTATTTTGAATTTAGATTATTACATGTATACTGTGTGATTATTATGATCGTTGCCTGTTTCTGGACTTCTCAGTGCAAAATTCTGTAGTTTGTTTTATATCTTACTTCTTTAGCGAGACCAGAATGTCTTGTATTTAAAAAATAAAAGAAAAAGAATGTTTAGTTGTAGTTTAAAATAGAGGAAAAGAATTTAAAAAGAAAAGGAAACTGTGAAGTTTTTTTCTTAGCGAGTAAATATTTCGCGTGTAAATCGAATGACTTGTGTGTAAAGAGATGAATACAGTGTATAGAAATTTGCACAGCAGAAGAAATTATTTTTCAAAGGCACGTGTATACTTTTAAACTTTATCGTGGGCCTTTCGTAGAATATGTTACGAACAAATATCACGGATGAATTCGAGTCAGTACGAATCACTGAATTTTGTCAGGTCGTATTGTAGAATGATATATATATATATATATATTTATATTATATATATATATATATATAATTTAATTTAGGGGAAAAAAGATAAAAAAGAAGAAAAGTAAAAGGAAGACAAGAAACATTCAGGAAGAATGTGCGCAAAGATTTGAATTTTATTATACTTTAAATACTGATATTATATGTAAACATTTTATTTTCCAAAATTTTCTCCTTCGATTATTATTAATCGTAATCAACGCATGAATTTCACCGTGCAATTTAGTACTTTATCGGTAACGACTATGATTGTACGAATATTAAATATATTTTTACTTTGATTATGAAAATTTAGTGTCTTATTTGAACAATCACATTGATGCTTTGTTCTTCCTGAATATGTTTTAAAGCATCAAATGGAAAGAACAAGAACCTCTTAGACCTAGCCTTTAATCCAACGATAATAAATGTAATCCAAAACAACACTGTAAACGAAAAAAGAAAAAAAAAATGAAAAAGGAGTGTTGCGCAGAATTCGCAGGATCTATGTGTGATGTCTAAACAAAAAAACTGAAAGAATCAAAGAAGAAAAAAGAGATTACTAGTGAGAAACTGCGAGAAAATCAACAGGATCGGCCTACCTAAAAAATTGTACAAGTCGTATAAAGACAAAATAATTGCTAAGGTAAATTATATAGGTTTTGTACTCTCCGATAGTAAGAAGTTGAAAGAGAGTTATCTATATTAATATAATAGTAATAACGATATACGAGCCCACGCATGTGACCAGCGATCGACACGAGTGATATAAAATTTATGAACTATTCAACTCGTAGAAGAGGAACACCAGACGTGTAAAATTTTGCGAACACTGCATCAGTACTGTACACAATGTATATCTCTATCACTTGTCGCGTACGTTCCCTGCCATATTCTTATTATAATAGACTCTAGGCGTTCACGGATGTGTATTTTAATATAGAATCTTGCGATACTACATTTCTAATTATACGCTTAAAAATTTTGGGGCCTTCATTCATTAGAAATTACACATACCCATGTTATTATTTTTGTAAAATGTACCACTCATTCGATGTTACCTGTCTACATATATATATACATACTGTGGATATTCACAAGTAGAATTGAAATTTCCTTATTTGGATCGTCCAAAGCTATCGATTTGTCAAAAAAAAGGAAGAAAAAGAAGGATAATATTATATATAATTTTATAAAATTAAACTGTTCAAGCCCGTCGCGACTAATTACGTATTATTACGGCAGGAATCGTACGCATCATGTGTTCGACCAAGAAAAGAAATAATCATCGGAAATAAACGTTCTGTGGAAACGAAAAGTACCTTAGTGATTATTTTGTCTCTTTCTTAACACACCATATAAAAAAAACATATTAGTATATGTACACATATACTATGATACATGATTCTGCGCATGTATATACTTGCATATATGAATATATTTTAGATATAATAATCGCACACCATATATCGCCGCATCTTTTTTGTGTACTAACATTATATCACAGCTATCAGTATGTAATAAGATTATTATCATGCGTAAAAGTTCTTCATTTTTATACGCTATCATACGTGTAAATTAGTAGTATTTCTAGTATATAAGAGACACGTCAAAAATATCTCGATACACAAAACATGTTATTTGATTTTTATCTCGCTTGGTGGAGGGTACTTGTAATGTTTGCCTACAAATTATCGTCGAAACATCGATGCTATTGTTATCGTTGTAGTTTATATTTGAGTGTATTGTGTGTGCGTGTAATTTTGCATGAGCATGCACGCCGTACCAAGCTTCTTATGTTGTATGCATGTATTCAGTTTTTTTTTTCTTTCGAGATTATGCTCTAATTTGCATTTCATTTAATTCTCACAGATAGCAAGTTAAATTTGTGGGGGGGGGGTGATAAAATTGGGTGCGATCTATTAGCAATACTATGACGTTTACTTGGCTTTATTACACTTTTTTATTTGCTCTTTTTGAATATATATAATATTCATCCGCATTCCGTATAGAAGCTTTAATATCATTCGTTCATGAAGTCACTTGATGTTTCTCGATTTAATTCTCAGTTAGTCGCATCCATAAAATTGGAATTCATTTGCGTCTTTTTTTAAAAACACTAATTAGGATTCATAATTATTTTAACTGAATACCTGTAACTCATCCATATAGCTATGCGAACACTTATCACGTGTCTGAAACATGCATTGAGGAATACGTGTTCATTCATTAATTCCTAAATTATGCGTCGCCACGAAAAATGTAATCGCAATCGATAACGTTTAATCAGCATATCTTATTAATGTTAATTTCTTTTAATTCAATTTCTATAATAGGCTGACGTAAATTAACGTATTCCTCATCTGTTTCTTTTATGATCGTCAAGAAAAGAAGAAAAAATAACGGGAAGGAATTTCAGCGTTTAATGATCAAATAGGGAGTAAACCAACAACATCAAATAATTCTGAAACATTCTACCAAGGAAATACCGACCAATGTATTATTAGTTTTTTAAAAAATTTCTTTTGAGGTATTATAAAAGGATTGGAGTACCACAGTTCTCTTTGTATTTTCAGGAGAAACACACATCTAGCCATCACAAAAGTTCCAACAAGCTATCACAATCTCAGCAGTCTCACACGTCGTAGTATCCGGACATCAGTAGAAGAGGATGTCGGTAAAAGTCTCTTCAGGAAGTGCTCCGAAGTGACCTGATTGATATCCATCCTGAAAGGGGAAAATTCACCTCGTTTTGCTTCTTCGTCCTTGAAACTGCGTTGAGATTCCAAAGCAATGCAGCTTTCATCGTCGTCCTCGTTTCTCACAGTCGTCCCAGATGATCAAGAGGAGAATAGATCTTCGTTAGCTGTCTGCTTCATCCGTTGCAGCATTCTATCCAAAGTTTACGATAAGAAGGGAATAATTCTTATAACAGTTCTTCATATATGGCTGCATCGAAGATGAGAATTCACAAAAAGACGCAAGCTCGACGCCTTAACGTTAGCCAAAGTTTAACGTAAATCGATCAGCGATTTATGCTTTCGACTAGAGAAAAGAACGAAAAACTAAAAAGAAAGAGAAATAATTAATCTTACTCAGGTCAAATTAAATATGCAGTAAGTTAAGGAGAAAGGGAATTTCACTTCGTCCTTGATCATTGGATTACGCGATTTTCACTTTACTTACGATCTGTACAACATCGCCTTTTATTCTTTCCTTTTTCCCTTCTTTTTTCTACTATCTTGTAGAAATATAAGACGAATTCTTTTAATTCTCGATGTGCAAATAATCGAAAGAATACGTCTTATGATAACATAGCCCTCAGGATCGATCTCAGATTCCCAATTTTTTATAACAAATATCGTACCGATATTTTGCATCTATCATACGAAAACGAGTAATATATCGTTCACGATATTTAAATTTAATCGTTAGTTGCTACGATCGTCTTTATTTTTTCATAGAAACATATATCGTTCATTAGAACTGTTGAATGATATGATATTTTGAATCATGAGCCTATACAATGTAAGTCGAACTTGTGATTTCGTTTCGAGGGCTAAATAATACCTTTTCCCAACTTTCCATTTGTTATTCCATTCAACTGCCATGTTTTTATTTGCATCGAAGAACGCGAGACAATGCATCGTAAATTTCACAACTATTAAATTAATCGTCGATCGATTCGTTAGACAGGGGGGGAGGACGTGATTAAACAGATTTGAAGTTCGAATAAGCCGGATATAGAATAATCTTTGTACGTTTTACATTTTAGGTAACAAGTTTTTCTTTGCTGTTCAGTGAATTTCGGATCACGAATGCTTTGTGCGACGTTCTTATCGATGTAGCGAAAGGACTTTATTATTCAATAGTACACTTTCATTATCATTGTTTCAGTTGATCATTTCAGTTTTGTTACGTTCACGATGCATTTAACAAAGTTTCGTTTCTTACCGCATCTTCATACTATTTATTTCTTTCTTTTCCTTGAATCAATCAAGATCTTAGAGTAAATGTTCCGTTTCAATGATCAAAACGTAGAACGCCGTAGCTCCATAGATGTTAATGGTACAAATTGTACATATTTTTAGTATCCCACCTCCATCGATTGTTCTTTAAAGATGAATTTTCTACAGGTTCGAATGTCCCTAAGAAACGAATCGTTTGTGCGAAGCGGTGAGCATGCACACTGAAAGAAAAACTTGGTCCATGTCCAATGATATTTATTCGTGCCGTTTTGTTATGTACATAGCCGAAAAAACCGCATAATATAGTAAGTAATTCGAATTATACTATCGCCACTTAGCATAAAGGACTATAGATAAACGATTAATATTATTGTCAGACTGTAAATAAAATTATTTTGTATGCCAAAATAAACCAAATGAATGACTCGACACACTACGGTTATACAATCGCGTTACACCACACAATGTAAGAAATATTAAAATGAAAAAAAATACAGAGTAATGGTACAAGTTGCAGTACGCGCAATGGTAATACACGAAAGATTCCATTAATTATCTTCATTCGTTCAAAAGATAAAGGAACCATGCGTATATTTAGCGAACACACAGTTAATACTCGACTCTATTCTCTGTAGGTATTATTTTTTAAGAGAAATCGATAATAGAATTATATTATCAAATATATTTGCGAACGGCCGTGCGTACTGTATCGATTTAAAAAAAAAAAGAAAAATGTTATCACTAATTTTCACGCGTATTTCATACCCGAGCATTTGTTGCGTTATCTTAAAAACGAGCAGCTATAGTAATAATAATATTAATATCAATTAACATTAAAATAATGGTAATTATAATAATACGACACATTGATAATTGTAAACAATAAGAACGCAAAACGGTGATCCACCTCTGTCGTTTGTGAATTTTTGAAACAATTCACGCATAACCATTTCTTCATCGTTCTTCTTTTATTGTGCATATCGAAGATTGCACTCCGAGTTCGAAAACGTGTACGGAGAAAAACATGTATTTATTGATTATAAATGATAAGCCGATCAGATGTAAACTTAGATTCGTGAATCGTATTTCAACTATTGTCAAATATGCCTTTGACACGTTTGGTCAACGAGACACAAGAGAGAGAAAAAAAACAAAATTGTATGTTAGCAATAAATGTTCCAAGACGATTTTCGGCGCGATAAAATATCACCCGCTTCGTCGTTCGTCGAATAATATTGTAAGAATATTTTTCATTCTTATTACACGATAGGTAAGAATGACGAGCCTATTTTATCGTGTCGACTTTAATCCATAGCCGAGAGTAATTCAAAGTTCTACTTATAGAGTATTACAATTATACACAGTTTACGTATACGTTATTGCCTCTTAAAGAGAGCGTTCGCACCGAGATCATTTTCTTCTCATTTGTAGCACGTTTCTCCTTCTAATCCTTAAGAGAAGAATAGATCAAATTTTTAGTATTCTCTTGGCTGTGTGGTACAAAAACGACGTTTATTGCTAATTGTTTCCAGTTCAGCGAATAACGCGTAATAATTGTAACGCAACTGTTTCGCTATTTACCAAGATTGAATTACAGAGCGAAACAGAGAACAAGTGAGAGAGAAAAAGAAAACAATTGATCATGTAGAATTTCAAATGAAATAACGTCGGAACGCACGGCATTGTTTTATCGACTAAATAATTTGTTTGTCGATCGAATTTTTTCGAAGAGTGAAACGGGCTCGTTTGAAAATTGTTAGATTAAATTTAGCTATAAATCCTCGATTAGGACGAAAAATAATACGTTTCTTTAGAGAACAGGTTGCTTCCGTTTCTTTCTTCGAAGAACGAGAGTAAATAAAATGGAAAAGAGAACATATATAAGTTCGATCGATGTAAATGATGGAGAATTTTTTTAAAAGGACGAACGGGAGATAACCGAAGAATAAAATACCGTGTCCGCGATGTAAATAAATTTATTCTTAAGGACTTGAACAGAAGCGACGATTCGTGGAGAGTGTATACTTATTATTATTATTATTATCATCGTTTGCAAGTCGTGCATTTGTATTTCATGCGTATGCCGAGGAGCTTGCGTATCGTGGATACACGCTCGATCCGGGAATCTTTAGTCGTGAGAAAGTTCCTTCTTAAAATTAGAAATAATTTCACACTTAAAAAAGAAGACAAAAAAAGAAATTTATAAATTATTAGATATACCTTCTTTTTCAAATGAATTTACCTTTTGATTATGGTGGGTGTTTATATTTTTTCAAATTACGAGTGCAATTATTATTTCATACTAAGAACTACTCATATATATTGGACAAATATATATATATATATGTATATATATATATATTGGACAAATATATATATACATATATATATGTATATATATACACATATATATATATGTATAAATATACATATATATATATGTGTGTGTATATTTTTTTATTTTTCTTTTTTAAGAACAATGCTTTCAAAGAAAAATAAGAAAAATCATTATTTTCTCTCTCATGACTGATGATTTTCGCGACCCGAGTTAAGCTTGCCTAGTTTCAGGCGGCGTTAAAAAGTTATCCTTAATAAAGAGAGAAGCAAAAGAATGATTAAAACAACTATCTTCGTGGTCTTTATTATTTCCCCCTTTTATGCGTGACCAATGAAAATTGGAACTTTGTTATTTCATTCAGAATTAATTTCCATATGTGTACAGTTCATGAAAAGTATGTATTAATATATATAGTATATATTCTAAAGGACCGAAAAAAAATTAAAATATTTTTGTTCAGGATTAAAAGAAGCTTTTCAATTTTATATTAATTCTTTAGTAATATTAAATAATAAGTTTCAAATCGGTACTTAGATTTC
Source organism: Bombus fervidus (assembly GCF_041682495.2). Taxonomy (NCBI): domain Eukaryota; kingdom Metazoa; phylum Arthropoda; class Insecta; order Hymenoptera; family Apidae; genus Bombus; species Bombus fervidus. The sequence goes on from NC_091528.1 coordinate 4,164,350, forward strand.
TGTAAAAGTATTTCTTTTTGAAATGAGATCTATATTCGTACGAAGAAATCGATTCTTTTTAGTACGAGATCCATATCGATACGAAGAGATCGATTTCTGACATTTCGATACAATTCGATAATGGATTAAAACTCGTACAGCGGTATAAATAGCTATCGATGTCGTATCAATGCAATATCAGTATCAGTCTGATTACTACTATGTACTTTCACTTTATAAATTTCTGACTTTAAAAAGTAGATTTTATCTGTATATTATTCATTTATGGTTGAAAAAGTATATTTAATTCAAACTACAGTTACTCTACAAATTTCAACGAGAATACATCACCTTTAATTGACATTTCTGTTATAACGACACAGGTATGTTGCCCCAATATACAAAAATATATCTTTAACATTCTTCAACGTAATAGAGATTATGATCATTTTTTATGATTTACTATAAAAGTCTTTTGTATTATTAACTGCATTATTAATCTGATCAATTAATTAAGATAATACAGTGATTCATAATTTACAAGTTCACATCTCTTTCATAGTTAAGTATATTCGTTTTATAAATGTTTTCATAATTTAATCAAACCATCTTTGTTGATTTTAGAAATGAGTCATATTAGGAGCCTACGTCATACTATGTCTTGTTTAAATATTTGGAAATTGAAAAGACAGATATTAATCAAGAATGGATATAGAGATATTCATCATTCGTCAGTATTGTTATTTATAAAAGCAAGATCTAGTTTAGGTATGTTAAAAATTTCACAACCATGTCAATATTAATGTTAATGAAAAATGCTTCAGGTGTAAAGTATTGGTAGTGGGTGGTGGTACTGGAGGTTGCAGCATGGCTGCAAAATTCGCTGATACATTTAAAGACCAAGTTGTCATAATAGAACCAAATGAAGTAAAACATTTTTGTCAAATTTTTATTTCAATAATAAAAATATTCAATATTTTTATAATTAAATAAAGTATTTTATGATATATAAATAATGCAGAGTAATATTTTCTAGATACATTATTATCAACCAATGTTTACTTTGATCGGCGGTGGCATAAGATCTTTTGAACATTCAAAAAAGTTAATGAAAGATATTCTACCAAAGAATGCAAAGTGGTTTCAAGAAAATGTAATGAGTTTTGAACCACCACATAATCAAGTGACTATGAGCAATGGAGATACTGTCCAATATGAAATCATGATCATTGCAATGGGTTTGCAATTATATTGGGAAAAAGTGAGGTTGGACAAAATATTTTACACTTTTTAACTAATAAATAAAAAAGTTAATTTTTTGTTTTATATATATATATATAGATACCAGGTTTAATAGAAAGTCTTAAAAATAATATGTCAGGTGTTTGCTCAATTTATGGACCTGAGACTGTTATAAATGTATTTCCAAAAATTACAAGAACCAAGGGTGGTACTGCAATATTTACTTTTCCAAACAGTCCTGTTAAGTGTCCTGGAGCACCTCAAAAGATTGCATATATCGCAGAAGAGTATTTTCGAAATGTAAATAATTATAATATCTTTTAAATCTCAGTGTGCATATGTTCATATTTATTTTTTTTCCAAAGCAAAAAGTACGCGATAATGTAAAGGTTGTGTATAACACTGCTTTACCAGTTATATTTGGAGTTAAAAAATATGCTGATGCTCTTTGGGATGTTTGCAAAAGAAGGAATATTACTGTAAATGTTCAAACTAATCTGATAAAGATAGATCCAGCTACAGAAGAAGCTGTATTTCAAAAATTAGATGGATCAAATGAAACGTTTGTTGAAAAAGTATACCTTTATTTTTTATATAAAGTGAGCTTATATATGTGTGTAATATATAATTACAATTTACAATATCTTTCCATTTAGTATTCATTACTTCATGTATGTCCACCAATGGGCCCACCTGATATTTTGAAAAAACATCCTTCATTAACAAACGAAGTAGGATTTTTGTCAGTTGATCCTAAAACTCTACGTCACACAAAGTACTCGAACATATACGGAATCGGAGATTGTATTAGCGCACCAAATTCTAAAACTATGGCAGCAATAGGTACTGTATCATTCTTTAATAATTGTTGAACTATAGTTTATTTCAGATTTTTATTTTCACAGCTGCTCAGGGAAAAGTATTGTATAAAAACATTATGGATGACTTGGCTGGTAAACCAATGATTATGGCCTACAATGGTTATTCATCCTGTCCTTTAGTTACTGGTTATAACAAGTGTATTTTGGCAGAATTTGATTATAATTTGCAGCCATTGGAAACATTCCCCGTAAATCAAGGTCGAGAATATTATTTCACGTTTATACTAAAAGCCTACGTATTCCCGCTTTTATATTGGACCTTAATGATTCGGTAAATTTGTTGTAAATTTGGAATAAGTTTACGATTTCTGCATGGAAAAAGTATAGACCTTCATAAATTATTTAATTTACAGCGGAAAATGGGATGGACCTGAATTTTTCAGGAAATATTCAAATGTGATAAAAAAGAAGGAAGTAGCTAAAATTTAAATAGTATTTCGATAAATATTTAAATCTTAATGTATAATAGTTAAAAATATCTATACATAATAATAAATTATAATATATATAATGAAGATATATCATATATTTTTGCAACATAATCATTTTATAAAATTATGTAAAGATTGTAGATAATGAATTTACATATATGTGCAATTTAATTGGTTTCTGTATATTAATTTTGGTTAATTTTAATTTCCATATAAATGAATTTTTTTTTTTATATCTACTAAGTTATTTACAACCAATTCCTTTATTAGTTTGCAACCAGATTATAAGCAAATGCGATGTAGGTAGGTAGGAACTAAAGTTAAAGAGTTGTAACATATAGTAAGGATACTTCCCTAGAAACGAAAAATTTTACAATTAGTTTAACCTATTCGGCGATTGAATTAATTGGCTGGAAAACAGCACGATTTACGTAGTAGTAGTAGTAGTAGGCAGTGACACGTCAAGCTTGACGTAAACATGGATGGTCAGCTATCGGTAGGTTTCTTAATGCGTATTCTACATTTTTTTTATATAGATTTGGTAGCAAAGTGCGCTTCTTGTTAATATATTCTTGATATAAGTATCGTCTCGTGCAATCGTAATCATGAATCGTGCTGGATCATCGAAAGTTGTACAACATAACCTCTCTCCAATGCTTCGGAGTGACCAGGATCGCGAATTTCAGCAACGCGTATGACTTCTACTGATTTTAAGTTTGCTTTCCGTATCTGTCCCCATTTATTAAAGATGATTAAATTAGAGTGTTTTCTAACCTCTTTTAGTGCAATGTAACACTGCGTAACATGTGCAATTATTAAACGAAATTGTATTTGAATCCTATATGGGTGCATACATGAGAAAGATTTTTTAATAAGTTATGATTTAGCAAGATATTTTTACACACATATATATATTGTATATTTATAGGAACCAACACTTTATACTGTCAAGGGTATGGCCATTCTGGACAATGATGGTAACAGAATATTAGCTAAATATTATGATAAAAATATATTTCCCACATCGAAGGAACAAAAGACATTTGAAAAAAATCTTTTCAACAAAACGCACAGAGCAAATGCAGAAATTATAATGCTGGATGGTTTAACATGTGTTTATAGAAGTAACGTAGATTTATTCTTTTATGTTATGGGAAGTTCTCATGAAAATGAGGTATGCGTAAACCTTAAACATTCAGTTATATTAGCAATAGAAGATATTGTTATATTTTAATTCTTGAATTTTATTTTAGCTGATCTTAATGAGTGTATTAAATTGTTTATATGATTCAGTGAGTCAAATTTTAAGAAAAAATGTTGAAAGAAAAGCTGTTCTAGATAGCTTAGACATAGTCATGTTAGCAATGGATGAAATTTGTGATGGAGGGTAAATAAAAGTGTTTAAACAATATGCTAACATTAATAAAAAGAGAAATAAAAATTCGAAACTTTTCAGAATTATTCTTGATGCTGATGCCTCGAGTGTGGTTCAAAGGGTGGCATTAAGAACAGATGATATCCCACTTGGGGAACAAACAGTCGCACAGGTAATATTTAATATTAGGTATAAAATATTTAATTGATTTAATGGCATAACAAAGTTTATGTCCATTTACCACATAGAAACATTTTCGATTTTTTTATTTTGTGTTCATGCATCATTCTACATTCTTCGCATAGTCTCTGATTGTAAGTTTTTGTGATTCTGAAATGCAGAATTATCAACAATCTTTCATAGGATTTTCATTTGTGTCATTAAATATTTTGTTTTTGTTCTAGGTTTTACAATCTGCGAAAGAACAACTCAAGTGGTCTTTATTAAAATAAGATTTATATACAGAAAATTATATTAAATACCTAAAGTTGTTACTTTAAAATATAAAAATTGTATGAACCTGTAATGTTTAAATATTAAAGAACAACAAATTCTTTATTAGATATTTTGTAAATTCCGTATTTAAGTTATATTACCATTTGTTTAGAGAAACAATTAAATATTTTGTATTAAATTCATAAATTATAGTATTTATTTATACGATTTATAATAGAAACTATGTATTAATATCAATATGTTCAGTATTATCATTATATTCTTCATTTAGTACTTATTTTGTATGTTGCATCCTGATGCATATTAAAAAAAAGAATAGTTTTTAAATTACTGTTTTTTAAGAGCATGCATTCCTTTGAAATGTTATGTGTTACACACATCGCATATGAGCGTAATATTAGAAGCCTTCTTCTTCATTCTACACTCCTAATACATTCGTTTAACTTTGTTCTGGAATAAACGAATATCGACATACAGTTTCATTAGTAGTTGTAATAGAAGCAACGATTTATAACATATATAAAATAATTACTTTTATAAATCATTAAGTAATGTTTAATAATGTTCAATTAGCAGATGGCGAAGATTAAAAATTTAAATCTCTCAGCTCGTAAGCAAAATTTTAACATTTAAGAGTTTAAAGGAAAACCTAGGACCTAAGGAATAATTCGAGATTAATATAATATGTAATTAGAATAATTTGTTTAACAATTCTTCCTGGTCTTAGTCATACATAATTGGTTATAACAGTGTTTCCGTCGATTAACTAAAATTTGTAAATCTTTATACACACATTTCGTACGTTAAAAGGAATATAGAAAGAAAGCTAAGGAGCTAATTCAAAATACGCAATCATAAAAGTTTGCAAATTAATCTTCTTAATTTCTGTTTTTTATTAATGAAAATTTGTTCAATTTATGAATAGTGAAACACTATCGCAATGCAGCGATGAAAAGTGGAACTAATCACTATTGCTATCGTTCTAACACATTATTGCCCTCTTTGTTTAATACTAGACATGTCTTTTTCGCACACTATCGCCCCTCTTCGTCTACGGACAAGTTATATACTGTCATCTATCTTTACATACTCGAAGTTGCAGTTCCTCCAATATCGGATAGATAGCAGCATATGGCTCGTCCGATATTCGTTCCAGAGCAAGAAGCATGACTTTTGTCTTTGGATGAGTCATGTGCTACTATCTATCTAAGATCAAAGGAACTGCAATTTAGCGTATGTATAGATAGATGGCAGCATGTGATTTATCCGTAGTCAAAAAGGGGCGATAGTGTACGATAAAGACATATGTTTAGCGTTAAACAAGTAGAGCAATAGTTTGTGACAGACATCCATAGCGATTAGTTCAATTTTTCATAGCTACTGGTAATAGTGTTTCATATCCTACAAATCGAACAAATTGTCATTAACAAAAAAAACTAATGAAGAGGATTAATTTGCGAAGTTTCATGCTTACATTTTTTAAATTTGATCCTCAAGCTTCTTTCTACATTTCCTTTAATTTATGAAATGCATATTTATAAGTTCTATTCAATAGAGGAAAGCATTAACTGAAACAATATTTAATTCATCGTAAACCAAGCCTGAAACTTGAGTCTAGATCGTATTTGGACCTACGTATAAGATATAATAATTTGGAAATACATGCGTTTGTATGCAATGCAATTTCGATGTCCTTGAAGAAGTTATCAAGATGACTTTTACCAGACTCCTCTTCTTTCTTTTTTTATTACCGCCATCTTGAGATCGTTTGAATTATAATTCTTCTCAAACCTTACCTTCCATAGTGGCGAAAATAATTTATACGTTAGAGTTGAAATCAATGCGTACATGTAATATGTATGTTCGCATATATATATATATACACAGTACATATAGGCACGTACATATAGTTATCAGACGTCAACCTCCTTGTTCGTTTTATGATCCTAATACGAAATCGTGTTTTAGGTTAAGAAAAATGAGTGACAACGGATGTTATTGTTCGTATACCTATGCCAGTTACACAAACGCGTTAATTCCTATGAATCTTTCGAATCGCACGCAAACAATTAGAAATACAAAAAAATACAGTTATAGAAATCGAACGAAACAAATGTCCAGTCAATTTAAAAGAAATATAATTCTCCTTATAATTAGGAAAATCAATTTTTCTGATAATTCCAAAGTTTAGGGGTTTGCGCGTTGTTTTAACTCATTTGAAGGGTAAAAGGGGTGCGATAGTTCTTTCTTTCTTGTTTTTTTGTCTTTTTCCAGCCCCAAGGGAAATCTGAGGTTGAGCTGTAGCGGAAGGAAGGCTAAAGGTGTGCAGATAACTATACGTAGAGAGCGTAGGACAGTGGTCGCTTATTCGAAGTCGAGTGACAAGCTCGTAGCCCGATTCGATTGTGTTCGTTGGTTACTCTTTCATCGGGTTCCTCCGCGCTGGGAATTTTAGATTTGATTACAAAACGCGTCGTACTATCCTCCTACCATCGACATCGTCTCCTCCACCTCCCCTACAATCGTGCTTTTACCCTTGCCGCTAGCGATGGGATCAACACGTCCGCGTGTTGAGCTTTCACTTTTTACTTTTTACTCGTTCCCCCACCTTGCTATATTTTACGAAATGAAAGTATCATGTCGCTTTATAAAAGGACGATGTAATCGGATAATATTTATATAAAATAAGATAGTAGTCACATACGTCTCTTGATTTTAGTAATTAAATTCAATTAAGATTACACGATCGTTAAATGATATACATTTCGATTCGATATACGTTCATTAAATTACGCTAGTGCTATTTTGTTCCATAACCTTGTTCCATCTTTCACGCAACTTGAAAATTTCATCCTTCCAGGACCTCTCAGGTCTTTCGGCGAAAAATTTTTCAACATGATCTTTCATGTCGACCAAATTCCTTAAAAATCGCAATGAACTTTTTGGCTGACCCAATGGTTTGATTGCTCTATCAACGATTAGAGGAAATCGCATGTAATTACTCTATTGATGTTAATATTATATAATAACATTATATAGTATGTTGTTATATAATATAGTATTATATAATAATAGTCTTTATATATATTGTAAATATTTAAAGAATATTAATCGTAAAGGAAAATTGTTACAGATTGGCACACGGAGCTTATTGTGAGGAATTATTACAATTTCTTTTAGATCCGAAATGGACCAGACTTACCATTAACGTTTACATTAACTTGTACTAAGGTTATACACTTTTTTGTGTGACAATTATTCGATGCAAGTAGAAAATAGCATAAAGCTAGAATAAGATCATTTCATTAACTTTATTTCTCGTTTGCAAAATTATACTAACATTATTCATGAAATTGTACAAGTCAAGTTACAGGATTATATATAGGACTTCTGTATATAATAATAATCCTATATAATCTTGAATAATGTATAATTTGTAATTTGTCAATTTACTAATACTATTAGTTGACTAGTTGCTATAAAAATGTAATAAAATCGAACAAAGAACGAACAGAGTCGGTCCTATCGCTACTTTTAGCCGCGTCTGCCACCCCGTTCTGCCTGCACCGATGAAAAACTCTTGTTGCTCGATCGCGACGGAATTATTGGCCGACCGTGCTTATTTATGGCGTTCATTTTCCTGGAGATTGCAGGAGAAAACAGCTACGATCTCTCTTGCACTGGAACGATTTTTTTGCGGCAACACGTCGATCCACGATTTACGATATGTCAGCTGAGAGGTGAGCAGGACGTTGATAACGACGACACTTTGACGTGGAGGATCGTCGTGCACTGGTCTCGCGGCTAAATTAATTCCACAACTTTTGGATTTGTTCTCGAGCAAGAAAATATTCATCCATGCTTCTGGTGACTGACGTTGCCCCTTTCATTCGATGATAGCGATAGTCTTCTTTGGTTGAAGCAATAACAGGACCAGTGGATTTAGAACAATGCGTTCGGACCTCATTTCAATAAGAATTTTTAGACATCTTATTATTATTTTTAGATATCATAATTAGTAGATTGTGGATGTGTTCATGGAAAATTTGAAGGTACAGAAATGTACAGAATGCATATGACACACAAAAATATATAAAATATATAAAATAGCATAATAGGTGCCACTTTTCTAATCGCGTTATAAAAATATCAATTTGTATAAACATCCGCAGTTTAATTATTATTTTGTTACATCGTCTATATAACACCTAGAAATGTATATAAAAGTACAATTATTATATATATAATTATGTATAATTATTATATATTATATAATTATTATATATATTATATATATTATATTAAGTACCTGAATATAATTAATTACTATTAGCTATCATAGTAATCATTTAAAAAATACCTGCATTCAATTAATGCAATTTTTATGTTAGTATCGTATGTCTTGGGTCGCAGGGATCCAATAAAATGAACAACTATACGATTATTACCTTTTTAAAATATCGTAGGTGAAGTTTCTATACGTTGAAATTAACAATAGTAGTAGTTCTTCTAATGCGCCAACAAAAGTCGTCATGGGTAATAAAACTGGAATCACCGATTCAACGATTTCATAGTGCATTAATTTCATTAACAAGACTGAACCCTATCTACACCCTTGTTTTCCGGATGACAGCAGGTACGGATTACCCTTTCGATAAGTGCAGTGAACCTCCGGGAAATAATAAACAAGATTGTTACCATATGTAAAGAAGAACGTACCCCTACTAGCAACTTATGTCGATCGATTTGATGTCTATCTGTTAGCATCTACTGTTCAGATATTTAAAGAAAGAAATAAATAAAAATATTAAATAAAACAGGAAAATATTATTTTACTAGGATGTAAAATGAACTAATATTTTTCTGTTTTACTTCATAGTTTTATAACATTTGGACACTTTATAACAGTGTATAGACATTTGTCAGCACTAGTAGTATGATATAATATATTATTAGAGGGTAGCATATGTCAGTAAATTCTATAAATCCCCATCTAATCCCATTTAAAACGATGATCATGTATAATGCAGTGACTTCGTCTGTTGCGACACAAAGTCATCGAGACATGATTAATAGCTTTCATGTTTCTCTCCACTGTCGCTACATACTCCCATAAGAGAATTATTCTCTTGATTTATTGTCTGTGGTGCTTATAGAAATTTTTGGTTTTTGTAGAAAATCATTCCAATGAAACAACATTTACAGGAAGCCTGTGCTGTAATATCGAGTATTAGGTACCAAATATTAAAAACTAAAGTATTCTAAGTACCTGAATGTAACATTACTTATAAAATCACCACGTCGCGGTTAATACTTATAACAAGTTAGAAAAAAGATAAAGATGACGTTCATCCAACAAAAGTAATTAATTCCTCAAGATAGATATTTGGTTTCCCAAATTGAACGAACTACTGGATCAATTTGTAACAGCAATAATTGTAGTCTATAGCAAAATCAAATATCCTCCAAATATCTGAAAACTATAAATAAATAAATAAATAAATAAATAAATAAATAAATAAATAAATATATATATACAGCGCACTGATAATTAACGCTTGCATGGCACTAGTATTAAGCAAATATAGAAAATACAGATAAAAGCTGTATACAGACCAAAATCGTAATCGTGGAATCGTGTCTTTATTACAGTGAAGCCACCAGGATGGGGACTTTTATTTGAAAACGCAAATCGTAAAGCATCGTTGACGAGGCTGGCGATAAAATGAAAGGGTGTGATATAGAAGATAGAACGAAGGGAATTACACTGTCGAGGAGGCAAGTGGATCCATGAAGGGATTACCAGGCAAATATTTATGTAGCTAGCCCCAACGGGGTGGTGGATCATCAAATTCCAATGACAAAACGGACATAGCCACCGATGGTGACAACAACCCCTACGAAGCATCGTGGGGTGTTATATCCACATATGTTACACCATTCGTGAGCTTTATGCGTGCCAGGGATCCCAAATTGCCGTAGCCCATAGGTGACAAGTAGAAACGGCGTGGCTGTAAGTGAAACGCGATTAAATCCGATCGAAATCATCGTTCGTCTATGGGATTTAATCATTTCGCGAACGCTTCGATATGTTCTCGTTGCTTGGTTTCGGTGATCGTCCAAACGAACGATATTGGAGCTCTCGTTGGTACAATTTTGATACACTGATAAAATTTTTGGTGCACTGCATGATTTTTGAAGATGAAAGTAGTTTGGAATTGGCAACGAGCAGAAAGGTGAATTTTTTTGATAGTTTATGTAAATGTTAATGAAGCAATCGTCGAGTAAGAGGTTTGATTTAAAATTAGTCGTATTTCTTATATCTTCTAATTTTGGAGATTCGTAACTGGCTATGAGCAAAGATTTGTAATTAAAGTTAAACTTTACCGATATTCTTTGTAAGTACTAACGAATGATAATATCACTGAGTAAATAGATTTGATTTAAAAATAGTCATATTTCTTCCATCGTTTAAGTAAGTGTTAAGAAGCAAATTTTTGTATTTAGTAATTGTTGAACATAATTGAAGAGTACCTATTTGAGCATTTTTTCTTAATCGAGCAGGGATTATTTTCTGGATAAGAAAAATCGAAAGGTGTCACGATATCGATTCGATGTTGATGGATGACGATTATTTTCTCGTGTCTGCAGGATGGAGCACCGTTCAGCCCACATCATTAGTTTCTGAAGGAGAGGATAAAAGAGTCATCTCGTAGAACCATCAATTTTATAGACAGGAACAGCTGAATGGAGCTCCCCATAAAAAAATCTAATTTATATTGGGAATGTAATATAAAACAATATACCTTATGATCAGTAATTCAAATGCGTAAAAAAATAAGGCAATTCAAGATGCAATCTTGATTGACTAATATCTTTTTCTCTTTCAATAAATACAATTTAAATATTGCAGCTACGTTTTGATTGCTATAAATCCTCCAATTTGATAATAATAATAAAAAAAAAGTACGAAATAGTTAACGATTCCGCAAAGAATTTTCTAAAGGGTTCCTTTTCCAAAAATTGTTAAAGTTGACAAGCGTCAGTTATTCTTAAGGAATTCACTGGAGACAGGGAAGCATTTTTCTGATAAACAGGCTGCTACACCTTATGAATGCTTGATGATGGTGTTTCACGAGTCGTCTCATCCCCCTTGCATCTCAAGGGCGAATGATTGTCCTTGTCACTCCTTCGTCGTCGTCTCCTCTCGTTCCTTGAAGGCACCCCACAACATTTTCTACCGCTTTCGTTTCCACGCTACCTTCTCTATCTCCATCCTCCGGGATCTGCCAGAACCAATCGTCGTCGAGGACTGAAACGAGGTGTGGTAAGTCGTTCTCCGCTCTCCCTTCGCTTTGCCAAGCTTAACCGAGAAAAGATAAATCACGATTATTGAAATTAAATTTAATATCCGCCGACATGGAATCGTATTGTTTCCTTTGTTAATTTTAATTATTTTTCATTGTTTAAACAGAATAACAAGTTATATGACAAGTGTCTCCTGTAGAAAAAGCATACCAAATGAAAGTAATTCACTAAATTTTCTGTGAGATGTTTCACCAAAGTCAAGCCGTCAGTTGACTTATTTATATTGACCTTTTTCAAATTGTTATTAAACTGTGTATTGCTATTTTTCAGAATTTGAAATCGATCTGTGAGAAGCTTCCTTTTCTCTGAAGCAGTTAAGGATTGACGGAATTGACCCAATCAAGATTCGAGGTAATAAAATTTGAACGTTTTCATACTATAGACGAACTGTAAATTGATAATATATATGTATTTTTTAGATTGTTAATAAAGCAACCCTTCGTTAGATTGCCTGAACCAAGATATTTTACATTCAGCAAAAATCTCAACCAATCAAGGATTGGTTGACTCGATCGAGACATTTTACCTTACAATATCTTGTAATAAACACACTGCAAGTTAATAACACATATCTTTCATATTCTTAATAAAACAATCCTTTGCTAGATTGTCTAAACCAAGATTCCAACTTTAATAGGAAGATAAATAAGGATTGATTGAATTGGGACTAGAAGTGAATCTCGCTTCCATTGTAAACCTATACATTACACAATAATTATGAAACACCAATTAATTACTATTAAACTCTACTCAAGATTCTACATAATTTCATCTAAGAACAGGATAATGTTAAAGAAACGACTATGTTGAAAACGTTGATGTTCGACGAATGATATATTCTTGTATTATTTAGCAGTTTATCGAATGTAAACGTAAGCGTGGCAGTGTGGATGGTTCGGTAAAGTTGTTTCGTACAATCAAATATCTATCTGTTGTTTCCACCCCTGTAGAACTAGCATCCCGCCTCCTGCCACCGCCAATCGTCGGCGAGCAGAGAAACGAGGGGTGGCGAAGCGATCCCCTCTTTGCTCGTGGAAACCCTCCCGAGAAGTATTGACCCGGGATATCTCTCTCTCTGGCCCCGCAGATAAGCGAGAAAGGTCAGAGCCATCATGGCCCCCGGCGGCTCTTCCTTTTTACCTGACGCTTCTTTCAAGATTTTACGCCTTGGAAATCATTCTGTGAAAACAGCCTGTTTTGTCGACTACCCTCTTCGCTCCTGTCAAAGCTGATTAATTGTTGATTTACAAATTTTCTTACAAATTTCTATGCTTAATACGTTTCAAATATTTACTTGGAAGTTGTACAACCTATCATTCCAATTTTTCTGTATCTTCTCGCGAATTTTCCACATCTTTGTTGACTCTTCTTGAGTCTGTTTCTCTTTTGAATGGATGTAATTCAGTTAGTTGCAATATCGTGAATTTTTCAACATTTTCTCCGCTTCTGTAATAATTTCACGTACTTAGAATTTTTATATCCTCCATCTCTGTGATCGTTTAAAATATTCCGTGTATTTTGCCGATTAATCATTCGTTTATGACATTTTTTCGACTTTGATTGACTACCATTATGCTTCAAAGTATTTAGAAAGCTTTAAAAAGTATGCTTTTAGAATTATGTACATACTTTCTGTATGTTTCTAAAGTTAGTCTAAATATTAAAGACTTCTTCTTCTTGTAATCTTAGATGATATAGATAAATTTTTGAAATTTTTATGTATTTTAGTATCAATATTAACCTTTTGAGTGCTGAATATTTTCGGCGGAAGCAATCTGCGTTAGGAACAAAATACTTGTTCTAATAAAAAATAATATAATGATTTATATACGACACTACTATAATATTCTTTTGCACTCCGATAATCTACCAGGAACTCCTAATCGTTTTTACTATAGACTACTAGTTACTCCGAGATTATTTACAATCGTATTTATAATGCTGTCACAGTGGTGATAATTGAGCTGTTAGTTTCCCTTAGAATGTTGCCACAGCGGCTACAATGTACGTGTTAGATCCACTTACAATATCGCCAAACGGCGATAACGGAGTACAAAAGGATATTATTCGTACAATTCTTGCGATGCAATAAGAATTACAACTCTCTGTGAAGCATACAGAAGATAAACGGATTTTCATTTTTGTGTTTATTGTCGTTGTTAAGAAATGCACATGTACCATCTCATACACTAATGAAAGAATCTGAAGCGTGAGAAAGGTCGAAAAAATTAATAAACGTATGTATGCGTCCTTAATCCATACAGATAGCTTTCGCTGGACGCATATATGCGTCCACAACACTAAAAGGACTAATTTTCTATTATATTATGCTATATTTTATCATTTTAAAATGAAGATGTAAGATAAAGATTAGTTGGGTACAGAATATTCTGTTGATGGAGAAGCATAGTATTTAGAGCTTAGTAACCGATATAATGATCTGGGTTGTGCGAGCTAGTTAATTAGTAAGCATTTTGGCAATTAGGACCAGGGTTGCGCGATAGTTTCGTCCGCCGCGTATATAATTAAATTCAGAATCTGCATAAACGCAGTTTACATAAACCGTGTTTTCACCTCAAACACTATAACAATATCTTATGCATCTCTTAACGCTTGTTCCATTCCAAGAATTATCCACGCCGAAACTTTTTAATTCGTATGGAATATGCACGAACTAAAAGTAATTTCTTTCGAAAAGTATTACTTCTATTTCATTTTTATTTTTGTCCATTCGATGCTTAAATAGAATATTAAATTTTCAGTCATAAATTTGCAAATTACAAATTTGAAATAACCTTGTTGCAAAAATATTACTTTAATTTGTTCGAACAGAAAATTAATATTCCGGTCAGAAATTTATAAATTACAAATATAATCTAACCATGTATCTTCTAAATTTCTTTCTATTGCATACTTATTATCCTAATATATCTTTTTATTCTATTTCAACTTGTTATTTTTATATTTTAACTTCAAGAAAATAAATAGAAATTTGTGTTCGAAACTAGTAAATTAATCATTCTAACATTTACTTAAGTATTACTCTTAAGTATTACTCCCTAAACTTGTAAATTATACATTTAACTTAATTATTTATCAAAGTTCTATTATTACTATTTTAAACGTACTATTTCAAAGTACAATATATAAATAATTTATATATACAAATAATACATAGAAAATTTTAGAGAATTTCGGGATATTTTAAGGTTCGAGTAAATAAATAAAGAACTGTATTTCTGAGAATAAATTAATAATATCGACATTTGCTTTCATTTAACTTTCAAGATAATACAAGAAGAAGAAGAAGAAGAAGAAAGATGGTATATATGTATACATAGCGTATTTCATCAAAGTGTTAAAGTATTAAGATAGAGAGTGAGTGAGTCGGATGAAACGCGTGGCAAGTGTTTCGTATAATTTTCAAGGTGGAAGTACACGAAGCTGTTCCCTCATACATGACATCACTAGATCAGGGGTCGTAACAGCGCGGTGCCCAGCACCTTATTGCTACCTACCACCTTGCTACCATCTCATCCCCTTCAACCCCCTTGAATCTCTCACTGCGCCATCGACCTTTCACCAACGATACCCCTGTGTACGTACTGTGTGCACACTTGTCTATTTACTTCTTCATGTAAACTTCCACTAACACAAGTGAGACGCTGCAGTAACGAGACTCAACCCCATCTTACCCCCTGGTTGTCGTGAACGTGCGAGAGAAAGGGAGATTGAGAAAGAAATGGAGGAAAAGAAAATACTATAGAGAAAGGAAATAACGATGGAAGCAAGATGAAATGTCACGTTTTTCTTTTTACATATTTTAGTCGTTAAAGGGTGAGTTGCGTTAATTGCTGCAACGTTTCTTTTACATTTTCTCTCGTAGATAATTTAGATATTGCAATTTAATAGATAACGATTTAGAGATTCTAGTTCACCCGAGTTTATACAGTTTACAAAGATAATGTAATGGATAGATGATTGGAATCTAATTTAATTTAATTTTGTGATTATAAAGGGAATGCTAAGGGTTTGGTTGATGTACTTTTCATAAATTATTTCTGCTTTCAGATTTTACAGTTTTATGAAGTTTCAACAAATTTATATGACTATCGTAAATTATTTTTCTAAGCCGTATCACGTGTCATGTGAAAAGAGCACGCCAGTGACACCCACTACCATACAGTGCCACGTGAATCTAACATAACCAACAGCGGAAGCGTTACCACTCCAGCGAAGTCAGTAACGTCAAGGGCCGTCACCTTTGAAGAGGCATAATTCGATGGTTGAAGAACGCAACCACGCAGCCTCCCGCCGCAACTGGACAATCGTCAACATAACGATATTCAATAACTTCGATCTCACGACAAGACGCGTCACTTTCGGGAAGGACACCTTCCTGACGAAACGTACGTCAACGACATTCCGCTGTACAGTGACAAGCGACAACCTGCAGTCAGAACAACTTCAGTTTTACGACAACACGAGTGATCTTCGGGAAGAACACCTTCGTCGCGAACATCACAATATTCCGCTGCACAGTGACGAGCGACAACTGCAGCCGAAACAACTCCGCATCGGCAATCACCGATCGCACATCATAAGTATCACCTTCGTTAACAAAGTATCTTCATCACAAACAATGGCAAACGAAACAGAAATCACCTTCTTCCGTCGGGAGTGAAACAATCTAAGCGACCAATTCTAGTGCGTATCGAGACTACTCGACAAATACGAACAGTCCGATCAGCACAACGAGGCCACCTTAATAACTTATCATATACAAATATACAAATCGTCTCATCTTCCCGACGAAACATATAATGTATCGACGAGCGCATGGTTGCCGCCCGCCTGCGAGTTCCAGAAACATCGATTTCGGTCCGTTCTTTAATTTCACAAAGAAGTCGGCATACGTGATCATCGGCGCGAGCGGTGGCGTGATCCGAGCGCGGTGGGGGTCGTCTACCCGAGAGGACAAGGAATTTATCCTAGGGCAGTTAGTCTTTTTTCAGAAATCATACCGCACACATCATAAGCCCTGACGAACAAAGTCGCTTAGAATATCGAAAAATATCAAAAGTACAAGTTCTCGATGCTCTATCCATCAAATCGATCAACCTTCGGATTAATCAATTATTGTACTTTCCGACACGATGAAGTCAAACACTATCTGTCGACGCAACAAGTATTGTAGGCTGGTTAAATAAATAGATATAGATTATATAATTGTATATTCCAGTTATATTCAAAACCAAACACCCCTATTATCCCAAAAGAAATAAGGGGATCGCCCTGCTCGTGGTGTCGATTCGTTTAATCGTAACGGGAATTTACAAGTCCCGTTGACGCGCTTCAACGCTACCGCGTCTCCCCACGAAGCAGCAAAAGTAAGTAACTTCAGCATCGTCATTATAAAACAGATATAACTCGTTGGTCGCGGAACGCAACCAGAAAGCGTCCGGACATAACAATCAATTGAAAGTTCAAATAACTTGAATATCAACTACGTCGCTAATCATGCCGACCACGGCAAAGAGCAATCTCATAAGAAAAAACGCGATAAAATATTCGAAAAAACCCTCAAATACCTAAGGGAGAGCATTGACGAATATGAGCAGTCCACCGCACCACAAACCGTGTTTTTGAGCGTATATCAATCCCAGCTTCAGAATGCGTGGAAACGATTTAAACACTTCCAACGCGATTTAGGTGATCTCGACGACGAGGACCTCGCGCAGGAAAAGGAGGCCCTGAAGGAGTACTTTTCCCTGGACTCGCGAGTCCTGATGCTCATGGATGAAAATCGTTCATCAACCACGCCGATACCGTCGCATGATACACGCGGCTCATTGCGTGACACTCGCAACGTGTCACCTAAATGTAACCTGACGACAACCATGCTCGCATCGTCAGTGCCTCGGCAACCGAATTCAAGGGTACCAAACGCCTTGAATCAGACAACCTCTCACGTTCGCTGCTGATCGCCAACACGCGACCTGACGGCAACCAAGTTCACCGCATCAGTATCTGAACAATCTGAGTCAACGCCACCAAACGCCTTGAATCAGACACCCGCACCTCATCGCCTACACGCGACTTGACGAAAATTGTTGTCTATGTCCTGTTCGAAAACTCTTTGTAGTTTCGATCGCTGTGGTCCTCATCGTGTTTAGAAATTTGCGGTTGTAGTTCTCGTCCCAGGAAAAGTGTCGTTGTATGCTTTGATCCCGGAGGTGTCGTGCAGCACCTTGGCCCAGGAAGTGTCGTGGAACACCTGTGCCCATGAAGTGTCGTTGAGTGCCCCTATCCTGGAGGTGTTGTGCAGCACCTCGGCTCAGGAAGTGTTGTCATGGGACATCTCTGCCCATGAAGTGTCGTTGAATGCCTCGATCCTGGAGGTGTTGTGCAGCACCTCAGCCCAGAAAGTGTTGTCATGGGACATCTCTGCCCATGAAGTGTCGTTGTATGCCACGATCCCAGAGCTGTCGTACAGCACCTCGGCCCAGGAAATGTCGTGGAACATCTGTGGCCATGAAGTGTCGTTGAATGCCTCGATCCTGGAGGTGTTGTGCAGCACCTCGGCTCAGAAAGTGTTGTCATTGGACATCTCTGCCCATGAAGTGTCGTTGAATGCCTCAATCCTGGAGCTGTTGTGCAGCTCCTCGGCCCAGGAAGTGTTGTCATGGGACATCTCTGCCCATGAAGTGTCGTTGAATGCTTCGATCCCGGAGGTGTCGTGCAGCACCACTGCCCAGGAAATGTCGTGGAACATCTGTGGCCATGAAGTGTCGTTGAATGCCTCGATCCTGGAGGTGTTGTGCAGCACCTCGGCTTAGAAAGTGTTGTCATGGGACATCTCGTCCCAGGAAGTGTCGTTGTATGCTTTGATCCCGGAGGTGTCGTGCAGCACCTCGGCACAGAAAGTGTTGTCATGGGACATCTCGTCCCAGGAAGTGTCGTTGTATGCTTTGATACCGCAGGTGTCGTGCAGCACCTCGGCCCAGGAAGTGTCGTGGATCATCTGTGCCCATGAAGTGTCGTTGAATGCCTCAATCCTGGAGGTGTTGTGCAGCACCTCGGCCCAGAAAGAGTTGTCATGGGACATCTCGTCCCAGGAAGTGTCGTTGTATGCTTTGATACCGCAGGTGTCGTGCAGCACCTCGGCCCAGGAAGTGTCGTGGATCATCTGTGCCCATGAAGTGTCGTTGAATGCCTCAATCCTGGAGGTGTTGTGTAGCACCTCGGCCCAGAAAGTGTTGTCATTGGACATCTCTGCCCATGAAATGTCGTTGAATGCCTCGATCCTGGAGCTGTTGTGCAGCTCCTCGGCCCAGGAAGTGTCGTGGAACATCTGTGGCCATGAAGTGTCGTTGAATGCCTCGATCCTGGAGCTGTTGTGCAGCACCTCGGCCCAGGAAGTGTCGTGGAACATCTGTGGCCATGAAGTGTCGTTGAATGCCTCGATCCTGGAGGTGTTGTGCAGCACCTCGGCACAGAAAGTGTTGTCATGGGACATCTCGTCCCAGGAAGTGTCGTTGTATGCTTTGATCCCGGAGGTGTCGTGCAGCACCTCGGCCCAGGAAGTGTCGTGGAACACCTGTGCCCATGAAGTGTCGTTGAGTGCCCCGATCCTGGAGGTGTTGTGCAGCACCTCGGCCCAGGAAGTGTTGTCATGGGACATCTCTGCCCATGAAGTGTCGTTGAATGCCTCGATCCCGGAGGTGTCGTGCAGCACCACTGCCCAGGAAATGTCGTGGAACATCCGTGGCCATGAAGTGTCGTTGAATGCCTCGATCCTGGAGGTGTTGTGCAGCACCTCGGCTCAGAAAGTGTTGTCATGGGACATCTCGTCCCAGGAAGTGTCGTTGTATGCTTTGATCCCGGAGGTGTCGTGCAACACCTCGGCCCAGGAAGTGTCGTGGAACACCTGTGCCCATGAAGTGTCGTTGAGTGCCCCGATCCTGGAGGTGTTGTGCAGCACCTCGGCCCAGGAAGTGTTGTCATGGGACATCTCTGCCCATGAAGTGTCGTTGAATGCCTCGATCCTGGAGGTGTTGTGCAGCACCTCGGCCCAGAAAGTGTTGTCATGGGACAACTCTGCCCATGAAGTGTCGTTGAATGCCTCGATCCCGGAGGTGTCGTGCAGCACCTCGGCCCAGGAAGTGTCGTGGATCATCTGTGCCCATGAAGTGTCGTTGAATGCCTCAATCCTGGAGGTGTTGTGCAGCACCTCGGCCCAGAAAGAGTTGTCATGGGACATCTCGTCCCAGGAAGTGTCGTTGTATGCTTTGATACCGCAGGTGTCGTGCAGCACCTCGGCCCAGGAAGTGTCGTGGATCATCTGTGCCCATGAAGTGTCGTTGAATGCCTCAATCCTGGAGGTGTTGTGTAGCACCTCGGCCCAGAAAGTGTTGTCATTGGACATCTCTGCCCATGAAGTGTCGTTGAATGCCTCGATCCTGGAGCTGTTGTGCAGCTCCTCGGCCCAGGAAGTGTCGTGGAACATCTGTGGCCATGAAGTGTCGTTGAATGCCTCGATCCTGGAGCTGTTGTGCAGCTCCTCGGCCCAGGAAGTGTCGTGGAACATCTGTGGCCATGAAGTGTCGTTGAATGCCTCGATCCTGGAGGTGTTGTGCAGCACCTCGGCTCAGAAAGTGTTGTCATGGGACATCTCGTCCCAGGAAGTGTTGTTGTATGCTTTGATCCCGGAGGTGTCGTGCAGCACCTCGGCCCAGGAAGTGTCGTGGAACACCTGTGCCCATGAAGTGTCGTTGAGTGCCCCGATCCTGGAGGTGTTGTGCAGCACCTCGGCCCAGGAAGTGTTGTCATGGGACATCTCTGCCCATGAAGTGTCGTTGAATGCCTCGATCCTGGAGGTGTTGTGCAGCACCTCGGCCCAGAAAGTGTTGTCATGGGACAACTCTGCCCATGAAGTGTCGTTGAATGCCTCGATCCCGGAGGTGTCGTGCAGCACCACTGCCCAGGAAATGTCGTGGAACATCTGTGGCCATGAAGTGTCGTTGAATGCCTCGATCCTGGAGGTGTTGTGCAGCACCTCGGCCCAGGAAGTGTTGTCATGGGACATCTCTGCCCATGAAGTGTCGTTGAATGCCTCGATCCCGGAGGTGTCGTGCAGCACCACTGCCCAGGAAATGTCGTGGAACATCTGTGGCCATGAAGTGTCGTTGAATGCCTCGATCCTGGAGGTGTTGTGCAGCACCTCGGCTTAGAAAGTGTTGTCATGGGACATCTCGTCCCAGGAAGTGTCGTTGTATGCTTTGATCCCGGAGGTGTCGTGCAGCACCTCGGCACAGAAAGTGTTGTCATGGGACATCTCGTCCCAGGAAGTGTCGTTGTATGCTTTGATACCGCAGGTGTCGTGCAGCACCTCGGCCCAGGAAGTGTCGTGGATCATCTGTGCCCATGAAGTGTCGTTGAATGCCTCAATCCTGGAGGTGTTGTGCAGCACCTCGGCCCAGAAAGAGTTGTCATGGGACATCTCGTCCCAGGAAGTGTCGTTGTATGCTTTGATACCGCAGGTGTCGTGCAGCACCTCGGCCCAGGAAGTGTCGTGGATCATCTGTGCCCATGAAGTGTCGTTGAATGCCTCAATCCTGGAGGTGTTGTGTAGCACCTCGGCACAGAAAGTGTTGTCATTGGACATCTCTGCCCATGAAGTGTCGTTGAATGCCTCGATCCTGGAGCTGTTGTGCAGCTCCTCGGCCCAGGAAGTGTCGTGGAACATCTGTGGCCATGAAGTGTCGTTGAATGCCTCGATCCTGGAGCTGTTGTGCAGCTCCTCGGCCCAGGAAGTGTCGTGGAACATCTGTGGCCATGAAGTGTCGTTGAATGCCTCGATCCTGGAGCTGTTGTGCAGCTCCTCGGCCCAGGAAGTGTCGTGGAACATCTGTGGCCATGAAGTGTCGTTGAATGCCTCGATCCTGGAGGTGTTGTGCAGCACCTCGGCTCAGAAAGTGTTGTCATGGGACATCTCGTCCCAGGAAGTGTCGTTGTATGCTTTGATCCCGGAGGTGTCGTGCAGCACCTCGGCCCAGGAAGTGTCGTGGAACACCTGTGCCCATGAAGTGTCGTTGAGTGCCCCGATCCTGGAGGTGTTGTGCAGCACCTCGGCCCAGGAAGTGTTGTCATGGGACATCTCTGCCCATGAAGTGTCGTTGAATGCCTCGATCCTGGAGGTGTTGTGCAGCACCTCGGCCCAGAAAGTGTTGTCATGGGACAACTCTGCCCATGAAGTGTCGTTGAATGCCTCGATCCCGGAGGTGTCGTGCAGCACCACTGCCCAGGAAATGTCGTGGAACATCTGTGGCCATGAAGTGTCGTTGAATGCCTCGATCCTGGAGGTGTTGTGCAGCACCTCGGCCCAGGAAGTGTTGTCATGGGACATCTCTGCCCATGAAGTGTCGTTGAATGCCTCGATCCCGGAGGTGTCGTGCAGCACCACTGCCCAGGAAATGTCGTGGAACATCTGTGGCCATGAAGTGTCGTTGAATGCCTCGATCCTGGAGGTGTTGTGCAGCACCTCGGCTTAGAAAGTGTTGTCATGGGACATCTCGTCCCAGGAAGTGTCGTTGTATGCTTTGATCCCGGAGATGTCGTGCAGCACCTCGGCACAGAAAGTGTTGTCATGGGACATCTCGTCCCAGGAAGTGTCGTTGTATGCTTTGATACCGCAGGTGTCGTGCAGCACCTCGGCCCAGGAAGTGTCGTGGATCATCTGTGCCCATGAAGTGTCGTTGAATGCCTCAATCCTGGAGGTGTTGTGCAGCACCTCGGCCCAGAAAGAGTTGTCATGGGACATCTCGTCCCAGGAAGTGTCGTTGTATGCTTTGATACCGCAGGTGTCGTGCAGCACCTCGGCCCAGGAAGTGTCGTGGATCATCTGTGCCCATGAAGTGTCGTTGAATGCCTCAATCCTGGAGGTGTTGTGTAGCACCTCGGCCCAGAAAGTGTTGTCATTGGACATCTCTGCCCATGAAGTGTCGTTGAATGCCTCGATCCTGGAGCTGTTGTGCAGCTCCTCGGCCCAGGAAGTGTCGTGGAACATCTGTGGCCATGAAGTGTCGTTGAATGCCTCGATCCTGGAGCTGTTGTGCAGCTCCTCGGCCCAGGAAGTGTCGTGGAACATCTGTGGCCATGAAGTGTCGTTGAATGCCTCGATCCTGGAGGTGTTGTGCAGCACCTCCGCTCAGAAAGTGTTGTCATGGGACATCTCGTCCCAGGAAGTGTCGTTGTATGCTTTGATCCCGGAGGTGTCGTGCAGCACCTCGGCCCAGGAAGTGTCGTGGAACACCTGTGCCCATGAAGTGTCGTTGAGTGCCCCGATCCTGGAGGTGTTGTGCAGCACCTCGGCCCAGGAAGTGTTGTCATGGGACATCTCTGCCCATGAAGTGTCGTTGAATGCCTCGATCCCGGAGGTGTCGTGCAGCACCACTGCCCAGGAAATGTCGTGGAACATCTGTGGCCATGAAGTGTCGTTGAATGCCTCGATCCTGGAGGTGTTGTGCAGCACCTCGGCTTAGAAAGTGTTGTCATGGGACATCTCGTCCCAGGAAGTGTCGTTGTATGCTTTGATCCCGGAGGTGTCGTGCAACACCTCGGCCCAGGAAGTGTGGTGGAACACCTGTGCCCATGAAGTGTCGTTGAGTGCCCCGATCCTGGAGGTGTTGTGCAGCACCTCGGCCCAGGAAGTGTTGTCATGGGACATCTCTGCCCATGAAGTGTCGTTGAATGCCTCGATCCCGGAGGTGTCGTGCAGCACCACTGCCCAGGAAATGTCGTGGAACATCTGTGGCCATGAAGTGTCGTTGAATGCCTCGATCCTGGAGGTGTTGTGCAGCACCTCGGCTTAGAAAGTGTTGTCATGGGACATCTCGTCCCAGGAAGTGTCGTTGTATGCTTTGATCCCGGAGGTGTCGTGCAACACCTCGGCCCAGGAAGTGTCGTGGAACACCTGTGCCCATGAAGTGTCGTTGAGTGCCCCGATCCTGGAGGTGTTGTGCAGCACCTCGGCCCAGGAAGTGTTGTCATGGGACATCTCTGCCCATGAAGTGTCGTTGAATGCCTCGATCCTGGAGGTGTTGTGCAGCACCTCGGCCCAGAAAGTGTTGTCATGGGACATCTCTGCCCATGAAGTGTCGTTGTATGCCACGATCCCAGAGCTGTCGTACAGCACCTCGGCCCAGGGAATGTCGTGGAACATCTGTGGCCATGATGTGTCGTTGAATGCCTCGATCCTGGAGGTGTTGTGCAGCACCTCGGCACAGAAAGTGTTGTCATGGGACATCTCGTCCCAGGAAGTGTCGTTGTATGCTTTGATACTGCAGGTGTCGTGCAGCACCTCGGCCCAGGAAGTGTCGTGGATCATCTGTGCCAATGAAGTGTCGTTGAATGCCTCAATCCTGGAGGTGTTGTGCAGCACCTCGGCCCAGAAAGTGTTGTCATTGGACATCTCTGCCCATAAAGTGTCGTTGAATGCCTCGATCCTGGAGCTGTTGTGCAGCTCCTCGGCCCAGGAAGTGTCATGGAACATCTCTTCCCATGAAGTGTCGTGGAACACGTCGGCTTAGGAAGTGTCTTGGAACTCTTCTGCTCATGAATTGTCATGGAACGCCTCTGCCCATGAAGCGTCATGGAACACATCGTGCCAGGAAGTGTTGTTGAATGTCCCAGTCCTTGAAAGGTCGTGGACCGTCAGGGTCCTGGAAAAGTAGTGGACCAGCTCGGTCCAAGAGGCATCGTGGAACGGAACTCCGGTGTTGCTTGATGCTGATTCATCCAACACGTCGCGGAGTTTTGCAGTTGATTGGGAGGCTGAGCTTCACCCGATGACCCGTCCAAAACGCGTTCTCTTAGTGATGATCCTTGTTGGAGAATGAGCGTTGGACGTCGTGACTGTGACTTGCCTTGGTATTAGTGGGTGTGTCGGCGTTGTTGGAGCTGAGGGTGACTCCAGTGAGATGTTTGTGGTCCGAGACTTGTCCGATGCAGCAATCTGTGGGCTCAGTGGACAAGTGTTGAGAGCTGATGGGGTGTTCTGACAACTATCGATCTCATTTGAGGAATTCGTCACGGTGGTGATAACGTGAAGATTATTCCAATTTGGTTAACTCGCATGTGTGGCCCCTTCCGGCAATGGCGAAGGTGGCATCTTCGCGTTATGTCCAGGAAAATGACTCTTCGATATGATACTCCTGCTTTCAGGTAATACAGGCGGCGTGGTATAAGACAGATTGAACGTTGGATTGCTGATTGGGGAGGAAATGCCCCTAGATAATCCGATCATCGTGGATTTTGAAATGTTTGCTGTAGGTTTTGATTCGAAATTGACTCTATTGTCTTGAACGGGATTCAGTTTCTTTCGGTCCAGAGGATCGTGAGAGGTTGTCGTCAAGTCGCGTGTAGGCGATGAGGTGCGAGTGTTAGAGGCTGTTTGATTCAAGGCGTTTGGTGGCGTTGAAACAGATTGTTCAGATAATGATGACGCGAACTTGGTTGTCGTCAAGTCGCGTGTTGGCGATGAGTTGCGAGTGCTAGAGGTTATCTGATTCAAGGCGTTTGGTGGCATTGAATCAGATTGTTCAGATACTGATGCGGCGAACTTGGTTGCCGTCAGGTCGCGTGTTGGCGATGAGCAGCGAACGTGAGAGGTTGTCTGATTCAAGGCGTTTGGTACCCTTGAATTCGGTTGCCGAGGCACTGACGATGCGAGCATGGTTGTCGTCAGGTTACATTTAGGTGACACGTTGCGAGTGTCACGCAATGAGCCGCGTGTATCATGCGACGGTATCGGCGTGGTTGATGAACGATTTTCATCCATGAGCATCAGGACTCGCGAGTCCAGGGAAAAGTACTCCTTCAGGGCCTCCTTTTCCTGCGCGAGGTCCTCGTCGTCGAGATCACCTAAATCGCGTTGGAAGTGTTTAAATCGTTTCCACGCATTCTGAAGCTGGGATTGATATACGCTCAAAAACACGGTTTGTGGTGCGGTGGACTGCTCATATTCGTCAATGCTCTCCCTTAGGTATTTGAGGGTTTTTTCGAATATTTTATCGCGTTTTTTCTTATGAGATTGCTCTTTGCCGTGGTCGGCATGATTAGCGACGTAGTTGATATTCAAGTTATTTGAACTTTCAATTGATTGTTATGTCCGGACGCTTTCTGGTTGCGTTCCGCGACCAACGAGTTATATCTGTTTTATAATGACGATGCTGAAGTTACTTACTTTTGCTGCTTTCCGACGTCCACGCGTGTTATTGAATGGCGGCGTTTTCACGTGATACTGTGTGGTCACTGTTAGGTACACTTTTCACTGGCACGTGATCCGGTGTTCACTGGTTTGTAAACCGGCTTGAAGGACTATGTTTTTTCGTTCAGTCGTGGGGAGACGCGGTAGCGTTGAAGCGCGTCAACGGGAGTTGTAAATTCCCGTTACGATTAAACGAATCGACATCACGAGCAGGGCGATCCCCTTATTTCTTGTAGGATAATAGGGGTGTTTGGTTTTGAATATAACTGGAATCTACAGTTATATAATCTATATCTATTTATTTAACCAGCCTATAATACTTGTTGGGTCGACAGATAGTGTTTGACTTCGTCGTGTCGGAAAGCACAGTGATAGACCCGAAGGTTGATCGATTTGATGGATATAGCACCGAGAACTTGACTGTCCGAGTTATGATGGAACAGTAGACTTGACTGCCCGAGGGGTGTTAGAACAGTGAACTTGACTGCTCGAGAAGAGTTAGAACAGTAGTAGACCCGTCTCGTACTATTTAGGAAGAAAGCTCGATGTGGATGTACCCTTTTTGAACTAAGAACGCGGATTCGTTGTTCACACTTTTCGGTAGAAAAGTGGGGGTAACGATCCGTGATGCCCATTGGTTCTAGCCAATGTTAAGAAACAAAATAGAAGGAGAAAGTCTCCTGTAGATATGACTTATGGGTATCCTTGTTCCTGGGGAATAACGAGCTATTTCACTGGGCATATTTGCTTTTCCCGTAATCAGTAATCCGTAATCCGTAATTAGCGTGCAAGAAACTGAAGGACTGTTTAAGGGACCATCCATAAAGCGAAGATGTTTATGTGCATATAGTTTAATAACTAACAGATGTAGTTTATGGCGGTTCCTTGGGTCTATTGCGGATCAGTGTGACGATGGGTAGGCCTCGGCGGCCTGACCGTGAGGGACGTCGCAGGGACCATCTTTTGATAAGTTATTAAGGTGGCCTCGTTGTGCTGATCGGACTGTTCGTATTTGTCGAGTAGTCTCGATACGCACTGGAATTGGTCGCTTAGATTGTTTCACTCCCGACGGAAGAAGGTGATTTCTGTTTCGTTTGCCATTGTTTGTGATGAAGATACTTTGTTAACGAAGGTGATACTTATGATGTGCGATCGGTGATTGCCGATGCGGAGTTGTTTCGGCTGCAGTTGTCGCTCGTCACTGTGCAGCGGAATATTGTGATGTTCGCGACGAAGGTGTTCTTCCCGAAGATCACTCGTGTTGTCGTAAAACTGAAGTTGTTCTGACTGCAGGTTGTCGCTTGTCACTGTACAGCGGAATGTCGTTGACGTACGTTTCGTCAGGAAGGTGTCCTTCCCGAAAGTGACGCGTCTTGTCGTGAGATCGAAGTTATTGAATATCGTTATGTTGACGATTGTCCAGTTGCGGCGGGAGGCTGCGTGGTTGCGTTCTTCAACCATCGAATTATACCTCTTCAAAGGTGGCGGCCCTTGACGTTACTGGCTTCGCTGGAGTGGTAACGCTTCCGCTGCTGGTTATGTTAGATTCACGTGGCACTGTATGGTAGTGGGTGTCACTGGCGTGCTCTTTTCACATGACACGTGATACGGTTTAGAAGACCAAATGATTCGACCGGTTACGTGTCAACACTTTTCACTTGCCACTGAATCCGGCTCGAAGGACCAAAATGTTACGACCGTTCGCGGAGAGACGCGGTCGCAAGGAAAACGCGTCAGCGAGAGGCGTAAATTCTCGCTACAATTCGTATAATCGACGCCACGAATTAGTCGTTCCCATGTTTCAGTTGGGATAACAGAGATGTTTCAATGAATTTAACACTGTGTTAACAGGTTAATATATTGTGTATATTCAACAATAAATTGTATAATAATAAAAGCGTCACAAATTATTTAGCGATGAATACAGTTAATGCATTACAGAAATTCGACCCGACTTTACGATATCTCTCAATGAATTCGTTAGACTAAACGACTTTAATATTAATCGTCAGACCTCTCGATGTATGTCGTTTGAATCTTCAAATGAGACTGATTTCCCTTAGATCAATTCTTTGTCTTCTCGGGGAGACGATCCCCACTACGCTCGGATCACGCCACCGCTCGTGCCGATGATCACTTTGTTAGAATAAAATAACGGACCGAAATCGACGTTTTTAAAACTCGCTGCTTGGTGACAACTATGCGCTCGTCGATACATTGTATATTTTTCGTCGGACAGATAAGGCGATCCGTCTGCCACGCTGTAGGATCGCGAGCGACGGTTAGAAATACGATCTATACTATACTGGCGTAACACACGGTCTAATTATAACACTCGAATTGAAGAGACTTGAGTTATCTGAACGAGACTTAACACACAAATGAATAGGGCGATCAGATTTTTGATCCACCTTCTATCTCCGAAGGCTAGAAAATATTTTTCAATTAATAACAAATTTTCGTACTTCGTCGAAATATTTTACAGCATTAACGTAGGAATGATTGTCTGCACGAGCCTCGTGGCTTCCCGAAGCGCACAAAGAACTTTTCTATGCTACTAACAATAAGTCAGCTAGCGTTAATGAGCGAAATTAACACCTTTGCTGCGTTTAATATTTAAAATGGAAAGCAACGATTTAATTTGAAAACCA
Organism: Bombus fervidus; assembly: GCF_041682495.2. Taxonomy (NCBI): domain Eukaryota; kingdom Metazoa; phylum Arthropoda; class Insecta; order Hymenoptera; family Apidae; genus Bombus; species Bombus fervidus. The sequence goes on from NC_091528.1 coordinate 4,193,002, forward strand.
GTTTCTTCGACTGAACAAATACGTGTCGCTCGCGGATACTTTGTCGCTGATTCGAGAATTTCATCTTCGTTTCTCGTTCATTCTATTCTTCGTATAGATAGGTATAACCTCGTTTTATTTGGAAAGGAGTGAAAACGAAAATGTAGAAATGAAATGTGTTTTCAGGAAGCTTATCTTACGCCTTACCTAACGTGTGTTTATGACTTGTATATATTTAAAAATGTATATAAAGGCATTCATGCGCGTATGTAGATATACTATACGAAGACATGCCAGCTTCGTATATTCTTCGTCTACGAGCAAATGCTACCACCTAACTCTAGATTAGTGTCAGGGCTGGCTGCTACACTTTCCCTCCTTCCATCTGTCTGTTATCATTTTTCAAAGTATCCTAGAAATCTTTGTTAGCTACAGGAAGATGACTTGGAAATTTAGGAAGTTCGTGATGTTTCATATTTACTGAATGTTTTAATTCGTATTTTATTATTGAGAGAATCATGCATTTATTATCATATAATTTTAATTGATATTGGTTAGAGTGTTTGATACCTTGTAATCCATAAAAATTGTTTTTATTGAAGGAAAAGAAGATTTTATTTGGTAACAGTCTCTTGTTCTAATTTGAAACATAACAATTGATAATAATTGTTATCAGTAGAATAGTACATATAGAATTATAGAATGAGTTTAAAATTATATAAATAAATATAATTACAAAAATAAAAATATAAAATTATAGATATATTGTTAGAATTTAATCTTGAAGTTAAGATTAATAATCTGTAGAAGACACAATGTTTATGTTGAAATAATATTCAGTGATGTTTATTAAACAGAACTACAGAACTAAATGTATATAAGCGAATGATATAATTGACAACGTATGGAGATTGTTGATTGTTGGCCAGTTATTCTCAGACTAGACTTAGGTAGTGGTCCATGATCCCTTAAATACTTTTAATTCCACTCTTTATACAGTAATGAGTATGACCTGTGTAATTGTTCTGTTCAAACGTCTGTGTAACGGTACTTATGCCTATGCGTGAAATATCGTTGTATTCCAACATATATTATTACGATATATTATCTTAACTGATATTATGAAGAAATAGTAGAAAAGATTTTCATGTGTTAGAAATTTTATCAAGAAGAGGAAAGTAAGAAGGTAAAGAACGAACGAAAGAAATTAATTAACCTGGTGCATATTTTTAGTTCTTGGAGTATCCTAATGCGTCCCTGGAAGTGGCAAGGTATTATCCTTCCACAAGCCGGGTCGTGTTACATCCCTTAGGATGGTAAGGCCTTGCCGACTAATAAGTTTCATCCCCCGCGTAGTGAGCACCAATTATGAACTTGCTCCGGGCATAATTAAAAAATGTAATTTCACCACCAGACCTCCTCGATCTTTCGCTTTAACGATCTGTTACCTATATTCCCAAAGCTGCAAGGGTAACTTAATCCACAGCCCAACTTCCTACTGCGGATTCCCGCAATCTTTATAGCTTTCCTTTCCTTTGTTCATTCTTATCTCTTTTTTCATTTCTTTCTCTTTTCCAATTATATAAAAATATTCTAAGACTCGTAAAAGTCAAAAAAGCTTTAAAATCGAACAGAACTAGCCGCCTAATCGTAGATTCTTCATCGTTTTCGATGTTATGTGTGGTTAATATGTTTTTAGTTTTATAGATTTTTCCAACCGATCTTGGTTTAATAGATTTAATAGGTTTCTTTTTAAAGTTTCTAAAGTTTCATGAAATACAAAGAAATACAAAGTTTGAATTGTATAGCAATTTCTATAGTACTGTTATTATCTCCGTTTTCAATTTTACTTTATCACATTTTTTATTTAATCTAAGACAATAACTTATCAGTGTACTAATACGTTATTGATTGATATATTATCGATAGAATATAAATTAATTTAGCTGAAGACGTAAATATTTCTCATTGGAAAATGGTCACATGGTGGAGTATAGTTCCCAGAGCGATCGGATAACATTATCAGCGATCCGAGGCATACGAGTGGAAAGGCAAACGCGCAATAAGCGACGAAGTACCATTAACGAGCCTATATGGCGATGTCATAGGTCCGGCTGACAGTAAACAGTCTGTCAATCTCCCTGTTGGTAGGTCGTAAAGCTTTCACAATTTCAGTAGCCAATCGTAACCTCTTCACCCGTTTTATACGTCGACAATTTGACGAGTATCTCAAGCCTCGAGATTCGCATTATCCCACTCGACCAGATGCAGCTCCCAGTTTTTTACTTCGATACGATTTATTTCCATAATCGTCGCGTCAACTGTGTGAAACCTCTCATCGTTTAGCCTCTCTTAAAATTCGGAAGACATCTCTTCTTTAATAATATTTCTACCGATTTTCTTTTGAAGTAATTCTATTCTATATCTATTGATTCCAAAATCTACTTTAAACCATGAGCTTCTTAGTTGAGATTTTTAGAGTGGGATTTATTTACATATCCGTCGTGTGCGCTATGTAAAACCTCTCGTTGCTTTGCCTCCCTTTAGATTCGAAAGACATTTCTTTTTTAGTTAAAACTTGTTTTCTTTCGACTAATTCGATTAAACTCAATGAAACAGACAGAAAAGAATCGTTATTTCGAAATTTTTAAGTCAATTTTTCGAATTTAATTCAATTAAAATTCATATAGCCAGCACGCACCTTTGGAAACGAAAATTTTACCAGCGAGTCGAATATCAGTTATATACTGGAGGAAAATCAGGGAAAGTCTACAGAAGCAAAGTGTTCGTTCGCGACTGTGCCGGTATAGAATTTAATGTCTCTAATTTCGCGCGATCATCCCCTAATTTAATCAAGGTACCGTTCACCGCTTGCCTTCCCAACCCACGGTCTTTGTACCGTCGTTATTTCCGGCTGTGGAATAAGCGGGGCGCAAAACCGATTTCACTAACTCGGTTATAAACTCGGTATTATACCCGAGAATAAATTCCCCCTTTTCCAGTGCCTCCGCCCACGATCGCGCCTCTCCATAGCTGGTTATGATGGCTGCCATGAGGAGATATTCCGTTAGCCAGGGGGTTATAGTTGCCGAAATTCTGTGAAAGGAATCCCGGTATCTGAAGCTTAATTCTAGCCAAGATTTGGAAAATTCAGCATTGAAGATTTAAAAATTTGAAACTTTAACAATTTTAGGAAGGCTGAGTGATCTTTGTGATAAGGATAGTTTGAGATTGGGTAAATTTTGAGATAATCCTTGGATATTGTTAAATTATTAATTTTGCTATATTTTGAAGATTTTTTAAGAAATTAACTGCAAATGACGTATTTGCATTTTGAATTGACGTATAATGGAGTAATTACAGTTGCAGATATAGTTACGATAGATTTCGATTAAAAATTTGGAGAAAACAAAATCTAGTATATTGTAAAATTGCGAGTAGCCAAATTAGACTGATACAGCCTTAATTAGATATATACAATTTACGGCGAAAAATATGTGAACGAAAATAATAATAGAAATAGAAATAGACGAAGATATTTTTCTCATATGGAAAAATTAAACGTAGTTCGTGTCCCGAAAGCGAGATTTCGTGTAAGCTTAGAGGATCGTTTCCTTCATGATGGACGTCGCGGATGCACTTTGATGCATCTGCCTGCCACGATAAGCGAGACAGAGATTGCTCACACCACGACAGCAACTCGACTAGCGCATCGAAGGCTAGATGAGAACAAATTTTTTTTCGAGTTGACACACTCGAAGAGAAAAAAAGGGAAGAGCAGGAAGCAGGATATTCGGTCCTTAAGAAAAGGAACACCTTGATCTAGAAGTGCTTTCCGATTAAGTGGCTTAAGTGCTTTGCCTAATTTCGTTCTAATTTTGTCTCCTTTCTCTTCCTGTGTCATCTCACCAAATTGCTCTCATTCGGCTTATTGAAAAATCTCTGATTATAATAAAAAATGTAAGTGTAATTCCATGGTTATAGAACTTAAATTTGCAGTTTGGATACTCTTTGATAAGAAGACGTCTCATGTGCTTGTAGAAAGTTGGTAGTATAGTTATATTACTTACTATACCAAAGTGGTACAGCTTTTTTCTTAATTTGTTATAAAAGAAACGTTTTAATTTGTAAAATATTATGTTATTTATTTATTAGCATGTTTTACCAATAAAAATATAATTTAAAAGCAAAATTCAATAGTCGTGTTAATTATTTTTCAGAAAATTATTCGATAATTTTGCAATTAAATAATGTATTATTCAATATATTATTAGCATATCACTGCAAGGTATTATTTAGAATATCATTTGTTACAGTTTTAGGATATTAGTCCTCACATCTAGAAAATCTAATGATAACAAACATGTGTTATCTTTCTTTCCTCCAATTAGATTAATTCATTTAGTTGGTCTAAAAGATTGCTAGAAAGATCAATGTATAAAGGGATTCAGGTATAGCGTGAAGTGAAAAACGGACATCCGGATTCTCGACTTCGATGAAGAGAGATTCGAACATCTACTACTTGCTACCGGGTGTTCTCCAGTTTCAGGCTCTTGTGGCGTCTTCCAATTAGCGCCGATGCACTAAATACGTTCAACCTTCGCGTGGACGTAACATATGTATATGTATGAATGTGTGGTAGTAAACGAATACGTCACAGATGAGATCTCGTAAGCGTGCGGCTGAAAAACGCAGAACGAGTGGTTCCTTTCATCTTGCCGCTTACTCTCTGCCACCTTCCCCAATATTTCCTCGAGAATAAGTATATCTTACGTTCATGAGAGACTGCTCGCTTTTTTTGTACCTTTCTAACAACTTTTTTCCCCAAATTTACTAAATTTAAAGCTTTTACAATGCACTTTTGGTTTATGACGGTATGAATCTTTGATGGGAGGATTTTTGATATTGAGAAATGTAAAGTATATTATTATGAAAATAGATTATTGAAGTGTGAATAATGTTATTATTAAGTTGTTGTAATCGTTAATTGTATACTAGAAGTATTAGTGAAGTCAAAGATTTATGATTTCTGTGGAATCAAATTATCAGAATATATCGCAAAAACCATGCTCTTTAGAAAATATGAACGTCTTTCCAAATACATATAAAAAAGTGGAATCTTTTGAACTAGTTAAAGATATTATAGAAAACATGATATTTTGGATATTTTATATATCTCTTCATATCATTATATTTTTGTGAAATTTTGCGCTTTCAAATTTCTTATAAATGCGTCAAAATCCGCGGTATAATTTTTAAGTAAAATCTATTATTCTCAGTCATCATAATATTATCCGGCAGTTCTCTCTTAATGTTTCTTCAAGATGTCACACAATTATTATTAATGATTTTAATCGTGTGCTAAATCATACCAACTCCTTTCATACGAAAGTAGATCTATTTGGGCAAATCTTAGTTTCCTTAAAACACTCGTATATGAAATATATACGTTAATTAATTTTTATATCTATATTTTTAAAGTTTTGTATGTTAAAGATATAGATATAAAAAAAAATATATATATACGTTACTTGCGATCTTCACCTTATTGTCTTATATACCAGAAAGTTTATTTTATTTCCCGACTAAATAAATAAATAAATTACAGTCGAGAATTGTACAGCATATAGCTTTTACTCAGTATAGGGTATAGCGTATCAGTATAGAGTTTGTAAAGTTAAAAAATTTGTAATTTCGAAAAGAACCGCGTAATTGGATATATTATTGTGTTTTTCTACAGTACCACATATAAAACAGAAGTTTTCGTTTCATTTCACCCTTTCTTCTAGCTTTTTTCTCAACGATTGACTCGAGAGTTTCGAGTAGTCGTGAACCGTGAGAGACAGGCACAAAAGATGAAACGAGAATACGAAGAACCCACGACTCCTTTCAAGTATATCCATATGCGAGTATTTCCTTCGATTTTTTCCTTTTATCGACACGATAGTCCGATAAGTGTCTACCCAAAGATTAAAATGGCCCCTTCCTTTTTTAATTTCTTGAACTAAAGTCAGTAAAGTGTCTTCTTGTGCCGTGAGAAACAATTATATTAGAATATTTCATCACAAAATGGCAGCATTTGCGTCAAATTTTTAACATTTTGATTTTTCTTTGTATTTAAAGCAGTTTAAGCAGAAATGGATATTAGGACCAAGTACATAATATGTTCAACCATCCGTTAAATGCATTGATGAATAATCCAAAGTAGAAATAAACGCAGGAAAACCTCTAGACAGAACAATTGAGAGAATCGAAGAAACAATAGTTTATTTGGATACTCTGTATTAAAAAAAAAAGAAGAATTTTACTGTTTACGAATGACGAAGAAATTATATTGAATTAATTTCGAATCCAATAACAATAAGAATTTACAACCGGAAATGGAATAGTGCAGCATACGCTTAAAACTATTAAATGTCAATTGTGTTGTATCGTACCATATAATATTATAGCTAGGGCGACAAAGAAATATTTTTCAACACGTGTTCATAATGTTCGTTACAAACAAGGATTCTTCGGGACATTAGGACTGCCATAATGATCTAATTGGCCGACAAATATACAACATGGGTCTATCTTCACAATACAACATTGATTTGGCGTCTTTGGCACAGGATGTTGTAAAATATGAAATTAGCAACCTAAAGAAACATTTTATTCGTACTGAATCGGCGACTTTTTCAAAAAACATAAAATAGCAACAAAAAAGATTGATCGTTGTTACTTCAATGGAGACAAGGCTTGAGAAAAGATAGTATGCACTTTTTAATTCGTGAAACGAAATATTTTGTAAACCCAAACGTGTACCCAACTAAAACGTGAAACGTTTTAATCAACGTTTGATTAAAACTCCGTGTGCGTTATTCTTGAAACGAAAAAAAAAAAAAAAAAAAAAGGGAAAAAATACGCAGACATTGGGAAAAGGACGGAACAATTTGAACAGAATGAAAAAAGGCCGATAACATTCACAGGGAACAGTTTTCGAATTAGCCAGAGAACGACGCTTGATATACGGATATCGAGTGAAGCGTTGCACAGTGCATCAGTTGTTCCAGATTATTGGCGGGGTACGCGGTGTAGAGTTGAATTAAGCCAATTATCGGCGAATATCCAGAAATTAGTGTATCACGTAGCAGGGAAATGTTTATTGGACCAACAAAATGCGGCTTTATGAGCGTGCTAATAGCTTTGTAACTGTCGAATACGCGGAATACATCGGATTCGGGTCAGCTGTTTCCATGGTAAACGCTCGAATTAACAAGCTTTACACATTTGGCCAAAAATTTCTTTCCGCGTATCTAATGGCTTATCTGTGTATTCACGCGATTACGTAACTCTTCTACGATAAATTTGTATAAATAATATTCACGTTTAATAAGTTATTAATTAACTAAATGATAAATATACCTCCGCTTGGAAGTACTAGAAAAAGTATTATTAGACTTGGAATTAAAGAACAATGCGATTAAATTCATTCATTAAACAAGATACATTAAAGTCTCAGAAGATAAAAAATTGTGAGCAAAATAGAAACAACTTACTAAAATCTTCATGTATTCAAATATGACAGTGCAATTTATCGTACTTATGTTTTTCTGCAGTTTTCATTTGTTTCTTATGAATAAAAAGATATGTATCTGTTACCATTAGTTGATAAAAAGAAAGGAATTTTTTCTTAGAACCTAAAAAGACATTCGATTCTAAGATTTAAACATTTCTAATTGCCTCTCGTTCCATTTAAATTTCATTTGTTTCGTGCGTTGTGTTTTAGTCAGACAAGCCTTTGATATCATATATACAATATTTGTTTATGTATGTGTATAATGCATATGTAGCTCTGCTACTATATGCGAATGTCTCCAAGAAAAAGAATAAGTCAATTTTGATCAGTAATCATCGCTAAGTTAATCTTCTTAAACACTAAAAAATTCTTAAAGTAGTGTATACTTAAAATTTTCACCTACCTCAACTCCAATGTAATATTTATAAATCGAAAACTAGATTATTCGAATTGCGGGACAAAGGTACAACTAAAAGCTATTTTATTGGACCTATTGGTCTATTACAATTAGTATATTTTTGACCGTAAACTTAGTTTACGGGATATATATAAATATATATAGTTCGTGCCAACTCTCAGTAGATATAGATCTGAATATATCAGAATGATTGAGAAGAAGTGATACGTGTACATACAGTAAAAGGTGATATTTCAGACATCGTTAGGAAAGAGTTTGGTTAAGATACATTAATTTTTGTCAGATTTGTACGCCCTTAAAAATAAAGTATGATTTGATGCTTTTCTTTTACCAAAAAGACAAAATTCGACATAAGTAGCAAACAAGATATGTGCTGTTTATGATGATGGTCCTATAGCTGAAAGAACTGTGCGGAAGCGATTTGCTAGGTTTAAAGCTGGTGATTCCAGCCTTGAAGATTACTCTACACCACTGATAAAAAACAGATGAAAACACTAATTGAGTATAATCCACGTTATACGTATATATCAAAAGCCACTATCCACGAGCATTTTGTGCAGCTTAGTTACACAAAACGTTTTGATGGATTAAATCCCCACGATTTAACGGAAACAAATCCGATGGATTCGATAAGATAGATTATTTATCATAACGTTGAACGGAAAAGATCTTGGGGAAGGCGGAATGAATTATTTTGCCACTTCAAAAGCCGGTCTTTATCCTAACAAAATTATGCTCTGAGTCTAGTGGAACTGGAAAGAAATCTTGTATTATGAGCTTTTACTAAACAACTAAACAATAAATTCGAAAAGTATTACTTGCAATTAGATGAATTAAAGACAGCAATTGAACAAAACCATCCAGAACTAGCAAATGGGAAGGGCGTCATGTTTCATCAGGACAATGCTCAGCCTCCTGTGTCTTAACTACTCGACAAGAGCTATCGGAGCTTGATTGGGATGTGCTACTTCACCCACTCTATTAGTGTATAATTTATATATAATAATAAATAATATTACCCACAAAATATTATTTTTAGACAACGTGGTACGATGTCTATAACTAAAAAGTTTGACAGACCAAATTCTCTCGTTAAACAAATAACAACAAATTCCTAACAACAAATAAGAAAGGAGTGCAGTACTTACGCCATACTAGAGCGTAAAACTAAAAGTATAGAATTTTTTAAATATTTTGTATCTTATATATACTTTTTATATTTATTTAATAGCTTTCAAGTTATATAACATTGTAAAAGATTAACCATTGTCATCGATAAAATGTATAGTTTATTAAAATAATATCGCTTAAACATTACTAGTTCATATGGTACCTATAAAGCCATACCAAAGTATAAAACTAAAAGTGCAATATTTTTTTCTACACCTAATAACATATAGTCGAAAGTGTCGAATCGATGGAAATCCTTGAAATTTGGAAGCGACTGTAGGTTCGCGAATCGAGAGGAGATAATTGGCGCGAACAGCCGGTGCAGATGCGGTCGCAATCATGCCGCTGATTAAACGGTTTGATTAAGCGCCTAATTTACTTGCGTGTACGGTGTAACGTTGGTTTATGCGAAATCTATAAACTGCCTCGGTCCACCCTCTCGTGTGCGTGAAAATTACGTCCACGAGAGAGAGACCAACGGCTATCGACCGATGTGATGAGCTCGTTCCACGTGTTTTACGTTCTACCGAATAATGTTATCTACCTTGTTCCCCGATCTATCCTGATCACCATACGTTCTCTATAACTTCCCTATATAGCATCGGTGAAAGACGTTATATTTTCTCATAAAAACAAATATTCCGTGTACACGGTATCATTTTATGCGCCGATTTTCTGAATTTGCGTATCTAACATAAACTGGTATAAATGGGGTTATTTGCGAGGATAAATTTTTTAGATAATAGAGTACTCGATGCTCCTGATTCGACCCAAAAAAATCCTATAAAACGTTTTTATTCTTGACTGAATAGCATTTAGAAAGAGAAACGTTTTTTCTATGGAGAAATAACTTTTTTGATTAGGAAAGCGTGAATACTATTCTTAGTTTTTTGTGATACGAGCGTTTATTTTCTGTTCAATATATTATTTGTGGCGGAGTAGGCCCGTGATAGTTGTGTTGTATGTAGTTGGCTGTAGGTGTCGCTGCGGGGGGTCTAACTGTATCGTGGAAGAAAGTGTCGGAAAACTACGGGCGCCGGGATTCGAAATCCGGGTCCCGAACGTTCGTAACCAAAGGCGCTAACCACTGCGCTATCGTCATCCGGTTCTAGTTAATGTCTAGTGGCAGTAGTTATTATCGAGTGCCGTCACATATTTAACATCGTGGTATTGTGTAATTGAAGGAGAGAAATAAGGAAATTAAGGACGGAAAGGGAAAGGAGAAGTGTGTTACGTAGGTGCCACGCGCAAATGATATTTGAAATAAAATCAAATGGTATTTGAAAGGTTGATAAGTTTTGAGAAGGAAAATTTTCAACGAGTTCCGCCCAGTAGTTAACGTGTTAAGATCTAATTATAAATTAATCAGAAAAGGGTTACATAGCAGATTTTCTGGCTAGGAAATCAAATATACCAGTTCAATTTTTGGCAAATGAGATAATAATTTACACTCGGTAATATCTCTAATAAAAACGTGAAAACAGTTCTGACTTTCCACACGTTGCACTCTGTTAATCTTCTGCCTAAAATGCACAATTTATCATCGATTTCAAAAGACTGTGACATTTATAAAAGAGCTTCATTTACGAACTGCCTATCACATAAAACGTACTGGAATCGGTACTACTGGCTTCACAAATTTCCCAAATCGACTGTTCCACATTTTCACCTGTTGCGAACTAAATGTTTTCCAAAAAATTGGGAGAAAGACAACAACCAAAATCAGTATCGTATTTTGTAAAAATTGTCTACATTGCGATTGTTTACTTTATCAATCACTGTGGCATAGTCGTGTTAATTTTCCTTCTAAATAATATTTTAGAATTTTATTCCAATATTTAGTTCTTTTATTCCAGCGTTGTTATTTTTAAAAAAGGTAGTATCGTATTTCCACGTGGAAAGGAAAATAAATTTTTAAGCTTAACGGTTTTTTTTTTTTAAATAATCTTAATTACAAAGAAATATGAAAACAAATCCTGCAACGATGATGAAAGTTTACACAGTTTTCTTCCTAGCTATAAAGAAATTTTCCAAGCTAACTATTTGTACAAGTTCTCTGGTGAGCGAATTATGAGTTGGAAAAAATCAAAAAGGGCTTCGGCGAAAGAATCAAGTTTTTACGGTGTAATCAATTTTTATATCGTCTGAAATCTATTTGCATAGGTTTCCGCCAGCGTTTAGCTTTAAAGTTTTCGAATTAACCCCTTGAGCACCTTTCGCTGAGAAAAAAACACCTAATTTGTTCTGCAGGTAAGCAATTTGCCAGATTAAGGAGTTTAATGCTTTTTTAGGAACTGAAAAACTGTTTTAATTAACAATCTGCCTCAGTACTACCTGCGAATCTAGACTTGTACTTTTTGCATCTCAAGGATATTGTCGCAATTAATTGCATTATTACGTTCTAAAAATTGTTACTGTACCATTATCGCTTAATAAATACCCTAATTTAATTTCGTCTTTAATTTCTACACTCGTAGAAAAGATATTTTGAAATTTTTTTTAGAAAAGCGAATGAAAATATAAATATGAATATTTAACTGAATATAAATATGTAAAGTTTAATTGGGAAGGCTGCCAAAGCTTATGCGAATACACATTATAACATAAAACCACAAATTATAACAATGACTTTTGATTAAATACATTAATCGTTATTAAATTAAATACATTAATTACATTGATATTCACATTTTTTATGATCTCAGTAGGATTTTCTATGTAAATAAAAGAATGAATTTTATAATAGCCAAACTATGTATATTAAAACTGTGATTGCCCATTTTAATACTTTGTTGATATTATATATGAACATTTTTAATAAGGACACAGACGTTGAAGATTTTATTAAGTACTTGTCTTTTCAATTTACAATGACCTAATAGATCAATGGTTCGCTGCAAAAATGACGTGAAAATTTGGTAAAATATGTGGTGCAATTCGCGATTTCTTGAAAAGTCGTTCTATATTGGGCTTCACGGTCGTATTGTAACAAGCGTCGTGTCTGCCCTTTTTAAGTTCATTTCTTTCGAATGTTTGCAGAACCCCAAACCAACAAAAAAATGCTCCAGATTTAACTGCTAGTTGTATTTCAACGAAAAAGCCTAGTTACCGTATCTACAATAAGTTACGTAAAAACAAAGATGTTTACACGGAAAAAGTAGGATGTTTGTAAGAAAGACCGTTTCCGTTTTCCCTATCATAATAATACGTTGCTAATAACAACCGATAAGTTATAAGTACGTACCCAAAATATGATTTATAGCACCCAGTTTCACCGTTAATGTAGTTTGGTTTATACCTACTCTATACCTACACTTATATATACCTACTAAATACTTCATCAGGTATCCAAATCTTCAACAGGTTTCTATCTGGAACTTTTCTTAATTTTGTGGACATTTAAGGAATAAATACGTTGACACACTTAATGTTGAATGGTAACTATGTCGTAAGATGGAATAGAAATGTAAATATACAGATGTAGACATAACACGTACAACTAAATATTTTCAAGTACAGTACAGTAAAATAAAAATCTAGCGCGTAGGATAGTGAATATTTCGAAATATTTTGAAAAAATTTGAATAAATAATAAACGATAAGCAAGTACGCACCGTTAAAAAATGGAAACCGATCATGAATGAAACACAGATGAATTCGAATAACGAATGGACAATAAGTGAATGTTTTTAGGTGTCAAATGTTTCGTCGAATAAGATAAAAACATAACATGTGGATGGTAATTATTTTACAATATTTGAAGAAGAACATGAGTAAATTATGAAGAATGGAAGCTATCACGAAATAGCTGAAAACAACTTTGAATCAGGAATAAGTCAAGAGCGACTAATGTTAGTTATAGAATTCTTATTATGATGAACAGTACCATGTAAATTACAGAAGTAAACACTTGGTCTAAATAAACATAGTCCTTAATCTACTTAAGTGAGTTATCTTTTAAGTTAAATAGCTTAATAAACTTTAAATAATCAAATTTTAATAATCTTAGATAAATATCATCTATCATTACACGAAACAAGTTAAGTCTTAAAACATTTAATAAATAATTTAGTAAAGAAAATAATCAAGCAATTTGTAAAATTACATAAGTTTGTGCTAATGCCAAAATACATTGTAATTTAAATACTCTATAACTTTTTGTTGCAAAAATATTTCTTCGATTTATCAATGCACATAGTCATCAAGCTTTATGCTTTTTAATGACTGTAAATCGTCATCAAGGTTTTGAAAAGTAAGTTCACGATATATCCAATTTGTTTCCACATGTCATAATATATCATTTTGCTTTTTTCTGCTATTGCAGATAAATTAAAGCCGAATCAAAGCGTGTTTCGGAGTTTGTTCGTCGGTGAGAGAGACTGATTAAAGATTAACAAGAACTAGAGATTTCGGTGTCGTCGTAAACGTCGAACGGCCCCGGTCGTGCAAGAATTATTAGCAATCTCTGGTCCAATTTTCAACATTGCGCTCGTTTTCCTAGATATTGCCATTCTCTATACGTGAATTCAATGGAATTTTGAACAAATGTCATTAGTATTGTCTACGCAGATCGAAGTTAAACTAAGCTATTGAACAACTAATCAAAGAAATAATAAAATTTAATCTGTTCCGTGGTTGGATATACCTATGAAAACAAAAATACAATCCTAAAGGTAAATACTGTATTATCAGGTATGTAAGTATGAAACAGGAATTTGCCTATAGATGGCCCTAGCTGATAATGTAGTTATCACTAAACTGCGTCATTGATGCCAAAAGTCTTTGTTGACATCTCACAAACATTTTCGACTCAGAACAATACAAGTTTCACTTTGCGTGAGAAACGATCAGAATATCAAAAAAGGCAACACAAAGTAATTTTGCTACATGATAATGCACCATCACATACAGCAAAACCGGTCAAGGAAACGATTGAAGCGTTCAGTTGGGAAATACTTTCGCACGTGGCTTACTCACCAGACTTCGCTCCGTCCGATTATTATTTATTTGCATCGATGGGACACGCACTTTCTGACCAGCACTTCACTTCTTACGAAAATGTACGAAAATGGCTCGATGACTGGTTTGCCTCAAAAGAGCGATAGTTTTTTTGGCGTGGCATCCACCAATTGCCAGACAGGTGGGAAAAAATGTATAGCTAGCGATGGGCAATACTTCGAATAAAATATTTTTAATCCTTTTCATACAATAAACGTGTATTTTCTATACAAAAATTTCGGTTTCATATTTACATACTTGGTATACTCCTGTGTAAGAAGTGTATATTAATACAACCATTTAAAATTAATTTTAGTCTATAGTACAGTACCTTACCTTTAGGATACCTAAAAGATACAATAGGGTTCAACTTCTAGAATTTAAAACAATAAAACTCGTACATTATAATAATTGTCAGATGATTGGAAAAGGTATATCGCATCACTCGCTTAAAGATCTTCATGGATAGGTCGCTGTATGTTCTACTTTTAAGTAAATAATTTCATAACATAGTCATATTTGCCTTCTACTATTTTTCTCAACTTTTAAATGCTATCGAAGGTGACATTTCACTTTTATGTTATTTGTAATTATTGCAAAAAATAACTTTCTATTTTTTGCCTAATATTGACTCATACTCGAATGCTTAATTTCATTTGTGCGTCTCTATCGATCAACCTCATTCTAGTTACAAATAGACAAACAGTAATTTCTTTTCATACGTTACGTAACGAAATTATTAATTATTATAACGATTTTATTAAATACGGCATTTAGTTACGAACAACTGAATAAACAGCAATTTTTCTTTAAAGAGAAAGATAGCTTTAAATAGTAATTTATACTATGAAATTATTATTTATAGTACAAAAAACAACTTTTTTATTTCATTTCATTTAACGCTGTTGATATTTCTAGGGAAGTTTTGGTAGACGAAATAAACGCTTCACGAAATGTTGTTTGCACGTGTTCGGCAGGGAGGGGAGAAAGGCAACAGGAGAAGACGATGCAACTTTCACAATTGTCCGGTCATTTAAAATAGAGCAAAGTTTTTACGAGGACAGTCGCGTTTGAAGGAAACTCCGTAATAGCGGTAGGGAGCCAGAGTTCTTTGCTTTTTATGACATTATTGCGCGCTGGGTCTCTTTGACAAAAATCTTCCGTCTTCAGGCATGTTTCCTACTACAATGGTTACAGTCGCTAGATGTTTTTTCGAACAGTTTCGGTTTCCTGTGCATCAAAATTGGTCAAATTTTTGTCGGATGTTATTAATGAACTATGGATATGCAAATTCATATTTTCGCACAACTGATGAAAGAGAATCTGAATAGAATTATTCTTCACATTAAAGTTTCCGTAAATGAAATAAAATGAAAAAGTGAAACAATAATTTTTAAATTATCATAGAATGGAAAATTAACTATTTCAGAGCAAAATTTCATTTTGTATGATAAATCTGTAGCCAATATATCAAAATATAAATGTAGGAAATAATGTAGAACACGAGAGAAAATATTGCACCACAACCAAAGAGTGTCAGTAATATCAAAAAATTGTAAAAAAGAGGAAACACTATTTCCTCTCTCATAAAATGATTCATTTTCATTCATGGACCCATTTGATGTATGTATACTTGGAAATATCACTGTCATTTCCCATTCATTGTTATAATTTATTAATATTATATTTGTATGAATCATATATGAATCATATATATATGTATGTATGTATTATATATATCATATATAATATATATATATAATATATATATATAAGTCCAAATATTACGTCATAGTCAATTAAGATTTAATAGCGTGCAATAGTTTACAAATCTTGTATTCGACCGAATTTGTTTAGGGAAATAATGACAGGTAATAACGATTATTAATAAAGATTATTTCCTAACCTGAGGTGTTGCCTCATGTGATGGAAAAAAATGCGTTATTGGGGAGAGAAAAGCGAGAGAAAGGGCAGGTTTGAATGGGAGAATAGGCGGGACCAGTAGCAGCAGTGGCCAATGGAACGCCAATGCACTCAGAACCTACCAACCACCACACACAGCGGAACAATGGTTTCTCGGGATAAAAGCAAGCCATATAAGCTGCTAGTTCAGTACTAGCTCGCTTTCTGGCACACTGTTGTATCGCTTGTTGGAGTTCAGTTGATCGGATTAGTTTTAGTTCATAGTAAACAGCGAAGGTTTGTTCATGTGAAACGTGGAATGAATTTTCATTGATAAAGGTTTGTGAAAATCAACGGAGTTCGTAACGAGATAAATTTTAAGATAGTACAATGTGTTGTGTAAAATAATACAAATAAGTGAACGTAACATTTTACGAGTAAAAACCAAAATGCAAGGATTTCAAAGGAATTTCGACGATCAACAACGGGATCAGAGAGAAGATGAGACTATTGTGGTGGATCTTGTGCCTCCACCATATCGAGTGAGCCCTCCACGCAGCCCGTCGCCGAATATATCAAAGACTTCTGAAAAAGGTTAACATGAGATAAGATGTCCATCGGATATCTTTTAGTAAATAGTTTGTGTGAATGATTTGAATTTTGAAAATCTTGTCGTTTCTTTGTTCAGCGTTCCATTGGTTTTACTAAAAACTGCCAATTTTGAGAATAATAAAAGCATCAGTCTTTTATGACTTTAGACTATTCGTCGATTGTTTGGGATAGATTTGAACGTTATCAAAATTGTTAGATTATTATTAAAACTAAACACTATGTTTACATCAATAGAAAATGCGTAAGTTGGTATTCATCGACAGGATAGGAGAATACATTCTTTAGCGTTTACAAGTAATAATAAACGGATAATGCTGTGTTTAGAGAACTAACTGTGCGCAAAGTTCATGTCACTGATCATTGTTGCTGGGTTCTATTGCCGTTCGCGATTAAATATGAAATTCTTACTAATGGATATCCATTTGACATGGGTCGGTTTTGAAAATATAAATTCCAAAGACTTTTACAGACCGTTCCTTAGAGACCGCTTTCCTTATAGAAATTATTTTATGGTTATTGTTTAGGGAAAGATTATGCTAATGGATCAATTTACTGTTAAGGATTTCGAATTTTCTTTAGAAAAATTTTAATACTTGTTATCCCTCATTCGTACTTCAGAAATACAAATTACTTGATTACCTCATTTATTTATTTTACAATTAGAAGTATTATTATTGAACATCCAAGTAGAAATATATGAGTATTTATCTTTTCTTTCTTTCTTTGAATCGTTAATTCTAGGAATTTCCAGATTATAATATATGTAATATATATAATATATAATATATACATATAATATATAATAATAAAAATACAATACTCCGCATTAAATATTTGTACAGTAGCAATAGCTTAAATGAAAAAAATTTTGATACTGAAACCAACTATACGTAAAAGAAACTAAACAATAGAATGTAAGTGTTGCATATTAAAAATTCTTATAGCGATTATTAGTATATTAATTACATACTATCAATTATTGCATGTTAATTACTCTAAAATAGAGTACAGAAAGAGTAAAGGATGATTGTGAAGAGAATCGCATCAAGAAGCAGTTCAAATAAAGACTAGCTACCGTTTTCTTTCCGTCTTAGCTATCCCCCAACATTGTTTTTGTCTTTCTCTCATTCATCCTCTTCCTCTTTATACGATTCTGAAAACGATCATCCGCTGCTGCCGAGGAATATTAGTATGTAACCACAGTGCAAAAATACGGGCATAACTACCATTTTTCTTCGGGACAAGTGTTTCGTGCAAGTGCAGTGTTTCGTTTCGAATGATTTTTCGATTTTCTCCGAATTTCGAGTTTCGAGATATTTTTTTAAATGTGACGAGATCTTACGAAACTGTCGACAAGTATTCAAAAATATTTAAAATATTTTAGAATTTATTATCAATCTTCAGATACGACAATATCTCAACAGCAACCGTTATCGTCGATGGACCCGAATATTAGAAGATATAGGACTGCATTTACTCGAGAGCAACTATCAAGACTAGAAAAGGAATTTCACAGAGAGAACTACGTTAGCAGACCTAGAAGATGCGAATTAGCGGCAGAATTACATTTGCCGGAATCGACAATCAAGGTAACAAAAATAGTAATTATCAAACGACCAACTAGATAAATCGTACCATCGTCTCTGAATGCGATTACGACAGAATATTTATCGAAGATAAGCAAACATATTGCAATAAATTTCAGTAAACAATGAGCTCACCTTCCGGTCTATGCGTAGAAAAGCGTTCTATTAACACCTCGCTGTGTTTAATTGATGTCGGTAATCGACATTGACGATAGTACTCAGGAAAAAACCTTGAATATCGTTTCGTTTCTTCCTGCGCAATTCCGTCGAACAAACCTTTTCCTTCGAGACGTTAAAACCTCTGTTATTTATTAAATAAAACATCAACAAAATAAATGGAAAGATTATTATATTGTTTATTTTCTATGAATCAGAGACCAAAATGAAGAGTATTTTATAATAATTGAATAATAATTACATAAATAAAGAAGTACATTAAATAGTAATTAAGAGTTTTTACTGTAACAGTATGAATAAGAACGTCGGACCGTTTTTACATAGACTGCCATGTTTGATTGGCGATTATAGCTCGAAAAGAGGAGAGGGAGACTCGCCAGAGTCCGCTGCCGATTCTTTTTCCTCCTCCTTCTTTTTTTTTTTTTTTTTTATTTCACTCCGACGGCCAAGCAAACAGTCAATCACGGAGAGCAAACAAAAGCTTCTTGGTCTTTGGTTTGCTTCTGGATCTCCCTTGATCCTTTTTCCGTGACTTCTTAATTTCTTTGGACCACGACCGGTCGATCCGGTTCGAGGTGTTAAACACTTTAATTAGCGGTTTTCCCGTGTTACCTTTGACTTTAATGGATCCCTTAATTTCTCATCTTGCGCTGCCTGGACCGCACAATAGCTATAAAACCGTCTACCGATGGAAATGATCAAGGTGTTAAATGGTAGAAACGTTAGGCACCGGTCAACCTTCGTGTATCTCCGATCCTGCCTCTTAATTTTGAAATCTTCAATATATTAAACGTAAGGAACATCTTCGGCCTCTACTTTTACACCCTTTAATCATTCAGCATCTAAATCTAAGTTTTACAATTCGTAGGATATAACATTGAAATGGGCGCGATTTTTACCAAATCTCGAAAACACTATAATAAAGCAACTTTGCGCGCAAACACGAACATCCTTACATCACATACATCCTCCTTCTACCTTTCATCTCTGTAAAAATTCAACATCTAAATTCCATCCAAAAAAAAAATCAACTATCGAAATACATTTGATACAGCAGATATCTCAAAAATACTCTAAAACTTTCTCGCCTAAAGTTGTTCCCTTTTACCTTCCGACCTCTGAAAACTTGCAACACGTAAATCTAACTTTAATCTTATTATTCGATTTATATTTCATAATTCCAATTTTAGCCTTCTATCATATGCACTCATCGATACATTTACATCTAATGTTTAGATTATTTCTAATTGCAGGTGTGGTTCCAAAACCGTCGCATGAAGGACAAGCGCCAAAGGATGGCCATGGCGTGGCCGTACGCGATGTACACGGATCCAACGTTGGCGGCAACCCTCTTGGCAGCAGCAACAGCAAGTTTGCCACCTCCGTACCATGCATCTCCGGGTCTACCACCTACTCATCTGGGCCACGGCTACCCAGCAGCGGCAGCTTATTACGCCACAAGATATACGCCGTACACTGCAGCACCTACGGGCGCATCTTCGCTTCATCGGCCTCATCCTCGCAACGCGGCTGCGTATCCGCATCTCCTACAGCCTCACCCTTCTCTACAACCCCTGCATCTACCGAACTTGGGCGTTTCTACAATGGGAAATACCGCCTTTCAGGTGAGCAGCCCACCCACTAGCACATCGACCACTTACAGGCCGACGTTGTTACCAGAGTCCTTAAGTCCAGTTCACTCAGACGCCTCCAGTGACTGCGACTGTGTCGGGGTAAAACAACAACATCTTCATCACAACAATAACCAACAACAAATACACGAGAAAAGCTCACCTCCCACTAGCGATCATTCCACACAACAGCAGATCAGACTACCCACAGCCATCAGTTTATCTACCAGTATTCAACTACCTCCCAAGCCGCCATTATTTCAACCATATACAATGTGAGTCGAAAACATTGCAAAGAGTGAAATAAAGTAGATTCCGTTTAGGATATTAATTCAATAAAATTAGTAACGTATATAATGTATATAATAAATATCGGTTTTGACGACGATGTGGTACCTGCTAAGAACGATACATTGTGCGAACATCTGTAAAATAATCTTTGTACATACGTAGATAAGTGTTTAAATGTCGATTAGAGACTTAACATATATTATTATATAGATTTTTTAAATTAAAATTAATTTAAAAGATTATTCAAATTATTCGATTTGGATTTGACCCTTTTTATTACAGAGATATTTTCAAGAACGTTGAAGAATAAGTACGCAAGAACATTTAAGCATTTAGCATTGCACTACACTTGGGAATCCAGTATACTTATAGCCTTACTCTCTAAAAAGCTGTAACTTCATGAATGTCCAATCGATAAATCAGGAAGTGAAATCGAAAATATGGAACAAAATTTATTCAAATAATGCTTATGAAAAAATTGAGTTTGAAGAAGTGTTTGCAAGTTATAATCGATAGGAATTATTCTACACACCTCAGAAGAACTTATACCTAAATAGATATATAATTAATTGTGTATTAAAAGGAAATTTGGATAGAATTTTTTCAAAGGGAGTTCCATCTTCACAAGAATAAAATTCTTTTTTGTAATACTTACAAATTTTTAATTTGAAGATTCTCAAGTTATAATCAGCAGAAGATTATTCTACACGCGTTAGAAACAGTATATAATATAATTATATAATTAACTGTATAATGGTGATAAATGTAGATAATTTTTTCATAGGTAGTTTCTTTTACAGAAACGTAAATGAGGCTAATTTTTAATTCACTTAAACGGACTAACTATCTACATTTTTTAGCCAATTTCGCGTGTAGAATAACAACCTCTTTCTGATTATTTCTATCTAGTCAGTATCTAATCATCGATGTCAATAATGATTTCGTAACAACTTTGCAATAAAATGAATAAAATTTATTCAATATGTGTAACTTATATTTTATATATAAAATGCTCCCTTACATTATTGATAAAGGAAGATATTGAAGAAGGAAGGTGTAAATATGGTGTATGTGTCAAAGCTAAAATAATCTGGCTTCAACTTTCACCAATATATGAATAATGATTTAATGATTTTTCTTTTATTTAATATATATTTCCAATTTCTAATAATAACAAAGGTTTGTATGTTTACAAAAATTATTATTAAACTGATTTACATAATGTAATAATAGGTTAAATAATAACCGACGAGAAATTTATTATTTTGTTATACATATATATGTCGGAGATGAAAGGACAACGGGGTCACCCGTTGGAATTGCTTGGAAAAGCCTCAATAGCATTCACGAAATAACCCAGACACAGTCATTCGAAACTTGAGACAATGAGCGACAACCGGGCTCGAGGCGACAACCGGTCGCCGAGCGTAGCCGCGGTCACGGGATGAATGTTCCACCTAACAGAAAAGTACCAATATTATGAGACACACGTTGTATTAACAATCAAACCCTGGGCAAGAGCAATGTCGCAGTTATGTGAGTCTGCCTAGCAACGATAACAGTTTGTTGGTATCCCAGGCCAACGTTAAACAAAGCCAACGCAACCGTAAGGAAAAGAAAGTTTCCATTACTCAGTTATTCTTGTGATCTCCTTGGTGAGTGACACATCGTCTAGAGAGCAATATAAAGAGCGTCATAGCGAGCGATACTTTTGTGCATAGAAATTCTATTCTGAGTTAAATAAAGAGTGAGCCCGTGGACCGTGGATTCGCTATATCGAATCTAAGATCATTGCCATCAGCGTCTAGTTACCAAACTCAAACAACTCAACTCCGACATATACATATACATTATTTATTAATGAGCAACACTATCTAAAAATATAGCCTATAGAACCTCGATAAATTTATGTAATAACATTAATTTTATAACATTACATTTATCAATTAGACAAAGTAATCATTCTATTTATTTGTATCTACTTATCAACTTGTTCAACTAGAACCCCTATTTACCAAAGAATTTTATGAATAAAAAAATGTCTCCATCATATTTTTGTTCTCCATATATGAATTCTAATCTAATATATTCCTATTTTACACAATTCCATATTTGAGAATGTTCTATAGACAATATCTATGGATAAACTATACTATTACTCCATTCAACAGTATTATGACTATTGTAAGTTATAGTAAAAAAATGTGGTTTGAAATAATACGTGAATGATAATTGAGTGATATGTGAATTTCCTTGACAAGTGAATTCTATATTGTTTCAATGAATCGTACTGTAGAA
The DNA here is from genome assembly GCF_041682495.2 of Bombus fervidus. Lineage (NCBI taxonomy): Eukaryota > Metazoa > Arthropoda > Insecta > Hymenoptera > Apidae > Bombus > Bombus fervidus. The sequence continues at coordinate 4,215,625 of NC_091528.1, forward strand.
TAATTACTTAGGTGTTCCTTGATTAATGTAATGGTTGATATTCATAAGAAACAGATTTTAATCACTAGACAAATTAGATTTTATCAAATTTCGGAAAAATTGAAGTTCTTTTATTATAAAATAATGAAAGCTCTTGTACATGATTATCATATTCTACATTGCCTAATAAAATAAACGCAAAGATAAGTATTTAAGATTAATTCCTTTGAAATTAAAGATTCGTATGGAAAGTTCTCTTTTTCTTTTTCACTCTTTAGAATCATTTCATTCCTTTCCTGCTTGCATCATCGCTTACATGAAACCATGTAGTAATATGCGTATTGAATAAATTTAAATAAACTAAATTACAAATTAAACCAAGGTATCGTTTCCTTAAGGACGAATTGTAGCGTAACTTATTACTTTTATGATTAAAAAAAAAAACGGTTATAATTCAAAAATTACATTAATACATACATACCATATAGATTTTATAGATCCTATAGTACTTTATTTTTAAAAAAGTAAATGATTACAAGGTACATTTTAAAAAATAATGTTTTAACGACGTTCCTCTACATTTTTTCAGCTTCGTATATCTTACTCTGTAAACCTCGTTGTGTATTTTTGCTGCTTTTCAAAAATATATAATTAATAAGTGTCCTACAAAAGGCTATAATTTTGACAATTTTAAAAATGTCCAATTAATTCCGATTCAATAGCTAGTAATAAAAAAAATGTTTCTCGGTTTATTATTGCAGCTCAGTGAATTAAATTAAATTAACTGTGCAATTATGAAATTTATTAGGATTAGAACGGTCATGGGAATGTTTGTAGGAAGTATAAAAATAAAAATGCTTTTAAAAATCTTATTAACAGGCAATGTTCCGAGTTGGTAATTGCAAGGATGCAAGATCGAATACTGCATTGCCAGCTACAACGAGGAGACGAGATACCTGTACTCGTAAAATCATAAAATTCTATATACCGTGGAGGATGGAGGGTAAAAAAAATCGCCACGCTGATCTAGCGTCATAAATATAAAAAGAGCCGTTTTGTTGGTGGCCCATAAAAAAATCATCGAAAAAGTTTGAGAAAAAAGCTATCTGTCGAGCCGAAATATGAGGATTCGTTCAGAAAATATAAAATATTTAAGCGTTATGTTATCTATCCGCCTCAAAAAATCTATGGTCCTAAAGCGTTTAACCATTTTTAACGGTCAAGTAATGAGAGGTATAACTATTAACGCGTTAAATTTTCTCACCTAACTTCTCCTTTTTCCTTAACTTTGTGAGAACAATAATTTCTTTACTTTCCAAATATTTCTTGTTTTTTGCACGAGAATTATAATATGAAGCAAATTCATTAAAATAATACAATATAACAAGTAAGTCACTTTGAATATTTAATTCATATTCTATATCTTACATAGTAAAATGCATCATTTATTACGCAAAATATCGAATAAAAATGAAAATCAAATAATTTATATCAAATATTATTTTCTTCGAATAAAATTCAATTTAAATTACCCATAAATGTATAAATAAATATTCGCGGTCTATATATCATTCAATCTCATAATTTTCAGAAAGACGATATCTAAAAAAAAAGGAAGATTGGTTAGTAGAAATCAACCCCTATCGTAGGATCGATCATTTTCTTCCTCTCTCAGGATTTAAGCGAGGAAGGGAGAGGGAAAGAGAGTTCATCAAATATTAATATCCAATTTATACCTTCGATACAAGGATCATCCCCCAATGTACAAGCTCGTCCCTTCGAAATTACGTCGGGAACCCTCGATTCAGTAGGTCGTCACTCCCTGACTTAGATGGTGGCCATCTCTTCAAGGAATCACGATCAATGGCGGAATTGTATTATCTTATCTGACGATCCATTAGGTAACATTTAGACGACTGTTTCTTAACAATCTATTTGCAGTATTGTCGGAGGGGCAGATTGCGAATAGTCTTCCTGCGTCAAGATAATAAGCATACGATTGCTTCGAGCTTCAGATAGAGATAATAACACGTTATTTATGAGAACGTACGTTTATTTAGCTTCTGGATATTTAATATAATTTATACAAAAGTATTTTTTATATATTTATAAAGGATATTAAAAACATTGATCGTAACACCTCGTTGGAATTGTTGGATTATAGATGATTTGCAAGAGTTTAGGTTAAATCGTTTTATTTTAGTTGCGACTTTGTATCTTACGTGACAAAATTTATTAATAAAATAGGTTTCTATAAATTTCATAATTTTTAGAATTCTTCCCAATTTAATTGGTAGTAAGTGAATTACAAATTTTCCTACTTTTTCCCATTTTCTAATTATTTTCATTTTTTTTTTCCATTTTCCAAGCCTATACCTTGTCAATTTTTTCAATTTTATTAATACTTTCAAAGAATAAATCTTTCCAAATTATAGTTTCCTATAGATTTAAAAGATCATTGAACGTAAATGTTAAAGAAAAAATCTACACTTTCCCTTATCGAGAATTGTAAGTGGGTTGGATGGGTCTTGTTTCAACCGCAGAAAGCGTTTCACAAACCAGATCTTTTCTGTTCCGTCGGAAGAAAAGAAAAAGGCGAGATTTCTGAAGCGATTTTAAACCGTGATCGAGTTTATCTTGTCGGCGTAAAGAAATGTTGACAGCTTCTGGTCATGTCTCCATAGACCACCCGTGGATCCGATCTACGAAGTTACATGTCCGCATGAACTATAGCCGAAACACGGGAACCCCTCAGCTATACGTATCCCTTGCAAATGGAATTTCGAATTTTACGCGACCTAGACACAGTCGAACATACCAAAAAATGTCAAAGTTTGGATGAAATGTACTAGGATCTGTTTAACAAACAGAGCGTGTTGGCAAAATGTGTCCATGAAAAACCGAATTTTTAACAAGAACAAGGTCAGAGATGCTTTTTTTAACAAGCGAAGAAATCTCAGTATTGCTTTATTGAAATTTTTATTTCTAGGTTCATTTAAAGATTAATAAAAATTCATAAATATAAGATGAAATAACGAATATGAAATAAGATAATAAGTAACGAATAATGACTGACCTAAATAAATCTAATCACAACCTAACGCCAACCTAACTTTCGGCTGAATATTCATGATATTCTTTTTCTTTTTTATAGATTCCATGAAATTCGCAACATCTCCTACGCTTTCACTGTTACGAACGAGCATCATGGATTCCAGGCATTGAAACTCGTTTGACTTAGGCGGAGAGTTTTAAAAAATTTATGGGGAGGTGCCGTGACGAAGGAATATTAGGCACAATATTTGGGTGAAGGCGAACCTGTGGCTAATTGAAAAGTCAAAACTGTTGGAAGAAGTTCCCGGTTAATCGTGAAAGCGTGGAGACATAGCGTTCTACAGGACTTCCTGTGGAGTTTTGAACAAAAAGGGGAACGTTTGTGCTTCCTACTGTTATCGAACCATGACTAGTAGCCTAGCTTTTCCTAAATCTATTTGTAAGATTCAGCACCAAAATTTATGAAATATTCTGCCTCCTAAACAAATACAAATTGGCATTTGTCGCTTTAACTTCTGAAAAATTCGAATTTTAATATTTCGCTGAGAACATTTTCTCAATTTTATAAAATAAAAGCTATATATAAAAATACAAAATTCATACTATGTACCAAAGAAAAAGCATAAAAATTGGCAGAGTGGTCTGAATGAAGATCCAATACCCATATAGAAGTCTGTTAGGCAACAGGAGTCGTTTATAGCTGGTTATAGCCATAAATGGTACAAACGGAGCGATTTAGCTGCAGCGTCGGCTTTTTCTGCAACGAACGAAGAAAAAATGGGGCGCTTTTACGAGGACCATGAAGCATCCAGTTAGCGTTCATTCGAAGAAGTTAACCCTTTCCGCCGTGAATTTTTTTTCACGTAGTTCAGTCACGGAAGCTTCAACTCTGTAAGGTTCAGTTTTTGCCCTAGTTTTTGTACCGTTTTTTGCCTAACAGTATTTTGACCTAGAAAAAATAGGTAGCACCTCTGCTGGTCGCGAGAATTTTGAAGAACGACACAACTTATTCGACCGTCCACACCGCTTTCGCAAGATTACAAAAATACTCGCTCATTTTTACGATATGTTTCGTTCGGTTTAAGCTTTCTCCTTGCAAAAAATTCGCTTCTTGTGAAAATGGTCTAGTTTTTGTGACTGTCGTTTCGAGTAAATATTATAACAAACAATTATAGAGAGGGAGAAATATGGTCACTATGGTTTAGCGGAAAAATTCGTAAAAATGTGAAATATTTTACAGAAACGGAGGACTCTTTAGAAACGTTTCTATATAATCGATGCTGAGGAAAGGATTGCATTTTTCGAACAAATTGTAGTATGTTCAAATATTCTGAATAATTCGTGTAAGAATCGAACTCGGAGAAACTGATGAATAATGACAATTAAAAGGACTTTAGCAATTTCTCCAATTAATTTCGTAGGAAGTTTCGTCGATTCTTATTATTCAATTTTAGGTTTACAAAATCTACAACGAATGGGAAAACCTTTCAATTATTTTATTATCGATGAATTGCAGATAATAATTAGTAATGTACATTTAATTAGTATATCTTACTGACGGGAAGTCACGAAGAATTCAAATATTTTGTATCAGACATTGCGTATGATGTAAAACACATGTTTTTTTGATATCAGAAAATGGATCAAGCTGTTTCCAAAATTCAAAGCGTTCTCGATCGTATCATCGCTACGAAAATTATGGAATCTGTATCGAATTGGTAGAAAGCGACAAATAATGATAGGACCCGATTCTTCTAATCAATTTCACGCGGAAGATCTGCGATTCTAATCGGCAGTTCGATATCTCGTAGCATAATATTTCCCTCATAAACGGCAAGCATATCGAATCCTAATGCGTGGCGGGTGCCAATAAATAACTACGTCATATTAGTTTCGAGCTGATCTTCGATACGAACCGTGACCAATCTTTTCAAGTTCCTTTCTGCCGATTCGGTTACGACTTTTCGATCAACTTTTGTCGATCGATTATCGACGCTGGTACCCACGACTGTGGGAATTAATTCGAGAAACTAATTCATGTACTCTTGGTGTACTGTGGGAAACTGAAGTTAATGCCTCGGATGAGATGAGATTAATAATACTAATCTTTTATATTTCATCTCTCCATATTCTATGTTCTATACCTTTTACAGTATCTTTTATATTTTCATCTCCTTTTCAAATTATATTAGATTGCGAATAGATTTTTCTGATACAAATTTTCTACCAAGTTAAAACAGGCGAATGTTATAATTTAGAGAATTCACTGAAAAAACGATCCAAGCATTTCTTATAAATATCATCAGTATTTTTACACAAGGATTATTTCTCTTTTAAGTAAATTTAAACTTCCTTATTAATTAATTAAATATGTTTTATATATAATATTTATTATAAATTAAATCTTCTTATAAATTTAAAAATTTTGCAACATATTTATAATAAAAATATCTACATGTTACATGTACCGCTTTTTCTTTCAGGTTTTCAATTACTTCATATTCGAAATACAAAACTTTCAAGATTTATGAGAAAGAATCATTCATAGAAAAGAGGGATACATCATAAAACAATGAAATTGTACCAAAACATTGAAAGTGGGGAGACCAGTTACCTATATAAACACATAAAGAGTTAGAAGGTTAGAAGAAAAACGCTTAGAAGGATCGAGTTAAAGGAACAACTGTGATTTTTCCTCCCTTGTTTTCAGTTACCTCTTATGAGGTATTACAGTGGAGGAATGTTACAGTGTCACTGTTCTCAGGAAATCAGGAAAGTCGTTATACAAGAAAAGGGGAATGAGAGAAACGGAAAAGGTATGACAGATAATAAACCAAAATAAAATATCCAAAGCTTTACAACGACAAGGACTTTTCGTCATTCTACGGTCATCAACATTATCCATCTTTGGTTAATCGTTAAAGTAATTCTACAAAAATTTACACCTATGACGTACATTGTCGTAGACAGAGATTTTTTCGAGTTCTTCGACGAAAATATTTATTTCCAAAATTCGAAAAATTAAAAAAAGAATTAAATGTGATAATGATAATTTTCAGATTAATTTTGCACTAAGAACGAAGACGATGAAAGATAAGAATTCATCAACGGCAAGCTAAAAACTTTGTTGGAAATGCAGTAAAAATGAAAGAGCAAAAATGGTTGAAAGTTTTAGAAAATTCTGAAAAATCGAAAAAAGACAAAATAGATAAATACGCTTCTGAAGACCGATTAGGTGGTACAAAATTAAAAAAAATTAGTTGTGTTTGTGTTCGACACAAGGATAAATTCATAAACGCAGAAACCCCTCAACATTTTTCCAAAAAGTTTACGACGTCGATTGTACCTTTAGCCCGCAACTTTTGTGACCTCACGTAGAGCTACATTTTCTCATAATTTCTGGTCAGAATCCGTAGAAACGCAAGGTTGAACAGGGGTCCATCATTCTGGTCAATGCGGTAGACCAAACCGTTGAATTTTGTTTATATTCCACCCATTTGAATCGATTTTTATCACATAATGTGGCCACTCCATATTTTTTCATGTAATAGAAATTCAAAAGTAATATTTCTAAATTTTACGAATAAGAAATTCATTAACATAAGAAATTGATGAAAAATAGAATTTCTTTTGAAAGAATTAATATGTACGTACATACGTATTTTTCCAAGTCATGAGAACACGTTGTAGCAGAGAATAAGATTATAACTTCACTATAAGATTACAGCAACGACACTTGTAGGAATTGAAATAATTGAAATAATCCAAATCTTGCCATATACATAGCTATCCCTGTGATTTTCAATATTACACTCGCCATATAGCTGTTAATTCATTATTTTCTTGTATCCCTGAAAGTAACAGTTATAAACATTTTCTAACTATTTTCAATCGTTACCTGACGTAAATAGAAAATATTCACCGATTAATCGTATCATTGATAATCTGTATCAATTATCACGTAACAAACAAGACCGGTAGGCGTCCTAATATTTTATGAACGAATGTGTACGTCGTTCCAGAGGTGTATAAAGAGGTAAAGCTACATAAAGCCGCAGATCTCATCAGGACATACATAGGTCGATCGTAAAACGAGGAGAAGGGCTTGTCGCGCGTTCATCCCGTGGTAACTAATAAAGGTTAGAAGAGAGACAGCAACACCCAGGGCTATAGGTGAGTTAATTCCATCAAGGGAGACCTGATTCATTATCCAATATCGGACCTCGTAAATCCTGGCTAGGCCAAATAAATTATCGCCCTGAAACCGTCGCGCTAACCTCCCTCACTTTCTTAGATTTGGACATCTGTGGATATACTTTCAAAGCCCTACCTCCGTTGGATCTCCATGATTAACAAAAGAGAAAGATACATGTACAGATGTCTTTAACGATCGTTGAATAAGTCTTAAGACTTTCCTAGTATGAATTATAAATTTGATTCCAATACCTTTCAACAATCTTCCGTCATCTATCGAATAGTGACATTATACTAGCCAAATCTATTTATTTATTTATTAGATTAAATAATAATTCCATAAATTGTTATATCTTTCATCAACTGTTATATCATTCATGGTTAGTTAATGACTATTAGGACACCTGTTGATCATGTACAGAACGTAATTAAGTCAGTTCAAAAGGCGACAGATTGAAGTAGATAATGATATAGAATACAGGCACAAAATTTGAATGGACTATTTGAAGATTTCATGGCAAAAATGTGACAAATTCTTTTCTATTAATTGGCAAATTTCTTTCTCAAATCTTATGGTGGCTAAAAAGAAGCATTGTAATACGACATAATTGAAAATATAAACCTTTTAAAAACAGACGAATAAATTCGCGATATCTTGTCAAAAAAACAAAAGAACAATATAACAAAACACACATTTAAAGTGACAAAATCACATATTTATCCCGAAAATCAAACGGGAAGATAGTTTAGAGGTGGAATTAGCTAACGACGTATCAAATTTTCAAATCGCTCTTCTATGTAAAAGACAACAAATGTAATTTATCGTATAGCTCATCTGTCGTCTATATATTTGATATATATATGATATATATGTTATAGGAAAATGGGAAGGTTTGGTAATGACTGCGAAGCTTTTGACTTCTTCCAGAGATTAGTTCCAACCGTTGTAAATAAAAAGAAGCTGTGTAGCTGTCGTTGGTCTCATCCGAGCGGAATGTACGATGTACATAACCGTAAGAGTACACTGCTTTCAACTGTGCATCCGGGAAGCAACCGGCCTAATAGATGGTTTATTATTTTATGAGACTACCTTGTGCTTTGTGCCAGAGCTTCCGTAAATCATCGAAAAGTTCGACACACAGTAGCTCTCACGCAAACCATGTCCTTGGGATGCTGTCTTCCCTTAGCGTTTATCTTTCGTCCTGCGCCTTGTCCGACTCTTTCGGTATTCGGCGAGTCAACCTTGAAGAAATTGTTGAAAGTTAACACGAAACGATACGGATACTCGGAGTAGATCAGAGGTGCAATATTATGTAACAAGATAAGCTGCAGCTTAGGTGAATTTTTCCACTACCTGTTTATCTGAAAGTCAGGAGGAACTTTGAGAAATATGCTGTGTAGTTTAACAGCCATGAATAAGATTTTGAGGATTTAGAGTCATATTAAATACTTGAGATAAACGGGAATTCTGAAAATTTGTAATATTACCTATATTACTAATCGTATTATGACTACTAATTTAGATGACCGAAAGTTAAACTTTTATTGGTTGGAAAATTAGGAAGAATCTTCGAAAAATTTTCCACATAATGTAGTAACACCGGCAAGATCTTTCAAAGTTTTTGGTTTGTGAGAAATATTTGAGGATTATTGATGTTTACCACAATGATATTTATTGATTTAAAAAAGTAACCCGATTTGATTTCTATTTGATATTGATTTGAGATATTTGATATCTATTAACTTGTTAATCTGATGGTTTAAAAAGTTAATTTGAGATGTGCTGCTATTTGTAAATTTTAAAATAACTTTCTTCACTACTGCTGTGTGGTCTTGAATGGCGGACGCCGTTATTTTGCTCTCAAGTAACAGAGAAGCTGTGTCTCACTAATCTTTAATTAAATTGAACCTTATAATTAGAACCTATAAGTTCAAATTGAGGTACTAAACATACACCTTAGGGTACCATCAAGAAGTTAACGTATTTCTATTTTATCATAACAGTTAATGTTTAAATGATCGCAGCAGATAATTGCTATCTATCAAGAACAATTTATTTTTTGGGCAATTAATACAGAAAACAAATTTGGTGAATTGATTAGTAAGAACAGAAACGATATAAGAAAGTATTCATATGTCGATAATTTTGAGGCATTTTACAAGTTATATGGTAAAATTGTATGATTTGGAATCCGAATGACCTATTGCCAACACCTTCAATAAGGATATACTAGTTTTTGAAGAAAATTCAGTGGACAGCTCAAAAAAAGAACTGCCCTCAATTAGCAATTACTATTATGAATTATGAAAATATGTAGTTTTATTTCTCGACACAATTTCTAACGGTAATTTTTTATTAATAAAGAGAATAAAATAGAATAACCAAAAGTTCAATATCAGCATAGAAACTTCTTTTCTATATTGAAAAGATTTCATGAAGAATGTGAAAGCCCCAATCTTTCATAAAAGAAACATACAATATAATTCGTATTATAACGTCAGCTATCTGTTTTCAAAAATTTATCGACACTGGTCAACAGTGAGAAATGAAAGTAGTAGAGATAGTAAGTAAATGAACCAGCATTAAAATCGAAAGTGCAATTGGAAGATTTACGAGTTGATACTCTCGAAATCTGAACATGCTTTATAGATATCCGTTCTGTGAAAGTTATCCCTTAGTTTTGCGAATTAATCTCCGAAATTCCAATTTTGTGAAACTCGCTGCCTTTCTCGTTACGCTTGAATTGATAATTCTATCCAGAATTAAGTCGATCCCTCTTTCTCGTTTGATTAAACTTTCTTACTGAAATAAAATGTCAATGCATGAGAAAAATGCAGATTTAGTAAAACTTCACAGTACGAAATAGTACAATGAATCATAAAAGTATCCAAATAAATTTCGTATTTGAATCTGTCTGAGAGAAATGTCTATATTGAAGAAAATTTTTAACATTCGATTTAACGAACGATTATGATATATTAGAGACCTTGATAAGTAACTTTTTTTGAGAACTTAGAATAGCACAAATATTTGGACAGCGAGAAACGATTTTTTTGACAGAAAAAGTAAAGGAGAATTTTTTATTTTAAATGCCCTAGTTATCATCGAGAATACCATTTAATACCATACAAATAAATTTAAGCTATTCGTCATGTAATTACTTACGAGAAGAAATTCCAAACTTTACCTACATTTAATCGCCTAAAGATGGTTCACCCTCTTAATTCTTAAAACATGAGTCAATTCAATTTTAGTTAGTTAATTAACTAACGTTGCTATAATTGACCATTATCAATCACTATACAAAATGTTGTAAATTCTATAAAATCTAAATATTAGTAAGAAAAATCGTAAAAATGTGACTAACAACCAGTAGCTGTAAGATTATTAAAAATTCGGAAGCACGTTAAATAGGAAGCAGTTGCAAGATAAAAGAACAACATAAATGTTTTTTGAACTGGTCAATGACGTATTTATACCCTAATAAAACTTTCTTCTTTCGTCAAGGATTTCGGGATCTTTAGGTTAAAGACCAGTATTCGTTATCGTCACAAAAGTAACCTTTTAAGTCAAAAAATGTTCTCTGGAACATCGGAGAACGAGAAAAGAGAAAGAAGGTTACATGCTGAATCGAAAAGTGGCGCGTGCCAACACCACAGGGAGGCTGTTAAATATTTTGGAAATATTGACCGAGTCCTCTAGATTGGAAAGAAGATTTATGCTTTCGACACACCAACCCAGTTTTCCTATTTGACTCTTCTTTCACGACATTCGAAAACTCAGATCATTCCAAGGACGAACTCTGTAAGCCAACTGTCTTTCTCTTTTTGTAACGACCATCCCAGTTCGAAAGTTAGCTTTCAATTCAAAATTCGTTGACTCTGAGAATTTTAGAAAAGATGTACAATCGAGGTCGAAAATTTGTTGATTGTTCTATTTCACAGTTTTGTTTGAAGAAGCAATTTCGCTAAAGAAGCGTGAAAATAGAAAATGAGGATAATAAAAGTCAACAAGTTCGGAGGACTTAATCTAAAGTAAATTGTAAAGTGCTACTATGCAAGCGGAGTTTAAATACCAACTAACTATAACAGAATAACATTACCCACGCTCCTCGAACATTTGAAATTTTGTCAGGTGTATCCCCTTTTTTTTAAAGCTCCTTGTACGTTCATTATTGTATATTATGATTATAGTTAAAGTATTGCGATGAAAATAAATATTCTATCAAAATGCTCATTTAATAATTCTGTCAATCACACTCAGCGATCAATAAATGGACGAAATAATGTTAACGATACGAGTTTTAAACACCAACGATTCCAAATATCGACGAGGTAAAGGGGTATGATACAACATCATAGTCTTATGATACTTGTTAATTATTCGCTTAATGGGAATAATTTCTATGAAATTAGTGAAAAATTTCTCCAACAGATTATTCTAAATGTGAGTAGATATTCGTTGACAAAACAGTATCTCAAAGAGTCACAACAACTTCCCCGGGAGACGCGAAATAATCTGCAACATCGGAAAGAAGTCGAAGATGAATTCCTAGGAGAGTTTCCACAGGTACGAGTGTCGGGCAGTCAAGATTTTCTCCTTTCGAGAATTATCTATGGATCCACCTTCGGGTCGAGGATACTCGTTATCCTTGCAAGGACGAAGCGTCAAAATATTGTGTCAAGGTTATGTGAACCATTGTCCACTAAACGTTTTGTATTCTTTACTATGCTTTAACTTAGACACATTATGCACGAACGTTATCCTCCGACAAAGAATTTCGATTACAAGCTTTCACAGTGCTGGAAATATTCTTATCTGACGATCTTCTATGAAGAATTTATTTATATTTATATTACTACCATTTGTTAGATATTTATTAATATTTTCATAAAAGGAATGTATTTTGTTGTTGAGTTCTTTTTTGTCGAAAATTATTCTGGACACTTGTAAAAATATGTATATATATTTTTTATTTGTTAAAATTTTGTTACTAAACGATGTTCTACAATAACTTAAATTGAACAGATTCTGCAGAAAACCAATTCATAAAAAATATTTTGCGTATGAAACAGAAAAACAAAGTGAAGCACAAATTGAATAGGAACAAGATCCAAAGGAACTTGTCTTAAAACATCGTGCCTAATCGTGGTCGTTCAAACTGCTGAATGATAGGATTATTTTTCGCGTTGAAAGGAACGACAGAGGACAGAACAATTGCCAGATATCAAGTGTTCGGTCCAGGGAAGGAAAGAAAACGTAGAAAACGATAAATTTACCGTCTACCGTCCACCCTGCTCCTCGTGATTCACGATTCCACCAGGATCGGCTTTATCGAGCCGCAATTGCTATGTGTCTTCGTTTATCTGGACCTTCCACATTTCACTGTGACGTAGAATTGCTTGAACCTTTAAAGTGTTTCAAAATTGAAAGAAACTTTCTTCGAAAACTCATGCGTTAACGAGATGAATCGGTTTGACGATTCACATTTTACAATTTCTTAGACACATAGAAGCAAATAGTTATAGAGAGAGAGTTATAGAAAAATAAATTCATTAATCAAGCATTCATTGACAGATTTAATTCCAAGGTATCCGAGATTTACGGGAATTTACGAAAATATCAGTAGCTAAGAATTTCCATTAAAAATAACTACCAGAGAGGAAATAATTGACTAAATCGAACGAAAATTTTGAACGTGTGAAGCGTTTCGTAGAAGGAAGTCTGAGCTACGGAGGCAGTCGATTACGGCACTGCAGCTTCCTTATCTATCTGGTGAACCCCTCATAGAGGGTGAAACGAAGGTTCGTATGTTGGTGGGCACATAATAGCCAACATGGCGGTACGCACTGTTATCACTCGTTCAGAGGGAGTATGCCAACCCAATTGGATTGGGTGGCAGCCAATACGGCGGCTCTCGTCAGCGATATCATCGCCCTTCGGCCTTTTCATTTTCTAAAAGAGCACCCCCGGAAGAGATTCTCGCAATCGATCTACTACAGCGATGGCTGAATCGTCTGCCAGGCGCGTGAACACCGCTCGAACTTTATTTACTTCGTTTCATCAGGCATTTGGTCACAGTTTCTAATCACCGACCATCTTAGATAGGGACCATGAAGAAACTGTATTCGTTTGACACGCGTGTTATCTTGGGGTTAAGAATATATCGTTCTTTTTATTTAAATACGACACGCGTAATAGCAGATGGGCAAATTGGACTGAAGAAAAATATATGTAAAAGTTTCCTATATAATTAATCCAAATGATAACTTTAGAGATATAAGTAGAATAGACTAATGAATAGAAAACAATAGAAAGAGCAAAGGGTATCTTGAAGGTTTAAGGGACATCCCTGTTCCTTCACAGGGTAATGACCTTTAGAGGTAATATTTACAAATAGTATTGGAATTTACTTAGGTCTGAGGAAAATTGATTTAATGGATATTTCAATTTTAATAGTGCAAAATTGTTTGTACTTTGTTAAGTAAATTTAACTGTGACATTTGAGAAATCCTTTCAATTTTATCTAACGAAATGTTCTTCTACTTCCTTCATTTCGAAGTTATGATATATACATATATAGGACATTTTCTTCAGAATCAAAGGCATAATAATTCTTCCTTAATTTATACAAATTTGCTGGAGTTTTGAATCGAGGACGTAATTCATTCTCTGGTGATCACGGTGAAACATAATTCTTCGCAGGAACTGGTTAGAGATGAAAGAGAAGTCTTCGTAGCGAGATGAGAGAGTAGCTTGTTTTGTTATTTATAGCAAAGCATGATAATGGCACGGATGATGGGATCCCCGTTCCTGAGGCAACTACATCCGATGTAACCATGGCAACCGTGTTGTGGCCATATTGGTCCTTCGCCAACTATCGATAATAGGAAAGATAAGAGTCAACCCCCAGGAAATTTTATCGCTCTAGAAATGGCGACCGTGAGTCTCTGGCCGTCCCCAGTTCGCCCAAGATTCCATCTCGTTCCTATTTTTTTCCTTTTTTTTTTTGGCATTCTAATGGTACCATATTCACAATCGAATTCTACTTCTCATTCATTGATAATTTCGTTTCTGCAATTTATCTTTGTAACATGATATGCAAGCAGTTTGATAGAATCATGTATGAAACACGTTCCCTGAATTGGCAGAAATGTCGTTTGGAATAGAGAGAACAAATGGTTCGTAATCTGTAACTATAAGACAGGTTACAATGAGATCCTTTTTTCGACTTTGTAGTGTTACTCTCTGCAGTATCACTATTATGCTCATAATATATTGATAATGGAAAAGTCAACGTTAATCTTGCTAAAAGTACCTATATGTTTTTTATTATAATTGCAAAATTATCTGTAGCATTTGATAGCTTTAGTTTTAAAAGACACTGGACAACGAAAGACTAAGAATCAATCAGAAGGAAATGGACCAATTAAAAAACTCTATTCTAAACTGTGCAATCTGTTGCAATGAAATTCAAAATCATGACAATGTTACGAAGATATTCTCGAAGATTTTATCCTATATTAATCTAAAACTTGAGTCAAATTCCTTTAAAAATACCTCAACTACAAGAAATCGAGTGTATCAAGAATATTTTATTGTATTACACAAAAATTATATCGACGAAAATTATAATAAAATTCCTTCTTAAAAACCAAAACAAGAAATCAACCCTATCTACCTGAAAATCCTATTCTATATTAAACTTGATTCACTTTTTTCAAAGTTTCTTTGAAAAAATTTTAAACATAAGAAATTACAGATATCGACTGATCCGTAAAAGATGTAGAATCTCGAAACGCGTTTCCATGGGCGTAGACTTCTTTCATGAAGCACTTCCGTTGAAAAGTTCGTGTTCGGCTGGCAAGCGGTCGCCATTACGTGAAATAAATGCGAGTTAATTAAAGGGCGGAAGCAATTACTTGCGAATAAATCGCGGCCGTTAATCCGTTATAGCGTAGACAAGTTAAACTTCTCTCCCACTCTCCCTGTCGCTCCCAGCTTTGGAGCTCTCCTCCCGCAGGTTTAAACGCGAGGATAGGGATTTGCGAGAACGACGCCGACGTCGGGGCGCGTTCGCATAATTGGCTTTGAACGCCGCCACCTGCGTCCCGACGCCACAGCCTTACGTGCTTCTATGTTCAGGGTATACACATCAGTGTTATCACTGTGTGTGCGGAAACGTATCTATCCGAGAAGAAAGGATGAAGGAACCGAATGAAATCACGTGTAGACAGACGTGATTCTCTCAAACAGTCGCTTTAAAAACTAAATAAAGAAAGCGAAAATACTTGCTATATAAAACTCTATGATTTTATACTTTGATTTAGATTAAACAACATCTGTGTTTTAGAACTTGAAGATTGAAAAGAGAAGTTTTTGGAATTGTATGATTTTGGATTTTAGTTTCCACCAAACAAGAGTAGTGTTTTACAATTTACGAACTGAAAGGAGAAATAGCTGGAGTTACGTGATTTTGGATTCTGGCTTTGATCAAACAAGATCTTGATTATCTCGTGTTTGGAACTAGAAGATTGAAAAGAGAAGCTTCTGGAATTGTATGATTTTGGATTTTAGTTTCAAACAAGCAAGTGCTGTGTTTTAGAATTTGAAGATTGAAATTATCGGAAATATAGAAGTATTTCCAGTTAAACAAGTGAAATATTGATTTTAATTCTTGAATAGATATTTGAAGATTGATTATAATATTTTTGATGAAAATTTGATAAAGGAAAGTAGCTCTTATGTCGGTCTCCCTACTCTTTCACAGTCTGAAAGAGCTATTTAAACTAACTGAAATTCAGGGTGCGTGCCTAACACGTCGGTACCTCGTAGACAATGTGAAGTAAGGGTCCTGCTGACATTGAGATGTTCCTACCGTAATTTACGAGTTCCTGTTTGCCGATAAAGATTGCGGGTGGCTCTTACAAAACCCACAAGGCTGCTGAAAATCGTACCGTACTAGGTAATTGACTTTCGTCACGGTCACAATTTGGACACGATAATCTACTGTACTATGCATTATTGTCGATCATACCTCCATGAGGAGTAGAAAGTTGCTGGACCGTAAATTCGCAGCTGCTTTCTCTCAACCGATTTATTTATTTGAATTTATCATTGCCGTTAGAAGGTAAAAGTACTTTTACGAAAACACGTCGTTAAGATGTATAATTAACTTCTAAACGGTAAGATCGATAATAAATAAAAATAAAAATAAAGAATAAAATCAACAATGTTAATTACAAGACGCGTCGTCTAAGGAAAATAATTTTCTAAAAACCAAAAGAAAAAAAAAACATTTTATGAAATAAAGTAATTTTTTAAAATTCGGAAAAACATAAATTTCATACAATAAATTTTCGAAAATTCTATATAATTATTAATATGAAGAAATTCTAAAAATCTTATTTCATATGACTGCAAATTATATTTATTTTTGCATAGAAAATAAATAGATACTAGAATGCACAAAATAGTAAAATTTTAAAGTAAAGAGTAATTAGTCCTGGGAGTAATTTGCGATAAATAATAGTTGTTAATAAGACGAGCATGATTTATATTCCACAATTTCCTGAAGGAGGAATAACACTAGAAATATTAGAACGTTCAATAATCAATGGGAAAGAGTATTTTTGAGAAAAAGGTAGTAACTTTGACTATAGAACCCAGGTATGGAAGATGATATATGCACCTAAGCCTTGCTCGTCAGGAGAAATGACTAATCCATTTGTCATAAGACCGCATTATAACGTATTTGACAAAGTTTTGTAGATTTCCCTTTTTCGTACCGTGGAAGCAATCCCACTTTTCCGGTCTTTGCCCATAAAAATATAACTTATATTTGACTCTACGTAATTGCGAACCGTATTCATAAAATACTTAGGATTGTAATGAAATAAGATAATAATTATACCAATTTAGGATATTAGATGTTTCATCCCTTAGATATGAGATAAAGTAAAAATATAGCAATTTAGTATATTAGATATTTCACTCCTTAAATTTTAATAATTATATTAAATTATAATTCTTCTAATAGAATTATAATTCTAACTTTGGTCTAAAGATAAAAGACAGATGGAGTATTAATGGACATATTAATGAATATAATGAATTAATAAAATAATAAAATTAATAAAGTAATGGACAGATTAGTCGAGAAGATACAATATGGATGATGGTGTGACATATAATATTGTATTTTCGAGTAACAATAGAAATCAATGGATTCTAGGAAATTGTAAACGTTACAATTTGAAACTCCATTGAACGAGATCGGTTCATGGAGCGCTAGTAGTCCAGGTGGCTTGAAAAGGCAATTAAACGTATAAACGGTGGAAATTAGCCACAAGAATTGGTTTTGAGTCTTGGTAAAGATACGCCCTTGAATGGATTCGTGGGCATCAGGGCCATTTAACACGATGACATACCATTTACCACCCCCGCAAAGAGACCACTGGATATCGACAAAGCCCTAAAGCCCATATGTCAGCACGTGCTGGTAACTATAGTTGCTCTATATCGTTCAATGTTCATGCTATTGGAATGGTGAACGGTTAGTTTCCCGTTTATTCGTCACAAACATCACGATCTCACGTTTCACGGGAAAATTAACGCTTAACACTTTCGGACCTTTGTGGTCTTGACTTTCATTCCCGTATTGAAATTAAAATTATGTTGCTTCTTGGATCAAAAAGAAATCAGTTCGGAGATATTCAAAAATATTACAGCCAATTAAGTGTTTAATATAAAATAAACTTTTCTAAAAAACATTTCTATACATACGTATACACATTCTACACGTATGTATAGTAAAAGAAAGCATGATCTACCTTATGTTCTGACTCATGTAGTAGTCTTATCATTTAAAATGAATTGTTCTCACCAGTTAATCATAAAATTACAAATAATTCTGTTTCAACAATTGCAAATTATTAAATTGTTCAAATGAATGACTTATGTGTATTTATCATCTTATAGATAAAAATGTTATAGATAGATGTTTATAATTATTACATAATCTGAAAATAAAAGAATAAGAAAGAAGAATAAATTATTAGGGAGCAAATATACTTTGTAAATAAAAAGTTAGATAACCTCAATTTAATTTGGTATCATGCATTGGTATCTTGATAACAAACAGTATACCAACTTCTCTTGTAAAATCTCTCTTCCGTTTCAGCAAATAGTCGTGCATTTACATACATGAACTTTTGCATATTTATATGATGTACGTGTATATCCGAGAGAACAGGATAAAAGAGGGGTTGGTCGAAATCAGCGGATTCACGAATTCTTTCTTATTCCGTCCTAATTCGAGGAAACGACCGTCGTAAAACGAATCAGAGGAGTATCATACCTCGGAATTTCTTCTCCCTATTACCCTCTGGACGCTCGTTTTTGTTCCACCCTCCTGGATCCGGGGATGAAAGGAGGCAAACGTTGCAAAACCAAGCAGGAAATCGTATCCCATGGAAAACGGCAATCCTCCTACATACACGATTACTTTTCAGTTCTTCGTTTTTTATTGAGTTATCGAAATTATACCCGCGAGGTCGATTTTATTGCACTATGCTCGAAATCTTTCCTAACAATATTCATTTTCAGTATATTCATTTAAATCCAATCGAAGTTCACGCAGGCGCAATGTGGATAGTATTCTAAGTAAGTATGTACTATATTTCTGGTGGATTTTAATAACTTTTCGTGACTCAAAAACTCATTGCATAGTCTAATGTTTTGTATAACTTTTACTCCCCACTTTATTATTTATCCTTTCATTAGTACGTTTTATAATCTAGTATAACAGAAATTATGTATGTGTTATATCTATGTGTTATAAAATTGGAGAATACATGCACTTATTTGCAATAATGACTCCATCTTACATTACATGCATATAACCTTTATAAACGTAATACTAAGAGTGCCATCTACTGCCACACAATGTCAACGTATAGTCTAATCGTATTAAATTAACAGGTACATAATTTTAATTTAAAAGAATTAGTTAATATTATGTATAACTATGTATTAATAACAAAAATCATAAATTTTTAAAATTATAAATTTTTAACAATATTAATGCAGAACTGTCAATTTTATAAAATAACGTTCTGATAAAAGTACATTCTATACTCGTTACATAAAAAGTTCTCATTTAATTTAATTATTTAAAATACTAAGTATATTAATTTACAATAATTTAAAATATATTTTCATTTTAGTCATACTTTTCAATTTTAATAATGGATTACCAATGCCCTCTAGGAAAAAGGATTTGGATGCGGTTCCGGTTTTAGTTCTTTCTGTGGCAGTCACTGTAGCAAGATGGTAAGTTTCGTGTATGAGAAGTTTAAATCTTTAATTGTAGAGAGAATCCTATGCAAAATTCATAAATTTTTAACTAAAAAATTACAGAACGATTATTTGTGTATCCGGTTAAGAAAATATTTTTTAACTTTCAAAGATAGTTAAATAATATTCTGTTATCTGTTCAATGTTTTGGTTATGTCTTCTGTTTCCAAGAATTATAATATAATATAAGATTCTTTAGTTAATTGATTTTTCTTTTACTATATTTTTCATGTTCCCATATTATTTTCTATGATATATCAAAATAAATTTCGGAACAATTAACTGATGACAGTATACGTTTATAGGTTATCTCACGTTATAATCTTAATGCGTGCGAGTTACATACAAAATGATTTTATTCTAATTACTTCAAATTTATGTTTCAGTCGCTTGTAATTCCAGAGAAATTCCAACACATTCTTCGTGTCATGGGCACGAACATTGATGGTAATAGAAAAGTTATGTTTGCTATGACAGCAATTAAAGGTGTTGGTCGTCGTTACGCCAACATCGTTTTGAAAAAGGCTGATATCGATCTAGATAAGCGTGCTGGAGAATGTTCAGAGGAAGAAGTAAGAATTAATTTAACAATAATGTCATATAAACAAGATTTATCATATTTTTATAATATTTATTATATTTTTTTGTTATCAGGTTGAAAAAATTGTAACAATTATGGCTAATCCTAGGCAGTACAAAATCCCAGATTGGTTCTTGAATAGACAAAAAGATATTGTTGATGGTAAATATTCACAGGTATGTATGACGAAAAAGATAAGAGATCCCTAACTATGTAATGCACAGTTTCACGACTAACCATATGAACTTTATGTATGGATTAGATGGTAGCTTGTGCTAGAGAAACTGCATGATAGGTTGCTATTTAACATTGAAGTTGAATGGTGTGTCGAATAATTAATTACCATGCAACATATAAAGTTCAATACTGTTACATTCCTTACATTGCTCTTTTCATTTCAATCTTTAAAGAAGTTACAAAATAGCAATTATTATATTATATTTTATAGCTTACCAGTTCGTATCTAGATTCAAAACTTCGTGAGGACTTGGAACGAATGAAGAAGATTCGTGCTCATCGAGGTTTACGTCATTACTGGGGCTTGCGTGTACGTGGTCAGCACACAAAGACTACGGGTCGTCGCGGTCGTACAGTTGGTGTATCGAAAAAGAAATAATTTTATATTTTCTTGATTATTAATAAATTAATAAAACGATATTAAGGGTTTCATTTTAAGAATAAGTGGCACCTATTTTGAAGAATATATTTATTACAGACAATATTAACGTTTATTAGTATATATCGCGATTTTAATATTTATAGAATACAGTTTTCACTTTAAACAACAACTGATTTACAATTATGGAAACATTTTCTAACTAATCGTATTATATAATCGTGTTCTCGTATTTTAAAAATTGACTGCTCTCCTTTGATATGCATTTGTTAGAATATTTTGCATTATTTATGTAGATTTTAGGAGCAGGAAATATATACTCCGAGAAATGTAGTTTCACAATTGATCACACTTTGGTAATTATTTTTTACATTAATTGCACGAAGTGGAAGAAACATTTTATAGTGCATAATGCAATTGCAATTAAAGTTGAAAGTAGAATGAAGCATTTAAATGCAAGGAATGTGCATTAAAGTTATTGACTGAATTTTCGTTGACCAACATCAATTAATTCTAGATATGCTGTGGGTATTTTTCCTCGTCTTATTCCACTTATACCAATTACGTACTCCTCATTGCCGGGTATCTCGATAACTGTAATTACCTACAAGATAATTGAATTTTATAAAATTTTATAACATTAATAAATTCGTTTAAAAAAATCTACCAAACTTCAAAAAAGCTAAGACTTGAGAGGTCAAAATCTGCTAAGACATGTTTAAGGCTATGAAAAATAAAATACATTTAACAGAATGAATGACAATTTATTTTTTATACATGCAAAATTTGAATAAATGTACATGTGTCTTTTTATATGTGCTTTACTATATGCATACACATAACAATACTTTATACGTAAACAAATATACAAATGAAATCAGAACAAACAGACATATTAAACACCAAAAACAAATTTAACAAAAATAAGAAAATTATACATTTGTGAAACTTATAACTAAAAAATATAGATATATATATCATGCATAATTTTTCTTAGAGATTTAATGTCAGGTATATAAAAGTGCTAATTTTTAAACAGAGAGACTTAAGGTAACTGAGTATCATATGCAATCCCAATGTATATAAGTATATATCTTCTTATTTTGTAATACCTTGTATCATTTCTATGATACATAAAACTATAAGAATTTATTTACACTATTTCAAATGTTCTACTTTTATTTTATACATTATAAAAACAAAAAGATCTAAACTATATATAAAATAATTTTAAACTATATGACAATATATCATGGAAAATTCTTATATAAGTAACATTATGTGTTATCTACTACATCTTTCCTATTATATATAAGCCAAAAACGCATTTATATTGCACTAAATTTGACGATTTTAAAATGCACAACTTTTTATATGTATTCATATACATACAATATAATTCTAAGAAATGCGCTAACTTTTATTATACGTTATTATACGTTTGAGTTTAAGGGAATAAAAAGTTCGTACAATTAACGTAAGTAAATTATAAAATATTTCCAATCGATATCACGAAATTTTTATAAATATAATTGAACTAATAAATGCAACTCACTTTTAATAACGTTTCATGCCATTTGTACGGCTATGCTGCAAACATGCTTCTTCTTAATTAAATCACAAATTTTGTTACCTCATTTTGCACGACGCTTAATTCTTCAGAATTTGTCGCAGAAAAATCACATAATACCCTTGCTAGTTGCTCATCGTCATTTCCTGATACATTGGATGTTGATTGGGTAGTCGGAAGATAAGGACCCCCAGATAAGCTGGGTAGGATAAATTACAATTTGGTTGAGTTTGGTGAACATGCATTTTAACGTAAATCAGCTATTTGTGCAAACATGAGAAACTTTTTTTAACATTTAAAATTTGGACTATATTCGTAGACTATATAATTCAACATAAAAAACTTGATAATACTACAAATACTGAAATTTTCTTTATTTTGTAAGAAATATGCAGGAATTTTGATTACCATTAGGATTTTATATAATCTACATGCTACATACATATGAATAAAAATAATTAAAATTATTGATAAATTATATTGATACACATATGAAAGCATAAGCGGTTTGACAAATAGGAAAACATAGATAATAGTAAACGAAAGATAACGAAATTTTGAGAAAGAATATCCCAATACCTTTTAACAGATACATTGTTAGTACTAAAGAAAATTTAGCAACATGCATTAGGAACAAACATTAATCAGCTGTACAGTGCATATTTGGATGTTGACTCAAGTATGAAAATATTTAAAAAAAGAAAAAAATGTACATAACAAAATTCTTCTCCTAGTTCCATTATTTTCGTAGCTGAATCGCTATTATTTTACTATACAAAATTCATTAACGGTAAATAAACATTTCATAGAGATAATTTATTCACTCATTTCTGATAGTTACAAGTTTTAAAGCAGCATAATAGACTAACAATTATTTAACATACTTCTAAAATTGTATTTGTTAATGTATATACCTATATATATATCAAAGAAGAAATGCAGTAAGTTTCCGTTTATTATTTTAGATCACAATTATTATGAAGTAGTTATTGCCTTTTTTTTAAACGCGATTATAAATTTGTAAAGCTAAACATTCGAAGTATCCGTCTCAAAGGTAGCAGTAACATAAGTAGAATCAGAAAGGGGTGGATTTATAGAGGAATTTTGTGATTGTGAAGGTGAGGGTGTTAGCTCGATCACATCTTCGCTGTTGACTCGCAGCAAAGGACTCGGCTGACGCGTCCTGCAATCCCAATCATGCAGGCAAAGATAAAGAATAGAAAGAATACATCGGAGGAGTGAATAAGTATAAGAAGCATAGGACTAGAGCAAAAACAAAGATACCATTTTTATTGTGAAGCATATAAATAAAATAGATTACAATTGCTACTTAGAACAAACAAAAAAAACATTACATATATTGGGCTTATAAAAATGAGCAGAATTTTAAGCAGTAGAATATTGTACATGATGATCTTTGCGAATGAGTAATGATTCTATAAGCTTATCCTAAATACTTTTACGTGTCATATATGACACAGCATCCAATAATTATTAGACATTACTCACTCGGATCACCAAAGAGTGGGATAGCTGTACAAGGTCAGTGCAGGATAATTAAACAATGTTTGAAGAAAAAACTTTTAAAGAAAAGTTTGTCATCTTACCCAGCAAGTTCACGTTGAAGATCTTGCATTGTTGCATGACATTGAGCGTAATAACGCGCTTGTGCCTCGACAAATTCATGCAAACAACGTAAGTGCCCAGCCTGAGAGCTTTGAACACCTTCCAGCAATAATTTCACTATCTCTGCTTGACGATCGAACTCCGATTGTGCTATTCTCAACTCCCTCTCTGCCTGAGTAGAGTAATAAAGAGTTTTATTCCTTGCATCTGATTAGCATAAAAAATTGTTTGTGCAACATAAAATGACAGATAATGGAAATAACTTACAGCATAACTTTACAATGAAAGTTATGTATGGTTAGCATAAACATCGTTATAACAAAAATGGTAAAATTTGCAATTACAAATGAAAGTTTCATAAAATGTTTTTTTATGAAACTTTTAAACCTATCCATTTGTAATTGCAAATTTTACCATTTTTTACAAAACTAAATAAAAAATATAAAATTATAAAAAAATTAAACATGTATTTAAAAGAGTACAGAGCTAGTCGCAAATTTTGAATCATTGAAGGTATCAACTCCACTAATACCTGATCAAGTAATACTTCGGGTGATACCCCAGTCTCCTATGAGATGCAGCAATGTATAGGACAAAGCACATAGTAAATATATAGTGTATATAATTAAATAAAATGATAAATAGTAAAACTTACACTCTGCTGACCCAGCATACTTCTTGCTTTTCTTACTCGGTTTTTACATGAATCTAGGTCCAATCTGAGAATAAGAATTAGTAATATTAACAATATATATTTAAATGTACAGAAAAAAATGAAATGCATACCGTTTATTTTCCAATATTGACATTTCTTTGGTAACAGTTTTCATTTCACCTTCCAAAAATTTTCTTAAAGGTTGTATATAACAATTAGCAGAATCTTTAATGAAATTCCTCTGAATTTGTCCTAACTTTTGCTGGCATTGTCCAACCTTATTTAATGCACTACCTAAAGCAGAAGTTTTAAAACTTATATAAAATTACAGAGCGATGGTAATAAATAAATTAATTTTGTATACCATAAGCAATTCCTGGACCAAAATCATTTCCTGCCTCTATCATATCCATGCCTACATATTCTAGATTGCTCAATCTGTTAGGTTTCTTTTTATCAATCTTTTCATAAAAAAAGTCTTCAATTCTATTGCCTGTAAAAAAATACATTGCATAAATATGTGTAAAGCTTTATGATTTAAATGTATTATATAATATTCTTATAATACCTGGATTTGGAGTAAGTACTGCCTCCATATTCCTAAGAATCTTTTCAGTCCATGTTTTAGTTGCATTTGCTCTATCTGCAAGGTGCTCTAAATGAGCATCTAATTCAGTTTTCTCTGATGTTCCCAATGTTTCTTCTGTCAACTACAGCCAAATTTTAAACATTATAGTAAATTAAGGCAAATAAATTTTTAATTCTTTATCATTTTTTCTATTTTTCTTAACAATAAAATATATCTTGACTAAATTTTGATGACATTGGCATAAATATTAAAAATGACAAGTGTTAGTCATCCTAATTTATTTGATATATTCTGAGTCATCAAATGATTAATTACTTAAACTCTTCAACAACTCTTAAACAATTCTGGAGTCTTATACATTAAGGAATTTTATTAAGATAAGCAATATCGCTCTAGAATGATACTGCTACAAACAAGGAAATTAACAAATAGCACAGTATAGAAACAATCATTGAAATGTGCTATATATTTACTAACCTTACATTTCAATAATAATTAAATTTAATCTCTAGAAAAAAAATTACAAATAAAAGCATACACATAACGTACCACATATAAAAATTATTACAAAATATATAATTTCACAGAGATTAAATGAAATAGTAATTGTCAAGTAATAATTATTTCATCGAAATGTTTCTTCACTGAAAAAAGGTACAAAATGTCAGAAATGACAGCGTTCAGCCACAAGTATCTTAACTAGTACATTTTCTTATTAACATGAATTCGTTGAATTATTATATTAAACACTTCTTACCTGTACGACTCTACTAAGCGCAGCACCAGCATCTTTCACTAATTTTTTAACGTTTAAATCCATTTTTGCGCCTGTTCTGATATGAATCCTCTACCTACATCAATCCTTTGCTACTCTTTGCATGTATTTTCCATCGACCATTGATTCCAAGTGTCCCCGCGAAGAGGCGCTTCGATTGCAATTTATATAAGTATTAGATTTCTATGCCTATTCTCTGTACATATATTCTACACTTTATGAAATTTAAATAAAATTATTATAAACTTCTCCGAAACACTGTTCAAATAAATGTTGTTTTCAGTTGGAGATCAAATACACCGATTAAAGCGAAAAATCGAATACTAATCAATAGAAAAAGTATCACTTTTAACAAAAACGATGGAACTTATATTTCAATGAGAAATAAGTAAAAAATATTGGGTTTAGATCAAATGTTCAACATTCGCCAGGAACTTTCCTTATTCTTCGATTATTATTTATTCTGATTATTACAAAATGTTTCTTGTAATAAGAAACCGAATATTTCAATAGTCTGGGAAAACTACAAAAGATTCAGTGGCAAGAAAAGCAATGTTTTCGAGGAAATGATCATAAATTCAATAAATTGCCACAAGTTATCTACAGAAATGGTATATATGTATATTATTTAATAGAATGTTAGTTTAGTTTTACAAATATATAGTTTTAAAATCTTTTGTGTATTTCTCCAAGAATTTATTAACCCAAATGAGATGACATCTTTTTATAAATATTTAATATGTTAATAAAACTAGAGTATAAGATAAATTGAGTATTTTTATTTTAATCTATCTTAAAATTGTTTGTATTTGAATACAGCGTAGAAATATATGTAAGTATATATATATGTAAATATGTTTATATAATGTGTAAAGGGGCCAAAAGATTGCGTGCGCTGCAATTTGTACCCTGGAGGGAAGTGTTATTTATAATTTGAAGTCTGTTATTGTTAATGCCTTGTTATTTAAGAATTTACCCATGCATAACGTAATTTTAAAAGCTGTAAAGCGGTGAGTAGAATATAAAAAATCCAACCAATATGGATGTCCTATCAAATTTCATTCTTTTCAAAGCAAATAAAGGTAGATTAACCTATGTTTGTTGATTTGACACAAGACATTCGTCACATATAATTTGACATACGATGAATTTGATTTTTCCATATTTACAAAAAATAAAAATTCGAAATAAAAGTTGCATTGGGAAATTAATTTAATCATTTTTCGATACGTAAATCGTGTTATATGTATGTATAATGAAAAAATATCATTTGGGTTATTTGACTTTGGGCTTGAATTTTAATGAATGAAACTAACGCAGTTTTCATGGTTTTCTTACCAATATTTTATTGTTATATTTATTTCTACATCTATGATTATTAATATGTATTTATACATGATATCTTTTAATATAAAATTTTAGGTTTCATACAAGGAAACTATTTATTTCTGGTCAATCAGAATTAAAATTTTCTTCTTCACCTGTAGTAAAAGATATTACATCAATTACTATGACTGCTGAAGAGAAAGATATAGAATTTGAAACAATTCAATCTGAATTTTATACATTAACATGGTTATATAAAAATGCTCCTTGTTTTGCCATAAATGGATCTAAGGTAGATGTAAAAAGTATTTAGTTTAGAAAGAATTCAGAATGTACTTTACCATAGTTTTGTATTTTCAGATTAAAATAATTCATGAACCAAGTGTATTTTATTCCACTCTTGTACAAAAGTGTAAAAATGCAAGGAAAAGGATAACATTTGCATCATTATATTTAGGCACAGGAAAATTAGAATCTAATTTAGTAAGCATATTCTAAGATCTAAGCATTTAAAGCTTTAACATGATAAATAATAATATTTTTATTATTAGGTAAATGCTGTAAATGAAGCTTTAATTACAAGTAATGGTAATGTTGAAGTTAAAATTTTGATAGATTTTATGAGGGGATCTAGAGGTAAATTAAATTCTCGTAAAATGTTGGAACCATTACTTAATGGAAAACATGGTCATTGTTGTCAGATTTTCTTGTATCATACTCCAAAACTTCGTGGGTTCTTAAAAATGATTACACCAGATCGTTTCAATGAATTGATAGGATTACAACATATGAAATTGTACATGATAGACAATGACATAATAATTAGTGGGTAAATAGTTAAATATTTAATTTTATGTGAAGTCATTTAAGCAAATAGTTATAATTAAATATAATTTTTAGTGCTAACCTTAGCAATGACTATTTTACAAATAGACAAGATCGTTATTTTGTGATTGAAGATTGTGAAGAACTTTGTGATTTTTATGATGAGCTAGTCCGAAGAGTGGGAGAATTTAGTTTTGTACTTAAACCTGATGGCAATACAGTATTAAATCCTGTTATGAAAGTCAATCCTCTTAAGGATCCTATTACATTCATTGAAAAAGCTGCACATAGTGTGAAAGCTTTGTTCCAGAGAGAATTAGAAGAATATTCTGATCCTGAAAAAATAGGTACATATGTACTCTTTATCTATATATATTTATAAAAACATAACTCAACAAGATTGAAGCATAAGTACGGTTGTTTTTGTAGCAAAAGATTTAGATGTAGATACTTGGATTTTTCCTTCGGTACAGATGGGTCAATTAAACATTTATCATGATAGCCAGATAACATTGAAACTTTTACAGACAGCTCCGCCAGGTACAACACTCAAATTAGCAACTGGTTACTTTAACTTAACTTCAGAGTACAGTGAAGCATTGCTTAAACACTGTCAAGGAACATGTCATTTGTTGACAGCACATCCAACTGCTAATGGTTTTTTTAGTAAGTTTATGTTGTAAACACAACTGAGTGAAAATTATTTACTTTTTAAACTAATGTCACATGTCATATTTAGCTGCAAAAGGCGTTGCTGGTTGCATTCCAGCAGCATACACAAAAATAGAGGAGGCATTTGTTAAATACTGTAACAAGTTAGGACAACAAAATAGAGTAATTTTGTGGGAATTTATTAGGCCAGGATGGACGTATCATGCTAAAGGACTTTGGTATTCTCTACCAGAACAAGAAAAGCCTTGTCTCACGCTTATTGGATCCCCTAATTTTGGTAAGATCTAAAATTTAAAAAGAAATTGATTTTAAAATAATAGAAAAGAATTAATCCTAGGTTACAGATCTGTCAATAAAGACTTGGAAACTCAAATTACTATTGTAACCAAGAATAGAAACTTACAAAATGAATTACAAAGAGAGCATGAACGTTTGTTTTCATGCGCAAAACGTGTAACAAATAAAACATTTTTTGAACGGGATAGAATTCCTCCGAGTTGGGTATGTGCTATCGTTGTTCTCTTTCGATATTATTTTTAGTATTATGTCTGTTTAATGTTTACCATTTATAATCTAAGTCATAATTCGTAGACCGGTGGCATTTATATATGCTAATCGTTTTCTAATACAAATAATCATATGAATTAAAATTATAAAAAAGAATATTATAATTTATGTTATTAATTTACAAAATTTTTTTCATTTATCATTTACATCGTGTTTAAATTATGAGAAATATATAAATTAAAAAATCTCTTTCTATTTATAAATATATGAAACTGAATAAATCGAGCTATATGGGTTTGATAAATAAAAAAGTACGTCATATATGTTTGTATTGATAATAATTATTTGTTGAATGACATACTATCCTGTATGGAACATGATAAAACTTTATGGTACTACGTTTACGACGTTTCATACGCAACGTCGGGAAAGTAGAAGAAATTCCAATTAAGGTGCAGAAATAGTATAAGAAAAACTGTTCATAACCACTTAAAATAGTCATTTCAGTCTACTATTGTGAGCCACAATTTATGTGGCTCTGGAAGATAATTACTTCGATGACACTTTTCACAAATGACTGAATTGGTTTTGCACTAGAGATTTCCAAAAATGGCAGAGATGAAAACTTCTTCCACACAGTTTTATTTCTCGTCGATGATGAATGTTTCTTCTTTGACGAAAAATTCTATTACTTCTTCTTCTACATTCTTTGAATCAGAATCTAATTCGTCGGTGTCGATAGCTGAAAAAGAGTTTATTATTGTATAAGATACCTTACTTTTAAATTCCAAAAAAGAAATTTATTACAATACAAACCATTACGTAATTCTAAACGTCGTTTCTTCTGGTTATTCCATTCTTGTATACGTTTTGAACGATATTCTTCAAATGCTTTCATCGCTGCGCAGCGTTTTTCGATTAATTCCTAAAAATAATAACTTATGTATAGTAAATGCATAACTTATATTAAATATATATCGATACAATATGATATAAGTACCTTCGAGGCGCGCGTCAGTCGCATACGATCTTTGCTTTCAAATTGTGCGGAATATTTCTTTAAATTTTTCTTAATTTCTTTAATTTGTTCTGGTGTTAATAACGTTGGTGGTCTCGGTCTCCATAATAGTTGATTGAACTGATTAAGATTAACTCTTTTTAAGATACGTCCTTGGAATGTCCATATCCAGTATCCATTATCTACGCTAGTTTTCCAACTCGAAACTGCTGTTACTACATACCTATAATGAAATATATATTTATATAATTGTTATATTAAAAAATATATAATTATGAAATATTTTATATATAAATATATAAGAATAAATTCTCACCGTCCAGTAGGATCCCATTCGACATCTGAAGTTTGATAATGGTCAGTTGAGTTCATGATAGTAAAATCATTAGTATCAATGAATTCCAAAGCCCCTGCCATGGTTGTCAATCCAGCAAGAACAATAAATTGTCCAGATGGCGACCAAAATAGATGATTACAAGCCTTCTTCTCTAATTTTTCTGTTGAGTAAAATGAATATTTATGTACATAATACCATAGTGATATTGAAATTTATGGGATAATTGTTACAAACTTACTAAGGAGGGCTGGTTGATGACCGTATCGTACTTCATAAAAGCTAACGTTTACGCTTGGAATCTCTCCGTGAATAATAGCAAATTTGCTTCCAACAGGTTCCCAAGCAAATGCGTGGATTGGTTCTTTTATTTCTACACTATCGACTGGAATTTGCTTTTCCCTCATATGAAAGATTTCAAAGTTATAAGACATACCCTGTTAATAAACATAAAGTTATACTCATGCTACATACATTTTAATGCATTCAATAACTAATTTAACAAATACCGTATATTTCTGTTCTGTTTTCTCTTTGCGTTTGGCAAAACGGTCGACTTTCACACAGAGATAATCCCCTGACTTTTGCCAAAAAATTTTACAATCAGCTACATTAAACAAGTTCTTGTTACGAATTTCATTTCGGCTAGAAATATGTATTACAAATTATAATTTAAATAATTTATGAAATATGGAATATAGTAAAAAATATTAAAAATGTATTACTTTGGAATTTCGAGAAGAGTGACTCTAGCTGGAACATCTTTATCTTCTGGTACCCAGTAAGCAAGAACGTTATCTGTGGGAGACCAACTAAAATCTCTGATACCGGGAATTTTTATACTCTTCTTATCCAATAATCCAAATGACTGCAATATTTATAATAAGGTTACTAAAACTCAAACATGCTGAAACATAATGCTATTTATAACATTAAAGAAAGGAACATACTGGTGTTTCATACACACTCAAAACATCTTCCCCCATACGAGCAAGATATTTATCATCATGCGACCAGCGGAAAATAGGCCATACTGAAGAACCATCTGCGAAAAACGCACGTTTTTCTTGTCCAGTAAGAATGTCCCAAATTACTAGCCGTTTCTGGTCTGAACCAAGATCAGTTCGTGGAGTGTATGTTACTAAATAACGTTCACAAGGAGAAAAGTCAATACATTCAACACCCTTCTGACTGAATCTGGCCTGTTGTAAAAATTGAGGACCACCCCATAATGCAACACCCAATTTGTGGAATGTTGCTAAATATGTGCCCAATGGAGACCATTTAACATACGTCTCAGTCCAGCGCTACAGAAAATATAAAAATTTAGTACCCAATAAGTGATCAATTAAAATGAATAAAATATAATAACTTACAGAACGTTCTTCAAGCAATGTTGGTTCAGGAGCAGAATTCTGCCAGACTTGAACAGTAACAGAAGGTCCATTACCACAAAGTACACAAAATTGGTCATAAGCATCTGGTTCTAAAAGATAATAATGTAAATCTGCTGCAGCTTTAAATTCTTGTGGTTTTGGAGGTTCCCATTCATCTGCAATCTCTTCAAATTTTTTAAAATCGGTAAACAAATTTACTTTGAATGTGTGTTGCTTGTCAATTTTGTAATTATTTACAGATTGGGCAGCTGCTAAAGCATTAAGAGGATTATTATATTCTAGAAATATATACCTGAAATGCAAAATATATAGTTAATACAATAACATTTGAATAATTTCTTAAGTATAAGGATAATATATAGGTCATTAGTACACACCCTTTTGTATATCCATTTTCATTTTTGGGATAATATTGATTCACTATTGTGCCAAATTTTCCTAAGACTTTGCTAATGACAGATTGAAGTTTTTCCAATCTTTCTGGTTCAACCTGGGGAACTCCATCAACGACGATTACGGATTCCACTCCATCTGTCTCTGATGGTTTTTGCTTCAAGATATCACCAAGGAGTTCTGCAAATAAAAATATTAAACTGAAAAGAAGCTAAATAAAATTACATTCAATATAACTTACGAAGTAATATTTAATGCAAAGTATGAAACACTCGTGGCTTTTTAGGTTAGGTATACATTCCACATTTGCGATTATACGTAGCCATGCTTTCAGACGTCCTGGCATAGTTTCTATTGATGAAAATTCATTGAGGAAAAGTTTTGTTTACCTTCGTCGGTAATATCGTCCACAAATCCTTCAGGATCGCTGAAATTTGGCTCTTCATCGTCGTTAAATATATCATCATTATTTTTAACATTATCTTCGTTTTGAAGTGTTTTATCTGCTAACGTTTTCTTCGCCATCTTGGAAACCTCTGAACGTACAGAGAATCAAGTGGAAATGGCAGCGAGTTCAATGCAACTTTTGAAAGGTGGAAGTGGTCAAATATGTGCACCCATTTCTTAGTGGATAAAATTGACCAATCTTTTTTTATTTTTATATCTGTTGCATTTATTTGAAGTACTAATTTTATTTACACAAATTGCTCTACATACATATTAGCAGAAATATATTAATTAGGCAATTGGATAAATCATTGAATAATGCAAAAAATTTATAATAAAAGGGAAATAAGATATTTTAATTTAATTTAAAAGATAAAATATTTAGAGATACGTATATAGATATTTTGAAAGTGGAAGTTGTTCTGACATGATTATGATTGTAACTATCTTCATAAGCCATAATCATATACATAAACGGATTTAGTATATCAAATCAATAAATAAATCTATCAATAAAAAAGTCATATTCTTTTACTTTTTGAAGATATTTAAAAACGTCCTATAGTTTCTTTATTTTCGAATGTAGTAAATACAATTTATAAAATAATACCAGAATATAAATGAATCTATATCACTTGATTTGACAACTTGATTTACATATTTAAATTATGTGCAATATTTTCAAATGAGAAAATAGCGTAATAATATATCCATCTTGTTTTAGTTGGTGACTTTTTCTCTCATTATTGCAAGAAAATTGTAATTATTATTGCACAATTGTTAAAGAAACTACTAACAATTAATATATACAACAATAAATTTAAGTTCAAAGTTATGTTATAAATTATTTATTGTATTGAATATATGTACATATCACGTAACACACGTTCTAAACAGTTCATATATTTATCACGTGACTTTTAATTAATATTATTGCATTATTAGCCTAATTAATTTATCCCCTATTTTAACTAATTTCTTAAGCATCAATATCATCTTTTCTATAGCAATTTATTTAAAATTATTTCTTACTGGCAAATAAATTGAGGTTATATATATATATATATGTATATCATTGTTTGGTTACATTAGGAAAATATGAATAAATTACTGACTACATCAATAAGAGAAGTAAGTCAAAAGATAAATGCTGGTGATGTGGGACCTTCTGATGTTACAAAAGCAGCTATTAAAGTTGCATCGGCTATTAAACCTTTAAATGCTTATATTACTATTACCGATAAGACAGCAAAGAAACATGCCGAAAATTCAGATTCACGGCAAAAAGATTGTAGCTTATTGGGAAAACTCGATGGAATTCCCATTGCGATTAAAGATAATTATTGTACGAAAGGTCATCTAACAACTTGTGCATCAAAGATGCTGTCAAATTTTATTCCCACCTACAATGCCACTGTATATCAACGTTTAAAAGATGCTGGAGCAGTGTTAATTGGTAAAACTAATCTCGATGAATTTGCTATGGGTTCTGGAACTATTGACTCATATTATGGACCTACAAAAAACTTATGGAACTCAGATTTGTTTTCAAAATTTTATTCTTGCAATAATCAAATGAAAGAACATACAGAACAGAATAAAAATGCAGATTCCTGGCATATAGCAGGTATATATGGTTAAAGTCTTTTATCAAATATTTTATAAGAATTTTATTTTAGGTGGTAGCAGTGGTGGTTCTGCAGTGGCTGTTCTAACTGGAAGTTGTTATGCTGCAATTGGTTCAGATACTGGAGGTTCAACTCGAAACCCAGCATCTTACTGTGGCTTAATTGGATTAAAACCTACTTATGGTTTGGTGTCGCGCTATGGACTTATTCCTCTTGTAAATTCAATGGATGTACCTGGTATTCTTGCAAGAAATGTTGATGATGCTGTGTTAGTTTTAAATATTATAGCTGGTCCAGATGAGTTTGATTCTACTTGTTTACGAAAAGAATATGTACCATTTGACATACCAGATAAAATAAATATTAATAATATTAGAATTGGAATACCAAAGGAGTATAAAGAGAAAAATCTAAGCCGAGAGGTACAAGAATGTTGGGATGAAATTTCTCGATACTTAAGCGAAGATGGAGCATCACTTTCCACAGTATCATTGCCACATACTAACTATTCTATAATGTGTTATACAATTTTAAATCGTTGTGATGTTGCTAGTAATCTTGCTTGTTATGATGGTATGGAGTATGGTTACAGATCAGATGAATGGAGTTCTGTGCATAATATGTATAAAAAGACAAGGTCTGAAGGGTTTGGTAAAATAGTTAAAGAACGTATTCTAGTCGGGAATTATTTTTTATTAAATGAAAATTACGAAGAATATTATGTAAAAGCAATGAAAATAAGAAGATTAATCTCAGAAGATTTTGATGCAGTATGGAATAATAATATTGATCTCCTACTCACTCCTACCACTTTAACAGGAGCTCCTACCTATAATGATTTTATTTCAATGGATAACCAGGCACAGTGTTTGATTCAAGATTATTGTACTCAACCTGCTAATATGGCAGGTATACCAGCACTTAATGTGCCAATTAAACTATCTAAGAGTGGTTTACCATTATCCCTACAACTTATGGGACCTCCTTTGAAAGAGAAGGAACTTCTTACTGTAGCAAAATGGATTGAACAGAGAGTGCAGTTTCCTAAACCTGAATTGAAGGATCTATCTCTGTTATAATAAAGTATTTTTCTGTGAATCTTGTTTGATTTCTTACATCTTTTCTCCTTCTTACTACATTTACTTGACTGTAAGTTATTAACAGCATTAAAATCAAGCATATCAAAATTTAAAATGCACAATACCTCATATATTGTATATCTAAATGAAGGTATTTATATTTTATATAATATTTTTAATTATGGTTGACTGGTCTTTTAAACAAATATAATATATTCTCGAAAAATTATTGTGACATAAGATACAATTTATTATACTCTTAAAAGGCATTGACCATATTTGAAATTTCATTCTTGGGTAATCAGGTCGCATTTAATTCCTACGTTAGAGGACCTTTCTGTTATTGCATTGCAATGTACCGTGCTTTAGAAACGAATGCTAGGAGTTATACTAGCATTAGTTCTAAGTTGAACTGCGGTAAGATCGACCGTCGGTACGGCAGAGTATCGTGTCGATATAGGTATATGTGGCGGTTGGAAAAATACTTATACAAACTGTATCTGAATTATGAATTAAATTTTGTCATTGACTATGTAAATCCTTGTTTGTGATTTTATTATTTGTTATATTATGAATAACAGTAATTCTTTCTCTTTTTTATTACTTTATTAATGATTTATTAGTAAACTGCGGATATTTGTGCATTTGTAACAAATGTGAGTATGTAAAAATATACAAAAACGTTCACAAATACAAAATTATATAAAATATCAAAAATAAGGAATATGTATTACATTTAGAAAATTTTCATTCGTTAAAATTTTTTATCTGTACTTCTAAAAATATGAATTTGTATGCAGACTCGTAATCTATTTATTAGAACTAATTTCTAAAAGTGCTTAGAAATATGGATGATTTAATTCGATTCTTTAATCTTTATGTTATGTGGTTTAAATTATTACTTAACAATATTTCCTATGAATATTTCATTCCTAAAAGTTACCAAGAAATTTTATACCATCGCAATATTTCATTATATAATCATTACAAATAGTAACTTTTGTACTTTTCATCTAACATTATAACAATAAAGTATTTAATTGCATTTGGTTGACTTTACTAATGGTTAATGTAAAATGATTTCCTTTCACGATAGTTTTCAAGAATTAGATAGATTTTAAAACGTTTCAGGGACATATAGAATAATTTGAATGTATAAATTCTTTAATTAGGTTTACGGAATCTCGAAATAAAGAATTAAGTTTCCATTACTCGATATTGCTTCTCACGAATTAAATCGATCGTGACGCTATCCACGGACGATATGTGTCATCGTGCGAAGCAACAACGTCACTAGAAATAAAACTATTAGAGAAATTATTTTTCTGTTACATAATGTTCCACGATATTATAACAAACAATGGGAATTATTTTTTCCATCAATTAAAATCACCAATTACACAAAAGCAAATATTTTCATTCACAGACAATATTACCGTATACATACATACACACGTGAGTATGAAACAAAAGATTACATATTATTTAATGTTAATTTAATAAAATATACCCAATATGGGTGATGGGAATGGTTATGGTCGATGTGGATAGTTGTAAAATATAATTAAAATGTCAAATAAGTCCATTTTGCTAAAATAAATATACATTATATTTAATATAATGTGTATCGAAATTTTACATTTTTATAATAATTGTAGTCTTTAGGGAAGGACTAAGGCAATAAGAGAAAAGGAAGGCCGGTATTCGAAAGAAGAGTCGTAGAGTAAAGGTTGTCACTGCAATGTACACATGTATATGGAATACACACTTCATTTTATGTTGAAATATATTTTATATAATTAACAAAGACTTCTGTTGCGTACACGGGAGGACTAAAGGAATGAAAACGTAGGCTGGTGAGTATTCGAAAGAAAATTCGTATCATGAGGATTGTCATTGGAATATAATATAGAATATACATTCCATTTTATATTGAAATATATTTTATATTAGGTTTAATATAAATCTTATTCTTGAATGCGGAAGGATTAAAGGAATGAAAAAATAGGAAAGCAGGTATTCGAAAGGAGATTCGTAGCGTAAGGGTGGTCTTTATAAAAACAGGGTTGGGCACAGGGTGTAAAGGGCGCATGCGTTGACCCGGCCGAGGGCTGTCGTGTCGCTCTCTGTCGACAATTCCATCAGTCGTCGTGACGACCTCGAACCGTCAGTGTCGCGAGTCGTGGTTTTTGGTGGGAAATCGGTTCATCTCGTTCATTTTCGTTTTCTTTCGTTTACTACTACTACTATCCCTTTTATTCTTGTTCCCGTTCAGCTGATTATTCGACTGGTGTTGAACGATGTCGAAGTGGCGCAATTTAAATCGCGGTCGAATTCGCGCCGCGATCGGCAGTGTCGTAGTTTGAAGATAAAAGCGGTATCGCTGTGTCGTTAGTGTCGAAGATCGAGATCTCGAAATTATTGCGATTCTCGCGAAGTAGTGTAGGCGCGTTTCTGTTACGCAGAACACGGACGATTGGGAATTTAAACAGGTGTGTGCCAGGGCAAGGCTACTTGAATCAAACGTGTAAAATACAAAGGTAGATATTTTGTGAATAAACAAAGTAATTTAGTTGTTTTGATCGGGTTCGAACAATGAAATAATACGTAAAAGTTCTGACGCAATGTCATTGAAAGTAAGTAAATAAAGTGACTTACATATCGTTTGGTTGAGATTTCCAAAAGTCGTAGTAGAATAGTAAATATCTTATAGAAGCCTATTAAGAAAGGTTTCCATAGTTTAACTAGAAAATGATTTATTGTAGTGCTATAGATCTGAGAAAAATTATGAATGAAATGTTACGTTGATGCAACGTAGGTCCTTAATGAATTAATATACATATATGCAACTATTGTTGGATGGCGTTGCTTTGAGTAGTTTGGATTGCGATAACTGAAAAAACTGGAAATAGCCATTTTAATACGTAATGTGCAATTTTGTAAAAGAAAGTGGTAATTCTCAGATGAATGTTACATATATAGTAATTTTCACAAGTTATGGCTAACGTATGGAAAATCAAGAGTTGAATTTTATGATAATTCAATCCATAAATTTTTGGTATTAAGGTTTTCATATAATGTATCAAAGATTAACGGTGGACAAACTAAATAACATTGTTCATTCATATTCAATAATTATTTACTTATATTTATATGGAAATTTGTATCTATATTTCTATCTATATTTATATTTCGGTGAATTAATTTATAATACTTAATAATACTAGAAATACTAGAATGCTTGAAATAAACGCTTTCGTATATATATATTCTAGATTCGCAATGTAAATTTATTTATCAATTATACATCAACCTTATCATCATTTATCAATCATTATACAATATGTGTTATGTATAAATTTACATGCGTCCTTTTAGAGATATAAATGATTTTTTGTAGAATATCTCGAAAAAGTTTCGATTCTATATCTTTTCACGTAGTTATTTTGATTTCTCTGATACAAATTCAATTTAATTATCAATCCATCTAGCGTTGAAAAATGAAATTGATACATAAAAACAACACCAAACAATGGTGAAATGGAATATAATTATTTCATTTGATTAATTTAATACAACGATTGAATAATCGGGATTTTGATAAACAACGATTTATTCTAGCATTATATAAATTTCATTTCAATTTTGTTTCTGTCTTTTATCTTTATTTAATTCAAATGACCGGAGTGATGTATGAATAATGGATAATTCTGAAATACAAGTTTCGTGTTACAATTTTCCGAATTTATTCCACGGAATAATTAGTTTTACTGTGATATTTCTGATACAGAGGCGCCGAGTATTAGGATAAGCAGATAAGGTTGTTAATGCTAATGAACGAAATGAATAGTATGTGGGATATTAATGACCGTATAAACGATATGTTTAGCGAAATTAATTAAAATATAATTCACGTAGGTGGGCACGGATAAACTTCGTATCAAAGTTATTTGTTTTTTAATTTTTATGTATTGCTTTCTTAACTAAGATCATACTTTTTCTATTCATTTTGATAACAACTACATATATGAATTTTATTAATATTTGTTATTAGTATACTAATGACTACATTAGTATACTTATATTATACATATATGTAGTACATGAAATGTCTTATCGCATTTATCATTCAAGAAAAATGTATTGGAATACAATGTATAAATTAATTGCTTGAACTAATTTCGATTTTTAGAATCTTTCATACACTAAGGTTAAATGTATGAAATTTTTGAGCTCATATGAGAGTTACAGTACAAAATGGTACAAATGAAATTTATTTTCACAAATGAATTAAATGTATTAGGTTGTCCCAAAGATTTCTTTCGTTTTATAGGGAAGTAATAGATGTACAGTACTTCTTGTTTTGTATTATTTTGTTGAATTATGTGTAGTTATGAAACAAAAGAACAAAATGGATTATAGACACTTTAATAAAATATTATAGAACAGGAAACGTTGTGCATCTATTATTTTCTTGTAAAACGAAAGAAACTTTTGGGACAACCTAATAAAA
The DNA here is from genome assembly GCF_041682495.2 of Bombus fervidus. Classification (NCBI taxonomy): domain Eukaryota; kingdom Metazoa; phylum Arthropoda; class Insecta; order Hymenoptera; family Apidae; genus Bombus; species Bombus fervidus. The sequence continues at coordinate 4,255,760 of NC_091528.1, forward strand.
GATGATATATAACGTCTGTATTTATTTACTGAAGTTCCAACTTTTATGAGTATGTTTAGTAACGTGTTTTAACGTTTACTAGAATACGAACTTTTATATTAAGGTTTAACTTTAGTCATAGTTTTTAAGATTAAAGTTTTTCTCACTTGTTCTACTTTTTCTCTCAATCTTTGATATAATACATATAAATTTTTCTTCATTTTTCTGCATTGCTAATTGTTTATACAAGCGGCCGTTATTGCATCTTGAAAAAAAGATCATATACTACTATCCATATTTTTAATTCCAAATTATAATAATTATAAGCATATTAAATGTCTGAATTCGTACAATTTATTTTTCATTCTTTTACATTCCTTATTATTCACAATAATTTAGCAAGTGATTAATGCAACTAAAAATAAGAAATGATAAAATGGAATCATCAAAAGATGTATCATTGCTTCCTGAAAAAGGCTGGTACATTTCACTGTAAGTTAGAATATCTTCGAGCGATGTGTCGATAATTTGCCATGCGCCCCTTGTTTCCATTCATATATTCGTGACTGTCGCTGTTCATAATGGGGCTCCGTCAGTATTAGGGTGAACAGAGGTTCGGAAAATTTTGCTTTTCCACTCCCTTTCTCATTCTCTCTCTCTCTCTCTCTCTCTCTCTCTTGCTCTTTCCGTTTGTGCGACATGAAGCGTGTACTCATTCGTTCTATTTTGAGGATATTGATCGGCTTTCATGCCATATGAGAATATAAGGTTTCGAGGGAAAGTTACATCGTTGCCTTACGCTCGACCTTAATATCTTTAACCATGATCACTATAAACTTTCCCAAGAATCTGCGTCCTCATCTCGCCTGCTCGTGCATCGCCGTGTCTACGATCATAGTCCTCTGTTCTACACCGACCGTTTGAGAAGTTTCCTTCGATGTATGAGAAAAATCATGTGTTACTTTTCTAGAGATGCTGGTCTCTTGATATTTCATAAAAATTTAAGTCTATTTTCCTTTAATTTCTTTTCTGGGCCATTCTTTGAAATATTATTCTATATTTCGTATATTTTATGTATCTTACTTATATTTTATATTCTGTAGAACAGAAAATGTTGTATTATGAATTAAAAGAAAAAGAGTTTAATTAGAGAAAAGGAGAGGGTCAAAGTCTTTATCATTTGAGCATGTTTGCAATATTAATGAATCGGTAGGTCACAAGTTGTAAGTTATACAATAGAATTTTGTTACACAATGTTTTTATAATATTATATGTTAGAACTGTTAGAATTGAAGTCATCGACATATTCACCAATTTTTAATATTCGTAGGTAAATTAATAAATTATTGTGCAAGGGGATCTAAATAATAAAAATTCTTGTTTTCCTAATTCCAAATAAATTTTAAATAAATTACAAATTTTCTTTTTATTCTAAAGTCGCAATACAACACAATCAATTCTGTAGAACACGAAATACAGAATATAGAACATACAACATGCATACATTATAGAATACAGAATGTAGAAAACAAAATATAGAATGTAGAACAGTGAAAATAGAAAAAAGATACACAATACAGAATATGTAGAATTCTTGAAATTTTATTCTGAATACGCAGAATATTGGATGAAATCATTCCGTCATTATGTTCCGACCACGACTTTTGTTCATGCATGGACCTTGTTTCGAGCAAAGACAGAGGCTAAATCTAATCTCCGTCTATGTGTCGTGACAAAAAACATGCATTACGACTGTAAAGCTCGCGTTACGTGAGTCTAAGCCATACCCTTGCACACGGCGAAGAAATAAAGGTAAAGAGTTAACGATAACAGGCCTCCAAACGGCTGGTAATTGACTAATTTCGTTATCGCGGACCGATGGGTTCGATAGATTTTTATTTTCTGCAACATTGTAGCCTCCAACGACTAGGCTTCCAATTTTTTGTCCATTTTCCCAATCCTCTGTCTAATTTTCCTTTATACAGTTACATTTTTATTACAAAGTTATAGTACTATATATAGTTTTAATACTCACTGAAAACTAAATTCAACGAGTTAAAAAAAGGATAGTTTATTCATATTTTGTATCTCCTTTGATTAAGCTGTTTCGATAATTCTTCTGATTTTTCAGTTTATTTTCCATCCCGTTTCATTTCGATTTGTTATTTGAGAAAATATCATCGACACTTTCGGTTGATATCTTATGATTGGATTGGTTCGTGATATTTTGAAAGGTTCATGCATTTTTTGATATTCCCTTGAGAATCGCGCAGTGCTTTTGTATTTTATTCGACTTCAAGCTTTATACGGTTGGATTATATTATTGGTCGGGATTAATTTCAACCGACTTGAAATTCAGTTTTATCGATGAGAATTATATTTAGAGAGGTCAGAACGTGCGGCCTGAAAACGCACGATTTCGTATCATGTGTATTTTTATACGTTCTACCAGAGTAGACTCGTGTCTACTACGGCTGAGCATTAAGTTCCACTCAGGATTATAACTTTCATCGATACAGCTATCCTCTCATCTTTTTGAGAAATCAGAAATTAAGAGCTATTTTTTTCCAAGCCACTTGGCCAGGAGATTCCTTTACGCTTTCGTTGCGTCGAGCATAAAATCGAAATAAATGTGTCGGTGATATTAACATTTAATTCTTCTCTAATGTATTTTTCATACAATATTATATCGATATGAGAAAGGTTTTTAATCTTTCAATAGTTGAAAGATGTCAATCATTCGTCCTATATTATTTATATGAGAGCAGCAGGAAGAATGTTATTCAAACATTCTAAAAATTTAGGTTCGAAATCTCAAATTTCAAGATTTAATCTGCTACAAAAAATATTTTTAATTGTGTTGCAATTTCGACAGCTCATGTAGCATATTAAAACAGCTCGCTATGAAGAATATTTCTTATATTTCCAGTAATTTGCAAAATATCACTGACTCGTTTCATCTTTGAAATAAAAGAAACAAGAGTAACATGCTTTCAAGTTGCATACTAAAGCGAAGAAAATCATAACAAACGGAATATTTTCAATTTTTCTACAATTTCCGTAGCGCGCGTAGCATTCATCCCACGTTATTCGAAACGGAGGTTTGCATATTTAACCGAAGGAAGTGGAAAAAAGAAGAAAAGAGAAATTTAAGGACAAAGGCCAGCATCGTTGTTCTTTATCTGTATGTGTACAACGTGGATAGAAAGAGGACGGGGCAAAGGCATAACGTAAAAGTTGAGAATTTGCTTCCATTGGCGTATCCTCGGTTCTTCCTATTTGTCCTTATCGTTGTAAACAAAAGGAAGGTCCGGAATGCATCGTACCTTTCCCGTGACGCAGATGATCCATTCGTGCTTCAATTGGAATACAAAAGGCACGTTTACGAACAATACGCATCGCTGTGGCACGGGATAGCTTCGCCCTTTTGATATCAACCTCGCGACTAAGTACCTAAACTCACTGTCACTGATATCTTTCTCCACTGACAATAGGTACCCTCCGCTCTGCAGCCTGAATTACGACGTTGCGAATGGATAGACCGAATAAATGCCACCCGATCTTTCGACCCCCTTTTCTCGCGTGCCTTGCTGAAAAAGGTCGCGAATGCGGGAAAATGTGTAAGGTGATACTCATCTTCAGGTGCATTAGACCGTTATATGTGTATCATCGCGTGTTAGATGGAACATATTTTCTGATAAATTCTCTGGAGTACGTGAAGCATTAAAGCGAAAAAAATGCTGATGAAAGTTACTCGGTAACTATGAACCGAGTGCCGAGTGGAATCTATACTGTGGATGCTGTGTGTAATGATCGTGGAAGGAAGAGGAAACGACGATTAAACTTAGGAAAGTAAGAATAATATATATCGATGAATGTGCGGATTTAGTTTTGCATCACAATAGAAGAAAAAGAGCTCTAGCAATAAAATGAAACAATACAGAGATTAGTTAAAAAAGACTAAACTGAGTTAGAAAAAATTAATAGGAAAAAATATAAGGAAAGCGAACCAGAAAAGGAGTTCTAATAATAAAACATACATACAAGAATACATATAATTCTCAGAAGGAGAAAGAAATATACTAACGAATGAAACAACATATAGCAATTTACAGAAGATTCAAAACCTGAAACAGACTTCAATGGCTAACAAGAAACATACTTAAACCACCTCATACGACCCCTACGTAGGTATCAGTAAATCAATCATTGCTGCTAATTGACATTTGAATCCAAGACCTGGCTATATTTCTTCCACAAACCATAAACAGATGACTGTATAATTACCTCAAGGCATATAAGTTGTACGATAATTTTCAATCTTTGGAAGCATCCGTATAGAGAATAAGTCATAGAGGATCCAGTAACAAACCAACAGGTCAGGTTCCCAACCCCGAGGGTATTTTTGCCAATTCTCTGGCAGCGCGGCAACGCTTATTATTTACATTAAGTTGGGGCCAACACTGATATCTCTGTTCGTTAACAATGGCAACCCTCGAAGCGGTTTGAATTACAGTATCGCCAACCGGTTCGAGTGGATAAATGGTACCTGATCCCACACGCCGTGGCACGTGATGCAAAGTAGGGTCAAGGAGCCGAGTATCTAGACAAAACTAAGACGTACTGAGTTAATAGTGCAACGACCCTACCCGGTCTGACCGGCAATGTGTGCAACTAAAATCGTTTCACCTGGAAAAAGACACTCGACTAAACTGTTTTTCCGGCGGCCTTCCTGTTTCTTCGGTTTCTTTAGTGGATTCACTGTATGATGGATTCTTTTTAAATGTGATCACTATGTGGTCATTTGTAGATCGCAGACAATGTCAAATCATTATTATTTTTACTACCGCTAATAACTATTATTTATAACGAAAAAGGAAAAATTGCAAAGTGACTGTTATTACATATTGTTATATTTATTTGTAAAGGGAAAACATTTTCATTAGTTGGGTGGTCTAACATTTCTCTGTAGAGTAGCTATTGAAGATGAATTCTGATATACTTTACACTAACGATGCATCTGTTTCCAGGAAGGAAGAAACCACTTTTGAAGTCGATGGGTCGTGTAGTTGTGTATCGCAGTGTCTTGTTTCGCGGTCGTGAACTCATCGCAACGTGCAGAAATCATCCGAAGTAATCACCTCGTTTTGTACTCTGCAAAACCGTAACTAGGTAAGCATCTTAACGATACCATATCTCCGACATCATTTTAACGATGTCCGAATGTCTTGATATTTCACTGTGATATTATGATAGCAATTGGAACCGGAAAGATGTCATAATAATGCCCGGTATTTTCAAATAATTTCAAAAAGTTTGTTATGAAAATCAGAATCACAAAAGTATCAATTTTACAATTAAATTGTTATTATTGGAAAGCGTAAATAATAATTTACGTATCGTTTTGTCAGTATACAAAAAATTTATCAGAAGGAAATTTCACTAATATCAATTTGTCGGAAAATTCCTTTTTACAAAAAAACAGAGCGAGATAATTTTTAGAAATCGAATAAAAATTAGATGTAGGAAATATCTCATCTCATTGATAATATTTAATTTAATTATACAAGGGAAATTAATTATAGGAAGCTTTTATTAAAAGAGGAAATATGTTTTAATGAAAAGGATCGTCAAAGGAGCTGTTTGATGTTTTCGCTTGACGATAGGCGACTCTAGATTAGTGAAAACCAAAGGACTAATCAATCTTCGGCTTAGAATTTTTTCAAAGATTCGCGGTGAGACCACAAGGCTAGTGTTACCTGTTCGATCTGGCATAAAATTTCTTCCGGCAATATCGCGTTTCAAACACCCATTGCCATCTAGTTATAATCTGTTAGTATCCGCAATAACATTGAATTTATTATTAAAAAACAGTCTCGGTATTGATTTTCTCGTGCAAGTTCAAATGAAATTTACTAAACGTCGTTTCAACCAAATATCCCTTTCAAATAGCAGATGAAAAATATCATAAGTCACATTTCCTGTCTCTCATGATAAACATAATAATTGATAATCTCTTAAGAGTTTACTAAATGGCAATTTAAATTTCTTTTAATTATAAAATTGTATCAAATATGATTCGTTGAAGAAATCTTTTTCTATTTTTATAGACGATATTTGTAATTTTATACACGCCATAAAATTTATTTTTGCAAGAAATCCTCAATAACAGTTTGAACATTTTGAAACCCTTTCGGAAAAGTTTTTGAAAGCTTTAGAAATTTATCCGCTATTTAATATGCAATTTTTTTTTTAACCTAACAGGTTATTCCCCTTTTGAACGACATCCTATAGTACGTTCCCCTTTTCAACAATAACTTATTATACTTTTCCCCTGCGGTTCGAATGGTGCACTTTCAATTATCGTAAACAGGCACGCGCACCATCAACCGTGAAGATAAAAATGACGATTCTTGTTATTGTATAATAAACATTTTTCTCGGAACAATGTTAATCCCGAAGGAAATAAGGAGAGCGACCTATAAAGCTGAGAATATTTCTACAGTATCAGGATCTTTGTCTATCTGGAGCAAATAAAAACGATCGTAAGCGGGATAGGGTTGCTTTTTGTTTCTTCGAACGAATTTTTGCTGGTTCTTCTGAACGTGGAGAGGATTCTCGATGAGTCTATGAGCATTTTCTGCGAGACAGCTCTGCGGGGGTATTAAAACGATAATAGGTACGCTCTATAAAGTGCGTGCATCTAGAGCGAAATGGTAACTGCGACATGAACTTACAATGACAAGTCACGCGATGTTTGCTCTCTGTTCTCGTTTTTTTCATTCGCGTGTTTCTTATGCCACTTCCTATCGGCGTGGAACTTTTTACCTGCGCTACTAGTTTTACGTCAAAACTTGCCTGTTATAATTTTTGGAAAATTTGAGACGAAAGAAAATTCGTAGAGTCTGTTCGTAACATTTTCATTCGTTTCACGTATTTTCCCCATCGAAACCGTTTTACATAGATTTATTATTCTTTGTAATTAAATAACGTTTCAAATCTGGTTGTCACTTTGTAACAATTTCACTCTATGACAATGTTATTATTCCCTTGTACAATTAATTGACCATATAGTAAATTAGTTTATAGTTTGGTTTAGTTTCACACGTAACATAATGTTAATTAACAAAGTGCGGAGAAGAATTTATTTGGAAATATGAAACCGTTAGACGGACAATTCGTGTATTTGAAATGATCGAATCACTTAATATAGAGTCGATCGATTCTCTTCACACAGTAGTTCAAATATACTAATCACAATATAGATCTAATCAGTAATAATTGACCAAAACAACAGTAGACAATTAATTTTGCACGATAATAATCACAATAGTCAAAATATATTGCTTGGTAATGTATTAAATGGATACATCTATTTATACAGTTGTAATATAAGATCATTAAAACGAACATTTCCTCCTCTTATTTTAAGCTTCATTTTGTTTATATCTTAAATTTTAACATCACCTTTCCGTAAAAGACAAAATACGATTTATCATGATTTTCTCCTATTACAAGTATGAGAAACTGTCTCACTCTTTTACGCGAAGTATCATCCTCTTCTCCTCTGCGCGTAAGAATAACCCGAAAGATGTTAAGCATTCCAGCATTTCCCTAAGTCGCGACAAACACTTGAGATTCGACACATCCGGATCTTAGTCGCAATTTAACGAATGGCGTCATTCATTCGTCCGCAAGTAGGGGAATCATACGGGCTCGTTCTTTCGATCTTCCATCCCTGTTCCTCCATTCCGATCATTACATACTCTTCCTCTTTTTCTGTTTGCCGCTCTCTCCCAGTGGTTCACATTATGCAGCGGTCAGGCCGATATGCCGCTGTTTAATATGTGGGCCATTTCAGTGCGTGGTTCCTCTATGCGTGGATCACACGTCGATTCTTTAAGGTGAAGCCCGAGTTATCGAATACAAAAGTTCCGCGTGCGCGAAATGGTGGCGATGTTGGTCGCGTTGAAACGCGCACGGCCAAGGCTTTTCCTCTGGTGTCGATGGCTATTGTATTACCTTTGCTACAATCTGCTCGGCTTCGGTGAGTGAACATTCGTTTGTTCCGTCTTTTACGACCATCCCGGGTACTTGCCACTTTATGGGTTATTTCCGCGTGTACTCAGGTTTTTGTTTGATGGAGAATGGAGATCGAAAATCGTTAGGGCGAATGACGGATAGTAATTGAAGAGTTTTAATGCTTGACGTTTCAATTACATTTAACATCGTAACATTGGAATTATGTTTATTCAAAGAGGAAGAAAGGTATAGCGCTCGTATATTCGAAAGCGCAAAGGTTTACTATTATGAATATTAGTGACTATGAATTCATAGCACGTTTGAGAAAGTGATTTGATTCTGGTTGATCTTGAGTCGCTTAATCTTTGAGTCAAATGATTGAGAAGTGGAACGGTCTCTTTATTGCAGCTGTCTTGTTGCATACACAAGAGGAATCTTGATGCCGAGTACGTGTTTAGACGTATATCATATTTGTTGTAACTTTGTTAATTTTAGAAAAGTGTTAGAGGGACAGGACAAATTTCCTGAGAAATTCAGTGACTCAAATTCATGGTTTATATTTTTGATTTCACTCCTTGATTTGAAGCATTTGAAATATTCTGGAAATAATCTTGTAAGATTCTTGAAATTGCAACGCAATTGCATTGCAGCGTAATTTATTTAAAATGTAGGTTACAGTATGTTATAGCGAAGTTTCGTTGTAGAGCGGTACAGGAGATCGCGTAGCGTAAATTTTTGGGTCATCTAAATCGGAAGGCGAGCGTTATGTGACGCATGATAATATGAAAATTCAATTACGTCACCAAAGTGTAGATACGTTAACACCAGGAATTACAGGCGCTCGTTGCAAATCCGACCTGTCAGCGACGAATTGTCTGAATTGTCAGCAATGAAAGGTTTCCGGCACTGGCCACTGGCCACTCAGACGAATTTTTCACGGTTTTACGTTACACGTCTTGAAATCTACCATCTAACACCGCTTTCACTCTTCCGCGTAATTCCACCGGCAAGAATGGTAGTATTCTGTAATTCTAAACGTGAAATTTTCTGCTATAAAATTTTATAGATCCGTGTAGTTTGTTCCGAGTACTTTCTGTTACGATGCTTCAATGAAAATATTAAATCATTCACTGCTGTAAACTGTGGTCTCTTTTCTATGGAGTTCTGTAATATATTAATTAGTATTCTCCTGTAACCAAGCCGAGTCGTACGATGCCAATTCGGGACAAATATAAAATTTCTAATAAAGTATTACGAGCGAGAACACTATTGAATTACAAAAGTTACTTATAGCTCGAAGAGCGGACCTATATCGAAAATCAATATATCGTATCAAAATTAGATCGCTATCATGAATTATTATATTGCAATACGTGTTTATATGAAGGGAATACATTGGTTTTCAAGAATATATAATAAATAGAATTTGTTTCGAATTTCTGTGAATAGATTATCTGTTTAAGATACGAAATTCATGTCCTTTCGTTTGCTACGATACAAAGCGCTGGTAAGTGATTTCGTTATCGTGCAGAGTTTAATGGGTTACCACAAAACGAGCGGTCATCTATTACCACGAAGCATGTGGTAACGAGCGTTAAGGTAGTTTCAGCGAAAACATCGTGCATGTTCATGTAACTAGATCAGAAAATAGGGCATTGGTCTTATACGATAAGAGAGATAACACTTTTAGTAAAATTCTCTGAATATTCCAATAAAATTTCGCCATGAGAACTTTACATACGACAATTTGTCGAAAAGCGTGATTCGATTTAACATGAGTCACTCGGAGATTAATCGGGTTATAATAACTCCATTAATACTACAACAGTTCTACGATAAAACCATAATAATGAAGGTTTCATAATTCTAATTCCATAATAGCAGTAAAAATAAATGATCACACTTCGAATCGATGGAGAAAAAGAGCGGAATTGGAAACAGGTGAATCAGGAATCCATATGTGGTGCGAAGACTCGAAGATTGAATCCCCACAAATCCCATGATAGCAACGAACTGTAATCGAATGAGCTGCTCGCACACCTGAACCGAATTCTTGTTGCAAAACGAATTAGGCATTCCCTTGAACGAGGGGTTGTCGAGCGATTTTATCGCGATACCGTCACACACGGAGAGATTCGCGAGCTACAAAGAGGCACACGGCCCCTGAAAACCAACGGACATGCCCACGCACGTGCACTCCGTCGCGTTCAAGTCGAAAATCACGGGTGTCATTGTGGTTTGTAGTTATACGATGGACCATGTAATCGACCAACCCCCCGAACTCTCGTCGAAGGCCGGCCAGGCCAATCAACCTCCATTGATTCACTTTCGTCCCGTAGTCTCTCTCAACCGTGCCAACAATCCTCCGAAAGTTACCCTCGAACCAGAGAGGGGTGTAATCTTGGTCGGTACGAAGCGTCGTGTTTACAGACCGGCCAGAGAAAATATTTTCTCGTCACAGGGGTTTCAGTCGGAGGCTCGGGGGTGCTCTCCGTTTCACGGGTTCAGAAAGTTGGAATTTTTTCCTTCTTCAACCCCTTAATGAGGAACAGGATTGCGTAATAAGAGATTGAGGAGGAAGGTAGAAAAATAAAATGATAACGAGGACTGGAATTTTTTAGTCTCGCGGAGGGGGTGCAAATGGTTAATGATGCGAACGTTAAAAAAGATAGGAAATTAATTTTGCATCTTAGAAAAATAAAATGATAACGAGGACTGGAATTTTTTAGTTTCGCGGAGAGGGGGGTGCAGTTAACGTTAAAAAGGATGGGAAATTAGTTTCGTATCGTAGAAAAATAATATGATAATGAAGGTTGGAATTTTTTAGTTTTGGGAAGAGGAGAGTTTAAACAACGTGAATATTAGAAAAGATAGGAAATTAGTATTGTATTATACTATTTAAAGTAAGATAGTGAAAGATATGTAAATTCTCTGTTGGACATATTAACGAACACTATAAAATAGAACTAACTCGTACCACATAAAAGATAAAAATTAACAAACACATGAATTTTTTCTTCTATTTGAAAATCTTCGCTTCTGGCACTTGTTATAAATCCATTCATCATTTTTCAATTAATATCTGATTTAAAATTTACCATCTTGACTGTCAATATAAAAATTCCATAATTTTGATTATTATTCTTATCGATTTTGTTAATTGCAAATAAAAATCTATAATTTTTTTACAATTCTTTAGATATTTTCCGAGAGAAACAGTGAATTGATTGATCCTATTTTATCGCGTTAGATATTTATCGCAGACAAATGTTTGATAATATTCTTTGGACAGTTTCGGCCTTGTTCCTTGCTCGATATCGGATCGTAAAACCAGGCTGCTTTTTCCTGTCGAGCGACCTCTCGAAAGTCGGATCGAGAGTCCTCTCGAGCCATTCCGGTCTATCCAATTAACGATTCGTGGACCGATCATTCCGGGAAACGCAGCTTTTCTCATTGAGCGTCGCGCCAGTGGCGCAGAATCCCTTTTAAACCTGGCCAGAGGTGAATTTACGAGATTGTTACTGAATTGGCTCGATGTCGTGGAAAAGTGAGCTGGTTTCTTGGCCATCGATTGGGAGATTCATTAGCGTGCTTGTATTCAGAAGCTAATTCTAAGTTTGTTTCCTGCATCTGAGTTAATTTTTGTGATTGTGTATTTTCAGAAGTTGTAGTGGAATTTTTAGTTGTTTCTATCGTTAAATTAGTTGTTTCGTTAACTTTAGGTCCTCTTTGTGATTTGCCAGATTTTTCGTTCACGATAAAAGTCCAAAGTCATCGCTATCCGAAACACTGTGAATTAAAATACGAATAAAAAAGAATTAGTTTGCTGTAATTTTTGTACATGGAAATACAACGATATGCTTTTAATAAAAATGTAATAATGTATGAAAAAGATAGCAACGAATAAGAAAAATGTAGGATGGCAAAATATATAGATCTTCAACTCTAACATATTGATAATTCAGATGATAAGTTAACAAATTATCGATGAACTATATATTGTCATGACATTTTCACTACGAAAGAAAAAAGTATAGAGAGCAAAATGGTATAAAGGTTGGTGACACGTGAGAGTGAAGTAAAGCTATAGGCTGCTATGAACCTAAGCCGAATGTGTGTCGAAGAGAAATTGAACAGAGTAATCAAACGTAGTCGATGCAATTGCAAGCAAACTTGCAATCAGTTCAAGTCACGAGGAGAAAGTCTTTTATATCAAATGTACTTAAAGTCTGTTACACAGTTTCGACGTGTGCACTGTATAAGAAAAGAATTTGCACACGTCATATTTCCAGTATATTTGCAATCACTAGTGTCGTTCTCTGTAAAGTAGGAATCTTTTCATCAACAGTCGCAACCAAGCAAAAATTAATTAGTTTCTTACAAAAATAGAACACTGTGTTATAATGCCACGAAACAAATTTTTACTGCATAAAGAAAGATATTTATAATTAATTTTAATAACTTCCCACGACTAAATATTTCAAATTCTTTTCTTTTAAACTTTCATCGATATTCTCAACCATCTCACACCATGATACGCATCGATTAAAATGTACAGAAAAATTTGCTTCTCGACTTTAATATCAACTTTTTTGCTCCTGTTATTGCAGTATATCGATACTATCTCACCCTTAAACGCAACAGAGAGAACCCTTAGACGGTTAGACGTTGCGATAATTACAGGGTTGTCGACAGATTGAACAGTTTCCTCGCCCCTTAAGCCGCGTTTACACGGATCGCGTTCATTTCGCCAATGAACCCCTGAAATCGAGTCTACACCACTGTGCGTCCAAAATAACCACCCTACGCTGTCGGTGACCTCGGTCGATCGGACAACACGCTGTTGAACCCCCGATGCTCTTGACTAAGGGATTTTCGCGGCTTCTATTGACGAATGATCTCGATTCCACCCGCTCGAGTAGTCTTCGAATTGTGCCCAATTGTTTTCCTATCATTGTTAACGAGTATTCTCTCGGTGTTTCATGCTAGCCGCTAATCGTGCGTTAAGCGCCACTGTAAATCAGAAGCGCATCGGACCGTGCTGGTCCCATTTGTTCCTCGAATATCCTGCTCATTTGTAATGCCGAGTTTCGGGAGTGGGATAATTACGGTGTCGAGTGATTTGTTACAAATTAGGACACGGTGTGTTCGATAGTCTTATTATTGGAATTGCTTCGTGAATTTTTCTTTGGGCAGTTGTCGCGATACTAAACTTATACAGAAAAAGAAAGATACTTATGTCAAGCGTTAATTGAAGCGATGAATTTTCACAAACTTAATCTCAGTGTTCGTTGTTTCCACGATAGATTGCTTTTCTGGATTTTCTTCTTGAGTTTCTTTTACATTGTATCAATTACAATATCGAATATTTTTTTTGGAAATTTGGATTTCGTTTGGAGTATGTAGGAGAAAAAAGTTTGAGAAAGTTTAAAATTGTTCGATTGAATGACTTCTGTATTCCTAAATACAATACGTTGGGTATTAATTGTTTTATAAATTTAGATCACTGGTGTTTTAATGTTGGAATATTATTTTGGATTTCTTTCAGATAGAATATCCTATTTGTTTCATGAATTTTTCTTTACACAATACGCGTGTTTTCTGAATCACAATAAACAAGTTCGAACACGATGTTCGTTGGAACGAACATGTCAGTTATCGTTTATTTGTGAAATTGTTCGTGAAATGGCGAACGATATATAAAGTATTTTATTAAGATAAAGCATCGAAAAATTGGAAAATACTTTGAAGAAGGTAAGGTAAAAAGGATGACTGTGATATATGAAGTTGCAGATGTTTAAGAAGATTCGTTAAGGCGGTGTCAAGGCTTGAATTATCGATAGGAGTTGTCAGGGAGTTAACAGTTTACAAAATAATTGACAGTGACAGAGGAGCATTATCTTCTTATCAAGTTTTAGTTGGTTGATAAATCTGACGAGAGAAAGATCGATCTTCAAACGAAATCAAGACGAAACAGCTTGGCGGACCATTTTAAGGCGAACGGTCGTAATAGTAAATTTTAAAGTCACTCGGAGTAAGACTAAGCAGGGATTCGATGATAAATCCAGCGAATTGCTAAAGTTTTCCGATAGAATTGCTCTGATAACGGAGTGGAAGAAAGTTTCGAGGGAATCTGAACGATGCTCGGTTGCTTTTAACATATTGCATCACTGATACATAGTTCTGAACTGGGTATCTACGTAAAACATAATTCATGAAGGAAATCCAAAGAAATATTTTAATATCAAATTTGAAGAATATCGTGCCTTAATTTGCAGAAAAATTACGTTTAGTATCTTGAAATGTTTTTTTATTTATATACTAAATTAAATTTTATTAAGTAATTATTGATTTTAGATTCTATAGTAATTAAGCATCCTTCTACTCTTTTTATGAAACGTTGGAAAGTCTACAAGCGTTTTTACATCCTTTGTTTATCGGCTGGCACATTTGATGATTAAATATTTTTTTACCACTGTACATGATTACCAACGTCATGTTACAAGTACAATATGAATTTACTCTTATTCCAAATGTACCGACGTACTTCAAAACTGAACAAGTACTTCCAAATAAAATATTCCAAAGTAAACTGTAAAGTGATTAAAGAATGCAAAGAAATAAAAGAAATAGGAAAGGGAAGGATTGTTGCACAGCACGATTTTAATAAAGTACGTGTTTCTTTTAAAATTTCCAATACCGTCGCTGTCTGGTAGATATCGTGAAAATTTATTTTGGCGGCATGCAGCTGCGTCAGCCAGCGTTAGACCGGAAGATTCCTCCACGTTAACCCCGCATTTCGTATCCAGCATCCCCTCCCCCGGTGATGCGAGGGTGAAACCGATATCCCGGCAATTTTCTCAATTGCATCCACTCCGGTCCTGTCGGTGACAGGAGCATTGCTGCCTGCTTTGCAATTTGTATATTAATCCTTGTATTATATCATCGTCTCCATTATAGGGGTTTACAATGGGAAATGAGATATAAATACGGCGAAAAACTCCTTCGTAGAAGAACGTTTCAAGATATTGTCGATATTTCATGGAACATCTTCAGAATGGATATTATGATAAGTAAATTGACTGAGATGATGAATAAACCACGTTTATGAAGATTTAAAAAAGTATTGAAATACAGTGGAATTTAAATTTTCCGGCATACTCCAGATTCTGCTAATTTATTAGTATTAGAGTTATCAAACTGCTTTTTCTGATTTGTCTACCATAGTACATTTCGTATAAAGTTTAATTCAGAAGGAAAGGATAAAAGTTGAAGGATTTATGTGTTCATTCGACGCTTCGTCCTATTTTTCAATTTCGCTTTATTTCACACATTCAACTTCAATTTAAGTATCAAAACCGTAAAATAATTATAGAATCGTGTGAATATGATTTAAGACTTTAGGCTATAATATTTCCCCTTTTTTTTCGAAGGAAGAATAAAAAGGCCACCTTGAACCGGCTTTCGTGAAGGGTGTAATTAAAGGGATGGTGAATCTAGATAGCGCTTTAGACTTGCTGCAGCATCATGCTTGTTCACCCGTTGAAGGTACTTGCACTCCTCTTGAGAAGGGAGTGTTTTACACCCTTGGGACATACGATCTATCAGCGTTGTTCCTGCCAGGCGTAATCACCGCCCTTAACCCTTCCGTTCTTAAAAGATAACGATTACGTCATACGCGAGACAATGGCATTTTGTATCTAAATTATGAGATACGGTAGCGTGAATCGGCAATTAGCCTCGATGCAGCTGATAAATTAATATCTACATGACAGCCTTAGATCAAAGGGCATTGCTTGATGACAGCTATATTCAAATCGGTAGCTTTTTATATTCGACGTTTCCTTATTTCGATTTGTATGGAAATTTTTTAACAGTTTTCGTGTTTTAAGGATACTTCTTATTAAGTAAATTTCAAATTTTTCAAATTATATTTGTATATATCACGTTTAGTACATGCCATATCTTTTGTACTGCTTTTGATCCATCTTCTTCGTCTAAAATTTCTTTTAATGACCCAGATCTAGTCAATGATCTGAATCCCCTTAATTGTAAAGCTTTCAGAAGTACTTTTAATGTATCCTACGAATAAAATTTCTATTACAATCTCAAGAATAACAAAATTTTTTTTAATAGACAGAAAACCAATAATCCAAAATACAAATCTTCCAATTACAAATCAAAACCATTTCCAATGTACCTCATAGATAAAGTTTCTATAAAAAATTTCTCAGAAGCGACCAAAACAGAGCAAATTTTCCTTAATCGATAAGAACTGAACAATTTAAAAATTATTTCGTATATCTCCAAATTACAAAATTTCCAAGAATATTTTTAACAGTATTACCGCCATTTAAATTATAAAATTCTCCCGCATTCTAGCAATTAGCCGAAATCGTCGTTAACGAAGTGCAAAGTTATTTCTAAGGTGGGAAACGTAGGTAAAAGTCGATGTTCAGTAGCAAGCGGCTTAGTGTTCGCGTGACTGGTGGAATTTAGGTATTCATTTAAGTTTCGTTTACGTTCCGTGCGGGACGCAGTCATCCTGCACCCTCTTGGCTCCGTTATTCGCTTTCCCTGTGTGTATGTGCACCATGAACCGGTGATGCACGCGAGCCAAGATGATCACCGACCTTACAGTTGGATAAATTGGTTCGCACGATATTACCGGGCATCACGGCAGCTGTTTTTACCTAAAAAACGTTTTACTTTTACGTAAATCTTTCACCAAGCAGAGGTAATTTTGTACGAAACGAACAATTATCGCTTTTTCATGAAAAACTGCTTTTCCGGCTTTCTTTTGTTACGAAATGGAAACGTAATTAGTAGACTAGGAGAATTATTTGAATTCGAGTCGTTATCGGATATTTCCAATTAATGTAGATTGGACTATTACGATTTTACTATTGTAAATTTTGTACAAATTTTAATCCAAGAATTTAATATTATACCTTCGTCATATTTTAAGTTAATTGTAATGTTCGTAGAGTAGGTTTGTATTTCACGTCTAAATGAATGCCATTCTAAATTCCAAATTAAAGGAACTTTAATTACAGCGACGCAGGAAGGAATTTTACAAAACGAAATTACGATTGACAAGAGCAATAAATAAATAAAGTACATATACCGAAAGAGATAATTGTTCGTTTTTTACCAACGCGGTAAAAAATTTTTATTACGAAAGTTACTAATATTAGTGTGTGCTCACGAATATAATTTTAAGCTTCCTTTTATCCATAATTGTATATTTTATATGTAATTGACGTGACGTTAATACCCACGTACAAAAAAAGAGAAAAGTGTTTTACACAAAGCCAATAGAAAATTGACGTAAAACGTTGACATAAAATCGATTCTAGAAAATTACACGGATCGGCCGTATTGATTAATCCTGGCAAAAGTTTCGGAATATTGTCCCGGGAAAAATCGTAAAATGGCTGTAAAACGGGCAGTGTATTGACGGGGGATAAAGTTTATTGGCAGTGTGTTCGACCGTCAAAACACATCAACCTGGAGGCTGACTTAATCGCGGTAAAAGATAGATACGTTGAATTTTTGTGCGTGGATAGAACGGTACAGTGTAATTTCGAGCGTCCAAAGAGACGGACGTTATACGTGTTTTCTTTCGCTGGTTTTTGATCGTCGACTGTAAAATGACACGCGAGCGGATCTATGCTCGCCGGCAAAAAGTAATTAATTTCTTGCCCGTTCATCCGTTCTCGGACGGTGCATGCAAGATGTGTGGGTGCACATTTGCGTATGGATAATTTCTCGTCGAAACGCAACGAAATTTCAGTGTTTGCTTTATTTATTCATGGTATTTGGTACACGAATAACTGGCGAAAGGGAATTCTGATTATTTGAAAAAGTGGAAAACCGAGGGAAATATTTTCTGCAGAAACGAGAATTTTGGTAATATCTTTCTGGAAATAAAAATTTAAAAAACAGTATTGAAATACACGTATGAAAAATATATGGTTACAGTAAAATAATCATAGTGTGTCTAACAGTTTAATTTTCCTTTATGCGTGTACATTGTTTAGAGTTGTTTAGTTATGAGAGGGAAAGATCTATGATTTGAAAAATAGAAGCTAATAATTAGAATAATTATCAACGCACATGATAATTACATAGTTGAGGTCAAATGGTCATTCAGAGATGTGTTTCATTTTTTAATTTTCTTTAGCGCAGTGAGAAAAAGTTTATAATCCAAGAAATGCAGAGAAAAGAGATTTATGATCTGAAAACTGAAAGCTAATAATTGGAAAGTAGCACAAGTACTTTCTTCCAAAAATTGAGTCGATACAGACAAAGGTACATAAGACTTATATTTATGATGAATTTGTATGAATAGTATGTTTTAATTTGTTCTTCTTATTAAAAGTTTCTCTGGTCATTCGTGATCTACAACGATATTGAGTTTATTAAACAATTGCGAACAAACGGTTTGGCATATCAGAGCATCGATTAATGATTAAGTACGAGCAAGATTTTACGCAGAAAATACTCAAAGGTTGCCAGTTATGTTCAGTCGACAACGATTACGAATGCTGCTCGTTGCTCTCTCTTTCTCTCTCTCTATATCCCTGTCTCTCTCTCGAGTGCACAGTTGCTGAAGCGTTAATGTTTCGGTGAAGTTGTAACGAAATTAAATGTAATTGGATCAACGAGGCGACCCAGTTCCGATCAGCCGTGGTTTAAGTTATTAATTACAAGTTTCAAACTAATTATTCGATATTAATTTATTGAAGGTTTCTGTCTTTGTCGTAATGGCTCCTTAACCTAATTTTATAATAGCTGCTCTTTTTGAAATTTGCTATGGATTTATATTCTTTCTCCAATTCCTTCGATATTTATATTTCTTAGTGTCGAGATGTTTTCTTACAGTTTGAAATTGACATGTGTACTTTATAAATTTTAATATTTGATTATTAGACGCTACACTAATAGCCTTCTTTGACGAGAAAGATATTGGTTGTACGTAATAGACGTAGGGAAGATGATCTTTGTAAAAATGTAGGAATTAAATATTTAAATAATAAATAGAAAAATTCTTCTCGTAGAATGATACATAAAAATGGACTAGAAAATCGTTTTAAAGAATTGATTACAAATTTAAGATAAGATACATCTTTGAAAAATATATAAAAATAACAACGTTCCTACAATTCTACATAAAAGGAATCTAGTCTTTTCCATAACGTAAAAAAGCCGCAGCAAACGAAATAGATACAAGAACAAGAATATTTTTGAGCGACCGAGGAACGAAAGGAGCTCTCGAAACGTTCATATTCGAAGGTGTGCAAATATTTAAGACCGTGGATAACTTGCGGAAATCTTGATCGGGAAAACGTGTCTCTAGCTGCGGGCGTTGGTTCATTCGGGGCGAGGAACCGAAAGATGTACTCAACAGCGCATTCACTCGCGATCTCTCTCCTCTCTCTCTTTCTCTATGCACATATGCATATCCGTGATGTTATTCGAAGGCTTTCCGCAAGCATAAGCTTCGATTCACAGTGCTATGCATTGATGCTGGCTCTCAAAGGATATTATAAATTGCACGATAATTGACTCTGTCGGTTTTAAGATATCGAGTACAGATATTGCATCTTATGATCGTAATCAGAAAACTTCGGATTTCTATAGGACACAGGTTGAATTAATAGACGTCAGTCATTACGGAATTTATATGAAAAATAATTCTTAGAAGGATATACATGTACTTTCATTTAAATACAGATAGGCAACTACATTAAAAACGAAGATTGTTACGTATAGAAAATTGAGCACGAAAAATACAGTTCGTGGATTGAAACATGATAAAAGAAGCAATACTGATGTGTATATTTTCTGTAATAACAAATAAAAACTTTTACTGTTATTTCTATGTTATCTGTATTCAAAAATTGGAAATGGCAAGTTCAGTTTTCGCGTCGCAATGTATATATACGCGAAACAGTGGTAATATTGACAAGTGAATTTTTTATTGCAGAGGAACAACAATTTTTTTTTTTTTGTTTAAATGCCTAGAAATCACAGACGAGAAGTCAAATTTTTATGTGCAGCGAGAAAACGTGAGAAATATCAATGGTCATACAATATGATGTTACATTTTTTATTTTAAAGGATGAACATTTTTGCGTGTAAATGTCAAAGAATCGGAGATGGGAAATTCAATTCCGGAAAAGAGAAAATAGTAATACTGATGCAATCATTTTTTGCTATACGTATGTCGAAGAATTCGGGGTGATAAATTTAGTTTTCGTATCGTGAAATGAAAACACGTAAAAAAGCTGGAAATATTGGTAAATGTATCCTCTGTCACAAAAAATGAAAATTTCTTACACATCTATAAATTATAAATAAGCAGTTAAATTCTTATATAATTTTGTGCAATGTGCAAATGCATAGAAATTCAACGATATTAAAAAACATGCTCCTTATCATGAAAGTTGAAGTAATTGATATCCTGCTATAATTTGATTTTTCATCTCTCATAATATAATAAAATCATGTTATCAATATTGCAAACTACATGCAACGTGTTTCTTCCCATGTCGTAAAATATTTCGTCTTATTGTCGGTCTAATATTAAGACTTCGATCGAACTTGTTCATAGTGAGATGTTGGATTTGCATGAAGAATGCAGCTATGACATCGTTAAAACTTCATAAGTCGGGGAAGAAGAATAACGAACACATAACGCGGTAAAACTTTTTTCGTTCCTGTTGCAGAAATTTATTAATATTAATAATTCAACCATGTTGGGAATTTTTGTTTCCCTCGTTGCTCTAAGATTCTTAATAAAAAAACATATTAATGACTTGGCTTCCCATTAACTTCGACTATCTTGTTATATATCGTAGTTGTTTTCCCGCGTAAAAGTTTCCTATGGAGACGTTGAAACATACGAAGTGTAAAGAAATTTTATGAAATTATCATTTCGTTTTTAAAGTTTACTTTCAGAGTATTTTTAAACAAACAAAAGGTAGATAGATATAATAATTTATATAATAAACTTACTTTCGAGAAAGCGTAGAGTTTTATTTTCTATAAACCGAAGGTAATAAAATAAATTAATTAAGATATAATAAAATAATAAAATAATAAAATAAATGAATTTTAATTTTATTTTATTTTTTCTCTTTGTATTGTTATATTATACAGTTAATGGTGATTTTGATTTAACGAATGAGATTGTAATATTGTAATAACATCCAATTTATTTATTATATTTTTAGCAGTACACTTAACAACAAATTTTCAATTTTGTTATGAAGTAGTAGAAGCTTAAATAATTTTTACTTCCACGGATATTTGATAAAACAATCGTTAATTATAATGCTTCGTTTCTCGACGAAACACGATCTTAATGAAATTTTTATACAACTTTTCGTAACGATTTCCTCATGAAGAATCGCCAGATTGGGAAAAACAGAATCTAGTCTGATTAAAACTTGGACATTCGACGTAAGACGACCTGATTGGAAACTACCTCCATTTATGGCGATATCGGGGTCGTCGTTGCACTCGATACGCCTTTGTTCTTCTGAAATATTGAGTTCGATTTCGCTCCTATTGCTTCTCTATGTACAAAACTCGTCTTTCATACTTTCCTTCCGTATCATTATTTTAAAACTAATCAAATCTACTCTTCTTCTATTTCACAAAATAAATTATACGCTGGAGAAGGCAGAAATTTGCAAAAATTCTGTCTGAAATATTTTAAGTTTCCAATAGCTGGTCCATATTAAAGCTGTCTTTGATTAAAACATTCATTCCACCAGTTTTATCAAGCTTTATCAGTTTTTTCGTGCTATCTTTGTTTCCGTTCATTCAATTTAAAATATCCAGTCATCATTTTATAACAGCTCGTATAATATAATTTTAGTTCAAAGATAAAAAAATTACAGGAAATTCGTAATATTCATATTTTGGAGAATGAAGTGAATATTGAGATGATCAAGAGAAAATGATGAAATATCTTCTTTTCCTCTTTGATTAAAATTCTGAAAATTCCGAACACGGAAAACTAGGTACATCGAAGTCGATTTGTTAATGGAAATTGAAGTACATATTTGCGAAACGCGACTGGAATTTCGTGGTCGCGTCAGAAATTCGATCACCGTCCATTTTATCGCTCGTTAAGTGCGATTGACCAACTACTAGCCTTTGATTGCGTTACAAAACGGTGTTTTGCAAGCGACGCTTTGAGAAGCCTTCCTTTTGAAATGGTCAATACCAAGAAAAAAAATTAGGCTCCATTACAAAAGAGAACGCAGCTCTATTTTTGCGTTATTCGTAGGTGAATGTACGAATCACGCGGGCTTTGTACAAATTCTATAGCGTACACTGTCTATTATGTCTACCCTTCACAAGGAAGTAATGACTTCCTATTAGATACTTAAATCTTATATTAATTTCATATACAGTGGGTTACAAAAGTACTCGAACGCTTGCAGTCATCTTAAATATAATATACCTGTTATATGAAATATTTTGAAATTTAAGTAAGAACTTAAAAGTAAGGAAATTTCCTACACAATTTGTACAATTTTTAATCTTTTTAATAATTTATTTAAGAAAGAAACCAGGAAAAGTATTTTTATATTGCCTTAGAAAGTGAGAGTAAAAAATGCTGCAGAATGTTCATTCTATTAACTAATTCAAGATGTTTTTGACAGCGTCGAAATTCGTAAGAGAAAAGCAAATTTCTGTATACTGATTCATCTTTTTGTCATATTGATATTTCGAGATATTCTGTATCTTCGTCAAAAAAACTTCTCACTCCACCTGCTCCAGGAAGAAGAATGAAATCACGCACAGTCAAAAGACCCCAAAAAGCTGTCACAAAAGAATTTGGACGCGTGTGTGCGTAGTAGACCGACGAAAACTCGTTATCAGTAGCCGAATCTGTGGTCGATATTCGCGATAATGCTCGCGTCGACTGGTATGACGCGGTGAAAAAGGTAAAAAGAATGCTGCGATAGAAAGGGTGGAATAGGAGAAAGCAAAAAAAGAGAGAAAGGAAAAAGGGCGGACAAAGGGGAGAGAAGAAAAAAAGGCATCGTTGCGATAGTCGCGTGGAGCCACAGGTATCCGAGGACCGCGCGATCCCCATTCTGCCATCACCCTACAGGTCGTTTCAGAGCTCACCCTCCGCTTCTTTCTGTTCTCTTCTGTTCGTCGTGTTCCCTTTTTTGCTTCCGCCGTTAGTGTCGAAACGTGCTCGTTCCTCGTTCCACGCATGCTGACTCCTTCCGTTCCTGTTCTTTCTTCGCCGTGCGGCCCGTAAAGCGGCTTAGGGCTAATACCCCGTGGATCAGCCGACGAGGTAGAAAGAAGCTGCAGCCGTAATCGTATGGCTACGATTTTATGGTTACCTGAACTGTGCTCGTGGTCTGTCCGACCGGACGCCCGCTTTAATATTTCCGCCTTCGTATTTGGTTCTAAGGATGTGTAGTATTTATTAAAAATGTATTTATATTTTATCCTTGTATTATTGTCTTCTCTGCTCTCGTTTGTGCAACCTTTTAGGCGACGAATTGTCGATTGGCCGAGGAATGATCTGTTATTTCAAGTCTTGCGTAAAAATTTTAGGAAATGTGGACAAAATGAAAGTTTAGGAGGAACTCTACTTGGTTTTGAAAGATCAAAGATTTTGGAAGATGTATTTATATTTTGTCTCCGCCTTTTTTCTCTCATTTATTTCGTTTGTTTAACGGGGGCTTTTTCGTGATCGAATTATCGATTGGTTAAAAGATGGTCTGTTACTTAGTCAATAATGCTTAGTTTGCTTCTAATGATAATAATAATTTCTATCGACATCGATTTCTAAAACAGCGAGGTGTATCCTTGTTAGGCTACATATTCAAAAGAACGTTCGTGTGTAATGAGACATGTGCCCTTTAGCCGTGCAGCGTATAGAAGTGCAGCACACCCTGTCAGTATCAATACACACGTTTTCCCTTTAACAGAGACACAGTGTTCCTCCTTTTACCTCAGTTTTCCTCTGCCCACTATATTGCCCTTTATAGAATTTTTATACAAACTTGAAAGGTCATAAACTTAAAAATTCTATTTTTCTATTATCCATTCTTCAAACTGAGTTTATAACGAAATCTCTTACACGACATTCGTTTCTTGATAAGGAATAATATAATAATATTAAGGTTATAAAATTTAAATTTTATTTTCTTATTATCGCCTCTCTGGACAAAGTTCGTAATAAAATTTCGCAGACGCAATTCATTGGTTAGCAAGGAATAACATATTATATACATAGAATATAGCGTAGTATTTCCCCGTTATTAGATTTAAATCTAGCGTGAATGAACTTGTTACAAGTGCAACTCTACGTAGTACAATGTCCCGAGGACAATAGGCATAGCGGTGCAGACGTAATAACAAACCTGTGTATAGTCTAGCTTAACTTCATTTCAACTTCGAAGTACATTAAACAAATCGTAATAACAACTATTCGCCTGATGCTTATCGAGTCGTAATTGTACGTAATACGTAATACGTAATTGTACTGCAGCTCGTCCTGGAAATAGTCACTTTAATCTCAAAATCGATTCTGATTCTGAAACAGACAGAAATTTTCATGGACTTAAGGAAAGTCCCTCACAATAATTGCATATAGGAAGTTCGAAAATAATTTTAATAATTCTCTAGCAGATTTCGGTATTCTTTCTATTCTCACTAGTTGATAGAAATACATAAATAAATGCATATAATACATATAGCGATTAATAAAAATATTTGCACATATCCTTAGTTCTCTACGAAGCATTTTTCTATCAGATTCTATAATTTGTTTTCGTAATATTAAATTTTTGTAGTAATAGGAAAATGCTACAAAACAGTACAAAATTTAATATACTTACCTAATTAATTAGTATATAAATTCTATAATAAATACAATGGTGTGCAAATAATCTCTAAACTCTATATATTATTGAATAAACTAAATTAATTTTCTTAGCTCAATGATTTAACCTTGCACTGCATCTCACTCCTTCTTCATGTTTACAAATCAAAGTAATCTTTCGCCATAGTCAAAGCGTCGTGAAAGCGTGCCTCAGATTTCTGCAAATAAAGATAGATATATTCCCAAACGAGGAACACAATGCATTCGAGAATCAAGATCCTTCTTCTAAAAAAAAAAAACGGGAGAAATCCAGCACAGACAAAGTGTCACGAAAACGAGCATACGTCAGCACGATCGGAGCAAAGCCCTTCTAATCTGCTCTCGATAGCATTATGGCAGTGCCAGGCACTGGCGATTTTCGAAGTTGCTTCGACACGCGAGGATATCATCCCTCGGTGGGTTCGTTCGATCCTTAATAAACTAGCGAAATCGCTTTAAAACCGAACAGTATTTCAAACGCGAATCAACAGTTCCACTCTGGTTCGTATCTTCCATCCTCTTCTCTACTCTTCAGTCATATCTTCTCGTCCCTTTCTATAGAACGTGGCAACGGGGTTGATCGGTGTCCTTCTTCCTCCGGGGGGATAGCAGCGTATGCGCGTGCCACACCACGTAGCAACCCCCTGTATGCCCTGCAACCCGCCATGGTATTGATCCACGAGCGGAGGCAGCCCCCATCCCCTTAGGTCTATCGAGTTCCGCCCCTGCGGGAGTAGGATTGTGGCGATGGTAGGAACGGTGGTGTGCCGGTTGATACGGTGGTGGTGCAGCTGGAGGGACTCGAACCCAAACGCGGAGAGAGCCTCCCCAAACTAAACCGAACTACCCCTACCCAGGTTTCTCGTGAACCGGCCTACCAGCCCCCTTCGTCTCTGTATTCAACCACCACCGTTTCGCCTCATTCCTCCCGCCGCTGTTCTCCTCCACCGTTCATCCGTGCACACCCACGCGTACAGACGTAGAAAAACGTTTACGTGGGAGCCGCTTTATGGACACGCGTTTCTGCTCGATGTGAACGATGCGTGGCCGTGCCGTGTTTGCTTGTATGTAATATGCAGAAGTAGGCACGCGGAGGTAGTACGTGGCTGTAGTGGTTCTGGTCACTGGGTAGATGTGAATAGTTCTGTATGTGCTTTCTGCGTGTGTCCACGCGCTATCTGAAAGCATTAGAGTCCTCTTTGCTACACTGTCCCTAACTTTCGACTGTATGTAGTTCGTTGAAGGGTGAAATTGTGTTTGGAATGATAAACGGGGAATTGGATGTTTCGAGGAGCTTGGTAATTGATACGCAGTACGTGTTTGAGGAGGATTGTTTGTGAGTTTGATAAAGTATGGCGTTGTTTTGGGTGGTTGGTTCTTTTAGATAGGACAGGGAGGTTTTAATAGGTTTTTGGATAGATCCCTTACTCACTTCAAATTTAGACCCTTTCAGCTTTGGTTGGCGGTGTAACGTATTATATATTCGATGATTTGATATAACATGTGATTTAGGAAGGTTTTGATAATATTTAAGGTACTTTCAACTACTTATGGTTGCTCCGATAATTTTGGATGGTGATTTGATATATCATGTGCCTGAGCTAAGCTTATTCGCGAGTTTGATATAGTATGATATTGTTTGGAATGCTTGGTTCCTTTGAATAGAGTAGTTTTGATAGTTTTCCAAGTACACTTGGATGCTTATGGTTGCTTTGAATTTGCCTCTGCCTTTGGTTAGTAGTTTAACGTGTTACGTATTTGACGCAGCTAGTTTGCAGGTTTGATAAAACATGATGCAGAGGTGTGTCGATAGTTTACTACACAGATTATTATGGTTTGGGTCAGGCTCGCCTCTATTACGTATTTCACGAAACTAGTTTGTAAATTTCGTTAGCATACGATGTTGTTTAGGATGTTGGGTTCTTTCAGTCAGGAATGCCAGGGAGGTTTCGATAGTTTGCCAGACAGGCCCTTATGGTTGCTTCGACTCCGCTTTTAACTCTGCTTGGTGGTTTAATTCGAGCATTTGGCTTGGTCGCTTGTAGCTGTACCTGTAGCTTCTGATCGTCCATAGATTGCAAATTCGTAACGTAAGGTGACGTAGGATTGGCATTTTCGATTCGATGCACTGTCTGGTTGTGTAATTTTCGATTTGTGTCTCCCAGAGGGAAAATTTTTCAACTGGAAATTTTTACATTTTATGTATATTGTCATTCATGTTATTTTCATAGTATTCTGTTATTTGTTGTAGCTAGGAATATATTTTGAAATATCGCTGATATCTCGGAAAACATCTCTGTTTTTTTTGTGGCTTATCGTTAAAATGAAACTTAAATAACGAATTTGGAAAATTACCGAGATTGTCCTACATTTATTTGAGTTTGCGTACTTATATGGATCCAAAGAAAGAGGATTGAAGATTTTGTCGTGTTCAGGAAACAAAGTTACCATAAAAAATAGATTGAACTGTTCGAACCCAACACTTTTACGTTACCAATTTACAAAAAGCGAAAGAGGATACTGCATCGATAGATCGAATAGCAATCGATCTTTCGCTTAACGTCACTAGATTCTATCCATATCGCCTACGGGTGAAACGGTTAAGAAACGCGAGAAACAGTCCAATACCGATTCTATCAACTTCTTCTCTCATTTTCATTCGTTTATACGCCTTTCATTCGCGGAATGGAACGAGATGGGGGTAGAAGTCAGTCGGTGGCACTCGAGCAGGGCTTCCTTGTCATCCCTTTATCGTACGGTCGAATTCTCCGCGACTCTCCTTCTCTGTTCCTCTCTTCGGCACTACCCCACGTCAGAGTAAACAATACTTGAGCCTTTTGTACGTCCCTTTCCTCCCTTTTTCCCCGAGCGGAGTGCCGCGCGTTCCTCTAAAAGTGGATTCACGATGAATTTCTTCCTTTTTTTTCGGAGGTTAAACGCATACCAAAGGATACTCGAGCCCTTTCCATCCTCTTTTCCAACGTTTTCTTCCTCTCGATTTTTCTCATCGTCCCTCATTTTCTCGCTCTTCTCGATGAACAACGATGTGACATAGTGCTCATGTAGGATACATTGTAGTAACGTAGGGTTATTTGAGTCGTCTAAGCTTCAGCATCGAATAAAACGAGTAATCAAACTTGTTTTACGTGTATGTAGAGGAAAAACACGATAAATATATTTTTGTTGATTGTTTGATCTTAATGTCATTTTATGATTAAACATGAGTATTTTGATATGACGTGCATCATCGAGAATGAAGATAACCTATTAGGTCTACATCATGACACGCTATTCAGAATATCAATAATATGTGAATTTTTGTTTTTTATTATATTCTCGTAGAGAACCGTAACGATTGAGCTGCCAATGTACACGATATGTTTCGCTGTTTATCACACGACTAATAACGAATTAAATAATCTGTTTATGAATTTAGATAGCTTAAAAATTGTCTGTAACCAAATTTGGCGAATTGACGAGGAATATTGCTTAGCTTCACTTGAATATCTAATAAATAGTTTTCCGATTTAAATAACCTTACCTTACCCTAGGAGCCACCATTGGACCGATAATGACAACGTGTGCTACCTACGTGTTAGAATTATGTGAGTAGGTTGCAACGAACACGTTGCTGTAGCTGTGAAGCCAATTATTTTCTCGGTGTTCTGATACAGAGCTTGGAGACGTGGTTTACTGAAAAGTGGTCTCGAGAAATGGAACACGTTTGTTGTTCGTTGTTCGTTCCCAAGGTATTGCGGTTATTTCTTTCGCGTGACAGCTTAGGTGGTAATTTTTATCAGGCACTAAGGGCAACCGTTTAGCCATCCTAGAAAGCACCAGCTAGAGCTTCTAGACGTCCTAGTGGCTAGAGTTTGTACGTAAGAACAGTTGAAAGCTTGTCAACCTCTACTTTTTCTTCTTTATCTTCTTTATCATTTTCTGTTCTTTATCTTTTTATTCTTCTTCACTTTATTTCTTTTTCTTTATTATCTACTTTTGTCACTTTATCTGTTTTTTAATCGTTTCTCCTTTACTTTATTACTGCCTTTTCCTTTTTTTATTACATCACGCAAAATTGCGCTTATTGTTTATTATCAGTTAACAGGTCTCATTAACAGTAAAATATTTTGAGCAACACATTCTCCTTTATTATTTTTACCATTTATAATTGTTTAATATTATACAATTACTTGGAGTTCTTCCGTTTGACTTGGTATGACTCAGTATGATATTTTAAAAAGCCTCAAATATTTTGAATTCCAAAAATAAAAGATTTCCGAGCACTTAGTTATACATATCTACATACACATCTACATATCCCGTTCAATATTCGATACTCGCTATCAACCAATGAATTATGAAAAACCAATTCTGAAATTCCATCAATTCGATAAAACTAAAATAAGATGGATATCCAACTTCCCATTAAATTCAACGCTCATTATCAATTTCATGAAAAACCAATTGGGAAATCCTAAAAATTTACATCTTCTATAAAAGTAGAAAAACAGAAAATATACACGTGGAGATACTTTTTTCCTTTTCGTGGTCGGTATAAAAAGATATCCAACTTTTAATATTTATTACCAATGTCCACGTATTATTCAGAATTTACACCATCGTGATTTTTAATCTGTTATATGTGTACACAAGACTCTTTAAATTATTCTAACAGTCTTAGCTGCGGCACGTGTACGAAAATATTTCCAGGTCGCGCGTGACAGTGGAACACGAAAATACTCGCGACAGGAAAGAGATCCTTTTGCATTTTTTAGCAAAAGAATATGGCAGGGTAATATTAGTTTAACACCTAGATTACCAAGATGACCATCGGTGATGCACGTTGCTAAATCTTTTAGAATGGTTAAAATAAGATAAGAAAAACGCTAGAAAGTTTTCAACAATATGAATGACTTAGGCAACGTTGTCAGAAAGAAGTTCGTAAATACGATATAATATAGGGTGAACAATATATAACTGATTGATTTCCATTGTCAATAAC
The DNA here is from genome assembly GCF_041682495.2 of Bombus fervidus. NCBI lineage: Eukaryota > Metazoa > Arthropoda > Insecta > Hymenoptera > Apidae > Bombus > Bombus fervidus. Next base: position 4,285,675 of record NC_091528.1, read on the forward strand.
TTTTAAACAAAATAAGAGACCACAGTTTTAGATCCCTCGATTGTATTTTTCATTACAGTTTCACATGTTTCGAGAAGTATATTCGTTATCGCTGCTTTTAGCTGTTCAATTGTTTTTGGTTTATTGACATACATTTTACCTTTGCGAAAACCTCATAACAAGAGATTCGGTGCAGATAGATCAAACGATCTAAATGGCCAGATGATATCGGCAACGTAACTTGCGTAAAGTCACTGTCATCGGCGAATTATTTTCCCAAAATGTTTCAACAATCTTTATTTACTTCTAGACTGTATAACGTTCCATGATTACTTCGTTATGTGTTCATAAAACAATTGCTGCAGCAGAACAAAAGACGATGCATCGTCCCAGAATGGCAGGACTTTGAAATACAGTCAGCTAAATATTGGCCACTTGTATTTTGCAAAAATTCCATGTTACGATGCACTATACTCTGAGCGTAAAATATATGAAATTGAGACGCATCATTTTCGCTGAAACATTGCGGAATCGACTTGGAAAATTTTCCTTTATACGCGTTGTTCACAGACCAAAGTGGTCAACTACACTTTTTAAAATTTTAGTGCTATTTGATTGATGTTTGTCGTATAATAATTTCACCGATGTTCTCTCCTTTTTCTTTTGTGGACTCGATCGATTTGACAAATAAACGCCTCGTATGTACATGGAGGGGTAGTTGGCAATGTGAGAAGCGTCGAAGACGAGAAAACGATTTATTAGCGACAGTACACCCGTTATTCCCTGTCTGCGGTGAAATCAGGCCGAACGTCCGTTATCCGTCGTTCCGATTTTACTCTCAGAAGCTATCGATCGAAACCGGACTACAGTTCGATCACCACGGCGAATTCGTTTTATCTCCGGCTGAACACTTAGCTTTTCCTTCGATCCACCGACATACTGGCGGAACTGGTTCAACCAGACGACGCGACGTCGATCACCTTCGTGACGAGCAATCGTGTACGCGATTAGCTTCGAATAATAAAGCTCGCTGACTTAACCTATAACGCGATGCATTGACGTATTTGCTCGTATATCGATTGATGGGTGTAAGCTTCGTGTCTCTGTATATATTTCTTGTGGACTCTATAGTCTCTCGTACAATATAAATGTCAATCATAAGAAGCAGGATGTTTTCCTTATTTTCAAGAAATTTTTCTGCTTTCGAAGTTTTGGGATTTCTTCTTGGAATTAGTTTCTTGTAGATATCGATGAGCGTAGATGTGTAGAGAATTATGAGTTTCATGTTTATACACGTATTTATTAGAGAGACTGATATGAGGCCATTGATAACGAATATTGGAAATTGGAATTCTTTTTTATTTTCATGGGACTCGTGAATTTTTGCGATTTCAGAATCGGTTTTTCACAAGCAGGATTTCGTACTCGATAAGTGTTTATAATAACTGTCCAAATATTGTCCATACAAAATTTTTTGATCGTATCGGTATTCTTTAAAATATTATGGTACGATTATGTATGAATTGGAGTGTGCGTGAATGGTTATAAAAATTCATGTTTTATATAATATCTTATTAAGTCTTCGTAATTCGATATTAGTTCGCTATCAATGGAATTTTAAATAATATCCGATAATTACGTATAGACTTACTGAATATTCATTAAATTATTATAATACTGAAATTTTTATAATACTTTAATCATGAGAAAGAATATTGAGAAGATTCTAGGTGGTTGCTATAATTTTTTTGGATGAGTTCATATCTTACCAAGGAACTATATTGCTAGCATTTATTGCCGTCGCAGGATTTCTTATTGGATTTCCACTTGGTTGAAGCCTCGCCTGTTTTCTCACCGTGAGCGATTAAAAGAGGGTTCCTTAAATGCGCCCTGACGAGTATCTAATCTGATACTGAAAATACATTGGGCACCTGATAAACGTAGAATCGCATAATTTGGGGAGACAAGTAATCTGAAGTGATAAAACAGGCGAAATCGAAGATAGTGAACGAAGATAAGAGTGTAATTCTTTGGATTTTCTTGTCTTATAAAATATGCACAGTGCTTACCTGCATGTATTTTGAAAACGAGAACAGTTATCGAAATGAAACGTAAAGAAAATAAAACTGTAATTCATTAGGTGAAGAATATCGTATTTAATATAATATAATCGCCGTTAACATAAAGTTAAATACAGTTTCGCTGACGCGTAACGAGTTTTTTCATTCCGCAAATGAGGAATTCTCCCGACTTACTTTCGATGGAAGACTTCATTGTTGTCTTCACTTCATCGTCTGAATCGAAATGAATAGCCTTCAAGGTTCTCCCTAATTCTGGCAAGAAATAGGATGGAGTCAGATCTGGACTATAAGGCGGTCTCGAAACAATTTCAAATTTCAAACTTGCAACAACAATATGTGCCGTGCATGCGGTGCGTGGTCGAGTGTTATCATGCTGTAACATTATCGTCTCGGTTGAATTCTAAACCCGACATTCACGTCTCCGCAAATGCTTCTTAATGTCATGGCATACATTGCCAGTAAATGGCGATGAATTTCCATAGGCATAATGTTTTCCAGGGTTAAAAACCCGATCACTGTTGTTTGAACCTCGTTGACGTCGCATTCATATTCAAACTCGCTTTAAACGACACTGTTCGTGATTGCGTCAAGCAAATGTATTAAAACTTAGTATGTTTATAAAGGAGGGATGTAGCTATAAAACGGCTACTCACGCAGAAATGTTTAACTCTTCTCATTCTCGAGATATGCGCATTACTTATCAGCCGGCCCTCGTAATCTTACATTAGAGAATTTTATAATAATAATTAAGAACTATATTCAGAGTCTCATAAAGTACGAATATGTACTCTGTATATAATTTCATTATATATGTCGGGTTATCATTTGAGTTAGGGGCGTATAATGAATTTTCACGGGAATTGGCCATCGTTGGTATGTACCATCGATGATAGTTATATGATACAAATATGATTATTACAGAGTTTAAACAAGTAATAGCGGCGATTGAATAATCGAGATGTCGATAACAATGAATTTAGGTTCGATAACGAATCCACGGTCAACGGGATGACGAATGCGATTTCTTCCACAGTCTAAGTCGAACTCAAATTACTGATCCACGATTCGGGTGTGACTCAACGTATTGACTGAACCTCAGTCCAAGTGGAACTGCCCTTATATACTTCTCTCCGTACCTCTCTGTACCCCTCGGGTCAATCTTTGTTTTTAAGGAGAACTATTTAATTACTCCATACCTCTGTTAGGTACATGCCCCTCCCGTGACCGTGGCTACGTTCAGCGACCCGTTATGTCACTTCGAGCCCAATCCCATTGTCATAAATCTCGGGCAGTCGTACTCGGATTAAATCATAAACAACTATTTCTTAGTTTTTATTATTTAAATACAGTTATAATAAAAAGTCTGGATTAAAGTATTGGGGACCTTCCCAAACGTTCCAAAAGAAAGGTCCCGATGTCCTTTCATCTCCGACATACATATTTATTATACATATTTATATTTATTATATATACGATATAGAATATATATATTACATTGTTGAGAATCGTATTGTATATATTCCATGTATTTATGAATAAATGAATTCAATGTAAATACGTGGATTCTAAGCACGAAGTCGAGGTTTTCTTCGAATTTTAATCCAATTGCGTCGTCTTTCATCCGAATCGATAGTTTAATTCTCAATTTCCTACGATTACCAAATCACGAGAGAATATTACCATTTAAACATTAGAATTAAACTTCAGATAGTAGGATTGGAATTTGTGGAAAGAGGAAAGGGAATAAAAATGTTGAACTTCTGGAGAATCGATTAATTAAATGCACTTTGGAAAATATTTAAAGAAACATAAACGATCGAAGTAGACTGTCATTAAAACGTTATGGAAAGTTGAATGAAGGATTCGCGCCGGAGAGGTGGTAATCCGTCGATTAGGATTATCCAAGGATTACCTTCCTTTCCCCATCTGTTCCTGTTCTTTCTTCTCAAGGAATAAACGCGATTGCTATTCGAATCGTCTCGTCTTCTTCCACTTCACGACTGTAAATTCCGTTGTTCCACAGAGCTCGTAAATTCACGAGGATTTTCATCCTTACGCGAATCCGTTACGTATTTTCTCCTCTTTCTCCTATTTTCTTCGTCCTTTTCCTTTTCTTCCTCATTCTTCTTTGCGTGAGGTTGCAGCAAGGAAATTGACTTGCCTGTGCAACACCATCTCTTCCTTTACATCTAAATTAGTTCCATATGACGCTTCTATGAAAATGTACTTTCTGTATTTCGGGAAATACGATAGAAAAGCGGAGAGATAAATCTGGATATTTGTTTCTACCTTGTTTCTGGATTTTATTGTATAATGACGTTTTAAATCCTGTTACTGTGACTTGTTTAACATATTAACAACCTTTGGATACAAATTTAGATTTTTTCGGATTTGTTTGAAATTATTATATGGTAGCTATGGGAATTGAATTAGCACGGGCTTTCAAAATTGTTAACTAGCTTTGAACGAAAACAGTAGCTTATACTAACTTTAAAATAGCTTCTAAATATATAAACTTCAATTTTTTATGTCTCTTTTCTTGGAATAGTTTGTACTGCGAAAATCAGATATTTCGAATATAACTCTTCTTTCGTGTTGAACAAACAGTCCAATTACTTTCCCTGGTAAAATGTGCACGAAAACAAGTACATATTTTACTTGATTTTATCCAATATTTATAATGTCAGGTTCCCAAAATTTTCTATATTAGTATTAATACTATGAAATGTTAATATCTTTTTAGACACATATAAATTCAGATTTTTTTCATACTCATCTCTTAAATTAACTACGGAAAGCTTTTAATGGCAACGAAAATTAAATTGGTACGAGCTCTTAAAATTATTAACAGCTCTAAATGGTCCAAAAACAACGCCTGCGATTAATTTCATACCAGCTTTCGCATCTAAATTTTAAATCTCCTTGTCCTCGAAACAATGCGCTTTATAGCCACGAGAATTTCAGATTTCAAAAATTTAGATTTACTGAATGTCAGACACTATACATATACCTATATATCTAAAAACAATTTAATTGCTTTTCCTGATAGAAAATAAAAATGAAAAACTGCATTTACGAGCTCATAGATTTATTTTTTTTTTTTTTTTTTAGTCGATGAGAATCATCGGATACGAGGCAAAGATCGCCCAGGGAAACAACAGTGTTGAGTAAACAGTAGTATGATGAAATTCGCGGACACTATTACTAGCTGAAATGAAAATGCGTCCGTGCGCGGAAATCCATGTCGTAAAGCTCTCCGCGTTGAAAAACCAAACAAAAAACGAGATATTTTTGCGATAAACCGGCAAAATACGGCCTCGAATACAAATTGGGTTTCTGAAATAGCATCTCGCCGTGACAGAACGTCGTTCCGACGTTCCACTTCAGTGTCTTGGTCCAATATCACGATTAAAATTTTAAGTGATTTCGTGATCGAAAATAAGTAACATCACATGACCGCCCATGATCATCCTTTCATAGATATCAATGAAAATTCACGAAGAAGAATAATCCCGGACTTTTAATATTCAATTATTAATTATCTATGTGACCATCGAAAATATTATTATCACAATTTTGTTGATTTTTTGATTTTGATGTTATTTAGTGGCTAAAGGGTTTTTTATTATATCTTTTTTAATATATTAGTTTCATGTAACTATTGTAATATATGTATTATTATAATATATATAATTATTTTAAACAGTCTTCCAACTATAGATAACAAATTCATGAAGTTTTGTGAAAAAGCCAATGGCATAATATATATAAATACGTGATTTACAATATTTTAATATTTGTTCTATTTAAGGTAGTAAGAAAAAATTCAGTTGGAAAGAAATTATTATATTAAAATTGTTACACTTTCGTACAATACTCTTTTATTCAATGTTTTAACTAGGTACACATCCTAAAAAAGAAAAAAAAAGAATTAAAAATGTTAGAAGAAAGCTAGTTGCAGAGAAAATTGTTCTGCCACTGATTCGAATACAAGGATAAGTTTGACTCTCCTCTCCTTTCCCTCGACATACATTTTCTCCGGAGTAAGGGTAATCGTTCCGCTTCGTCAGGTGAAACCGTGCATCCCGAAGAGGATTGAAAATCCTCAAATTCCCCGTGTCCTGCACACACGGAATGTAACCGAGAAAAAACGGAGAGAATCTTTCCAATTTCGCATGCCTTTCTGCTACGCGGATTATCCTGATATTCCACAGCCGATTCAGAAAAAGACGAAGCGTTGTTCTTTCACGACAAACATCCCTGCATTTAGTGCGAGATATGCAACCGAGAAAATAAAATCGATTCCTGTCTTTTTTTGAAATATCTAGTATTCTTTCAATATTCGGTTTTCTTTTGTTTCTTAATCCTCACAATGGAGATTAACAGAATTGTTGAAATAATTAATTTATAATTTTTCTTTAAAAGGGTGAATTTTTAGGGATTTCACTGTTTTTTTTGTAAAAGTTTGTTCCTCTTCTTGCGTTACATACATTTTCATATAATCCTCATTTTAGTTTCTTTGGCACAAATTATATGTTTTTAGCCGTAGATTAGTGTTAAAGTAACAATGAAAACAGGGAAGCAGTCCTTTGGGCCAAATAGTAAATTATAAAGAACGTAGGTTAAATAAAAAAATGCGGAAAATCTTCGAGCAAGCAACAGCTGTTTTTTGGAGGCTCTAATTAATGGCAGTGTAATTAGCTCTTTCATTTGGTTAATTAGGAAATTAAAAGGTCTCTTCACTTTCTGATTTTTCTTTCTACCTATTAATATGGCAGATATTTGAGAAAGTCTGTAAATGTGTTACATTATAAAGAACAGAGAATGTCATTAAAATCTTAAACGTAATTGAATAAAAAATTGATTTTGTTAGTTCTTTCATAAATTGAATCTCCAGCATGATTGGGAAAGTTATCTTTTCCACGGTTTCCGCCGTGAACTCTCTTCGTGATTTGCTTTTTGTTGCTTCGTGGTAAAAGTCCATCGTTTCGAAAAGGTGGAATCCGTTCACGATATGGTGCGAGCTGTCGTTTTCGTGACCGAACAGATACGTGACCATTGCTAGCAAGCTTCGCGTTGGCCGCACATTGTCGATTATTTTTATCGTTATTGCCACGTTCTTCCTTTGGATTACACGTATAACCCCGATTCTGCTGTGTAGCAGAATAGAAATTGAATTAAATTTTACGATGCATTGAGGATCTCTTCCTCCAAGAGACTATAGTGTTATGGTAGTTCTATGGTAGACGAGGATGTGGTGCTAGTCAATTTTTTGCAATTTATCCCTAGTAATCGAGGGAAATGCTTATTGAAACTTTATTGTGATTCTGTTAGATTGCACTAAAATTTATTCCATTTGGCAAAGCTCACGGTTTTATGCTAGAATTGAATTAAATTTGCAGTATATTGAAAGCCTCCAGTTGTGTGTGTGTGGGTGTAAAATACAGAGAGAATGTAATTTTAGATAAATAAATAACAAAATATTGTCTATGAAATTTTTTAGACAATAGACAATAAACTAATAAATTGGTAATAAAATTGCCCAATTTTTACGATATAGCCCAGCATTATAGACGCCACAATTTTATTCCAGGACTTTTGTAAACAAAATTTATTTCAATTTCCGCCAAAGAGATAGCAATTACAGATTTTACAAAAATTACTTACAATTATTTACAAAAATTTTATAAAAGTCTAATCACATACTTCGGTATTTGAAAAATCCACTTTTCGATACGGTAACAGTTCTCATAAAAATTCCACTAAGGTAAAAAATAGTAAGTCCATTCCCTTAATAATCGAAAGTTAAAAAAATATTTCACTAAAAACTGTTCGTGCCTGCAATGACATGGTAATATTTCTAAGAGTTTGAAACTTTTTAGGGAGACTAAACAAAAATCGTTCGAAACGTTCCCATTAGAGATTCTAGAGGAATATTAAGCGAAGATGGAGGTAAAGTGAAAACCGGGGACAAAGTAAACGCAGACAAATCGTATGCACGGTGGATAGAGAAGGTGAAAGAGATAGAGAGAGTAGAGTAGAGGAAAGTGGTTACCCGGAAGTAAGCCTACAAACACGTGGCATTGTGATCGGTTCACGTTCTGTCGAATTCGTTTTCGAAAAAGCAGAGAACGCGCACGGTTGAATGCGAGAAACGGGACCGACAGAATGGCTCTGTTGTACACTGGAGGACTCTCTTTCTCTCTCTCGTAATACTAAATCAATATCTGGCGGTGGGGTAGCTTGGTCTATAGGGTGTTTCGAAAGCAAGCAACGTGTCACGTATCGAGCAACAATTGACAACGTTCTATTACGAACAAAAGATCGAAGAGCAAAAATACTTGGTATAATAATATAAACATATGTACATAACTAAAAATCGGAAGAAAAATTATTAAAGGCCTAGATGTATTAAATATCGAGCGTATCGATGTATTAATTCTTTTATTTATTGCGCAAAAAGTTCTTTATGGATGATCGTAATACGAAAAATAAACGGCTAAGTAGTGTAAAAATGGTTTATAAATAATAAATGAAATAATAAAACGATAAGAAAATAAAATAAAATTAGACGGAAATAAACCTAAAAGTATGTAACTTCTCTGCTAAATGTCGGCATATGGTGTCAATGTGCATGATTAATATTTAATTCTTCAAAACAGAGCAATACAATCAGCTTATACAAATTATTTATAGAATTTCAATATCCTAATAATTAATTATTATCTATAAAGTTGTTAGGAAATTTGTAAAGCAAGATATTAATGAACCTTTGGAAATAGTTTCGATATACAATACATGCATATGATATATGTGGAGGGTTAATAATAAAATGAGCCAGATATTCGGTATACTTATAATATGATTTGGAGTATGAATTCAAACTTTAGTTCGTTACCGTGTGTATACATTTATATTGGTACATCTAATAACTTTGAAACTGCCAATGTTTTCGAAAGTCACATTTCTATGGGAAAATGGGGGAGGATAGGGTGAGTCACGAAATTGTCCCTCGCGTCTCATTGTTAACGACACGTGGACTAGTTTCTGCAAAGTAATGCGGAGAATGAATTTCGTTGATCAGTTCTATCTAATAAATCAATTTCGCGCGTTTATATTATGCGTTTATTCACAAAGAACGAATGTAAATGACGCGTGGCAGATGATGAATCTTCCTGGATATTAATTGATAGCCGACAACTCTAAATACCTTTATTACTTTTTAATGAGAGAGAAACACATTAACACGTTAATCGAATATATTCCATAATGCGAAATTATGAATTATTCGTTGTGTTGATTGGTAATTTCTCTTCCTCTCGTTGATATTAAATTTACTTGAAAATTGGAAATTATCGAATCTTCTACTAAATTGAAAAACATAATATTACAAAGATTATGATACTTAACATTCTGATTATCAAACCTTCGTCTATTTAAATATCATGTCATTCTCGTGACATAAATTGTATTTATTCGATTCAGCAAAAGTAGATTGCGATTTGACAAAGAAGATTATTGTCGATTCGACCTTCAGCTTCAATTCTTCCGATTGAAAATCGATCGATCTTTCAATAAAGCAATAGTTGCTCGAATGAAGATGTTATGCTTCACTACTGTTTTTCATTAGTTGCGTAAAACGAAATGTTAACAAAAGAAATTTTGAGAAATAGTCTCGACACGTAGCTTATGACGTGTCACATACTTTCATCAGTGTTATTAAAGCATTGTATCGTCTATGTTAACGCAAACATAGCTTTATAACGCTAATAGAATAACAGAAAGATCCCCGGACCTTGAGAGGAAACTGATAAGTTCCTAAGCAAAGGGACGAACAAGTAGGGAATCATCGACAGAGGGAAAGAATGGTGGTGTAAGGGTCGTGTGTTAGTCACGTGTTGAGTGTTGCATGGCTCCATTCAACGCCTCTGATACATACGTCCCTGACGGATTGTGCCTGACAACCATATTGTCGGATCTAAATTCTTAAACAAGAAATAAATGTATTGTTGCCTTCTTAAAATTTCAACGTTACTTCTGTCTCTATGATTAACTATTTATAAGAGAATTTTATTTCCTGGTGAGAAGATAATTTTCTTACAATTCGAAAGTATTCGAAAGTTGAATAACATTAACTAATACAAAATTTAATATATATTAATCTTCCATAACCTGATTTTTCTCTGTTCATGAGATCGGAAATTATGATCGATTACAGTTTATTAATCTGATATTAGAAACAGATTCTAATGACTATTATTAATGAGTTGCTCGATGAGAAAGCAATGTTAAAGTAACATGAAAAATACAGACTACCCAGTAATCAAGTCATTTGCTATTACAGAGGCTCGACTAAATGGAAAAAGGAGATCAGTTTATCTTTCATTGCAATAAAGCAATGTTATGTTTAGAAATTAAGTTCTATAAACTTGAAGATGAATTTCCAGAAATGTTAATTGTATGAAGTATAATTTATGACAGTTCATTTCATCGAGGTTGTAAGGAAAGCCGAAACACGGGCGCATTAAAAACATAAGCGAAAAGGGGAAGGTTTGGCCAATAGTGGAGCTGTATGCCGCAAATATTTCGTGGGGACACCCTGTATTAGAGATACTTGGTATTCGCAGCAAGTACTCTTAGCCACCCTCCTCATGCTCGTGCAGTTAGTCACCCTGTTCCACCCTCGATTTTCCAACCACCCTCGCCATCGAATATAGGGTGACTCGAAAACACGAACGAAACGAACGTCAAGTCGGAAAAGTAGACTGGCTCCGCCGGAAATTCGATGGTGATTGCAGCACGATTGGAAATGAGACGAAAAAATCGAAAAACGATTCTGTCTGCTTGTAATTTACAAATCAATCGTCAACGCTCTTTTAACACACTATAAATCTAGGGCGATCGTTTTGATAAAAGCCGATATCTCCGTTGGGTTGCTTGAAACGTATCGAAATTCAGGGAAGACTTCAGGATATGGTGTCTTTATAGAATTAGCATATCATGTTTCCCAAAATAAGACGTAAAATCCTCTTCACCTAATGCTTGAGCGAAGTTTCAATTTCCCCCCCCCCCCCCCCACAAAAAAATTTTAGAAACCTGATACACCCCTAGAATCGTCACTCTTTCTTTCTGGGGCAAATTTCTGTCCTTCCTTTTTTTATTCAGAAAATTCGTCGTTCGGAGACTGCCTTAGAAGGAGGTTAAACAAGTCTTAGGGAAATTTCAGGAAAGCACTGATCTCGCCCCTCGTATGACCCACCCTCGGCGCACTTAGTCATTCTCCCCTAACCTCGTTTCTACTCCAAAGGTATAGGACCAAACGAAAGGGCGGCTATCCTGGTGAAACAGAGAAGTACCAGAGAGAAAGGAGAGAAAGTAGAGGAGAGTCGGTGTCTGGTGTAATGCATTGCGAGAAAATACGATATCCGGTGGATTCCCCGGTGTTCTCTCTCTTTCTCTTCCATTTTCCTTTCTTCCTGGGGCTGCTTTTCCTTCGTTTCATTTCGTTCAAGAGTTACGTCAGGCTTTCGCCAGCGTCTCGCTAGAGTTACGCAAAGTGATAGAACAGAGGATATTGCGTCTGACGAGAAAAGTAATAAACGTGACGAACGTACGAACTCAAATGCTTTCGTTGTTGTACAAATGTCGTACGTTTATTGCTTTCGCTTCGAATTAATCGGTGATCGATGGACGATCTAATTGGTATCGACCATTGAGTAGTTTTAATTATTCAACGACTGATGGGGTTTTGTAAATGAGCTTGGAATTTCTTCCTTTGGAAACAAATCGGTTACTATTGTCCCTTTACAGTTCGAGGAGCATTTGACATTTTATCGTAATTGATTTATGTTTGATATAAACTCGTTTCAGAATTCGAAAATACATTATTTGAACGAATTTTTAGATTTTGCTAATTGTTAACTTAATCCACAGTAGTTTCAAAAAGCTATTGGCACATCGCTTTATAGTATTTATCGTAACATTTATGTACTAATTAATTGAAATTATTCAGATATATTAAATCTCGTATGACTACAAAAATTTCATACCATACAAGCGAAATGTAGAATAAAAGAAACTAAAGTAATTTTTATAACCACTGTATGTTGCTATGTTTTTAAAAATTTAAAATATGGTTTATAGACTAGAACTGAGAAAAATTGAACAAAATAATATGTAGAATGTAGTATGACATAAGACCGTTAGAATCATGCAATATCTAAGATATTATCTCTATAATATCTAGTAACTTAAATCACAGCAAAACAATAGTCTTCTCAGAGTGGAAATCGAGGATATCATTTGAAAGGTGTTTACTGCATCGATATTTTCGCAGGAACAGAAGCTCATAATTGCAGAAATAAATCGCGCATAGACAATTAAAGCGGAGGAGGGATTCGAATTGACGATAAGAGAGAAAAGACGATCACCGAACGATCGATATCTTCATTACGATCGAGCTTAGCTCGCTGCAAGGGCTTTATTTTGCTTCTGTCTCGCGATAAATTAATTCACTATCGAACGATTAAATTTGTCGTTAAGCCGTCGAAGCATTCGAAGCTGTTCAGTCTCGGCAATCTGAGCTTTTGCACAATTAGAAAGTTTTATTTCATTTTGTCGTATCTTTCTTTTTTTATTATTTTTTCTCGAGTAATTATTTACGATTCTTATAGAAATCGAGAAAAATCGCAGATCCACTTGATTCTGCCTTATGTGCTTCATCTCATCTTCTTCCTGCGGAACGCATTATCTTCAGAGAATATGAGAAAAGTACAAAATGCAAATAAAATACTTCTCTATAGAAAGTATGCTCTTATAAAGACTGTAATCCTTATTGAAAAAATTCCGAATCGCTAATGGTATTATAATTTCTTCGAAGTTGAACGTTTTAATTGAAAATAATTTCCATAATGTTCGCTATAACACGTTAATTTTACAGAAAATTTAAATTTCAAATAGAGATAGCCAGAGGAAAAATGTTTTAGATATCACTTAGGCGTAGAAAGGAGAAATCGCATGTATCAATTTCTTATACATACGATATACATTTTATATATCGGTTGATATTACACCTTAAATATGTAAAAATCTATATAGTACTAAAGTCGACTAAAAAATTATAACAATCAACGACAAAAATCCTGAAAACTTTCTGAAGAACTTGTCACTTCCATTAATTTAATATAATCAACGATACAATCCACGGTAAAATCGTTCGGGTACCGAACCATAGAATGATTGCTCGCATATTTCCTCATAAAAGGCAAAATTCCCTCACAAGGAACGAAACGTTCCCTTCCGAGGACAGTTGCGATATTTGCCAAGTAATTTTCGACGTGCAGGTGTTCGACGCCCGAAACGAGGGTTCAGGGCAGTTTTTCACGAATCTTGGACAAGAGAGACCCACGTGGCCTACGTATCGGGCTCATGGTGGCCCTGAAGGCAGCAGGTGGTGCCTCGTAGGTTCACCTGGACCTTTCAGATTTTAGGCGTTTCCGAGTTCATAAATAACCAATCTCTCCCTCCCCCCTCCCTTCAATGGCTCACTTCTATACGAACAACCATTTCCATGAGATTCCCCATGTGAAACGTATCGGTATTAAACCATTTGCCATACCTCCGACCTGGAATTTATCGAACTAGTTAATCCCCGAAATGAGCGCAATGTGAATTAACGACACGCGAAGTTACTTTCGTCTGTGCTAGGATATTGTTACTTTTCCGTTTGTTTCCCACGGGAAACCAAACCTGCTTTTTTCTTCCTCGTTTCAAATTGAATCTCACGGTTCTTCGTTTAATCCGTTCTAGGAGGATTTAACGAAATAGGAATCGAACGTTTCTTATTTCTCGGTGTTTTGTTCGCAATATGGGACAAACTTCTGGACAAATAGCCAATTACCGGGAAAGAGAAATTTCTTTTTTTTTACTTCTCTAACGATTTCCATTTACGTATAGAGTCTGCGGAAACTTTCGTTTACTTGTCTTTCGCTTTCCAAAGTGTCTTAATCATGGTGAAAATGTTGCTTTTTAGATTATGCGTAGGTATGCACTTTCTTCACGAAACTTTCTTTCGATCGTCAACGAGGATTTCTTTTCCGTTTGATGTGTTGCTTGGTTTCAATTTAGAATTATTGCACATTACCGCGTGTGGAGGAGAAACCATTTATTTAACTTCCACTTAATATACAGAGTGTTTCTAAGTCGATGCTAAAGATGTTAAAACAAAAGAAATTTACGTGAAGAAATAACTCGAATGTATACGTACAATGACATGACAGTTGGTCTAACAGATATCGGTACAAAGTGTACATATATCGCTGTTCAGATTTATAACATCGGACTTTTATCAATACTTTACGTCTATAGTAAAGAATGAACAGTATAAGATATAGCTTTTTGTTATAGTATATTCAAATATTAATTGCTGCAGCTCGTCAAATTTATTGATCAAATTTCAATTTTAACAGCTTAAATATCACCAATATAAAATATCACTTTTGTTCGCTGTTAGAACAAAGTATCACGAGTAATGCAGCAAAATGTTGTCCCCATATTTCATTCCATCTTACTGTACGTACATATAACATCGATTTGGAAACTCTCCATAATACATTTCCTCGTACTTAGGCACGATTCACGAGCGACCAACCAGTATTTCTAAGACGTTCCATGCATACAGACTGCAGACTGTTATCTCTGATGGTGACGAGGAAATCGAGCGTGGGTGGTTCGCAAGTGCGTGAAACGTGTCAGGCCTCGTAGTACACCTTGATGTTATTCATAGGTGGCAAAGTTGCTTTCATACCTACCATCATGGCAATACGACGCGTGCATATCGTCCTCCGGATACAAGCTGTATCTCGGGACTATGCAGATGCTCGCGAGCACACGGACCTTCTCGTCTTGGCTGCCTCCCGGTTTTTACTGTGAAACGACAGCTGCTCCTCGAAGCCTTGTACCATTTGCTACGGGAGGCGAAGGGTCCTGGGCTTGTTTTCTGTGGGCAACGCTTAACAAGCCCATCTGGAGATCGCAGTCTCCTTCTCGTTTAAAGAGAAACAGAGAGGGAGGAAGCCACGTTCCACGCCACTGATAGCCTTTAAGGATACGCATCGATTCCTAGTTTCCTTCCTTTTGGAGAAAAAGAGGCATGCCAAGATCTTGGAAGCTTCTGTTTTAGTGTCAATAAATTGTGATTAATAATATAATTCTGAAATTTTGAAATATCACTTCAGGATATTGATGGCTTTTTAGGATATACATTCCTATGTACGGTATATCGGTTTATCGATTCCTGGTCTTTTCCTTTTTGGAGTAGAATCTTAGAAGCTTCTATTTTACAGTCGATAAATGAAAATTCATCGCTGTGTTCGATTGGGATTACTTAGTTTTTAAATCCGGAAGTACCGTTTTAGAGTCTCATATCGATTCCTGATTTCTCCTTTTTGGAGAAAAGAGTCTTGGAAGCTCCTGTTTCAGTTTCAGTAAGTTAGTTTTTTCAGCCCTGGATTTATTTTTGAAATTTAGTTTTTCTCTGGATGTCACATTTTAAACTACTTATAATGCATAAGCATACGTATCTGTCCTCCCAGTTTTCTTTTCGGAAAATAATCAATGCATTCGTTTCGATCTTATACCAAGGATTTTCCCCAAAATATTCAAAGTCTTTTTTGTTTATTGAAACGAGAACGAGATTAGGAAAATAGGATTTATGATTAGGAAAACACCTTTAGTAGCAATATTTTTTATTTAAGCAATATACATCCTCCGAATATCCTGGAAAACTGAATTGCAGTGAAATTAATGTTCTATTAGCATAATGAGATAGCTTAACTATGATTCTAGTAGTAAGATCAGTCGATAATGTATTTTGAATTTACAGCTTCTCTCGGGAGAACGAGCATATCGATTTATGTATGGGTGGTTTCGAACATTTCACAGTGTTCTGTATAATTTGTAGGTACATAAATACGAAAGCACTTAAATTCACAAAGCCATCGATACCGTGTTCTCTTCTCCTATGCCGATATTTACTGTCCCACTAAACGTTTCTCATAAACTTTATTGCCTCTTGTCTTGTGTCGTCCGCTATTACTGGTTAAAGATGCACGAAAATTCCCCGATAAATGTCAGAACAGACGTTCCTATATTATTGTTCTTTTAATGTGTTAACTTGATCATTTCTGAATCATTTATTCCGATTAACACAAATTAACAAATGAAACATTCAGAAGGATTACTTAGTGTTAAATTGTTCTTAAAATTATGAAGTTTCAAATTGACACGCTATGAATTTTAGCAACTTCTGTATCAGATATATTTTACCATATTGGTAGCATTCATCTAGTCTATATATGGCATGTATCATGTTTATTCATTAATTTTATTAAATATGAATACAATTTTTTAAATCATAGTGTATTTTTATACTTCTTATACTGTATATTGTCTTTTGTCCGTCTATACAATCAGCATAGAATATATGCGTACAGTACTTTAACAAAATTACTGTGGAATAACGTTCAGTAACAAAGTTTTAACAAATAAAAGATATATACACATTCTAACAAATCTCCAGAATAATTTTCAAACAAAGTGCGATATCTATGCGATACCTGTTTTTGTTGTGAAAATATTAATGAATATCTGGCACGTGGTAAACTTATAGATGTAATAATATATTACATAAAATATATTCTACAGCTACTGCTTCATAGAATAAAATGTACATAGATATTTCAAAAAATAATCTACATGAAAGAGCAGAAAAAATGGGTATGAAAGACACTTTCATGCTGATGCAAGATAACGATCGAAAGCATTATGCTATTAATACGCGAGCGTGGATCCTGTAAAATGTTCGGAAACGCTTAAAAACACTTCCACAGTCTCCAGATATAAACATTATTGAAAATATGTAGGAGCACAAATCCGAAACAAAATAAATGGAGTCACCATATTTCATCAAACAATGATTTAAAGAGCACTCTTTTAAAAGAATGGATAAATATCGCAAGTAGAATATTCATTAAGTTGATAAATCCCATGCCACGACGGCTTCCAGCGATAATAAAATCAAAATAAAATTAAAATAAGATAATAGATAGGTCTTATTAGCTTTCTTCATTAAATTGTAACTAACGAATACGTATTACGCATATATGTTTGTCATTTTTTAGATATTTGTTAATACTTGCGCAAAGAATACATGTAGCTCATCTTTATTTTTTATGAAAATTATTCTGCATATTTTTTGCATACAATGCATTTTTATTTGTTAAAATGCCGTTAGCAAAATTGAAATTAATTACTATACGAATATTTTTTACGCTGACTGTATATTTATATTCATGAAACTATACTATGCACAAAAATTCGTTGTCTGATTCCAACGCATTTATAGCGTTACACCGAAGCTAAAGAAAAAGTAGCAATACATTTATACAGTATGTACGCAAATAATAAAAAGAAATGCAGGTATAACATGCAAGAAATTTCATTAAAGACCGTGGCGGATCGATCGTCTGACAGCAGTCGACAGTCACGGGGGTTAGAACAGACACAAAGGGGATAAGAAATTCGCGAAAGCTGATTCCCGCTGTTGTCGAAAGTCCAAAGACACGAACAGTCGGACGAAGGATATACGCGCAGTGCATTATTCAAGTCCGAGCCACCCTTTTCTTTCTCTTCTATTTTTTTTTCTCCTACCACCCCTTAAAGTCTTGGTCCGATCCTTCTCTTGGCGAATTCTCCGTTTTTGAAGTTCTCTTTCGTACAGAATTTCAGCAGCTTATTGGAAAAGCATTGGCTCCGAGCTGGCATCGCGCCTCCTTGCCACTTTCCACTCGAGATAAGGGTTGGGGAGAAGGCCATGGAGGTCGAGAAGGCTCGAGCAGCTTGAGAATTAGCGGAGGGTCTTGCGGTACTGATAACGCAAATCGTATTGACGAAGGAATTAGTTGCACCATGGAACGTTTGATGCCTACCAATCTGTTTGCTACGAATTGTTATATTTTCAAGTGACCTTACGTTTCTTTCAAATACTTTTTATCCTTACATTAATATCAGAAGGCCTTTTTTTATTCCTATATTAATATCATATTTACATTATTGGATTTACGAGTCGTAATGAGTTGTTTTTAGGAGCTATAAATTAAGCTCAACTCTTTAAAAAACGGCATTTCTAATATCATCACTTTCCTGTATCCTTTAATTTAAACTTACTTCAAAATTTACTATCATTTATGTCATCCTCTGAAGGTAAATGAATTTATGGAAGTAACTCATTTGTGTCTCGAGAGGTGAACGTTAATTGTGTGGTACTCGCTAATAACCTTATAGTTGATGCGACTATAAATAACAAGAAAGAAAAAGAAGATTAATTGTGTAATTGTATAATGAAATTAAGTTTGGCTTTAGAGAGACTTATATACGAGTTATCGAGTTTGTAAGCAAATCTTTGAAATTCTCTTCACAAGCGTTGCAAAAAAAGTCTCCTCTCAAAACAGAGATTAATGGGAAAAATTGATAAATTGGGAGGGAAGTATGCCACAGAGAAACAACAGCATCAATTTTTGATAACGGTGAAACATGAGCGGATGCTATTTTTTATTCATCTTATCATGCTTCATATTTTACGTTTTTCCCGAGTTCCGACTCTTATTTCGATGAAAATATTTGTTCTCTGATAAAAAAAAGTGTCGCATTGAAATAGTATGTGTCAAGCAATTTTGGATAAACAGATTACTAAACGTTTGAAAATAAAGTAACACAAAGTTAACTTTATTCTTTCTTTCTGTTTCAGGTACGTATTTGCAGTATCTCTTTAAAGAAAGCTATATGTACAGAGTTTAAGTTCCAAGAAGCTGACAGCACGCTCTAAATACGCACACGGTGAGTGTGATCTATTCACGAAGTTTCATTTCAATGAAAAAAAGAAAAAAAAATTCAGTTTTTCCTCCCATCCTCCAACATACGAGATTGAAAAGTGTAATATACGTAGAACGAATTGTACTAAATCACAGCAAACTCTCTTCTAGAAGAAAAAGTAGCCTAGTTAAGCAGATTAACCTATTTAGTAATTAAAAAAACAAGGTAACTCATAAAAACACGTAACATCTATATTTTCGATAAAATTTTCTCCAAAATTGTTCGCCTTCGTTAAAAACATGCCACATGAAACCCGCATTTATTAAAATTAAAACCAGCATATCCGAAGTGAATACGTTTTTATAAAATGTTAAGCTTATACGCTCGCTAAAATTAGAATTGACCTACGCGACGTGAATACGTTTTTACAAATTTTTTATCTGAATACATCTTTCATGACTCCAATGTTTAAAAGTGTTCTCGGCCAAGGAATGACCCAGTTAGCAGATTGAAGGAAGCAAAGGAAAATGAAATAAAAGAATCGTATGTATACATATGTACCTACATACTTGTACGTGAATTCTCGCGATGGTATAACATGCAAGTTGCAACGCGTAGAAACATAATGCATGTCGTATGAAGAGAATGATCAGGGGAAACAATGGCCGCCATTCGATCCGCGGTATCGTCGTTACATTAACACTAGAGAGAGAAAAAAAAAAAAAAAAAATGTATAGCAGAGGCGCGAATGAAATGTTCCGTATGTACATTCGTGAATGCAAGCTGACACGGGTGTGCACCCACAATAATGTATTGTTTGGCGTCAGGTAGTGGATATCGTGAACCGGTCTCGGCTCAGGTGTTTGGTGTTCTGCAATGTTATTCCGCTCCTCTTCTCTTTTCTATCAATTTCTTTTTCTTTCGCTCACACATAGATACGCACATACTTTACTTTTCCCTTCTCCTTTTTCTCCACTTTTCTGTTTTGTTACGAAATATTCACCTTCGGTCGGTTTTTAAAACCGGAACATCTGCGCCTCAAAGAGGGAAACGAGTACGACTCAGTTTAATTAAAATCCGCGAGGATTCATCGTGGCTTTTATATTAAAGATACTTTCTAGCTTCCCTAATTGCACGCCAACGTCGTTAATCAAATACTGTGCTCGCTGGTACGGTCGTTAACGCGGCAGCTACTGTTTTCTATGTGAATAGTTTCTTGTTGTGTATTTTTTTAGTTACGGTGGAAAAGTTACTTGGAGCTGCGAAAATATGTACTTCCCAGAGTCATTATATGTAGAGCGACGATTTTGGATAAGTGGTACGTTCTTGGGAAAATAGCGGGTTAATAGAGACGTTTTCTGTATTTACCAAGTCTTTCGTTCGTACTTCTTAGTGGAAAATGAAAATGCAATACCATATAAGTGACAGTCGCAGTGAAGTCACATTCTCAACCTGCGTATTAAGTAATTTATGTATCATCCTTTCACTTTTACTTTTATGGTGATCCCCAATATTTTATTGTCATCCTAACACTAATCCCACGATGCAATAAATCCCTCTATCACCTCATCATCCCCAGGTTTTCATTTCTGCCGCAACAATAATTCCCAATTACCATAAATCCTAATTTTAATTCCCCAATAATTCCCCAATTACCATAAATGCTGCCCTCAAGAAATATTTATTGAAACCTTTCTAAAACCAAATGCACTCATCAAAGTCTCCATCAGGCCGCTAAAATCCTTTGACAACCAGTTCATCCATTGACCTGGTATTGATTATTCATGTGTATTGTAGTCATATTATACTTAGTTCTATCATTTTTTATATTTGAAGTTTAAATATTTCGTTAAAAACAGAAGACAAGCGTATTCACATTTTAGCTTCATTTGGAAATCTGTCGTCAAATGTAGTCGATTATTGTGTTTGAAAGCGTATAAAAGTTTCTGAGAGGCGAGTTAAATAACAAAAATTTTCAGTGGACAAGTTCAAAAATATTACTCTTATATGGTTCATCATCAAACATGTTCGTGTTTGAATATCTAAAAGAAATTTATCGTTACATTTTTTTTCTTAGTATAATCATTATTTTTCTGACAAAATACCTACGTACCGAATACGTAACAGGTTGAGTGTACGTAATATGGGACATGTCGGTGATACTGTTACTGATGTTGATGATACGGAACTACACTTATTTTATGGCTGCAATTACGAAAGAGACAATAATTGTGAGAAATGAGTGCGATGTATTTGCTGTTTTCATTGGGATCACGAAGAATGTGTGTCAGGTGCGTCATTCGCGCGTTCAGTATGAAAAAGACAGAAACTTAACATAATATAATATCAGTTAGAAAAATGATATCCCTATGTGTCTTTTTTATTTAAATAAATATTCCTATATACATATCCCTAGGTGTTTCTGTCCATCGCTGGATTTAATTCTTTTTTATATTTGTTTACCATGACTTTAAGCCATTTAAACCTTTTGTATAGCTAGCTACTAACACACAAATATCTATTATCTTTGTCGTGTTTTAAGGTCAGTTTTACTGAAAAAAAAGGCTGTTTCTCTATTTGGCAAGCTTTTAAAATCAAGTGTTGTATATTAGTCGCAGTTACTCTATAGTAATCCTCTGATAATATATGCACTCGTATCATTCATCGAAATACATTCATTGAAATCCCTATACCCTGCTCTCGTACACGGCTGGAATAAAAACCGGGGCGAATAATAACGATAATAACGGCTGTAATAATAGCTCGGTGCGGCGAAGTCGTTGCTTACTATCTGACAGCAGGCGGTGGTAACCCCGGCACGATCGAGCCGTAGCTCGGGGGCTCGTGAAACGAGGGGACTTCCCCCCACCATATGAAGGCCCGACGCAGGGCCCAGCCAGGTCGACCGACACCGTTCGAGTCTCGCCTTCGCTATCCTCAGTTCTCGACGAACCGGTGTTCGAACCGCGTTATCGTGTGTTCCACACGTTGAAACGTTTTACACGCGTGCGAATGTGTATCTGTTGTTTCGATATATTTTGTTATCTTCTCGAAGATTTTTTTTCTTTTATCAGTGAGTTGGGCGATTTATTGGTGTGTCTGCACGCTGTTTGCTAGTGGAATCGATTTACTTTTCCCGATTCGATCGTTTTTCGTATGAAAAAGGTATGTATGTACGCGCTGCGAAAATAGAAATAAAACATATACGTATAGGAAGCGATGAAGGTTCGAGAGCTTTGAAAAAGGTCTCCGTGGCGCGATGTAAAGCGCGTATTTTAACGGAGAGAAAGAGAGGGGCATATAGAGGGGATTCCAATTAATCTTCCTAACGGAATTTGGCTCGGAGCAACGGCGTTGTATCGTTGCCCGGACAGGATTTTTCCATGGTTCGTTTGCTCGAATTCTTCGCCTGAAATTACCGTCCTACGCGTACGCTGCGCGCGTTACCGGATAATAAAATATTGCTCAAACCGAAGCGAGTGAATCTCTCACGATGCGTGAGAGTTTTCATAGAGTTTACATTTTCGTTCTCCGATTTTATTTCCTTCTTTCGCTCTTTTCTTCTTTTTTTCGGCTATCTTCAACTGGTGTCATTGGATTATGGGTGATGATAGCACGCGTACGTTGAGTGTATCGGTGTGTAATAAAATATTGCTCGAATTGAAGTGACTGAATTCCACGAAGCGTGAAAGTTTTGATAGAGTTTCGATTTGTGTCCTTTCTGTTTTTGTTCTCTTTCTCTCTCTTTCTTTTTCTGTTAATCGGTAACTAGTATCGAACTGGATTAGAGGTGATCATAACATTGCGCGTAAGATTTGTGTGACGTGTTTAATTTTAGTAGATTTATTGTACACGGTGTTTCATTGATATCGTATTCGATTTTTCGTAGGAATTTTCATATAAACATCAGATACTCCTTTCTAAGATGTAATCTCTTCCTATTTGAAGCTTTATACGAAAAGCTATCGTATTAGAATTATGAGCAGTGTCATCATGTTTCTCTCTTTTATCAGAAGTAAATAATGGATGGTAGTAGAAATTACACAATTTTTGGGAACCGAACTTTCAACGTTATTCACGTGCAAAGCGTATTATTGGCAATATTGATAAACGTGGTTTATGCTTGATTGAGCTCAGTCAATATTGCAGAAAGCTTTTATGTGTTTTCTATTAGCAAACAGTAGTAATTAAAGTTAATTTCATTGGAATATTCGTGTTATCAGCAAATTTAATAGAAGGTGGTAAGGTGACGAGTGTCCGCATGTAGAAGGAATTTTTGGAATCATTTTTTATGAGAGGGATTTATCTTAAAGAATGTTTCAAGAAAAGTAAATCTATTTGCGAGGATAAAAGTCTTTTTTCTCTTCTCAAGTACAAGTGAAATATTTGACGTAGAAATGTTCTGCGTATCTTTGTTTTTACAAATGGCACAGTGGTATTTCAGGAAGGTGAAAATTTCGTGAATAAGCTGTGTCGTTGAGTTTCCCTTCTCTGTGTATACGTGTAATCCAAGTGCAAACGTAGGCGTTCTACTCGTGTGTCTTAAACTCGTTTCGAATTGTGTATCGTGAACGAGAATCTTCGGCGAAATGGTTCTTTAAAGTCAGCCTCTGGAATAACCTTAATCGAAAGCTTTTAAAGATAATGATGTGCAATCATTCTGTGTTTGTAAAATATGGGATGTTTTATTAGTAATTTGTTGCAAGCGAAGTAATTTCGTGAGTTTCGAAGTATAAATAATTGATGGATTCGGTGAAAAAGTGACGAAATCTTTAACTTGTTCAGGGACGAATTTTTTAAGAAAGGAAGACAGAACAAAATTTACAAATATTAACAAAATACCAAAAAATATTTTGCAACGCATTGGAAATTGCATCTTTTGGAGCAATGTTTGAATTAAACGGAACCTAAATATTCACATACTGTGTCTGTTAAACAACGCAGATATTAATAAATATTTTGAAATAACTAGCGACAATAGTGTGCACATATGTAATCATTGGTATCTCTGTATCATATGGAATCATATTTCAGCTAAACAAAACTTAAATGTACACACAATGTCCCAGTATTATTCAAGAGTTTAATTCGAGAAATCTCTGTAT
Organism: Bombus fervidus; assembly: GCF_041682495.2. Taxonomy (NCBI): domain Eukaryota; kingdom Metazoa; phylum Arthropoda; class Insecta; order Hymenoptera; family Apidae; genus Bombus; species Bombus fervidus. The sequence goes on from NC_091528.1 coordinate 4,309,709, forward strand.
AAAATTAAACTTATTTTAATTACTTATAGTTAACTCTAATAATAATAATATTTATAAAAGTTTTAAAATATCTAACAAGTTCCCAGTTACATACTATCATTTTTAGAAAAAAAAATGTACTCGTACAATTTTTTCTCTGAATTCTTAAATCAAATTTCTAACTATCGATTCAAATTTTCTAACTATGAGTTTATAGCAAAAGATACATTTTTCGATTGTTTTGCTGTTGTACGATAAATCGATGCACCATATACACAACCTTGCTTATCCACTCTGGTTACACAGAAGACGTATCGGAAATGCTGAGTTTTATATTTGCCCCGGGCAAATATTAGTCGAATATGAGAATGTTTGCAGTCTCATGCATTGGGACAAACTCAGGCGGATTTGTTTCAGAGTTGGACGCGTTTTACGAGATGTCGTGTAATTCCTGTTTAATTTCATAATATTTATCGTGATACGTCGAAACAAATCTCAGCTCGAATATTTGCCATCGTTCCATCCGATGCTAGTTTGAGGAAATTTACTGCACGGAAACAAGTACAAATTGATGTAGAAATTGCGGAATCTCGAAACTATAGCAACTTCATTCCGTAAACAATTTCGTCTCTTATATTGCGTTTTGAATCTCTGAGATAAAATCAAATGATAGCGAGGACCATAGGTAGCAAATTTAAAGAAATAACTTATAGCATTGATAGAGAAATGACCAATAAATTGCCAAATTAGAATGAAAGAATAAATTGATAATTGATAAAAGAACAAATTTGCATTTACTTCGATCGTTACGCTAAAATTCTTTAAAAAGGGATACAAACAGAAAATTTCCAAGCAGTAACCAAATATTTTACGTCATAACTTTATTAATTTTTCAAGAGGGAAACCAAACAACTTTAAATAATAAACTATTCATCGATGAATATAATATAATAATGTAATATTTGTCAATAAAAATTTCTATCTTTTAAACTTAAATATAGAAATATTTATGGAATTACTTAATAAGTGAATTTATTAACCGATAAATACATATTGGTATTTTCTTCTTTTTGAGCAGATGCATGGGATGGAGTTACTCGAATGTTTACTTTATTTCGATCGATTTCAATCTTGTTACCAGGATTAACAATGAGATTTTTTTTAATCAATGAAAACCGAACGGTACCACTGCAATCTCGTCGAAACTGGCTCTCGAGGATTTGGTTACGCCCCGATACGTTTTAACACCATGACATGAATCGTGCTCGCTTGTGAAACGTTATTATTTACGGTCCACTTCAACCTAGAAATCTTCTTTTCGGAACAGCTGAGTCCCTGCGATGACAAAGGAAGAGATACCAGAATTTTTAGGTTAACTGGCGGTATTGTGCAATAGTAAGGAAACTTAGTCAGTCGGCATATTCCAATTATCGCGGATAATGGAAACATTAAGACGACAGAATCGTTTGAAATGATATACAGGGATCTTTAGGTTAAAATGTTTTTATTATTCCACATAATAAAAGAAAGAAATTTATTCTGAAATATTGCACAATATTGAGAAATCTTTTCTAGTGAAGATATTCTTATTATACTGGATGAGAGATATGAAGATGGCAAAATTGAAATTAATCTAGAATATTAGATATACATCAATATACATTTTTTAGATTAAGATATTCTAATTAATTTAATAATTATTTAATAAAAAAGAGAAGAGTAATGGAAGTGTCATTCTAATTCGAAATTATTTAGGTAAAAATATTTTCCTAAATGTTTAGTTTTCTTTCAGTAGAGCAATATTAAGAAGTATACGTGATTACAAACAGAAGTTTTATAATTCGAAACTTTCAGTTAATGCACATGTACCTGATGAGTTTCTAAACTCATTTTTTTTCAAAAACGAAACCTTAAACGAAAAAATGTCATTCCTCCTTTCCGACTTATTTTTGCATGTAGAATCATCACCTGATCTATCATGTACCCCCTATATTTATGGAAAGATCAACTATGTTAATTTTGTTTGCGTGATAATCAGAGAATTTTATTCGTTATGTTCCATTTTGTAGATTATAGTCTTAAAAATATAAATCTGCATAAATATTCGCGGTCTAGTTGTCGTTTACGGCTATCGCTTCGTGACAGGATTCGCGTCTCCCTCGATTCGTTTGACGAGAAATTCGCTGCAACACCGTAACCTACTCGATCCTCTCTCTCTCTCTCTCTCTCCCTCTTTGCGATGTATGTAGTTCGCTCCAATGGGGGCACACAAGTGGATTCACGAAACGGAAGCGAGTTAATGGTAGTGGGACATTTTTTTCATTTAATATTCCCTGTGCGCAGCGATATATCCGTAGCGAAATCCCTTCATTTTCCATGCAGATCTTCTCCGTAATTTTTAACTAGTTGAAAATTACACGCCGCGAGATTATTGGATTATATTCCTCGTATGACTGCGACAAAGTAAACTTCGTTTTATTTTAGCTATATTTTTACTTCCTGAGAGGGAGGTGGGATTACCAGTGACTGTAGGTTAGGTCAGATAATCCTCGGAGGATTAGCGATGTTTCTTCTAGCGCGAGTTTTTGGGGAGTCGTTGAATTAAATATACACATACGTCATACGTTATCAATGTTGTGCTCTATTAACTCTGCTGCTTTAATAGTAGTCAAATTTATGTAGGTACGTCGAATTCTAAAACCAAAAAGGCGGCAAAACAGTAACAGCAGCAGAAAGGCAAAGGGAAAGTGAAAAAGAAATTTGGAATTTGAAAAATGTTGTTTGTTTAAATTTTTCTGTCTTCATTCTCTTAATAATATTACAGCTTCCTTTATCAGATGGTACACCTTGCTTCAGCAATATCGACGTTCGATTCGAGGCGAACAGAATTTTAATACACGTATTTCCCTGTGTGTTATTTGTCTCGATGCTATCGTTTTCTGCTCTGCAATCGATACCATGTACGTATCTATGCTGCACATCCGTAGGGAAAGATTCGGTTTAACTTGTGTCACTATATGCTACTCCGCTCTATCGGCGCTGTATCGTGGTGTTTCAATGGGTTACAAGTGGGTTCGGGGAACGGAAGCGAACAAACAATATTACAGCGTCGAATCGAATTGAGAGAGCCAAGAAAAAAAGAGAGAATGAAATTAAAGCAAAAGGGTTCGCAGAATATTCTGCGCAAAGATAAAAACAGAATTAATGTAAAAGAAAAGAGAACTGAGAAAAGTATTTATGACATTGTACAACGTGTGAATGTGGAATTGCCCAAGAATGTAATTCGTAAAGGAAGAAGCTGATATAGAAGCCGAATATAGGAAATTGATTGGAGAGATGAGATAGAAGAAGGATAGAAATGGAAGTGAATAACGAAAGTAAATTAACGGAGCGATGAAAGTATTTAAAAACCCCGAAGAGAGAAAGTGAAGAAATGGGAAATCTTACAGAAAGGAAAGGCAGAACAAGGAAAGATCTAAATGATCATAGATAAAGAATCTACTGGAAGAATAAGATGAAATTAAAGGGGAATGGAAAATGATGTAAAAGAATTAGAAACAACGAGAAAGTGAAAGTTAAAAGGAAGCAAATTATATGCTGATTCAATAGCGAAGAAAATCTGTAGACACCAATTATCTAGAAAGAAAGGAATAACAAGAAGGGAGAAGAAATTAAATAACAATATTAAAATAGGAATCTATTTGTAACGAAAAGATGAAAAATAAAGATGAAACACGAGAAAATGGCAAGACAAAGCCGACTAAGAAACAAGATTATAAGAGAGACAAATCTCTTCAAGAGATATTGCAAGAAATTATGAAATATACAGACATAAGAAATAACAAAACGGGACAATGAGAAGGAACAGACGAAGATACGAGAGATCTTGTTTTCGTAGAGGAGAAGCTTAAGGAAAACGACACAGATACAACGTTTCGTAGAAAGATTACGTCGAATATAGAAAGAACTAGAAAACTAAAAATGGAAGAATATGAAGGAAGCTAAAAGAAAGTATTAAAAATGTGCAAAAAGTGAGGTGAGAATGGAATGGAATGAAATTGCAAGAGGATCAATAAAAAGGAAAAGGTGAAGATAGGAGAAAACGCGTGTAAGGGGAAACGAAACGTGTGAAAAGAGAAAAGGCAGATATAAGAATCGGCTGCGCTTTATTTCTCGTCGATCGAGTATCAGCCACAGACTCTTGGGCATCGTAAATGCGACTCGACTGATAAATGTATTACGATTCGTTCGCCTACTTTTTCCACTTTCTATTTGTCCGGCATAGTGCATCTTTGTCCGTGGATTACGAGAAAGTGTGCCCTTAAATTGCATTCTCCTCGATGGAACTCGTAAATGCAATCGAAAACAATGGAATTATCGATAACTCTTTGCCATTGCAATATAATATAAAAATTGTATAAAAATTATTCGAAGAGTAACGACGTAATATTCTACTATACAGATTGTCTCATTTTAATTGGTAAATAACTTCTAAACTATACATTAGTCGAAAAAGTGTTTCGATAAAACTACTTTTGTTTCAAGGGAGGCGTCTTGTGATGGCCAAAGACCTTATCTAGATGCACGCGTCTTCGAGATATTAAGGTGACCATTGTTTTTTAAATGGAACTATACGTTTCTTATGCACCATCCAATACATTTTTCAATTATCTATAAAAGGGTGTATAGTCAATTGAGTCGAAAAATAATTAGTTTAGAAAATATGTTAACTTCATTCTTGTAAAACCCGCCGTATGAAAGACCAGGAAAGATAACGTGCTTCTATGTTCATGTTTTCCTGGTATTTCATACACTCAGTTTGATGAAATTAACATTGAAATATCTCTGAAACTAAGCATTTTCAGATACAAATACCTTAATAATTTTTTGTAGAGAATAAAAACTCTATCGAATGGTCTATAAAAAAATTTATAGTTCTATCTAAAAAAAAGTCATCTTGAGATCTCGAAGACGCCTTGCCTGGACAAATTTGATGGTCATCATAAGACGCCCACCCTGAAACAGAAGAAATTTTACTTAAAACATCCGTTACAACAATGGGTACTTTGGGAAATAATTGCGTGGGAAGATTAAAAGTGGGATGTATACACAGTATATACTGATTTCATTATACTCTAATATTCTATTCCATTTGTGGAAATGGATGGGAATGGAATGGAAATACGAAGATAATTAAAAATGTGAAATCTAATAGATTTTCAGATTAAAGGTCGCTTCACGTAGGAATTATTAATTTTTGCTACATCATACGAGAATCTACGATATGGAACGTGTAATTCAGATCTCTGGCCATATCAAGCACATATTCGCGAAACAAACGCGATTCGTGTTCACCTAATTGAGATATCAGACAGAACAACTTTATACCCTGATTGTTTCATTTACAATTATAATTTATTCTGTGTTGGTTCATTTTACCGAAGAAAAAGTAGAGTAATTTGTAGGATGTTTTCTAGAAGACGTGAATAATGGTAAAAGCTTAACTACAGACTGATGGAACTTGTTGATACAAGATTTAGTTCTATCACGGGATTCTGTGAGATCATCTTCATTGCAGTTCATTTTTATGGACTAAACATTTTTTCTTTTGTCTTCTTCTATCTTTTTTTTTTTTAGAAAATGTTATTAAGTTGTGAGATAATCTTAGGTGCCATTAGCGAGATTTTCATTATGCAACGGAACGTACGAATTCTCATTATTTGAGTAAACCAAATTGGAAATGTGGGATTAGTTACGACAGATGATTTTCTATAATTGGACATGCTGATTCTCTGATTTTCTAATTGTGTATTCTCCGGAAGTAACCTGTCACGAAGACATTTTATTGTACATTTCCGATCTAGATTTTCTAGATTTTATTTGCTCGATTTATAGTATACAGAGTTGCCTTATTTTACTTAACTTTAACTTCTGTACTTTCTATTCTTATTTCCTCCAAAATTAACTCCCATACTAAAGTTTTATCCTCACTTTTTCATCCTAATTCATCTGGATAATTACATCATCATCCCCAGTAATTAATATTTGCAATCGTAAAAATGTATAGAATGTATATAAATAAAAATATATATAAAATATAGCACAAAGCACAATATATATTATGCTATTTAATACGTAAAACAAATTTCTATACGTAGGTTCTCTATGTGTGCTTATGAAACTATAATACAAAGCATGAACATCTATTGCATAAACATTTTACTGATCAATAGATTGCAGATTTGTATGCATTTATAGGGGAGGTGCAAAATTGCACAGAATACACACAGTGTGAAGACGTATTTTAAAATACATAAAACATTCAAAGTATAAAGCTTTCTATAATACTTGGTAGATAAAACAATAACTTTTTTCAGTCATGCTGTCGAAAATATGAATTTGAAAAATATATATATGTATAATTTGCAATAGAAATCTCAGCCGTCTGCCGATTATGATTCACAAAATAATCCACAAAAGAATACGTCAATCACGGCTAATCCCGTAGTACCATTAACCGAAATAGTGACACGTGAATTAATAAACAGCAATCACGTAGCAGACATAGTGTCTCTATTCATCGACTAAACGATTTACAACCTAATCCATTCTCCCTTGGTACCGAATCCCAGGGAGGAAAGTGTCGCGCTTTTAAATTGTGTTTCCGCATCGGCAGTCCTATTTCAATGAATAATTACTAAGGAACGAATGAACGGAAGTGGAAACGCGATTGGAGGAGCGGCGCGATAGCTCGGTGTGTTTCAAGCGGATTCGCGCAGCGTGGGAACGATTCCGCTCTGGATGAGCCGAGCCTTCGTTGACTCCGGGAGCCGTGGAATGTTCACCGGCAACTTCTTCCTTCTTCACCCTCTCTTCCTCTCTCTCTCTCTCTCTCTCTCTCGCTCCTCCTTCTTTCGTACCGATGGGTCTCCTGGTTTTATCTCGTCGTCGAGTTTCAACTGATAAACGTTGCGAAACGTCCTCTTGTCGTGCGTTTGTCTCGTTCAATGTTCTCTTGACATCTTTCTTGCTCTTTAGCGTAACACTTTGCGTCAATTTTCATGTCACTTTTTACTTGTTATCTTCCAGGTACGTTCTTATCTGTGGTTTCGATCTTCTCGATGTTCCTTCTATTTTAGTTTAGATCATTTAGTTGGGATTATTTCGTTACTTTAATAAGAAAATGGAGAGCGAAATATCGTTGGCGTTGGATCAGGTTCTTTCGCGATTTTGTGGGATCGGAGGTTAAGTGCTTTGAACATTCTGGTCGATTTGTGGTGGGATACGTTAGTATTAATGAAATAACGGTGGTTAATAGCGTTTGTCGATAATCTGGTACGTCAATTTTGTATTAAATCAATGTTAAAAGCGATGTTACTAGTAGTGAATGATGAAATAATGTCATCATATTAGAGTAACGTTTAGTACCCTCTTATGAAATCACTAAATTTTAAATTTGTGTCATTTATCAAGAAAGCTATGGTACATTAAGTTCAAATTTAATATTAGTAGTTTTTGATTAAATTAATCTCAACATGCTCGTCATTTCAAGATAATCTTTTCTTGATTTAAAATATATCAGAACAAAAACTACAGTTCACCATCTTTTCTTTTTACCTTCTCTGTTGTTTGTATGCATGAATTGTGCTCATGTGTATTACCTGAAAGAGATTTGCATTTTGGTTATTTATGATTTCAATCCGATTTATTCCAAACAAATAACTTTATTTAACTTATTAATTATCATTTAATACATACCTTAATCAACACTTCATTTTCCTGGAGCACGACCTAATCGAAACGAGAAAAGCGTTGGCAGGCCCAGCGAGACACGTTGTCGAATGTTCAGATAACCGGAAGTTAACACGCATTTCGATAATCGAGATTCCACCTCGTGTCCACGTATTTGCATGTCGTTTTACAGGGGCAATAAATATTTATTAGAATTTACGCTGCCTGGAATACGTATTCCCTGGAACGTGTCACGGAAAAATCGATACGTTCCAAAGTGGAATCTCAGTCGACATTTCCTGCGCAGTAAGATTCACTCATTGCTCGATTTTTCTTCTTCTTTTTTCTCTCCCTTTTCGTCCCATTTATTCGTATCTCAATATTACTGGAAGAGTGACTATAACAATAACGGTAATAATAATAAAGAAATGACCGAAGCTACGCGGCTGTTGCAGAAGCTATCGCGACTGATTAATATTTATGAGAATCGGCTATCTGCATATCGATCCCTCGGGACATTCGGTTGCTACCCGTAGGGATTTCCCAATGTATATTTACATCCATTACTTATTCGACGATGTGTCTCGCGATCTTTCGAGAAATAGAGCTGTCTGAATTTTGTCATCGGTATAAATTAAAGCTGAGACGCCCCGCGACTCTTGCCAGGAAGTCAGCAACTTTGGATGATACGGCTAAGGTAACGGTTGTATATGACAGCATAGATAAAGTGTAATTTTGATATGTCGTTGATTCGAAATACTATATTTTATGCGAAGAACAAGTCAAGTCGTATTATCCATTTTTTACAGGACAACTGGTTTTAAAATTCCATGCGTTGCCGATTAATCCTACGTTATCAAAATTCTCCTTTTATCTGATTTTCATATTGAACGTGTATTTCTCTATTCACTTTGTAATTTAAAAAATACTGCTCGGTCCTAACATGGACATAAGGCTCACAGTAAATGTATAACAATCCATAATCTAAAAATATTTTATAATTTGGAAGAAACATAAATTCTAAAAATTCGGATCCTTAATATTATTAAATTCAGCTATCAACGAAATAACGATTATCTACGCACATCAGTTTTCTAAGTGAATCATTGTTCCACCGTTTTTAAAATTGCACAAATATTTAACGAAAATCGAGTGTTTTAGATGGAAAATATGCAAATGCGGAGAAGTAAGGCACATTGGTGAGAGCGGAGTAAAAGCCACATGGTGTTACAAGCTCCGTGGAAATTGAAGGATGCCAGGGGAATGGATAACACGGCCGGTTGCGTCACATTCTCGTCGCGGCATTGAAAACGAGCAAAAGTACCGCGGGCCATTTAAGGTACTTGTCTCGTTGCGTTCCCGTTTTACCGTAAAGGTTGCTCTCTCGCAACATTCCGGCTAGAAGGTTCTTCAGGTGAACAAACGTACGCGACATGATTGAACATGTTAAATTTTAAGATCTCCCGGGGAACCCGACGAAATGTGGATTCTCTCTTTTTTCTTCCGTATTTTCTTCATGAAAAAGCGAGACCACGAAGACAAGACAGAAATTGCCTGCTTCCACTTAATTGTATGGAACAAGAAGACGAAAAGTTGCTTAATTATATCGATATAGTTACCAACGTAGGAATAAATATGAAACATCTAAGGAGTGAAAGGAAAATTAATTAAAAGTTGGAAAATTTCAGTAAAATAATAATTATCCAACTAGATTCTTTTTCTTTAACTAGTATATATCGATAAAGCTATGAATTTGTACAAATATCCACAATCTAGTGATCATTTTCTATGGCACCATCATTAGGCTCACAATTTATTTTCTCTTAGGAAAATTGGTGATCATCATCGACGTAATTTAAATTTCAGAGAGTCAAATATGAATCTATCTAATTTCAATTCTTTAAAGAATATTGCTATACCGTATTAGCGAATACTTACTTAAGAAACGCTTATAACAATATTACTTAAAATAATACTTGACCTCAAACTCTGACCTCAAACGCTAACTTTATTTCTATATAAAAGACACGAAGCATAGGTTCTACAGTTTCCGAACAAGTCGAAGCTTCACGAACAAAGTATTAGGTCGTATACCTGAAACATCAAGAACTTTACAAGAGGGAGTCAAGAAGTTTTTTTTGACACGGACAGGACACCACCGAGTCGCGAAAAAGATCGAAACGCGGAACATTATAACAGAATTATGAACTCCGTACAACAGATTCATACAATATTCACATTCAGCGAAGGTAGCAGTGTACAACGTGAACTATATCGCATAGTGCGTCACGTGCGTTGCTTCCTGCAATCATGCTGCACGTTTCTGCTGTTTAACATCCCCAGATGGACAGTAATCTTCCGTTTTGGGTTTACGGGGACCGGAAATCGTTCGTGTCGCATTGTACATTCACTGAACTACTGCCAACATTTAATGTCGTGTATAGATATCATATTTCGCGATATGACCATATTATAATATTGTAGTTTGGGATGAAACCGGAAGGGGATAGTTCTGTGGTATAAAAGGAAGGATTTGTCGACTGGATATCGCACATACCATTTTTCTCTTTTTTTTATGGAATTTGGAAATGGCTCTTTTGGGATAGGAATTAGGGATTTTATAAATGGATCGAAAGATTAATCGGCGTATAGAGATCCTTTTTTCTTTCACTGGTATAGAAATCGATCGATTATTAAAATGAAAGGAATTGAATGTTCGTTTAAATTTAAATGTACGTAGAAATTTTAAATTATTATATATGATTGATAATATTATATATCATTATATTAGATAATATTCAAATCCTATAATTTTAAATGTCAAAATGTTTTATACGTACGCGGCACATCTTTAGAATAGAAGCACAGTATAGGTACATTGTCATTTTTCTTATAAAAATAATTTCAAGTATATAATATTGCGTACATATAACAATTAAGACAATCCTTTATCAGTGATAATTAAATCCTACGGAGTCAAACTCACACGTCGCTCCGATTGTCTCTAACCTATCGCTCTACTCTAATCAAGAATCATCGATTCTCAAAAATGTTTGATATCCAACACATGTTTGCATCGGAAGCGCCATAAACATTATCATCCTCTCTCCCATAAGGATAGTTTTAATACTAACATAGTTGGGCTTCCGGGTACACGGATGAGGCTTTATCGTGGTACACGATGTGTTGCGAAAGCTCGTTCACGAGGAGGTGCACTAAATTGCTTCTTAATTGCGCGCCACGAACTTGCTTTAACGTGTATACACGTGTTTGTTCCTCCTATGTGTATCGGCCACGTATGTGCACGTCTATACTTACATAAGTGAATAAACGAGCAAGAGGGACACCGAGAAAGAAACAAAAGAAAAAATGAGAGACAGAAAAAAGGAGAATCCGAGACAAGGGCTGAATAGAAGGTTAGAAAGAGAAAGAAGAAACGCGTATGCAAATCTGCTGCATCCTTTGGCGCACGACGTGCGAGCATCGGCGTATACGAAGTTTGATTGTGCTTATGTGATCGTGATTGGTCGCTTCAAAGGCGTGGGAGACAAAGCAATTACGACGTCAGGGCTGGATCCAATCTGATACGCTGTTCTGATTATATTGTTCATTTCCCTGATGAAACTGGCGTTATCCTAGAAACCCGGTCTATGGACTAGATTTCGCTTAGTTAATACCGAGATTGATCGTTTGAGAATCAGGTTTCAGGAACAATCTTGCTTTCACAGTGTTTGATATTATTTATTCTACAACATGTTAATTGACATTTCAGTATTCGAAGCACGCGAATGGGTGTTTTGTGTGAGTTAATTACGTTGCAACGGATACGTATGGAACTCGAGTAATCTCAAGAGATTCGAATAGTTTTAAATAAATGACGTAGAAATAACAATCAAAGCCATTTTAGTATATTTTTAGATTTCTTATATCTGTGAACTTATCGTGAGTATATAGATTGCAGTCGTTTAATTTGTGTTCCCTATAATTAGACTCATATGTTTATTAATGAAGCCACGAGCCGTACTTCCGCTGCGTATTATCGCGTATTAATGACTTTCTGACTTCCAGGATGCGATTTATCGTTATTCTCTACAAATTATATCGCGATCGAATTGTCTACAAATTTAATTGAAATTTTCCAAAGAAATATATATATATAATTCGAATTTTCGATGAATATAATTATAACAAAGTAGCTGGCATAATTTTTTAAACTGGAAACTTATATTTCTTTTATATCAGTTCCTCTTATCCTACGTGAAATAGTATTACATTAGAGTAAAACGGTCGAAAAATAATCTGTAGGTATATACGTAGACTTCATCGTCACGTTAATCATTCACTTAGAAAAAAATTTCCGTCGTTAGCATGACAACGACCTATTAATGGCGCGATTATAATCAGCTACTAATTCAATCGCAGCAACGGATTAACAAGAGCGAAAGCAACGATAACAAGTACCAATAACTATCGTTAGTAACACACTACGTTAACGAGAGATAATAATAGGTACAATTACAGAGAGAGGTGATCGTACGATTCGCGTAATATATCCAGATAATAAATTAAGTTATATCGATTCAACTGCAATATTGCCTCTTTCCATCTTCATAAGCAAAATGGTACACGATTGCGTTATGTCTTCTTCTATTGCATTCGCGGTACGTAGTAGTTCTGCGTTTGCGCTTCGTTCAATTCGTTCACGGCGCCGGCGTTCTCCCTTTTTCTCTTTTTCCAGCGCATGCTACTTCTACGATATAACCACGGTATAAATATTCATGAATTTCGTGGCTCTGCTCCCCCTCAGTCATCTCTGTTTCACGTCCATGTCATTTTCCTCTCACCCGTTAAACGCGAACCCGTTTCCCTCCGCCTTTCCATTTCTTTCTTTTTCCCCCTTTTTTTCCGTCTTTCTACTCATCTCGTGTCACACCAGCACCCTTTATACACAGCTGCCAAGGGTTCCCCGAGGAATGGTTTGTGGTAATTGGCTCACGGAATCAGTCATCGTACTCGTGTATTTTATTTCGGCTTTGCTGTATATTGTAATAGCTTCTTTTTGGGGTAACTCTGTAGGACTAGATAAGGGAAATTTGGTCGAAAGCAACAAACGTTCTCTGCTTCTGAATACTTGGAATTCGTACATTTCAAATTTGCAAGGCTAATAACTGCAAGCAGAGAAACAATGGGATGGAACAAAGAGAGTTTTGAGGATTGCGGATCGGGAAATCGTAAATAAAAGAATCAGGAATACAAAGATTGTACATCTAAGAATTCCAAACTTAATGACCACGACCTTAAAATTTTTCTACAATAACAGAAATTTTCTAGTGTCAACTGGTAACAATTTTTATTAATTCACGATCTTGTCCATCAATGCTTTTCAAGATTTCTTAGTTATAGCAATAAAAATTGAGGAATGCAAAAGTTGCGAATCTAATAATTACGAACTTTGAATTCTCAGAAATTCCAGCAATTTTCTAATATCAACTATTATTAGTCGTAACATTAAAACGGCAGCTTTTCCTTCTTAGGAATGATAGCGTTACATTGAGAGAAGATGGTCGTGAATTTTCTGTAAGGAAAAGGTTTAGATACCGTTTGCATTGTCGTGTCAGTGGTCACGGATCGTCGATCCTTCCGGTCCGGCTTTCACCGTTAAGGCTCATCCTGAATGCTCTTTCGAGCGAGACAGATTGTTCCAACGCTTATTGTTCTCGTGCGACATAAATCAAGCAGGTTGATCGAGAACACTACTTCTGATCGTGAATTCTTTCTTCGAACTTAAGTGCACTGGCTTCTTTGGACAGACATCTTTGTTTTTCTCTTGCTGTTTTATACCAATCCTAATTTCCTCACCAATTATTTCTTCCCTCGCAGTCAAAGATATCATCGCTTCGATGAAGTTACATTGTATTGGTATTATTAAACGTTAAATCGAACAAAATTTATCAAACTTTAATTTACCTTTGGTTCAAAATGCCAACCAAATGACGAATAGGATGTGAAATGGAATTATTCCGTAGGAAATTGGTATTCGTTGCAGTAGCAATACGTTCAATCTGTTCAACTGTTCAAAAGGAATTCACGATCAAACGCTTGTTCCATGCGCGGTTAAAGAGATTGATCTTTCATAAATCATTTATATAAACGTTTGAACATTTTCGACGTTTGATTTTTAACTATAGAGGATGTTAGGATGATAATCCGAAAAATCTCAAATCGAAAAGTCAGACAATTTTAGAGATGTTAACATAAAAAAAACACAAATCTGATATTCTTATATTTGCAAATTTGTAAATCTAGAAATTACAAATTCAAAGTCGAAGATCTAAAATTGTTCTTCCTGGTTTTCCTATACGCGAATAAACTAAGTAATCAATAAAATTGTATAAGTATTCTTCCATTGTAATAAAAAATTTGTATTCCTACTGTCGTCTTAACAACGTTTCCTTGGTATTTCTCGAAGCAAATATTTTTTCTTTTGCATGCCAATTATGATGATTCAATAGCGTCGAGTTGTCAAAGAAACAGGTGTCGGATGCATCCGAATAGGCGTGGAAAAGACAAACGTAGGAAAAGTTGAGAAAATAAGCGAGAACGAAAGCGCCGTTTTAACCATCGCCGGTAAACGAGAAGCTCTTTTATTTCTTCTGCTTTCTCCTTAATTAGCGAGCTACCCAGCCGCTAATTATTACGTTACGTTTGCATTAGGCGGCATCCACGACCTGACTCTCTTACACGTTTCATCCAAATTCGCCCTTTACTTCCTCTTCTTTCTTTTTACCAAATTTTCTTCTCTTTTTCATCGTGCTTCCGCTTTGACAAAAATAAAAGCGGAGGCACAAAGACGAAAAGTTGTTCAAAACGCAAAGAAAACCCTTTGAAAGGATCGCTGTAGTTCTTGTTTTTTACGACACATCGTTGGTATAAAGGGTTAGACAATATAAATTTGAAGTATAAAATTGAAGATGTTGTAAAATATTTATTAGCTAAAAACGATTTGAGGACTTATTTAGCATAATCGGTAAAGGCAGAAAAATAATGGTGGAATATTGCAATTGCAATAGAGATTAATAATAGTTGTATTAAAATAATAATTACGTTCTCTGGAGAAAATGATTTACGGTGTATCTTTTATCAAGATTTATTGTTGAAAAATTCAATTCAGTGAAAAATTCAATTTTATCTCTATGGATTTATTAAAATTTCACAATGTATTAGCAACGATGATGAAGAACCATTCAAAAACTCCGCGTTACCATTTATTATTAGATTTACGTAATCATACAATAATTTAAAAAAATGTTCCTCATTTTCCATTTTTATTAACAGTTCATTAATCTTGCGATTTATTGCGGAAGGAAAGTATCGCGTTGTCATGATTTTTAATTAAAATAGCTACTTCGTTTCGCTTTGTTCGTCAAAGATATTTCATTCTTATAGTCAAATCGTCGAAAAGTATTATTGAAATCACATTTTCTTTTTTTATGTAATTGTTTTTTTATATAATAAGAGAATTTCAGGATACAATTTCTTTCTCTGCAAAACCTGCGATACTTAAATGACTAATAAAATTACCATGATTCTTAGTATGACGTTTAACTATTAAAGTAAGCAACTACACGTGAAACCGCGAAGAACGAGAAATGTGTTACGGGAGTAAGAAGCTTCTTTCTGTTTATTTAAATGAAACTTCACGCCCGCGAGATTACATGAACGGTCTGCAGCTGTGATAATTAAGCAGAATCTCATGAATATTAAAGAGACAGCGTACGCATGTGCACTTACTATGTATGGAATAGGCGACGATATTCATTGAACAGAGACAAGGAGCAAAGTTTTCAATTAACCAACTTTTATCTCAAGTTATTGCTTATCAAACTTACTGCTGCCTGTAAAACTCGTATTTTCCTTTGCATAAATTAACTGTGAAAATATTCCAAGAGTAACGATCACGCATCCCTGCATATTGTACATATTGCATTTCACCGCATTTTTTAAAAAACGAGATATGAAAATTGTGTAGCGCATCGGAGGAGGGTCACTGAATCGAATGAATAAAATTTGTAAAACAAATAGTGAAACGTGCCATCACTTTTGTAGCAAAAAAATTCTCAGTTAAATTAGAAGTATCTTTTTTCTACAGTTTTTTAAAGTTTACTATTTTTAATTGGAAAATTTAACAGAAACTTTTATTTCATTACTAGTTCGTCTGTAGATTTATCGTTATTTATTACAAAGCCTGATATTGGAAACCTTTTAAATTAAAGGATTTACTTTGATATTTGATATTATGTCGATGCAATTGAATTTTCAGTAACCCTTTACGAGTATACGGACTTGTAATTCAGGCCAAACTCAAACTCATGTGTTGCGACGGGAATAAGTTGAATAATAGAAAGGGCTTCTCCGGAAAGCGTAGTAAAAAGATTGTACGGAGAGCTTTATTTGTAGAAGCACGACCTATTTCCAAGAACTTAGAAGAGAATATATAGGTCGTTAATTAATTGTTAATGGTGTGCTAGGATTAAATCTGAGAATTCAGGCTTTTCCTAAGTTTCGAAGAGTTTTATTTTTTTGCATTGAGTTTCTCTGTGGAACAGATGCAATTCTACAACATGAAAATAATTAACCTAGATGTTCAAAAGAGTTGAAACATTTCATTCTCAGATCTCTAAATCAATGATCATTCATTAATAATATTTCTATCTGCGAAGATACCACAAATGGTGCCGCTTTTTTAAAGGAAGAGGAAAATTTGCGCGATAAAATAGTTTGCAAGTCCTTAATTGCGTGTATTAATACCGATGAACAACTTATATGAAGTATCAGAATTGATAGAAGCGAGAACACGTGAAAATTTACATGATGCACGAGAGAAACACGATAGTCTACAAGTTTTGAATCGTATCTATTAATTTTAATTTTTAATTCAACTCTGCTCGAGAGCTGTAAAGAACTAATTTGAAAGCTGGAAAATCTGGATACTCCTGTACGCATAAAAGATCAACGTTTCCGAGGCGTCATGAATAATAATTTTTAACTTCCATCTGCTACAAGCTTGCGTAGTATCTATAAAAACACGATAGATGTCTGATCGTATCTATCAATTATAATTTAACTTTCTCAAGTAGAGTAATTATTTTCGAAGAGAATAAAATTTATATGGCGTTGACAACTCCTTGATCGTATTAATTCTAATTTAACTTTCCTCAAGGTTTCACCGACCTAGATATCACCTTCATTGCGAAACCTTAGTGTAAATCATGCTCTAGTCGATCTCTATTAGAAAAAAAGAACCTATTTCCATTAATGAGATTCGCGTGAATAAAAAACCCGAACGTATCGATGGGTTCGGTTAGCGAAGATATTTTTCTAGCTAGAAATCTTTCGTGTCACTAGAAATTCTGGAACGCTCTTTCCTTTAGCTTTATTCGCCGATCGATGCTTCTTTTCTAAGAGGATGTGTGCTCCATTGAGCAATGCCGTGCAATGGCTCTGCGGAGGCTCGTAAATACAAATTACATGGGCATTATCCACCCTATTCTAAGATAGCAGGAATCTGCACTGAGATATTGCCGCATAGATTTCGGAATTAATGTGCCAGTAACATCTGCAATCTGTCCTTATCCTAATACTTCAGAACCTTCAGGAAAATATTCGCGTTCCCTTAAGTACAGTGATAAATCTGCGTATGCAGAAATGATAATATAGTGAAGCTGCGTTTTGCAGGAATTTTGAATGTAAAGCTGGATTTGGTTAGTTCAGAGTGTCGTTTGTGGAGCGTAGAATGTTATCTGAGAAAATTAGGAACGTGGCCAAAAAATTTCATTCTATATTTTTTATCTATATTTTTGTAAGAAAAGATACGCGTATAAAATATTCGGTACATAAAATATGTAAAAATATGGAATATGCAAATATGCATACAATATGCAAAGTATAAGTACATGTAAAATATATGAAAGATAACATTTCTTGGCCAACTTTATCATAGATAGCGAAGAGATACTGAAAGAGAAATAAAATTCGATACTTGTCCGCGTAGATTTTTATAGATATTAATATAACTTTATTTGTTTAATTTGTTGATTTTGTTCAATTCTTTCCTTCAACGTTGATTTACTATTGATCGTTTGAAACTTATTTTCTTAAGCAACATTAATTTATAATTTACAAAATATAATTAATCGTCGATTTTTCATCTTTACTGGCAACCAAATGTGAGATCAGAAACCTCGTTAATTTTCCCTGGATAATCTACTCTCCGCACGAATATCCCTGTAAATTGACAGTGTAGCAAGTTTACACTTGGAATCCCTTGGCAACGAGGTACACGCGGACTGGTGAAGCCAAACCACGAAATTTACGTTTCGCGAGGACGCGCTTCTGTTTCAAGAATTATCATCCATTCTGAAACTTCTGACAGAAGAAGGATTCACTATAGCAACTTGCATTCCAACGGTGAAAAAGGAAATGGTGGAAGAACAAGCTTGCCAGAATATACGCGTCAGCTTTCCGCTGTTCGCGTAAAAATGGAATTTCCTAATGAGATTTTTCTTCCTCCAGTTCTCAGCATCATTTATATCGTCCTCGCGAATCGAATCTACATTTACCTCGAACTTTGAATTAAACAAGTGCAGAAAATTTCGTCCGTTAATTTCTATTAGTCGAAACAGTCGTGGAAAATCCAGTTTAACAGTGAAATACGGAATGAATCATTAGGAGAAGCTTCTAGAAATTTGAAAAACAGAGTCACTTTATGAGTAATCTGCGAAGATGGTTTTAATTCGATTTCAACGGATTTCATTTTGTGGATCTAATTGGGAACTTACGAACTCCAGAAATTTATATAAATTAAATTAGTTGCGTTATTTAGAACTTTGTATACCTTAAAAAAAGGAAAAAGAAGGAAACAGAGTTAAAAGAAGAAGAATTTAACTTGAAAACTTCCAATCTATACAGTAGCATTTCGAATTCATAACATTTATAGACTAGTTTCGTTTGAAGAATTTTGGATCTTTAAAATGTATTTAATAATGAAAATTTTAATTAGGAAGTTTTCGGCCTTTGAGATATATAAACGCTTTTTTGAAATTTTTTGAACGCTTTTTTTAAAACACAATTACTCTTTTATAAAATGAAATTGCTTGTTTTCTTTTATTGGCGAAAATAAATGTTTATTTTATTTTAATGTTTGTATGCAATTTGGAAAGGAAAGAAAATCGCTGTTTTGCTGTGACTTTAGTTGCGATCCTGTAAATGAAACTGTCATCTGCCGAACGCTCCCTCCATTTGACAAAAGGGATCGACAAACCAGTATATATCTATTTCGGAATTGAACTCCAGGGGGTCGTACGTTAGAAATTGCCACGGCTCGGAATAAACGTGACAACTCCAGCTGTTTCTCTATAATAAACGAAATCACTCGCTCATTTTGCATCCAATCTGTTTGATCTAATGTTTGTTCCATAATTTATTCTAACTCTGGCTTATCTCTAGCTTCGCAGAATTGTTCTTAAACTCTTCTCGTTTACGTCTTTTAATTTGTTTATTTGATTCATTTTGATCTTCCAACCTGTGTGTGTAATTATTTTCTTTTAAACGCAATGTGCAATTGCAGCAGTTTCGTAGTATGAAACTTTTGTAGTAACTAAAGATTCTAGTTGAACATAGCCTAACTTGAAAACTTCTCATTCAATTGTTTTAATGTGTATCTTACAATAAGGAATTATTATATTCGTAGTAATAAACAGTTATTTTCCAAATTTGACACTTTATAACTCGTGTGTCAATTTGAAATAATTTCGACTAAAAATTAGTACTCACCTTTTTTATATTCTATTTCCAGCAAAATGTAAATTCGTGGCATTGTAATAATGTCAGCCAAATCCACCGTAGTTAAAGAATTAATTGGCAAATTAACTTGTGCCTCCTACATTATAAATATTTTAAGCGTTTAAATTATTGATATGTTTATTTCCAAACAAAAATTGAACGAAATAGATTATTTAGAAAATTACAAAAATATATTCGTATCACTTGGATTATCAATATTTTGAACGACCAAATCATTAATTCATTTGTCTTTAAATAGAAAATTTTCACTTCATTTATTTTCTTTATTTATTATTTATTTATTTTCCATACTCCTTCGTATATTACAAATCCATTACAGGTCTATAGATACCGTGTCTCTCTTATGATCAAAAGCATTTATTTATTTATTTATTTATTTGCTATTTTGCTTTGTATTGGCAACAAGCCACCATAGGTCCATAGATACCGTGTCTCCCTTATGACTAAAGTCACTAACAGTAAAGCGCATAAATCAACAAGCAAACTTGGTCGAACGCAACGAGGATTTATCGAACGCGTCCTTTTCCCTGTGTAATGATAAATTATGACGATCGAATATCGAGTTCTATCGAGGGGGAACGATGTGTATGTACATTCACAGTACCCTTAATAATACGAGGGACCGTAAGCCTCGAATTTTTAGGGGATGTTTATCCTGCCATCGCTGTAGATATCCGTTGTCAAAGCTCGCGCTCTAAGGGTTACGCCTGGACGATAAACTAGAGTTGTGAAGCTTAAAGCAAGAGTTTATCAACCTTTCAACGTAACTCTAAATATTAATAAGTCTTGCGTGTTAATAATTCACATGGTTTCTGTATGATTCAAAATATATAACAGTAGAGAATTTTATATGAATAATTACATATTAATAGAATAGTAATTACAATATTAATACAATACCAAAAGAGTGATATAATATTTGCGAATGGGAGTGTACAATTTATAAAGTATTTTAAATGAAATCTATATAAAATTTAATTCGTGTAGTCTTTGCAAAAATAATTGCAGAAGTTTTTGCTTTCTAGGATCGTTTCAAGAAAATATACCACTTGCAGACACTCTATAAATCTTTGTTCTCTCCATGAGAAATATAACTACAGTTTTCACTTGTTTATTTTTCCATAGAAATGTTTTATATCACAGAGATTCACGCTCCATAAATCGTCTTTCATTTTCTTGAATCAGATTCACCTCGAAAGAGAAAATCAACTATCCTCAATAGCAGGAGTGAGAATCATAGTGATGTAAGTCCACTCCTATTCTTCGTGAAATAGTGGTCTGTGTTTATTGTTACAAAAAAACCATTATATTTTTCCAAATCATTTATACAGGAAGCAAAGAAGACGATAGAGTTCAATAGAGTGTGAATAAGAACAAAGGCTAAAGTTACACTGACGTATATCTAAGGAAATTTGCTAGTATAATATGGTTTAGGATTAGAGCAGAATTAAGTAAAAAGTATTGAAAGTGTAAAATAAGTTTTAGATAAATAACTAACGATATAGATCTGTAAGTTTAAACATAAACGTACAGTAGACATTTAGTATAGCGTATGATAAATATTATTATTACTATATTATATTTTTGCAAATAACACGTGTCAAACGCAGAGTAAAATTACAACTTAATTAATTATGAAAATAAAGGAATTTTAACGTTTAAGATTAAAATAGGTAATTATAAATCCAAAACTTCAAAATCTCGATTTACATCACTACGATTTTCAGCTTGCCATTTTCTGCAACCTCCACTCATATTTTTATCATTAAAAGAATTTAGTATCAAGATTTTTAGCACCGTTCTACCTTTTTCCTTCCTAAAATCGGTGCTCGCAATTTGATCGTGTTTGAACAATCGTTAACGTCATCGTTAGATCTCCCAGAACAGTCTTCCATTGGACACAACATTAAAATGCTCGCGAAGATTTTAAAGGTTTAGTAATTAAACAGAGTAGACTTAATGCTATGTTATCCAGGCCTCGTAAAGAGAGAAGCTTGAATGCAATGTTGTACGGGATTTCACCCTTTGTTGCTTTTAATCTTTGACGTACCACCGGCAGTTCTTCGTTGTAATCTCTACTCCGTAATCAGATAATCTACATTTAATTAAAGGGAAACTCTTGATTGAAGAACAGCAATTAACTAGGGACATTGTGCGAATATCTATAGTGATGTAATATGACGCATTGTTACGTAGCGAAGGTGATATATTCTGGGCAATAGGAAAATTGCAAAACATTACTGCAGCGAAAATAATAGTGTACGTTGGGGAAAATGTGTGAAAACCAGATATGTAGATCGTCCACAGTTTTCTTTCCTATTATCTGTTGGAATCTTGGTGATAAGTGGAAATGGTGAAATCGTAGGGAACATTGTATTCTCATCGTTATGAAACGAATCAAGATGGTGAAATGGAGTACATGATGTAATATTTTTTTGTAATAATGAGCAGTGACATAAATTCCGTTAATTTTCTGTAACACCGTGTTACGGGACTTGCAGTTTCTACGTGCTTCTGTATCTAGATATATGTTTTACATTTTACTTACCATTGTGGTACAATATTTCAATAGTGTATCATTAAACACATCAGTACCAATTAAATTGACGATTTATTCGTATCTATTATTATCTTTATATATACATATTTTATTAAGTATAAATTTATAGCAACTATATAGCAAAATATATATGATAAATATATAAACAGTAAAAAATAAAATGAAATAAAGATAAGAAATATATAGCAAATATTTAATATAACAAATATTATAGTATATTAAATTTTTAATTACTAAACTTATAGCAATTTTAAGCATAAGAAGTACTTCTAATATCTCAAAATCCATGCTCATGAAGTATCTTTTATTTTCTCAAATCTAAATTTAATAACAGAAAAGAAGATCGTCTATACAATTGAAACCTAATAACAAGGGAGAATTATTTTACGGTAGAAAATCGTTTCAATCGTTTAATTAGGGAGTGAGAAGTGATTGCAGGAACGTCAAACGGAGATTCGTATCAAAGCTCTCGCACCATGACCGCGGATTCTTTAAACAAAGATGTTGAGTGTCACGTGAATTTCAGATGGTCCTTTTATTCATCCTGGGAACACAAGCTCCGTGAAGGACCACTCAGAAAAATGAGCGCAGCCGTAGAAAACGGCGTGGAGACCTCGAAACCGCGCGGCGTTTTCTCGAGGGCATTCGCTAAACGGGCGCAGCCCTTCGAGGAAGGTGAGTCTTGCAGGAAAAAAAAGTGGTATATGGATTACCATGGTGCACATGGGGCTTTCTTGGTGATTGGTCGTTGCTATTTCATAAAGCACAATATCGTAGAGGATGCAGCTGAAACTGACTTTGAAAGAAGTCTCTAATCTTCTAATAAATTGCTTTTAGAAAAGGAGTGAGTAGCTGGAGCGGGTGAAAGGTTTAAGAAAAATCGTCGTAAATAGCATTTTTAATAGAAAGATGCTTTAATATACGGTAATACTTTACAATTTGATCGGTATCTCCGATCTGTTTCAAACTTCAATATATTGAAAAGTGCTTCTTAAACAGGTAAAATATCATTTTGAGAAGTGTTGCAGAAAATGAGAAACACTTTTTATTTTGTATTAAAACTAAATCTTAACCTTATCTAAAACTAACTAATTTTTGTTAAAATGTTTAACAAAAATTCCTCTTGCTTGTTCTTGTTTGTTGAGCGTGAGTCGGACTAAAAAATTCGAGTACTACAGCGAGGTTAATGCTAGATCTCACAGCTGTAAATCGTATTGAAGGTATTACAGCGCAGTTTCAGAGATCTTAGAACTCTGAAAATAAATTAAAGTTGTATAGATGTTTCCATGTAATCTGTATTTAGTGTTTTTTTTTTTATCTATGTTTTTTACGGATAGTGCCACTTTTTATTCCTTAAACCTTGGTAAAAAGTTTTTGATGAGATATAACAACGCTGATCTAGTCGATAGTAATTATATATTGCCAATAAAAGTGCTATTTATAAAATTACCTTTAACTTTTTATCATATTCTTTCAGTGAAGTTTATTTTCGTTATACTAGCTCAGACAAGTTTATTTTTATTACAATAGACTAACTTTATTTTTTTTTTTTTAAATACGCGCTATGGTATTTTATATTTCGAAACATTCTTGATTTCTATACAAATAGAACTATAAAATTATTACTAATAAAAAGCTACTCAATTATTACTAATTGAAGATTAGTGAAACTTTCAGCGAAATTACAATATTTATGATACCATTTATATTACGTCGTCCGAAAAGTTTCTTTCGTTTTATAGGGAAATAATGGATGCACAACATTTTTCGTTTTATATTATTTTATCGAATTACGTATGATCCATTTTGTTCTATCAAAATAAAGATCACAACGTTCAACAGATTAGGTTTCATGTTTATATAAAGATGCGTCGTTGTAAAAGATGTGTCTGTAAAAGAAAGACACTTTTAGGACAACCGAATAGCAATAAAAGGGTTAATCTTCTGTCTACAAAAATAGTACGAATCTGCACGCGAAGTTAAATAAAAGCTGGCTATTTTGTCGAGTATATCTCGACGTATCGAATAGGTTTCATTTTCGAGGAAAGATCGTAAAGAATATTCCTCCGGTCTGTGCGGAGGCGCATAATATCAAGCTATCCCATATATCAGGCTAACCCCTTCGCGGTTCCCTGCTGGTCTCATAGCGACCTCGTGCTGGAAGCGCACTTAACGTGCTTGCGTGTTTGCACGTAGACCTATATACCAGCTGGGAGGGTCGCCTACGTCTACGTAAGCCCTTTATGTGCCTTAATGCACATACCTGACCGTAACCCGATGCGTGTACTTGCCTGTCTTAACTCTCTGCAAACGTAAAACCATCTCCTCCAAAGGAACACGAAAAGATATTAAGGCGGACAATCAAACGGATACCGCGATTTTTAAACATCTTTCACTCTCTAACGAACGAAAGCGCAGAATTTAATGTGAATATCCGGCGGAATAGAAGGGAAATGAGCGATTTATTACTAAAACGAATCGGAACGACTAATTGGTACTTTTTCAGAAATTTTTTAAATTTACAATTTTTCTTTCGTACAGGTCTTATACCTCAATCGTTGATAAATCCTATGTTAACTATTCTATGATTATATGTAGTATTTTTGATCACGATAATATTCGTTTTCATAGTATTTTTCAACGTATCTGTTTGATCACTCTCAATGAAAGTTCTTACTTATTAAAAAGTCTACTAAAATCATATTTAAACTGACCAATTAAACGTTCAAGATATTTTAGACATTTTTCTATCTGCCATTTTTACCTCAACTCTCAGAAACCACTTTTATTCGATAGAGCCATGTTGAAAAATACTGGAACTTTTGAACTCACCGCTTTTTTATTTTCAATAATATAACGTCGATCATATGTTAGCTTTATCTACAAAACTTCACGTCCGTAACGAACCGTCTACGTACTTCAAATTTTATCTCGATACTTTCTAATAAATGAGAATTTGATGGGATATAAATCGAGTATCGAATTGAACGAGGGATTGGAAGAGAGAGAGAGAGAGAGAGAGAGAGAGAGAGAGAGAGAGAGAGAGAGAGGAGTTTCGAGAGCTTGCTACATTGACGTTTATGAGAGTTCGATAGGTGTACTAATGCATCGATATCCACCAAAACAGTACAGTGCTCCGAATTGTGGAAAATGTCATCGAATTTCGATGTTTTCCGTCAATTGCACATTACCCCAATCGTTCCTGATAATCTCCCACTGTATTACGTAGTATAACGCGCAATGAATATTCTGGATAATAGCTGAATAATGTGAAGAAAATTTCATACAATATGACATTTTATTTCCCAATATCAGATCCATCGAATAATGATATTTTTAAAGCACAAACTCTAAAAAGTTTCGTTGGATTTTAAACAATTTTCTATAAGAAATTTTATTCTTAAAATTTTCTAACGTAATAAATTTTATGTACAATTTATTGCACATTTTGAATTCTCTGTACGAAATTTGTTCCTATATATCCTTAAATCTGGACGACGTGACGACAATATTAATGTTTGAAACGTAGAATTTTCTGCGAATATCTTGCTGCAAATTCTGAATTTTTCACGCGAGGTTTTCATTCCTAACGCTTTTCCCTTAATATCTTCACGTTCAGGCGACGACAATATTAGTAATATTTACAACATGAAATTTTCTAGAAATCTTTCTGCAAATCATAGAATTAGATCCGTGGTTCTCTATACGGGGAAATTCTCCATAGAATTCTTTACAAATCGTATTACAACGCTCAGTCCACCGTGACATTTATGATCAAGTCAATGATCGAATAAATTACGATTAAATACCGAAATAAAAGATTCACGAGGAATTAATAAACGGTTGATTTTCATCTGTTAACTGGCCGGAGCAACTTATTTACACGGCAAAGATTGTTGGTAACTTCGTTAGTCGGGTAATTGCCGGTGTTCGCTTTCGGCCATGGTGTAATTGCTCGAATTTGAAAACTAATTAAGCGAGAATGTTTAAAGGTTCGTTACGTGGGGCGCAACGAAACGGATTTCTTATCTCGTCGCTTAATTACTCGCTGCGTACAACTTCTTGATGAAAGGATGTAACACTTGGTCGAAGGTGTGAGCAGAATAAACTTAACGCAATTACCCCATGAATTATTTGTATCGCCCGGATGAGGAATAAAATGAAATTACCGAGAATGTTCATCGACTCGGAATCCTCTCTAGAAGATAAAACTTTCAGAAATATTCGTAATATCGAGGTAATCGATAGGAAACTTTTTTATTATGAAACTTCTGGGTATGTTCATTAGTATTTGCTGAAAATGTCTTATCACGTATCGATGATATTACGTTTGTTCGTGTTATTCATTTTAATAATATTATATTTGTAATATTATATTACCTGTGAATATAATTGAAAGTCACAAGAAAAAGACATGATATAATATTAATGGACTTTTACGACTAAAAGGAAACATTTTAATATAAAATAGTTAAGAGAACTTGTTAAATTTAAAGATGTAATCGATGAAGTTTAGTAGAACTCAAAGATAGAAACGTTAAGTGTATGTAAAGTTTAGAAAAAAAGTAATTTGGATATTCGGTATTATTCGAATTTTTGTGGAGAGAAAATCAAATATGTTTCGTTTACCATTCCATACATCGATCGTTTCAAAACTTTCGACCACGAACGTGTTGCGGATCGACAGAAAGCATCGATAGAAAATCGAAAACAGTCGATCGGTAACCCATCGAACATCGATTTGAATTCAGTGAATCGATGTCGAAACAATTCAAACGAAAGTTTCTCGTGCGAGTTGTACATTAAAGCGCACTCGAGAAAGTCAAACGCGATGTATCAGGAGGAGGAAGAAAAGGACGAGACATAGGGATGGCGCAGCTCATCGTCTCTGACCTATGATCGAAACGAGCTTGTCGATAACAGTTTGGCACCCCTCGGGCTTTTCCACCTTCGCGCCACGAGCACCAAGCTCTGAGAATTCAATTATCCCGTCGCAGCAACGACTTCGGCGAAGGTAATGCGAGATGAACGAGTCAGGAAACGACGGCCATCTTGTCAGCACAAATCCCATGGTTCCTGGTCTTTTGTCTTTAACCCGGCCTTTGAATTTTCACGTTATAATCTTGGCCTTTTTTTCGAGTCAAAGAACTTTGTTTTAAGGAATTAAAATTCTACGTTAACGTTTTGTCGGTTGCGCATTTTGACTTACATCTTATATTGTCTGTTGTTATAATTATGATATATCTTTTGAATAAATTGCATCGAATCCATCATCATTATCGAATCTTTATCATATTATCTTTATTTATTTTCTACACGCATAAACGTTGTATGAATTTCGTTTTTTTATTTTCTGATTGTCCCATACAGTTACAGAAATTGGGATTATAATCATTTTCTGACCGTTCACTTTCGCTGGATCATTAGGCTCACAAATTGCCGGTCTTTTCAGCGCATTCGTAAATCGTTTTACTTTAGTAGAACACTTTCAAACAGGGGAATCGTTTGTCTCACGCTCAAGTGGCGATTAAATTAAAAGAAAGGCCGAAGTCACGTAAACGTGACGGCAGTCGACAACAGATGGCAGAACGAAGTCACGTCTACGCGACACCAGTCGTCAAAGTGTTTTAACAAAGATTTTTTTATTTTCCTCGAATTTATGGAATTTTTTTATGATAAAATGATTTAAAGAGTTAATCTTAGAATTTCTATTTTACCAAAAAATATTTCAAATGGAAGTTATTATAAGTTCGACTATCGTAAGATTTAATGACAGTTTTTATTTATTATTGTAATTATTACAATAAAATTAATTGAATCCATGATTTATGAAATTCTGGGTAACCTAACTAATTAAACTAAAAATGATACAATCTGCAGACGAACTTTGGCTTGCTTGCTTTTTCTTTCTACTTTATTCTCATTTCTTCTATTTCCTTATGGTTTAGTTGATGTTACAACATTCATATTACAAGGTTATTTATATTGTGTTGCAGCCCTCAATACCTTAAATCGCTTAAACAAAGAAGGTGAAGCACTTGCCCTCGAAGATGACCTCACAACGCACCCCACCTTGGCTTTGATGCGGCGCATCCTCGCAGATGCACAGGTGAGTTCACCGACTACATTTCGTATTCCATAAAATTACACGCTGCGAGTGAGGCTTGCCCGATAGCAAAATTTTTATAATTACATTCACGAACAGCCTTCCGCCTGGCAGAGGAACAAACACACCTTTACGTATAATTAAACGGTGCATATTAATTCAAATCTTTCCAATTTTCCAATAAATTACAAATATTAATAAATCGAGCTTTGAGTAGGAACTGTGATTAACAAACATTAATGTACGGAGGCTCGTGCAAATGGTCGATATTTTTACCACGCTCTTAATAAACACCCGGGCAATCATCGAATCAACAATTCCGAAGCTGAAAGTTATATCATCAAAAATTTATATCGGGTTCACTGCGACGCCGTTTCCGTATAAATATCATCGACTCGTGTAACGAGTTTCATCGAACGAAAATCACGGGATGAAAACTCATCCATACGGAATCGCGCAGTTTATTTATCCCTTTATTATTGATTTAATTAAACGGCCGCTGCCACTCACCCTACCCGTCGATATATCCAATAAATTTTCCACGGAAATGAAACGAAGCAACGTCTCACGCACACCCTCATGAATTTTCATTTTACTGGTTCTTTTTTTACTCCTCTCCCGTCCTCTCCCTCTCCCTCTCACTCTCTCTCTCTCTCACCCCTTTTCTCTCTTTTTCCATATCTTCCTTTGTTGTTCTTTTTCGACTTCTTTCTCCATTCGTTTTTACCCCTCGCGTATCTCGCTACTCATAGGCATTCGCCGGGAATTGCAGCTATCTTTCTGGGGAAAAAAAAAAAAATAATAAAATTTAAAGGAAATATAGGAAACAGGGGCGTGCAATTATCGAACGTAGGGAATCACATACCGCGTAAACACGTTTGTCGAACGAGTCTCGTGCCGGTGATCGTTGCGGTATTCCTGAAATTAACGTAATTAAACGGCCAGCACGTAATTAATTGCACGACGATTGTGGATAGTGGCTGTTGCTGCTAGATCGGGAAGGATAATCCACTGTGTTGTGTTCTTTGTTTGAGAATCGGCTTTCGCCTCTTCGTTCCATCGTCGAGTGAGTTAATGATATTGAATATTCCTGTTGAGTCGAGGAAACGGTTAATCCTGCTGCGTTCGGGTCTGTATAACTCGAAATGGATGCTATATGTTTTCAATAGACATTATCAAAATATACACTGGCTCGCGAGAATATTTGAACATTTATCATGGAAAGCTTTTAAGTCCATAAAACACTTTCGAGTTTTCCCAAAAGGATAAATTAAACTCTACGTAAACGTAGAGCAGCGAAATCAAGAAATAATTTCTTATATTGGTTGAAATTTTCTTGGAATGAAGATTTATTGTCTGATTTCCTATTATAACAAGCGAGAAGTAGTATTAGTCAGTAACTAGTCAGACACGCCCAGCCACGCGTGGTCTTTAATCCAACGAAGACCAAACAGTAAAATAATGTAAAAAAGTTATACAAACACAACGAGCGTAAACAAAATGAATTATCTGCATCTTGCCATGAGGGTTTTCCTCATTTTCTAGTCACGATTCCTAGTAGAACCGACAGTCCTTTCTAAAATTAACAGAAAGAGGTCCTCCAGCCGAAAACGAGGACGCAGCGGAAATTGTCCGCGGCGCCGCGCCGGTATGAACAGACACGTTTTCAATCTCACACCTTGTCGATGAGAATGATCAATAGTAGCGGTGAAAAATACCTGAGGAGAAAAGGGATGAGGGTGCACGCGAGAGAATTCTGTACGAGACATATCTCGAAGTTGAAATCGAGCGTGAAGCCAGTAATGTTCAGATTTCGATCGTTCCTTCGACGTATTTCTAACGAAATTATCGCTGAAAGTATCGAGGAAGCTAGAGAAATTGGTTCCTCTCCGTTTCAAGTAATTCCCGCCTCAGAGAACTGTACAACTTCTGTGATATCTAGGAGGTTAACGCTTCACCGATGTCGACGTACTTAGTTTTATTTTTATCCTTCCGGAACACGTTCAGAAAATAAGACAAAAAATTCATCAATTTTTCTTCAAATCGTTGCATTTTGGCTTGAGATATTAATATGAAAATTTACATCTACATTAGAGAGGCTTCTATTAATATTCCTATATAATTTCTTCAACGTTTTTCGAGTTACGTATTATTTCAAATATTTATATTTTAGGTTTATAAATCATCTGCTATGGTTAATGAAATTTTTAAGTGAACCGATAACTGGTATATTTTTTCGTTAAAGTATTAATCGACCATCAGCTCCGGAAATTCGTCCATTTGGGAATTTAAACACAAATGAATACTTTGTTTTATTTTACTTTTTACAAATAATAATACGCTTAAAGAAGATTCCAAAAGAATTTTATATTCCATCGTATAAACGAACACAATTTCCATAGCCTATTCTAACATAAGTATTAATTCGAATATAAATTCCAAAGTAAGAGGGTAACGAATTTAAACTCTCCTACTTGCAGTACGATGTTCAGAGACCTTGTAAAAAGCAAAGAAAGTGATTGATTAATCTGAAAATTTGCTGATTTGAAAATCAGCGTTTCTGAAGTCTCAATATGATGCAAAGCGGGCTCAATATGCAAATGGTGTATACAAAATTAAATATTTGCACTATTGCTGTTTGCACTATTATTCCGAATTGCTACTCGTCCATGGTAACCAGTGGTTCGTATGGGGTGCAGTATGATTCACGCAAGCACTCGCTAATGCATTTTATCCGAAGGGAACAGGGACTAAATGAAAAATGCAGATCAGGAGACGCTCTTCCGCATTTTTTCCACTCTTGTTCCACTCTTTTTCAGCCTTTTTCTCCGTGCGGTGTGTTTATCAAGCTACTGAATAGTACCCTGCTATGCTTTCCAGTGAATCGTCTCTTTTCTTTCTTTTCCTCGCGGCTTCCCCCTTTTCGTTCACATATATTCTCGATTTTTATGAAGTTCGTGGCATAAAGGTTGCTCCTTCTCATCGGGAAGTTCTTGGAAAATCCCGAGAATTGACTTTTACGGTTCATACCAGTGAGAATTTTATTAGCAATAATTTAAGGGAAAGGAGAAATTTACAGAAAACAGAAGATTTGATCTCTGATGTAATTGGGAAAATATTTTTGAAATATGAATATAAATAGAAGCTTTGGAATAAGGTTTCAAAGAATAAGAGAACTCAGCAATGAACCGCTATTTAAATTTTATTTTTTGCGTCATTATTCACTCTCAGTAATTAATACATTCCTGTTACCGTAATATTGGTAAAAATTGTGGAATAAAATTTCGGAGGATTAAAGAAATTAACAGTGGACCCAATTCTGTACTTGAATTTTAATTCTCAAACATTATTCATCTGCTACAATTAATATTGCTGTGGTCAGAATATGAGCAAGAACTTTGAAATAAAATTTCAATGGACGAAGAGATCTTTAGCAATGGACTACATTTACCATTTACATTTTATTCTTTGAGTTATTAGACCGAATCAATCCGAATTATCCATTACCTGGAAGCTGAACATTATTTCGGTATCTCTATAATGAAATTGAGATTTATAAAAAGTAGAAGCTGTTTGGTTTCCAACAGCTTGACTTCAATTTCTATGCCCACAATATCAAAAGAAAAACCTTTGGAATAAAATTTCAAGATACTAAAAGATTTATCAGTATTATAAGCCGACACAGAACTCACCGTAATTCAAATCTTATTTTTAAAAGCCACGATTCTTCGTCCAACGTTAATACGATAAAATATTTCATTAAAATTAGCTGCTACTGAAGCTATTTGCACGTGTATAACAGACGCGCGCAGCGTGTTTCGTGCATATTCCCAGTAGAATCGACTTGTCCGTTCAGTGACTGTCTAATACTACTTATCCCTAGCTTCGAACGGAGTACGTGTAAATTCTACGCTATAGCAACTCACCTTTATTCCTTGCAACTGTAGATAGGTGTATATATATACCTCAAAACGGATACAGACTCACCTTTTCCCTATCAAATCGGCTTATGTTGAACACATATCCGTCTGTTCGTCTGTCAAGCCTTTTTTCGAGCACACAGTTTCGAGACAGCCCGAGTGATAGATGACATTTCCTTCGGTGTGACAGTGAATCGCGCTGGGAATACGATTCTGTATGGAAGGCACAGCAAAAAGGGGATTAATCCATTACGGTTGGTGTTAAGGCACGCATAATGCCCGCGTGACGCGTGAGTTCACGCGCGTGAAAGCTCGCAACCTATTTGACTGATTTTTCTTTTTCATCCATTCGTGCGATTATTCGAACGTGAATAATAGCGATTTATGGCGCTAAAGGATAGGATTTACCTTAATCACACATTGTTATTTTATATTGTGCAGTGCTTTAATCAGTCGATGTGCATCGAAATATGGTTTAGTAATATCATTCAGGTGATACTGTATCAAAGTTCTAGTTTGGTTCTAGTTTGCTCTTTATGAAAAATATGAAAAATATTCTCTATGATATATGACATAGAGAATAAATATATATTCTCCATACATTATGTTATTATATACTATAAATATATATGTATATAAAATAGGGAATACATAGATATTATCTATATGTATAAGGCACAGATTCTTTAAAAATACTTTTTACTACAATTTAACTCGAAAAAAAGAAAAAATGGATTTTATGTGAAAAATTGAATAAAACGAATTTCATTTGAAAAATGAGCGATTCAGAATGACAGTTTAATGGAGGCAGTGATGGACACCGTATCGACAGCACATGCCATGAATCATTATATGCCGTACTACAAAATTTATCGCACAGAGGAATTATTAAAACATTATCTAATATTTTATACATTAATGAATACCGAAACATAACCAAATAATGCAAAAAATCAGTCAAACATTGTCGCACAATTTCTTGCTACTTTATTTAACAACGACATAATTCATTCAATTACATATCAGCTTTTGAATGGATGAATAATTAAATCGTTGTTCAGAGGGACGGAAAAAAGAACTGCATCGTACTAAATGGAGATTATTTATCCACTTATGGTAGGGATCTGTCGTGTCAATTAACGCGAATGACATTGTCATTTTTGTTCGATCATATATAATAACGTTACACGCGGGCCAACCGTTAGATATTTTGCAGAAGGAGAGAGAACGCGGGGAAATATGGTGACAAGATTAATTGGAACTAAAATTTTTACGAAATGTCATGGGTCTGTACTTGTGAAATGTATGTAGCTCCCCGCGGTTCGTCGACGTGCCGAGTACTTCGGTAATTAAATTTGCATTCCTTTATTTTTACCACCGCGAAGCGAGCTGAATCAGGCCACAGAGGAAAAAGACCACTCAAAACTCTTCTCTCTTCATATATATTTCTTCCTCTCTCTAGCTTTCTCTGTGACTCACGCGGATCGCTACAGGGAATCTGAAGCGAAGCAGCCCTGCGCTGTATATCCTCCAACTCGCTAATTGTATCTCGATTGTCGGCTGCGAGTCGTTCCTAATAAATCTGCAATTTTATAGAGCTGGGATCATTCGATATTAACGATAGAAAATTACCTCATGCGTGAAATCATAAAAATAATGAAATTTCAATATGAAAAATATGTTTTAAAAAATGAATCCTTTAGCATAAGAAGATGTCATCATTCCATAACGATCGTGTTAATAAATTAGCAATTTAAGAATCAAGATTATCGAGTAATAATTATGGAATTACTCTATGAATTAAATTATAAAACTGGCATAACAATAATAGAATTTCAATATTAAAACTATCTTTTAAAAGCTAATCTTTTAACATAACATGGTGTTATTATTCCATGACGACCTTGTTAATAAATTGACAATTTAAGAATGAAGATTACCCAATAATAATTATAAAATACCACTCTACGAATTAAATTATAAGAGTCACATAAAAATGGTAAAATTGCGATAGTTAAACGTGGATTAATATATCGAAAATACAGTTAGAAACTGCAACTGCATCGATTGCGATTCTTGCAAACAGCACAGCAGAAGCTAGTCACTATTAAACGAATCGCCGAGAGGAGCAATATGAGCGGAGATATCATCTCAGGAGAGCGAACGAAAAAGAAATCGAGGAAAAAACATCGCCGGTAAACAACGTTCCGCACGAACAGGTTGGAAACTTCAATTTTCTCGCGGATCATGCACACCATTAAATGAGCAATTCTCTGGTTCGCTCTGGTCGAAGAACGAGAGGAACCCAGAAAAGAGGGTCCACGTTTCAAATGCAAATAGAAACACGCCTTGCTCGTGAGAGCAGTTTTCAGAGGTTCAGAGAGAAGTTTCGCGTTCGATAAAGAGTGGAAAAGCAATTTGGCGAGTCGCAACGGCGTCTCGCAAACAGAAAGGAATATAATGCGAACCTGGTTCTCGAAAGACAAGCTACAAATTATACGTGAAACCGAATTTCATACTTTACAAGTTAGCGGGAAATTGTGGTCGAACTTGTAAGCTTCGAATTAGCCTCAAGTCATGCGGTTAAGCCTGAATTTTCTAATTGCCTTGGGCAATTGCATTGATGAAAATTCTCTGTCCTTCCTTATTTTTTGTTTCTACTTTATTTCCTTTATTTTTCTTTTGGCAGTTTTAGTGGGATCGTTAAAGATAGGCATACATTACATTCGAGCACTTGTAGAAACTTTTTACGAATATATTACGCGTGTTACACTTCCACGTTAAAATTTTATTAGCACTCTAATGAAACTCGACTATGATGATTCCGTGGAAAAGTTCGAAACTAACGTGAGAACATACATGTGCATATACATAAGAATTTTCTGTGATAAGTGTTGGAACGTTTTCTTGAGCCTGTATAGATAGATAATACAATGATGATAACAGAATCGCTAATGTATTATCAAAATTAATATACATACATAACATTTATCTTCTAACCTTAATATTTATTCAAATTGCAAAGCTCTTAAAATTATTCCCAACAAAATATTCCCACATTAAGACTAACCACGACAAGAATAATCTCCAAAAATCTCCTTCTCCGAACGCAACTTTTCATTCCGCCAAAAATTTATCCTCTATTTCCTCTTTATCTTACTTTGCCTCGTAGAACCTGAGGTAGAAATGGAGAAAATTTCTCGATTTGCCGGCTTACAAAATTCTTTCTTACATCTTTCGCGCGTTTGAATTCGAGGAGGCTACTTCCCAGGAGGATTTCTGGTGGCGAGAATATCGTCGCTGCTAATACATTAAAACGTACTTGCTTCGCCCTCTGAAATTACGATGGGAATAATATACTTGCAGCTTGATTAAAAAGGTAGTAGACATCGTGACCCAGTAGTCTTTCCCCGATATGTTTACCGAGCACGGCACTTTGTGCGCGCGTTAACAATGCACCTTTAGCTTTCTCCTGTTCCCTCTCGAGCCCCGTTGAATATGCAACGGAATCGATCGTTCGGGTATAATGCATTTCATATGGCCCATATATACATCGTTCTAGATGTATGTTAGTACGTGCATCTTTCACCGAACTCGACAATTTTTTCTCTTTCTCTCCTTTTCACGCTGCCGCATTACTGATGCCTCATTGAAAGGAGAATCGAATGCAGGAGGAACTCGCGCAGCGTGCACTCGGTGAAGCCGCTGGGCACTCGCATCGTTGGTCGTTGTGTGAGAGTGTGGAGGGAACACGAGGAATCATTGTCTCCAGGTTTAGAGCGGCGATTGTCTTACTAAACGATAACGTTTTCCTCGACGTTTTCATGATATCTGTCTGTGTTTTTTTCCTGGTGATCCTTGATGGTATAGTGGAGAAAGTCGCGTGATTAGGTAGTTATTTTTATTGATGTTGGTGCTGTAAATGGGTTACACGATTATGTGAATTCATACTGTTGTAAACACGATCGTAAAATTGGAAGAAATTTGTTTCACCTACTAAATTTTATAACAAATAGATCTGTATACTTCTTTACTGTTTTATATTGTATACTGTTTTTACTGTGTACTGTTTTATATACTTTTGTATGTTATGATCGTTCTATGCATTTCAATTATTGTTACTTTACTTATTACAGATGTAACTATATAGCAGGCGCAATTATTGTTGTTGCTACTGAATCAAGTGTTTTTTGTGTAATTATGTTAGTAACTATCTAATATTTTATAATTATAGTATTTGAAGAAGATTTAAAGAAAGGAGTGCATTCGTAAATTAGAAAATTTAAAGTTTCTATACAATTTCTTATACAAAATATAAAATTTCTGTTACAATTTGCCAATGAGGACCATGTACATATTCGATTAAATTCCACATTCCAATTGGAAACACTACTACTCAAATATTAGACATAAATCTAAAAGTATAAAATCATTTGTACATTATCCGTTATTAAATTTCGTTTGTAAAATGCATTTCCTGATTTTGTATACGATTAAATAATAGGGAAAATTTCGGCTATCCACGTTATTGTCGCAATAACTTGCCTGGCCAAAGGGTTAAGCGAGGAAGACGAGATCAAAGCGAACGGGTGCCGGTTTCCTGGCAAAGGCGTAGTAGTAGCATAATTCTCTGGAAGCGAGGTTACAACGGGTGAAACATTTAATTTCGAATTCGCGAAGCGCGTCGTATCAGTCGGTGCCGCGGTGTAACCGGGTGCAGTGAACCTTTTCAGAGCGTGACAGATGAATATAAACTTAACGCGGCCAAAATTACGCGCTCCTGTCTATAATTAACTCCTGGCTAACGACGACCGTCCGTTTCTCCTTCGAACATTTCGTTTCGGATCCGTTGCATTCCTTTAAAAGTAGCGCGTCCCTATTTACGCAACTTCCAAGAACCGCTTGTGGGCCCTTCAAATTAGTACAGTCGCCAGATAAGTGGAGGATTGTTCGGAGAATGAGGTCAGCAAGGGTGTGAGATTTTATTTGTATGGTGTCCATCTTAGTTGGAATGTGTCATCTAATATTTATTCAATTTTCAAGATGAGTTGAAATATATGAAGTTGCGTGTTATTTAACTTTTAAGTAAAGTTACATTACATTGATCGTTAGGAAGTAATGACTAAAAATTGTTAACAACTCTAAATTGGTCATCTACGGCGATCTATGTTAATATATTTTTCAGAATAATGGAAGTAAGATAAATTTCATAGACTAGAACATTCTCAACGATGTAAATGATTCAGAAAATATTATCAGGAATTAAATATTACGATTTACTATATTTCAACGTATTGCTTCCAAGATAAAATGTACCAAATTTGCAGTCAACGTGCTAATGATTTAAAGAATTGTCTTGTGTTTTCTCAATCCATTCAAAGCCAATTTACAATAAACCTCAATATTATTATAACAAAGTATCCAACAGCAAATACACCAACCTCCTTCTTTCACTTACTCTTTCTCAAACAAAACTCTAGGAGATTTAAAAAGTCCTGAAAATACACAAAATTCAAGGTAGCCATTCAAGGTAGTCAAAGAACCGGAAGTACAGAGACGGAAAGTAACCGTAGCGATCAATCCAATTAATTCGTGCCGACTCAATCCTTCGCTTAGACCTTCGTCAAAGGTTTTTTCGACGTTCAGCGTTTCTTGTAATTCTAGAAATTACTTCTCCTTTGGTCTCCAGGCTGGATTTACGTTTTCCATGTGGGCCGACTAGCGTCGTCGCGATTCGCCACCGGTGTAATTAGAAGACGGTCGCCAAATTAACGTGTATAACTGGCGCGCCTAGTGCTGAACGTGTTTAACGTTGAATCGAGGGAAAAACTCGACACGGCGAGAGTACGATGACATTCACGCTTCTCGAAAACAATTAAATCACTGGCTGCTGCTAATTGGAGTTTTAAGGGAAGCTTGGTTCTGCTGCATTTATTACCGGAACGTCGTAATCATTACGAAACGCCGTTCTGTGTACATTCTCGTTCATAAGTAGGGTGAGGTTTCGTTATTTGGGTTAGCTAAGATTCAACACCTTAGAATTCAGCCTCGAGCGTTGCGCAGAATAATTAGTCTCGTAGACATATTACGAGACACTATTAGTCTTTGATATACTAACGAAAGAATGAGGAAATTTCGTGTATTTTAGATGCGACGTCTATGGCAGATTGGTTCATCTCTATGGTTCAACCAGAATTTTGTATTTGTGGGATATTGCGATTTAGTATAGCAACAATTTGTTGAAACTAATCGCAAGTGTTGCAATAATATAATAAGTTATAATATATGTTTGCCTCTATAAATTCTGTTGAGAAAATCAGTGAATCAGATTTTAAAAAGTTTCAAAAAGTCTGCGTAAAATCTAAATCTAAAATGGTTTGTAGCATGTATGGTACTAAATACCAATAAATGCAACGATAATCTGAATATCAATTTATGAGATTATAATATTGCACATGATATTTTTATAACCAAACGCTTTAGATGAGATAATGATTTTTAAAAGTTTTAATAACTTATGAATGAGGATGTACTTTTGCTTTGGTTGTCTTCAGCTTTGGTTACTTCTCAACCCCTATTCACGCGTGCCTCTTTCCCGCTGCTTTCATTCTACTTCTGCCTTCTCTGTGTTAAATTATTCGCTTCTCTTCTGTGGTTTCAATGTGGTCTTTTTTGCGAAAGGTTGCATTAGGTTGAGAAATTGGGGGAGTAATGTGCGGTAGAAGTTCTTTATATGAAGGTCGATAAAACGTATTTAGGCTATTCGTGCTCTGCTAAGCATAAAAATCTAGACAAATAAATGGAGTGGTATAGTGCATTGACATAACTTAATTTTAAAAAATGTAAGGAAGTATTATAAAAATGTGTTTAGAAATATTATTTAGGAACAAAAGAATGTGAACATCTGGAATACTCTAAGACTACGCAACAATTAAAATTTAATAAAAAAATCTTTCAAATTATAATATAATTTTAATCTACCATAAAAATAAAATTTAATAAATTTCAAATTTCTACCTTAAGTAAATATGGATCTCACTAATCTATCCTGATTTAGATTAAACAGATTCCATATATTTCCATATATACACATACCACTTCTGGCAAGAATACCCTTGTACTACGTTTTCACTGAGCACTTCTATAAAATCTTCGCGCGTGTCTCTAAAGAATTCTCACCAACGACGTCGAGTTTTCTTGGAAATTGTGAAATTTTCTGACAGTATACCGAGATGCTGCGTAATGTTTGTAGAAAACATATCACAGAATACTTTGTCGTATGTAATTTGAGTTTGACCTACATTAGAGGCTCGACAAGGGACGTATGATTTAAATAGCATGGCGGTCCACGTTTCCTGTTGTTTCGTGTCACGCAGCCTCGTTGCTGTTAATTCTGTAAGCTCTCGCGGTTATGAATGGCCATAATTCTTCCGTACTTTATACGTACACAGTGTTCCTCGTGTATTCTGCTCCGGAATTAAATGTGCCCCAAACCCCCCAGACCGGTGAAATGAATACTTATTACATAACCGGTGCGCGGAACACTGTCGGTTTGGCCATTGCGAACAACCGTAAGTGAAACTGAAACCATTTCCTAAATGGCATTTAGATTGATCTCATCTCTATATTTCGCTAATTTCTTAATTTTGTAATTTCTTGCAGAAACTCTAAATGCTATATGGTAACATTTATTAAATAATCATCTGAAAATTATTATTAAAACTTTCCTTATTTCATATATCTCTTCCCGTGGAAAATTCAATTCATGAATTAAAAATAACAAGATTAAGGTAGAATTTAAAAATAGTAGATTATTATAAAATTTCCGTATTTTCGCCCTTTCCTCAGCGTTAAATTTCTTCTTGTAGATGTTTAGATTGTTTAATATATATTTTACATTATATATATATGAATAAATAAAAAAAAATAAAAATATTTATATATGTCCATCTATACTTTCTTCTTCATTTCTTTTTTTTTTTTTTTTTTCTTTGAGATACATTTACTAATTAAATTTCGTAGAGGACTCTTAAGATTGTCAGTGGAAAGGAAATCCGAGGGAATAAGGAAAAGGATTAGGTAGTTTCCTTGCTCTGGTAGCGAGATAAATTGCTCCGAGTGCGATGAAAGCCGTGGCTGAAATTGCAATTTCATAAATTCGAGTGGCTCCAGTAATGTTCATTCTCTGCGTTCTCCCTTCTCTTTCTTCGTTAACCTCTAGTTCCTCTTCGTTTTTGCTCGTTCGACCCTTATTTTCGTCGTGGCTGGTGTATGCAATGACGAACATGATAATTACTGCATCGTTTACCACAATGTATTATTATTATACTGTTGTTACACCAATGCTTTTTAAATATGAATTTTCCCCTTGCTAACAGCTAGCGTTAGCTAATTTCTGGATGCAAAAATTGATTTACGAAAAAAGATCCTCTTAAAAAGCTTTGAAATAAGAAGTAATGGAGTTCATCAATTTTAGACGTTCCTTTTGTAGAGTCATATTTCGTTTAACGACACCAAACATTTTCCTGTATTACTTAATGTAGAAGAAAAATCTCTGGATGTTTTAAGAATACTGAGTGAGCAGAATTTCTATCAAAGAGATTACTCTTGAAAACACTACCAGAAGAAGCTGAAGGCTTTCTAAAAAATATACACAAGAATACATTTAAATATTTTATATAATTCATGAAAGAAAATAAAACTATATAATTTTCCATAACTCTTTCCTCCGTGCTTTTCCACAATGATCTGTGATTTATTGTGATTGTTTCTGATTAGCGGAGAACATAACTGTTCTTCGCGCGCATCATATAACCTGTATATTTTATATTAACGATATCAAATGAATATCACGATTTTGAAGTAGGAAGGAAGAATCAATATTTTGTTCTTTAAAATACCGATATAAAAGAAAGCAAAGAAAATTGAATTATTTTCTGTCTTTAATACCAAATGAAGTAAATTTACCTTATACGAAGAAAATTTTATATCTTAAATTTTAATTTTACATTGCATGCAGATACTTTTATGTAAGCTATATCGGAGTATCTTATAAGAAGTAATTCAGTCAAGATCGAGAATTACGATCATAATGAACGAATACACTCAAGATAGAAAAGTCACGGTCACACGCGTGAATGAAGTTAGATCACGACCGTGATCGTGATTCTGCGATCACCGTGATAAACCACTGTTAGACGCCATCTTTAATCCTCATATACGACAAGCTTAATTATTGCTTGCAAAATTCAAGATCGAATTTGAAGCTGTTGACTTTGAAGCTTAGTTGATTCAGGCAATTCTACCTTTTTACAATACCAAAATTTTTCTGTGTATGTTAAAATTCTGTTTGTTGATTAGAACAAGAGTAACATGGCGAACATAAAAATTAGAAAAGTCGAACGAAATTAATCAATTCATCTCACGGTTCGCTTCATTCGAGTCACAGCGACAATCGTACCAGAAACGATAATTACGTCCGCGTATCTGGCGGATGGTTTATCGATAATCAACAGAAGGAAAGAACAGCGGAACAATATCCGTGGTTCGGCTCTGCGAGGCTCGATAACGTCGATACCATCGACCGCATATCGGTTTCCTTGCAGCAGTCCAACCAAGGTTTTATTTCCCATGAAAGATGTAATCTCTGAAACGTTGACCTATATATCGAAGCATACTACTGATAATATAGCTGGCAACCCCATTGCACTTTACTTCGGCATGCTACAACCTATACACAAGTTCTTTCAACATGTAAACTATCCTGAGGCATCGTGATAGAGCTGCGGTATAACCACGTTTACCTTGCCGTTTTCATCGTGTATCTATACGACATTGCTTGATACCCAAGGCTTATTTAGTTGGTGTTATTAGCAGACAGCGAATTTCTATGCAAATTCATATTTTTGAGAATATAATTGAAAAAGTACAGACTTGGTGGAAAATTGTTTTATCTACCAAGTATTATACCTGATGCAAAGCACTATACTTTTAATATTTTATGTATCTTTTCATATTATGTGCTTTCTATGCAATTTTACACTTTTGACTTTCTTGTGAATGTGTGGTCTCACTTATTAGACGCTCCTTCAGCGTCTTCTTTAGTTGGTTTATTATTTTTTTTTAGAGGACGCACCCTTTCGTTTTGAAGATTGATATAAGATTAAAAAAAAATTACGTTTAATACCTTCATTCGCCTTTTAGGTATTAGGATCTTCAGATCTTCGAGTCGTACTTTTTTTTACGCAAACGTTTCTTTTTTCGTGCGAGTAGAGTTGCAAATTGTTCAATTGGTGTGTAAGAAACTTTAGCAATTTGTCAACTTTGTAAACTCCGCCAGAGATCTCGGCCAAGAATGTTTTCCAATCAGTGTACCTTTTTGACGCGTTTGTTTCCTTTTCCTTATACAGTGCGAATTGAAAAGTGTCAAATCGATGTATAAGGAACTTCGGTAATTGGAAAACTTCAATCGTTTTTAAACTTTGTTAGCTTGTTAGGAACCTTGATAGAAGTATCAAGCAATTTCTTTTTTCTTTTGCTACTTTGTGGTTCTTTAGGGTAAAGGTATCCCTTAATGGTTAACGCGTGCTTTCATTGTATCTTAAAAACTAGTTTACTAGGTACTAAAAAATTATTAAACGAAGAAGGAGAAGGAGAGAAGATACGGGTTACGCTAAAGGGATCCCGGAACGCTAAAAAGTCTAATGGAGGACTATACACGGAGATGCGATAAAATTAGAATATAGTAGTGAAGTGGGTTATAAAATACTTATGTGCTCCTTTCCTACTGAGTAAATAACGATACCATCAAATCATATATTATAAAGGAGTAGCATAAACAATTGTGCAGTAAACACATAAATTATTATATTAAAAATAAAATTAGTCAAAGGAAAATTGAAGTAAAGTTCATAAATAGATTTGATAAAAAGTTAGTCATCTACTTGAACGCTTGATACGTACGTCGTATAAATACGTGTTCGCATACATGATAAGGATATGCAGCAAAGTCAACACCAACGTAATTCAATACGAGCGAAAAATCGCTGATGCCCCCGATGTAATGCATATT
This sequence comes from Bombus fervidus, assembly GCF_041682495.2. Taxonomy (NCBI): domain Eukaryota; kingdom Metazoa; phylum Arthropoda; class Insecta; order Hymenoptera; family Apidae; genus Bombus; species Bombus fervidus. The sequence continues at coordinate 4,352,938 of NC_091528.1, forward strand.
TCATGCCGCGTTGCACCACAAGATGAGAATCTCTCGTAGAAGCCAGATTGAACTCTGTTGTCGTCCCAGACGTAACTCAGACCCTTCGATCATAATTATTACCCTAAGGGTGCATTGGACCTTCCACATTTTTACATAAAAATTGTACTCCATATTAAAGGGAAAATAGATAATCTAAACGAATGCTTGAAATTTCGAGAACAAAGTGAGAAACAATGGGTACTTCATTTAAACGTGAAATGAATTAATTTCCCTCATTTTTATTCTAATTATAAAAGCACATAATCATTCTCTGTAATGATACATTCTAATACAGTAGAGCTTCGATTATTCGAACTAATTGCGTTCAGGATGATGGGATATTCGAATTTTTCGGATAACCGAACGACTCGTATTTAACTACATCCTACAGGGAAAATTATAATTATTTTCGTATTACATGTATTATATATATGTCGGGTTAACATTATAATTAGAGGCGTGTAACGAATCTTCATTTGGATTAGACATTGTTATTACGCAATAGAGAAGATATCTACTAGTACAGATATGATTATTACAGAATTTGACAAGTAACCGTGGTGATTAGATACTCGAGATACTAATGACAATGATCTTAGGTTCAATAACGAATCCGCGGTCAACGGGATAACGAATATACTTTCTTCCAAAGTCTAAGTCGAACTCTTTGCTAAAACGTGAAATATCCACTGATCGTAAAGACGTTTTACTCGCTGATGAGATCGCACGAGAATGTTCCTCTCCGTCACAGTGATGCTGCAGAGGAAAACTATGATGGGGTGTGTCTCAGAGCACGAGATCATCGGATTCGTCGAGGATAACCCTCGTTCAGAAAGTGAGGGAAATGAACGTTGCTTGGTTAATTTCTATGTTGGTGGTTAGAGAAAGATGCTAGCCACTCTTGAGAGAAAGTTGCTAACGGGAAGCGTTCGTGAGAAAAGCAGATTTCCCGTATCTTCCCGTAGTAGGTAATAGATTTAGGGACTGTTAGGATAAAGACTGTTTATCCGTTTGAAGGACCTTAGTTAACTAAATCCTAAGATTTATAGCGGGTCCTCAGGCTAGCTGAACATGTACTGTGGAGATGCGTCGACAACTGGTAATCATCTTGCTCAAAGAATAGGGTCTGTATGTGGCGAGCCACGGGGCAGAAACCATTGGAATGTTTACTGTCGAGTGCCGCTACAACTATTCTTTTTAAGGAGAGCTATACAATAATTACTCTATACCTCTATTAGGTAAAAACGTTCATCCCGTGACCGCGGTTACGTTTGGCGTCGCCTCAAGCCCAAGCTCATTATCGCAAATTTCGGACAATTATAATCGGTTTAACTCATAAAGATTAAAGTATTGGGGATATATGTTATAATTATCTTTGTTCTTCCTTCTGAGCTGCTAACTTGTATATCTTTTGTAAAGTTAGTAATTCGTTACGAGTACTTTCTTGCTGTGTTTCGTATCATCTGATGACTATCTCTGATACTGTGAATACTTCAGAATGCGTGGGAATATCATTAGTGGAGATATCGTCTTCTTCAAAATATCATTCGTGCGTCGTTTAATGTCGCAAATCGTTGATTTACCAATCCCGTAAGATGCTGCGATTTCGATTATGGTTTTATCACTACTTAATCAAGTCAATGGACAGTATGCGCAAAGGCAAAAGCATTTACAAAGGTAAAAACTTTTACTAGTGATTTTTCAAGTAAATACTCGGTTCCATATGCATACAGATTGAAGTATTTACTAGAAATAGATTTCTTTGACTTAAGATTTCCCACCACTTACTTATCACCTAGTATTAGAAGATTATGCACAAGAGATTTAGTATTTGCTTTTAGTTATATTCAACACTTGCAAGTATTTGCTTATTTTTATGTATAGTAGTATTTCACGTCTCGCCTGAACTGATGAAACGATAAGATTACATTTTGACATATTGGCATGCTACAGCATAAAAATCAATTGAAAGTGGTAAAATGAATATATTGATAATGCAGGCAATATACTGTAATGTCTAACAGACGAATACATATTCACAATATTTATCGGAATAATCCATGTTCGCTTAATCGAGATTCTACTGTAATACGTAAGTCTTGAACATGTTAAATTGCTAAATTACAAAAAGAGTAATGGTGAAAACCTGTCGCAGATACACAACACGTTTTCTCCACAAGGCCATTGAACAGAAATTTATCGGCGATCCTACGATTCATGGGTGTGAAAAGGGCGTGAATACGGTAGCCGGGGTGACTTCAGTGCGACGAAAGGAAAACGGAAGGCGCCTCTGGGAACGCAACAAGTTCGCGATGCCTTTATCCTCACTGGCTATCCTTTTGTGTCCCTGGAACTTGGCCAACGGTGCTGGTTCACCACTGCCCATCAAATATCTCTTTCTCTTTCTCTCTTCTTCTCTTCTCTTTATTCCCTATCTTCCCTTCAGGTTCTTATCTGACTGAAAATGCAATCAAACATCTCGTTAACTGATCAGCCTGTTACGATGACTATGATCAAACGTCGTTGACCGTGTAACGAGATTAGATCTGTTACTTCTTCCCCTCTTTGGGGTTAATTATTTCCTCGTCAAGGATGTGATTTTTCCTTGAATTTTTCTATATCTCGTAATCTTATTTGTTTTTTGGTGTTAGTTAATTTTGGTAATTAATTTTAACGATCTTTTTCATTCTGATCCTTTTTACATCGAAAATTTCTTTCTTTGTTTGTTTTTTTATATAAATGGAATCTGTTATAAAAATAACAATAAATTTTTATCAATATTTTAAATTTAACCGCAATATTTTTAAGAACTTTAGATTTTTCGTATCATCTAATAATGTGTTGTAGTTCTTCTAGTAATTAAAATTTAACTTGAAAATTTTCCACTTTTCCAATCTACTGATTAATATTTCCAATTTATTGGCTGCGTTTCGAAGTTCTAGATTTATCAGCAAGATTAAATATTTGAAAAAATGGTACAAGAATGTAAATGGTTGTACAGAAGAAAATAATCGATATTCGAAGGTCAAACGGTAACCTAGGCCTATTGATCTCGGTTAGCATGCCTTTTAGACAGGCCTGTTACAGACGTTTCGATATTCCCATCTAACCACAACAGCTACATTCCGTAGTCATTGACCTATCTCAATGGACTGGCTGCTGAGTTAGCCAGAACAAGAGAAACCCTATCTATTATTCCATTCGAGGGTTTCCACGATTATTCCTGAGAATTGGCTTTATCTAGAGAGGGCCACCATCTTCGTTCTACTATCCTTGATTATAATCGAATCTTCGTTCTTACCAATTATTATAGTAATCAACGACCGCGTACCCTTTGATTGATTTGATTAATAAATCTTCAGTTAATCTAAAATTGGATTTTCAAATCTAGAAAATGGAAGATTGTAGAAGACAGTAGTAGAACAGACCCAATTTTTGAGTTTATTAAAAACGTAAAATGTTTGCTAATTGAAAATCTACAAAAATCCTAGAATTTCAAAAAGCGTGGATGGTTTTGAAAAACAACTGATAATTCTTAGAATTTTAGATATATCATTCTATACGAGGTTAACTATTAACGATTACGTACGAGAACAAATGAATAATTAATTAGTTCTTAAATTTGCCATACTAAAGTCGACAGTTTGTCACACATTAAATCATTAAACACATTTACTGATCTATGTATATAAATCTTCCTCGTTCGCTTCATCAAAATAGCGCAGCAAACTACCGCTATTAAAGGATTAATCTTCGCAACTACGATGAGTCTACTTTAATCTTAACAACAATTTTAGTCGCCATTTCTCCATAATCTCCGCAAAACGAGATATATTATAGAAAATACACAATCAATATTTCGACATTTTGTTTTTCTCTATCTTCCATGTACACTTATCGACCTTGTTTTATTCAACACGTTTGCTGCGTGCAACGCGCATTCCAGTCAACATATACTTTTAAATTATGTATGGCATCGATTTTAGTGTGTCACGTGAAGTAAAAATCCCGAAATTATAAAAACGTATTTCATGATAATTCATGTCACACACGTACGCAAAATTTCATGATATAGAGACAGATAGTTACTAGTTGTTTGAAAATTATTTGGTAGCATACAGTAATCTAGCGAATGAAAATCGGAAGCTCTGCAAATGTGTTACAGACGGGTAAAACGGTATTGCGAGCTGTAATCAATGTGCTAATAACAATGTTGTTTACCACTCCCCCACAATCTCTACAAAATCTTCACATAACAAGATACAGTTTAGAAAATACAAAACCGATGTTTCAACATCCTGTTTCCCTCTATCTTCTGTCTGCGTCTATTAACCTTGGTTTACAGACAGCACATGTTAAATATCCGAGCGTTCCTTTGTTCCGTGACTTGCTCGCTCGTGTCGAGGGAAACCAGGCACGAACTTCTGCCGAGCCATAGTCAATATAACCAAGCGTAAAGAGCTTTTGGAACGACCGGTACAATGAAGGGGCTTACAATGAGATTCATGTTCCGCGGCTACCGCGGTAGGCTTATTAATATTGCACGGCTCGCGCCGAAGCAAACTTTTATCTCCGGTCTCGGTGTTTGTTCGTTTTACTTTGGACCCGCATTAACGTTCGTAACTTGGCGAAACGTCGGTGCATAACGTAGTTCCTACCGAGGATCAAGACGCGTTATAGACCTCGTTGGAACTTCATGGAACTTTCAATACTTTCTCCTCTCTCGAATTCTCTCGCTCTCTTCTCCGTTTCTTCTTCTGTCCTCGCCGTTTCTTCCTTCTCTTTCTCGCGACAAAAAGGTAGCTAAGCAAATAAGAGATTGCGTCTATTACATCATTTCATCGGGATAAAAATTCGCGGGGAACTTTCGATTAACGTACCGTGAAATTTACGCGGTAATTTCGCTGATCGGTCTCCGAACCGATTCTTCGCGTTGCTCGACTGAAAGATGCTTATCGAGGACTCGATCGATGAATATTCTCGGAACCTGATGAGACTTTGTTTCTGAGGAGTAAAGGGTTCCCTCCTTGTCACCGATTTATAATTTGAACAATATATTTTTAACGTTACGTATAATCGGTAAATGCTATCTTTATTTTGTAATATAATATTTTGTAATATATAATAATAATATATATAATTGTATAATGCAATATTTTGAAATACTTCATAATATAAAACTGTCCATATCTTAATTTGGCTAAGTGCCCAACGACTTATAGATAAACAATAAAATTAATTCAGAAAATCCTATCTACATTCCAATCATTTTTACTAAAATAGGCAAGCATTCAATAATAACGTAGACAAGCAACACATGTAATGACAATATAGATGTTACATTCAATATACTATCTATAGTATAATTTCCTTCACTCAATCACGCTAATTGCAAACAAAATTCATTCACCAGACTCGAAAGGAAGCTAAGCAGATTCGCCGGGATTCACAACACTCTTCCACTCGTCCGTACAATAGAACTAAATTTCACGAATGTGGATAATCTTTCGCGGGGTAACAAGATCCTCTCGTACGTTGCTCATTACCGCAGGATTAACATTCTCCCTTTTCAGCAACCATTCACCTTCCCCTCCACCCTCTCTCTCTCTCTCTCTCTCTCTCTCTCTCTCTCTCTTAAAATCTCTAACGTCCATATATCCATTGTCTCTGGTTTGCAGGCAAAATTTCGCGTGATGGTGGAGGAGAACGCAGCGACTGGCGCCCGGCTTGACGGGGAGCTGGAACGAGCCAGGGGCGAGTGTGCCACGCTTCGCGGAGAGCTGAGGGATGTTCGTGGCGCTTTGCCGGTGGTGTTGAACAATAACAACGGCGCTGGGAACAACAACGGGGTGGCTGGGAACACCGGCAACAACAACGGAACAACCAGCGCGGGGAATAATGGCGGTAGCCCTGGACAAGAGGGCGGCGAGCCGCAGCAACAGCCGCAAGAGGACGGGAAAAGACTCAGCGCCGCGAGTAGCCCTGTCGAGAAGAGGAGCTCCGCCAGCGACAAGTCAGCTAGTCCTATCGATAAGAGAACCAGTCCTGTAGACAGGAAGGAGAGAACCAGTCCTATCGATCGACGAACCAGTCCTATAGGTGCGTCTTGGAATTTCTATGGATTTCTATGCATTTTGGTTTGAGGCTTTGAAAGTTTGGAATGCGTTTGTGCCATTGTGGTTTATTTAATCATTCTGGAGAGAGTTTGATAGAATGGCTTATACTGTAGTTTTTAAGAACAACGTTAATATAAGGTGATAGTTAAGTATAGTTAAGTGTAGTATTCGTTATAGTATTTACCACTACATAGGTAATTTTCTACCTGGGTTCTATTTCTTTAGTTATCGTAAACGTACCAATTTATATAATTGAAAATCGAATTATATTTTGAAATTACTTAATTTTAATCTATGGTGGCTGTGAAGGTGGCTGTTTGAAATATTTATGAATGGATACTTAGGAATTATTTTCCCTTTCTGGAAGTGTAAATATCTAGGGCAATCGGTGATAAATATTTTGAAATCATTATGGTTCTTTAGATATTGATTTTGGAATATTTAATGATAAATATTTTGGAACCGTTAGTAAATTAATTCTTCATGAGTTGTGTCAACATTTTTGATTTTATTATAAATGTTTTCAGAGTCTTGTCCCCTCTAAAAAATTTGTAGACTTCACCTAATGATAAATACGCTATATAATTTGTTCTGTAGAAAGTTTAAGGGGAAAATTATGTGCGTATTGAGGAAGTTTGATCTTCCGTTAGTCACAAATGACAAGTGGTCCAGATAGACTCTCCGAGTCTTTTATAAGCTGTAGGGAAAATGGTGACTCATGAACAGTCGTAAAAGTGACATCAACTAACTATGAGATATACTACAAAGTACAACATGTTCCGGAAATCGAGATAAAGTTTTTAACCATGAACTGTGCATGGGCACTACTTTTGTTTTATACGTTTCAACTTTCAACGAAGAATTACCTGCGTTACCAACATTTATAAAAAAACTTCGATATCGCATATGAATACCTTTCCGTTATATCACATTTTTCAGTAATGGAACGTCAAATTTTAAAAGATATGAAAAGTATATTTTATTTATTATCGAAAATTTCATTATTCAATCAGAAAGAGTAATGTTCAGAATTTTGTATTTTTAATTAAATAATATGTTTCAATAAGCTTTTGGAGAATATCATTTTTTGATAAATTGATAAAACAGCTGGTTGAAGACACGAAATGACAATATCAATCGTTCCATATATCAGTTACTAGAAAATCCAAATAATAATTCTAAAAACTCCGAAATGTCCAGTTCCAAATAAGTTGAGTAAGTTCAAAACGTCTTCTAAAAAATATCTATTTCCAACAACAAATAAATATCTCCAAAATATTTATTGCTAATCATTCTAAGCACTTTCAACAAATTCAAAATACTCATTTATGCAGTTACTCCAAGCACTCAATTCTAAAAGAACCAAATATTTCCAATAAAACCACTACCAATCGCTCGGAAAATCCACATTTGACCAAACCACTCAATTCCAAGCCACAAATCACTAACGAAACCACAACCACAAATTTCCAGAAAAACGAAATGGCTCGCCAAGTCGCAGTCCAAGCGAAAAAGCACGTCGACCGTACGCTCCAGCGTTGGAGAAGACGCGACTTGGCGGTTCTGGCGGAAGCGTGGACTCTCGTTCCGGAAGCGCCAGTCCGGACCGAGGATCCAGCAACAGAACTTTCTTCCATCGTGGCGCTAGCGATCGATCGAGCGCCGAGAGACTTCGAATATCGGCCAGCAACCGCGATTCCTTGCGATCATCGAAGGAGATGAACGACCAGGAGAAAGATATAGACAAAGATCTGGTGGACGGTGATGTGAGGGCCGAAGAGGACAATGAACCACCTGGACCAGCCCCAGGCAGCAGACCCTCGTCGCCAGCTAATTCCCTGGGTGGGTAACCCAGCATTTAATTATGGAGACCCTTCCCTTTCAGCCTTCGTTCCGTACATTCACTGTTCGTGATTGTTCCACCAACGGCTGCGCTACGTTTCCGACGATTCCCCGGAATTAAACGGAGCTGAACTTGAGATAAATGCTCTACCCTGAGTTTTCTTCAATGCGGAAACGAGTGACGGCTGACTGAGAACAGAGAGAAAGAGAGAGACAGAGAGAGAAAGGGTGCTTTTCAGTCGTTGGATTCTTGCTGCATTGTTAACAATAATACACCGTGGTTGGTTGATTGAGAAGCTTGATCGAGGAGCTCTTTAAACGTTCAAGGATGCTTGATAAAATTCTTGGTTTGTTTGGAATTTTTAACCTGTTTGAAATAATTGTGATAAGGTGTTCTTAATGGAAAGGGCTGGTTCTCTTTGAAGATAAATAGACTTCTGCTTCTTTTATTGGAAGCATGTGTTGGCTTTATCTTGGGTGTGTTACAGATTCTTCTTCTTGGAAGTTTTTAGGAGTTTTAACATTCTTGCCGGTTAAACAGCTTCCGTGCTTTCTAAGAATTTGCTTGCTTTCGTCCTCGCCCACTTCGCAAACACTTCTCCCCGGTTGGAAGTTCTGTTTTGAAATGTTGTCTTGGAGGAAGTGTTTGAATTATAAAATGATTTATGGCGGGTGTTTATTATTTGTTATTATGCTCCATCTTCCCATTTAGTTTTCACATTTTCACTTCACGAGTCAATTACTCGCCGCAAGAATTCATGTTAAATTTCTATTCCCAAGAGAGCTATCTCAAAAGTTCGCGAGTAGAGAAATTCGGATTTTTCACGAGTAAGAAAGTGTATTTATACATATATATTGATGTTCCTGCAGGAATCGGTGATCCATTGGTAGCATCGAGGTTATCAAACATTCATGGCGGTGGTGGTAGCACCGGTTCGGTGGAACTAGCCAGCACGAGGCGACTTCGATTGGAGAATGAACGTCTGGTGGCTGAGGTAGCAAGATTGAGAAGATTGCTATTCAGTGGAGCGGCACGCGGCGAAGTTGGCTCCGAGGATGCGGCACTCGAGGAGGAAGCACGATTTGTTGCTCTTGAAATGGAACTGCAACACGCCAAAGAAGCTCTCCAGGCACTTAAAGCCGATCGCAAGAGGCTCAAGGCCGAAAAGTTCGATCTTCTTAATCAAATGAAGGCACTTTATGGCACCCTCGAGGACAAGGAACGGGAATTACGGGACTTTATCAGGAACTACGAACAGGTAATACTCTTCTTTATTAAATACCAATGCTGCTGCACGTATGATAGAAATTTTTGTTTCTTCGTGGTTAGAAAAGTAATCGAGAATTTCAATGAGATAATAGAGAATTTTTCCTTGTTTATTTTTGATAGAATTCTTCTTATCTCTTCTTGTGACGTGAGTGATTTTTAATGATATTTACGTATCATATTATTTCACATTTTATTTATGAATAATTATGCAAATATTTATTCATACTGAAATATCAATACCAAACATTCGTAATTTAAAATATCTATTAGTAACAGGATACTTTTAAAAATGTTTGTAATAACAATATCATATATCAGTTTTATAATTCAACAAAATTGATCGAATCAGAGATATCTGTTTCATAAATCACGCAAGCTAAAAAATATGTATTTTCTACAGTACCCATTCACTTACACTTTGAATGAAATAGCGTCTCTCCAAATTAAAAACGAGACCAAGCGGCCACCGTGCCTTAATTATGCCGAAAGAGTATAATTAAATGTATAACTAATAAGATATTTAACGGTCGAAGTAATTGTCGAAATGCCTTAACGTCAAGCTGTCACGTTATTAGTCGAGAAGGAAAAATATAACTGTAAAGACTGTAAAAAATTTATTTAACGAATACTCCGCAGAAAACGCATTTCAATATTCTCGTGGCTCACGTCGGCTCTGGTTCGCAGGCCGGAAACACGATGTACGCGGGGCAGCAATTTTGCTTGTTAAATACTTTCATTAAACTTGCTGGAATTTCTCATTTTCCTCGACACCGTTATCGCTGCAACGGCGACGGTGCGACGACCCAACGCAACATCGGTCATTCCAATTCCGGCAAATGAACAACCCACGTCGATTTCCCGTCGTAAATAAACACGGATCGCCTGGAACGGAGCCATCGTTTCCGGTATTCATGTTTTTATCAATATTTGAAGAACATGCTAGGTTATCATCGCCACGATTAAAGTTTCGGACCATTGCGAATTTTGCGAGATTTAGAGTGGAATATTTCTGTAACCTCTTACAAAATATTTGGCGCCGATGTCTATTCTCTAAAAAATATTTAGTGTCAATGAAACTTATTAATATCCGAGTTTAGATATTTTCATAGTTTTTTCTTTTTTTTTTTTAAGATTTAAGGTCGTTTACAAATTTTATGGAATTTGAAATAGAATATTTCATTTCTATATATAATCTCCTTCACAAATAACGTCACTGCTTTCGTGATGTTTTGAAGTGAAATATTTCTGCAAAGAAATAGCCAACGTTTTTTGGAATTTTTTGTAACGTTCAGCATTAAATATTTCTATATCTCTGTTTCATAAAAACTCGAGATCGCTAAAAATTCAATGACATTCAATGAAAAATGTTTTTACAACGACCCTCTCTGTAATTTCATATTATTTCACACACACACATAGTTGCAATCTTCTAGCTAGAAATTTGTTACCTAAAGACAGAAACACAAAAAGCACAGACACATATTTCAAACCAGCCGTTAGCTCCACAGATGTTTTCAAAGCCAAGATTCTACAGTCGAAAATTTAAGAAGTTGCCTAACTTTCATACTATATTATATCATACGACGTGCCTGAGTTAGGGAATGAACGATGAGGCAGCGAAAGAAAAAAATGAAAAACGCTACAAAAGACCGCTTAAAGTATTTGGTAGGAAAATTGAAAGCCTCGGGTCTTGCATCTTCTTCATTTTTTCTTCTGAACAAGCTCTTATGTACAAAAAGGAAGAGAGAAGATTAATAACGGCACGTTTCGCGAGGTCGACCTTTAATGTTTCCCGGAAAAAGCTCCAGAAAGCGTATCAATGCGCTCGAGCGAAAAACGACGCGTCTGCCCTGGATAGATGGAGAGAAAAAGGATTTTCATAAGGACATGACGATGCATCATTGCAGGATCCTTTGCAAGGAGAAAGGCAAACTTTAATATCCAGTAACAGCACGTTCTATATTAACGATCGTAAATATCCTTTAAGCTAAAAGAACATAGCAGCACCGTTTCTGAAACAAACTGCGAAAGCCAACGATACACCGGTGAATTTGATAAATCTCCTCGGAGGAATTTCTTACGAAGATCGGAACTTTTCACAGTGTAAAGCTCTTAATCTTCTTATTTGTGTGAAACTCTATGATTAATTTCTTGAATCGTAACTTTATTTTTTGTATTATGCGAGTTCAGTTTAGAGAAAAATTCATTGAAGTTTTGAAGTAAGCTTCCACGTAATGCTACAGTAGACGATTTTTATACTAGACTGTGAAACATTTAAAAGAGTCATTTTCTTATACAAAGATATTTCGATATTTCTATGAAGGAGTAAATGAAATGTCAAGTAAATTTCTGTGAAAATTAGAAGACGGAGTACTTATATTATAAAAGTATAACATTATTTCTACTTCTTCTTTTAAATATCTGCATATGTACAATCTATCATTTAGTGATAATGAATACTAATTATGGCGGTTTAGGTTGACCTGTATATGAATATCTACACCCAACGGTGTACCACAGTGACATATTGTTTACCTGATATCGCTAAATCTGAATGATAGTTGCAGAAAATGATGAGAATGATCTTCGATCTTTCACGTTCTTCTGAGGTGTCTAATAGACATATATGGTCACTTATGGTCTATATGGTCAATTTCTTCTTCAAGTGTCGAGAAATTTCTTCTTTTACGGAGAGAATACCAGTTTCTTTAATTATTATTTGTTTGTTCCGGATGCACCTAGCTGCATTCATTATAACGCTTAGCTTTTTATCTTGTTATCTCACAACATTTCTAACGATATTTTTACGACTAAATTAAACTACGTATCTCACTTTGAAAATGAAATCGAATCTATTTTTTTTTTTTTTTTTTTTAGAAATTCGACTGTATTAAAACATCGTATGCTATTATATTATATTATCATTATTAAAATAAACAAAATTTTTTAAGGTTCGCAATTTTATATTCCATCCAAAAATTAATTCACGCCTCGTAAATATATTCTAATATATTCTAATATGAAAGTACAAGGGTTTGACGTTAATCACCATAGCTCGTAGCACTTTAAAACACGTATCTTGTTTACTATGCAAATTCCTGGATATTTATCACCGTTGCGAGCCCGCAATATCAATCTGTGTGTTTCACCTTTCTGGTTAAACAAGGGAGAGAACAAGCGGACGTTAAATCACTGCCGGATAAAAGAACAGAGAGACGCGAGGATTTCCCATGGAGAGCCGTGTTACGTCGACACTCGTTGCTGATGAAGTGGATTATGCGCGATGCGACAAGACACGGAAGAGGGTAAAACAAGAGAAAATTGAAGAACCCGGAGGTGGGAATCTGTCCTAAGACCTCGAGGCAACGAACATTTTCTTTCATCTGTCATTATGCAGGAGCACGGACACACATTGGAAAACGTCTTACGGCTCTTGTCGATGATATTTAACTCGATCGCGAGGAAATACGATTAAGCTAGATGAAATCTCGTGTTCCCAAATAAAAAGGTTAAAACGTTAAACCTTTTTTCAATTACGCTTGGTTTCTTCAAAGATAATAATTTTTCCATGATTCAGTGCGATTGCCTGTGAGCAGAACGATTGTTCTTTGTTCTTCAATGTTCTTTGAACATTCAAATGTAATAAGGATAGAAAATTCTTTAGATGTAGAATAATGGTTTGATTTAAGTTAGGAATTCTTCTCGGTTTCTTCAGTGAACATAATACTCACATGATTCAGTGTGATTGTTGGCTGAATTATTTTTTTTTGCTTTGTGAATTCTCAAATGTAATAAGTTAGAAAATTCTTTTTATGTACAATGATTTAATATAAACTGATGATTTCTTTTTGGAAATTTTGCGAATTATAGATCGATACAGTAAAGTATAAAGTTTTCTCAAATGTATTACAATACTTTGAAAAGTAACCATAAGAAAGAATTCGAATCTATTTCTATCTCTTTTATTCAAGATCTAGACCTCCCCTTGGAATTTTATTTTATTTTTGAAAAATACAGAATATATTTATTAAATATTTACATTATTAATTATCGAGAGTAACAAATATTCCATTTATCGTATAGTAGTATAGCAAAATACGAGATTTTGGACAAAAACGAAACACGATGAAACGCTCCATATCTTCACACATGCACGCGTCCGATTTTCCGCGTGACAGCCGGCAAAGCTGTATGGCTAGCGATATAACGATAGTTTTTAACTTTAAAATGTTGACCTGCCAACGGGCAACACCTGACCGACCCGTTGGAGTGTTAGTAATCGCGTTGTCCCAAAGTTTAGCCGATAAACCAGCCTGCAACACCTGTTATACGTACGTTGAAGTTCCTTACGCCCGAGGGAGAGATAAGTGGATTAAGTTCTCCGTAGCTGGTATCCTAGCGGCTAATAGGTGAAGGTACATGACACCTGTAAATAAGCGATAAGTTGCACCTGTATCGAGTTACGACATTGTCGATCGAATGACCACGGGGTTCTTCAACAGAAGAGTAAAAAATAAGAGCTAATGGAAACGCCTGGGAAAAATCTCTGGTTGCAACCTACACCACATCCTTTATTAACCCCTTAAAGAATTTTTCTCAGGTTTCTTCGTGAACGTGATTAGATTCTTTTTTAATAAGACTTGATCATCGATAAAAACAACTGTGACATATTTTTTTTTTTTGTAAATTTCTGTCAACTTGAAACGTTGTAACTTTAGAGTTATATTATGTTATATTATACAGTTCTGGTAACCAATGTAAGTAGCATTAAAGTTACAAAGGATGAGTTTTGAGATTAAATAATCAAAAATCCAACTAAACTTTTCAGTTTCAAAATTTCCTACCAAATTTTCTCCGATTAATCGCAGCAACGCGAGCAACTTTAGAGTTATACATAGGATTAATTTTGACATTAAATAACTAAAAGATCAATCAATCACAACAATGCAAACAACTTTGTACAAAGGGTAAACTCCAAAATTAAATAATCGAACTCCTATCGTATCGGAAGCTCCACTCGAAATTTCACCAATTAATTGAGACGCATTGCAGAACGATTCTCCTCATCGTAGGAGGCCTCGGTATAATTACGGTCGGTGGCTCAACTTTTAATCATACATCGCGTACCCACTGTTGTTTCATGGCCGGGGTGTTCAAAGGGGCTCTTTGACACTTTGTGCTTGTGCTGCATGCATTGTTAAACGGTGGTGGTTCTCGGGTGGAATTACTGCCCGGATATGGGTCTCTTTGACCGTTGATTACAGCGGATGCGAGAGAACGAAGCGACTTTAGGACGCCTTCAACAGCAAGGAGTCGGTATGCCTTCGGAGGAACGCGAACGCGAAAGGGAAAGGGAACGTTGGAGCCTGTTAAGGGCTGCAAGGGACGAGGCCGATCGAAGTCTCAGCCTTGCGGCTAGTTTGGCCGACAAAGAAGCCGCCCTTTCGCACGCACACGCGACTATAAAAGAGGTGAGCCCCTTTTTCTTCTCTCTCGTTTCCCTTCATTCTTTTTTTCTTTTCTCTTCTTTTTTCTCCACGTTCTTTCTTTCTTTCTCTGACCTGTTGTCCTCAACGCGTGCATTATTACGCACGACGGGGAGTCAGCTTGATGAATTTAATCTCTCTGCCTGGCTGTGGTTGAAGTGTTTTGCAAAGAGAGTACGCTCCGAAAAAATGCTGGTTCCCTCGAGTCAGCAGCAACATTTTTCTCCTGTTTACGCTATGACTGTTGCTTAACTTTCTGGATTATTTGCTGGAAACATTGACTTAGCTTTTGGGAGAACTCTCTGTAGTCGTTTAAGTTTGATATCTAGGCTGCTTTCAGAATAATATGGTGTGGTGTGTCTGTGTGATTTTTTGGAAGTCGATATTTGTTTCCTTAATTGTGGAAAAGTTGGCATTTGAAGGTAATGAAATATCGGTGGTATAGAAAAGATATATTTTTTAGATAATAATTCTCGATTCCTCAGAATCTTTACATTTCATAGATTCAAACAACGATGACTTGTTTCTGGACAAAGATATTTTTCTTATATATTCATCTCTTTTATTGTGTCATTATTTTATAACTTTAATAATTGTATCTTGTAATTTCACTGTACATATAAGTGTTTATAATAATTTATTCTTTCCTACTTGTAGAATTTTCGCTAATGAAGCTCTTAATTAGAATTTTCTTTGTCTAAAATTCTAGTTAACGATTCTACTTTTACCGAAAACGCGCGAGAAATACGGATTTTTAGGGTCCGCTCTGAGGTCTGCGAAAAATTGATCTATCGATCGACGTAATATTAGTACGAGCAGTTAGGTAAGAAGCGGCACTTTGCGTGCACATGCAATTACGCGGAGGGTGATTCCGCTTTGAGCCCTAAAATTGTCCTCCACGCTGTGCATAAACGGGCCGACGGCTAACGAGTTTAAAACTGATGGCTCGAGGGCTGCCTCGGTATACGTATGTCAGCCGAGAATCACGCACGTCCCAAAATTTTCGTTTCTAGTCTCTGTTTAACAATCTCCGAAAATTCAACCAGAGTTCCACAGAAGCCAAACCGATCGATTTTATCGAGATAAATCGTTCGTAAGATGCTTTATTTATCACTTTCTCATTTCTCAAGATATGTCGCAGTATATGAAGTTTCTCAGAGTTTTTATCTTTTAAATATTAAATTTTATAAAGTTTTATTAAAGTACCGGCTGTTAAAAATAATAACTAGACACTTTAAACTGAGAGAAGAAATTAGAAGTTTCCTTACGTAAAAAATTTTCCAATAGTCTAATACCAAGTATTACCCCAACACTAAAATGTAAAGTTTCTAAAAGTTTATAATTTTCTTTGGCTTCTATGTGCCTGAATTGCCATTTTCTATAACAAAATAATTCTATCTTCATTCCGTTTAACAATTACACTAAAAAAATCAAATCTTGTATCAGACGTAATACAATGTTTCCACAGAAATTCCTATTTGCTCGAGATTCTTCAAAATTTCCATCTCCTCAAAATTTTCCAAAATTTCCATAGATTCCATGCAAATTCCCAGTATACCCATAATATTTGCAGAACCCATTTCAAATTGAAATTCCCCGAATACAATGAGAAACGTTGGTATGTACAGCTACAGCGTCAATTGGCGGAAAGAGGTGGCAGCGGTGGTATCTGCTTGAGCGACCAGGAATCCTTGGTCTCGTTCCCGAGAGGCAGCGTGAATGGAGCCGCGACACCGGGCGCCGGAAGTAGCAGCGGTGGCGGTGGTTGTGGTATCATCCCTCATATGAATTCTCAACCGCCATTAGGCAGCACAGAGCTAGGAGTGACCGTTGGGAACGTCGGCAATGCGGCAGGTGCTGGCTCTTCCGGTGGACAGGCGGGCGATCGCGGAAGTTGCAGCGCGGACAGCGGTGTTCGAGGATCTAGCGACAGGGAAAGCGGTGGCGCAACCAGCGTGGGCGGAAATCTTTCAGATTCTACTACAGACGGTAAGAGATACGTGTATTTTAGATCTCTTACTATTATTGTTGTATTATTTTATTATTATTATTTTATCATTATTTTATTATTATTGTTGTTTGTTTGCGTATGCACTTTGTCCGATTTTAATGTATAAATGCGAGTTATTGATAAACTATGTGTCGTGCGAAAAAGATGTTCAGATAGGGATTGAATGGTTTCGAAGGGGACACAACTAGGCGTAATTGGATTTTCTACAGATGGACGCGTAGAGGTCACATGGAGGTAACATACGTTTTCTTAAATAGAATCATATAAGTTTCAATACATTGACGATTGCCAATTCGTCTTAACATTTTATATAAAAAGTTATTATCCTTATTCACGTTGAAAAAGTATTACTTTGGTAGATATTTCAATTTTTACTTTGTAAAACTTATCGTATAAAAGGACAAGAGAAACATATACAAAAGTTGTGACTTGCGTCTTCCTTATGTTTCATATGATAGATTATACGAAATAAAAGTTAAATAGATATTTTTGTCTGCTAAACTAATGACTTTTCAACGCGAATAGGTTAATAATTTTTTATAGAGAATGTCAAGACTGATCGGTTTTGTATTAAAAATTATATGATCCCATTTGAAAAAACGTACGTTTCCTTCATATAAAATTTATCCGTCCACTAGAAAACTAATTGTACCATATTATGTCCATCTTAAAACCATTAAATTCCTACCTGAACATATCTTTTTATACAGCAGGTAGTCTATTTCGCATTTATAGATCAAAATTGGATACACCGTATACTGCTCATTTACTGCAAGCATGACATAACTCAAAAATCACGATTTTAGTAGAAACGAGTTTGAATATTCTGAATAGTTTGTTAATGAGGCAGTAGTAACACAACTGTCTCCACATGATAAATTTTTTTAATTCACTTATAGGACTCTACCAGTAAAAAGTACAAGAAACAACTATTTTTTCCTACCCCAATAACTCAAAAGCACAGAAATTTTTAGTTATGTTGTTATTGCAGCAAATGAGCGATATTTAGATGATTGTTTTCTTGCAAGTTAGAGAAGAAGGTTACTGGAAGAGTTATAGTATCTTTTAAATTGAGTGGGTTCATTCGAAATTGAACTTTAATTGTGAAGTAGAAATTCAGGAAATTGGAGGTTTTGTAGTTAATTAATTAAGGCATGGAAAGAGATCCTTTGTGAATTTATTAAGAAGCTTCAAAACTTTGGAGCATTCTCATTTATTACTTCTTGTTTTGTTCTTGTTAAAAGCTTGTGAATGAGGAATAGGAAACTGGAAATATTTCCTAGTGTTATGCGTCAATCTCACCATAGTTTTATACGTCAACATATTGGAAGGAGGTAAATGATTATGTAAGAAATCCTACATAGCTTTGGAAAGTTATAATTTTAGTATTATGTAGGATTTCCTTTCTATTTAAACTTTGATTAAGAAATTGATTTGAGAACATCATCTGAAGTTTGATGGTAATTTAGCACTAAGACATGGAGAAGATAATTTAGAAAATCACTCTTTATATAAAAATACGTTTCAATTTAGAAATGTCTCTCAAAATTTTGCAGAATTTGTTCATTAAATTCCAAAGTATAGCAAGTCCATCGAAAAACCAAAATACAATCCTTTTTTTAAAACAAAAATACCCGTAAATTAATCGTCTCTCTTAATTCGCATATTTCGTTAAAATCATAGGTATGTAACATACTCGACAATACGAGAAATATAATTTTTGTATCAAAAGTAACTTTTGGTACTTTCTGCATTATTCATTGCGATCGTGGAAGACTCTCTGCATTGTGATCTACCTCCCCGGTAATGAAGTAGCTTTCCAGTCGCGAAGCTATCTCGCGTATAATACAATCGCCATTATTATTCATCAGAGTGTCGAGTGGTTGGAACGCGATGATTCTTACGCTTAGGTACAACGAGCGGCGAGATTAATCGTCTAGTTAAGGTGCATTACGGCGCATCCGTCGGGTCGTCGGTGAGAAAAAAAAAAAAAAAAAGAAAAGGAAAAATAAAGAAAAATGAAAGGAAGAATAAACGTACGATAAGCTTCATCAACCGCGAATGCTAATCGGAGGTGGCAGGCTAATCGAGCGAATTTCCTTCGTATATTATTCAGCCAATCCTCGTGGCTGCGCATTAAAGCCGATTGATCGATTTGGTTTAGGACAAACACCACGTACGTGCTGTGATCACGATGCATGTGCACGAATTCTGAATTAAACGTTACACAAAATATCCAAGCGCGTTCAATCCTTAGCAAATCCTTGTTCATAGGCAAATTAGAGCAAAAATATAGTATTTTTTAATTTGTCGGAATAAAATGATTCTATTATACGAAGGATAAAAAGAAAAAATACAATGTCATATTTTCAATGTAAAGTCCACTTAGGATGACTAAGAAATTTTAATTTCTAATTTTGTACTATAAAATGTCGTCAACCAATCTCCTATCACTAAAATTGTGCTTTTATATGATTTCGAAATTAAACATGTAAAATTATCTTCTTGAACATTTCAAAAATATCGATTAGTTTAATTATGTCTTCGGTCTTTTTATGAAATTGAATTGAATTGAACGTGCTAGGGTGAACAATCAATTTTCATGTAATATAATATGTTTACCAAAATCTTTAACTTCAGGTCTGCTAAAATAACACCCTGGCCAATGTAAGTATGAAATGCAGTTGACATGTGCAACATAAAGAACAAACAGACAGCGAAGAGACTGTTATGATTCCCAAAATCCTATAGTAAACTTATATAACTCTAAACGTGTACGAATATTCGTAACCTGTTTCCCGAACCAATAGACTGGACATAGAATTGGTAAATCGAATTTACCAGTGTCAATAACGAGCAGACTTCCCTGTTTATCCAAACTATTTCCAGCCATACAAATTCTGACTCCCGCTGTCAGTACAATGAGCCTTAACGAAACTCATTATAGAAGGAATTTCAATTTCGGTTGACAAATCGATCTCCATCCTGACTCCACAAAAAAAAAAAAAAAAAAAAAAAAGAAAAGAACGAAGGAAACTATGAAAATAAATTGAAAGTCTAAATCCAATCGTACAACGTTCCTGTCTATTTTTCTCGTTGATTTTATTCCGGGAGAATAAATACATACGGAGAAGTGACGTCGATCTCGGTGTATCAAACGCAACGAAGAATTTTTTTTTTACTTTATATATTTCCGCGCAGGCACGCCGACAATTACGGTCGAGGGAAGCGGTCTCGACATGGACAGCATCTCCGTGGTTTCCTCCATTGCACCATCCCACATGTACCAGTGTAAGTGTCCAAACATAAATCGTTGATCGTCGTCTCCCGTATCTTCAACGTCGTCCTTCGTTTTATTTTTTCTTCTCTTTTTCCATTTTCTTTTTTTTTTTTTTTTTATTTATTTTATTTTCGACTGGAGGATTCCTATGCTTCTCTTCTTCTGTGTATTTCTTTGACTTTCTCTCTTTCTCTGTCTACTATTTCTACTATTACTACTCTGCCAACTGTGTTTCTTTCTATTTTCGATTATTTATTCGGCTCTGTTTTACGATTGAATGCCTGCTTCTCGCTGGTTCTTCGAAATCGATCGTTGCTTGTCGTTTGCGAAGTTTTCTTGAGTGTGAGAGATAGGCGAAGTTCGTGTTAGGGGATGGAACTACGTAATTTAGGTGGAAATAGAAATTAATAGAAATTAGTGAATTTGTTTACTAAAATTGATAATATCGTAGTAAGAAAATTTATAGTAAATAAAACTTGTGATGAGGTATAGAATGAGATAATATAACGGTGAGTATTGTTATTAAGGGAAATGATTTAATTTCTTTATTAATATTAGTAATATTGCAGTAAGATTCTGGATATAGATAATAGGGACAAAATTAAATTGTTTACACGATAATTTTGACGTCACGAGAATTTAATTAATTCGTAATTTAAAGTTTGTAATATCATAATAAAAAATTTCCCTTTTGAAAAGTTCTGACAATAAATAAACTTTGTATCAAAGGACGGAATGGAATAATTTCTACAATAAGTAAAAATGTTAAAAACTGTTTCACTCACAAAGACTACAGAATCAAATCGCTTATAATTAAAAACAATTATTCAATTTCTTTTTATAGACCTTGTACTACCAAACTTCTACAAAAGTAACTCCATATACAACAATATTCTTTTATCCAATTATTCATAATAATTTCGCAGTACGTGGTATGTATATTTGTGTGCATAATCCCTTATTCAGGTGGCTGCTTTTGAGAGTAATCGGTCGTCATTGATCGTAGAAATTGCATCTCTGTCACGGTTTATTCGTTTATTTATCCATTCATTCGAGCACAAACGGTAATTAATATTAAAGGTCCATTATGTCGTGGTTTTGCCCTAACAATCGGCTAATTGTATGTTGTATGGCCGATGCATGCGCATGCACATGTTGGAGCAGTCAGAATCTATTTCATAGTATCCAGATTAGAATGCCCTACGTACACGAATAAGAATTCTTAATTAATACATCGCCAAATATACTATCAGCAGTATACGTGTTCTTTATTTATGTGTAATATTATTTTTCATTAATTCGATTATAGTTTAGTTTCATTTCTCAACTTCGTTCTATAAACTTCGTTCTATAAACTTCTCGTGACACGAAGTTCGTTGTAATCTTGTCAGACCTTCGTTCTGCTTCGACGAACATCTAAGCTCTGAAACACTCTGCATCTCTACCTCGACGATATAAATCGAAACCAAGCAAGTGCCTACGAAACTTTGACTCTGCTTACGTGCAGAAAATTGTAAGCTGTGTGTTCTTTATGTTGCAATCATTGTTGTGAAGCACATGCGTCTATCGAAAGAGATCTGTCGAAGGGAAACGATAAATTTGCTTGTCAAAGCAAAAGATACGATATATTCTATATTTATCTAAGTATGTCAGAAAAATTTGAGAAAGGAAAATTGATGGATAAAAAGTTTGTATGAATCATAGCTTTTAAGTTTGTCTTATGTTCTCATTGATATTATATTTTTCAGCAGCGACCACGCCGAAAGATTGCAGCCCGACATTGTCGCCTCTGAATGCCTTCTCCAGGTCCATGGACAATTCCTCGTTATCGCGATCGGTGGAACAGTTGTCGAGTCCGTTAGAATCAGAACCAAGAAGAAACAAGCAAAGCACACCTGTCGCGGCACCTGCCGCGCATTCACGCTCCTCTGCGACTCGTGGAGGCACTTGGGGTTCTATTTCTAGGTGAGAACTGAATTTATTATACGTAATCCATTCGACAGGATTAACATTACGACGGCCACGTTGACCTTATTTGGGTCACTCTTGCATTTCCATAAAATAATAATAACTTGCAGAAGGTGGCAATTTCTGTTGATTAATGCTACCATTATATTTAATATGGAAATTATTCTGTCAAATATAATACAGTCAGGTGTGTTAGAACAAACAAATATTACAAAGATTCCTATTATAAAATAAGATATAACAAGATATAATAAGACACATATAATGATATAACGACCGCAAAGAAATATTACTAATCAATGCAATTAGGGAAAAAATTGCTTACCATTCGCAGATATACGTACCAGATCGTCTATGCTTTTAATCATTATATGATAAAGGAAGATTTTCCCTAATTCTCGAATTTACAAGTACACAGAATAATTTTGATAATTTGAAAATGCACAATTTTTATAGTAAAATAAATTAATGTTACGCTTATGTTTTTCGTTGCTTTATGTTCTTCCGTTCTTTAATTGCGTGTCATTTTCGATTCGCTAAGAAACGAACAATAAAGTGTTAATTTGGAACCTTAGTACCTCCACAGAAGTGTATAGCATCTTCTTAGCTCAAAAACAGTTTCTTCGTCTCGATTTTCAGAGTGTTTGCCCGTACGCGACATCGAAAGGCAGCGAACAACTCAAGCGGTGGAAGCGGAAGTAACGAGGGTTCCGACAGTTTCGATCCTTTTAGATCATGGTCGCCTCTCACGGAGGAAGGTTATGCTGAAAAGCTACGTTTACTCAGAGAAGCCGCATCCGTACCTATGGAGAGATGGAGGGCACCTACAGTCTTAGCGTGGTTAGAAGTTGCTCTTGGTATGCCACAATATGGTCCACGATGCGCTGAAAACGTTAAATCGGGAAAGGTACATCATTTAGATTACTTAATGATGGTATATTAGCTGATAATTTATATCAAAATCCATAAAATCATAATATTATAAATATTAATATTTGCTGTTATTAAATCATCGTATGATTTCATACAGATTTTTATTGAATCATCTGAAATAGGATATTTTATACAGCATTTTGTAAAATTAAGAAAGTAGTTCTGCATAATTTTGTATTAATCATCCAATACGGAGGAACTAACTCTAAGTCATTGGATTATTTCCTTGGATATCATTGTACATCTTCTATATCAATAACTATAGTTCATATAATTTCTTTTTAATCTTTCTATAAAAAAAATATGCAAAATAATATATTAATGGTATTTTATCTTCAGTACTAAAAATGATACTTAATCCAGCTATGAAACATTCTTTGTTGAAACTGAAAATTAATATAATGACACTTAGAAATTAATTACATGTTGACTGCCTTTTAATTATTTATATTTGTCTTCCCAAGTATAACAAATAATGAGATCTTATTTGATCGTAATACTTGTTCAGGTTTTACTGGAACTAAGTGACGCAGAATTGGAAGCAGGGTTAGGAGTGGCCCATCCTCTTCATAGAAAGAAGCTCCGTTTAGCTATCGAAGAGCATCGACACCCGAGTCTCGTTCGATATCCGTGTATTGCTCAATTAGGTCACACGTGGGTCAGTTCAGAATGGTTGCCTGACCTTGGACTCGCTCAGTATTCTGAAAGTTTCGCAACTAACATGGTGGACGCACGGATGCTCGATCATCTGAGCAAAAAGGAACTCGAGAAGCTGCTTGGAGTGACCAGGAAGTTTCATCAGGCCAGCATCGTGCACGGAATTCATCTACTCCGAATGTTGAACTACGATCGTCAGGTAATGACATAAAAAAAATATATAATATTTTATGAAATGTTCTATATTTGGTGGCTTATGAAAAATTTTATACTTTATAAAATACTTCAGGAACTCGTTTTTTCCTTTTCCAATTTTATGAAAAATTGGTGTATTCTTAACATCTGAAGAATTCAAGAAGATCTTAGGAGTTTAATAATAAATTTGAACCTTTGAAAATATCATTTATTTAATTTCATAATTAATTATATTATAATTTGACGTTAAAAAATATATAGAATACAATTTTCTGTAATAATTTATAATAATACGCAAAATCTTATGAAAAATAGTAGTAGGCTGGTCTAAACCACTGTGATTCTCAGCAAACCATTGCATTAATTTTAGAAATAAAATTGAGTTAGAAATAGCATTGAGTTAGGATTATTAATTTGTTATTGTTAATTTAAGAATGTCCACTTAAATAAATACTATAAGGAGGACACTGCACCCTTAATTGTATTCTTACAATAGGCACTCGCAGTTAGAAGACACCAATGCGAACAAATGGACACAGATCCTCTAGTTTGGACAAACCAGAGGTTCATTCGGTGGGCAAGGAATATCGATCTGACTGAATATGCTGAGAACTTAAAAGGTAATTAGAAAATTTAGTTCTTTAAGCAAACATTCAAAAGAATCATCAATTTCCAATATTTTTATCGAATTTGCATTTTTATTCCAAACCATACAAAGTCTTCATTTATAAAACTAAAAAATTCTTCTTAAAAACACAGTAATATTCAATTTGTGATGCAAATTCAAGTACTTGTAATAATCATTCATGTCAAATGATAGTGAGATACAATGTTATCATTTGTAATGCAGATTCAGGTGTGCATGGCGCTCTGGTTGTGCTAGAACCATCCTTCACCGGCGACACCATGGCTACAGCTTTGGGTATACCACCAGCTAAACAGATGATCAGACGACACCTCACCGCCGAGCTCGAAGCCCTCGTCGTTCCAGCAAGGTACTCAGTCTACTATCATCCAGAGGCCACATTGGACAACGCTCACTAATCGACATAAACGTCGTTCCTCGTTCAACAAACGAGATCGACGTTGCTAACACGATTCATTCTCGTTCTTCGAGCTTTCATTTTTACTAACTCTTTCCTCGACGGGGGTATTCTAGAATTAGTATCACGCTAACAATAAAAAAAGATTACACCACGTCGTCACTCACACCATTCAAATAATCTGACGATTTTGCCAGTGAATGAATATTAATCAAGTAATTTCAAAAAACAAGAAACATAAGATGTAAGATTTTAGAAATTCTTGAGATGCTGCTGCGGTGCTCTTTTATATTCTCTTTCGGAATCGAGCTAACGTTTCGAGCAGACAGCTTCGACAATTTAATATCACAGCTTGTCGGTATATTTTAGGAGAAAAGTCGCTTCGTAGCGATAATTACAACGCATCAATTAAACAAAATTTCGCTTGTGGTAAAAATGAACGATAGAGTAGAGAATTTTGTGGATCGTTTTCTACCGTGATCTAGTTAAAAAGAAAAAAAAAACAAAAAAAAAATCGTACTTTAGGAATTATCGCTGAAATATTGTCAATTATCTACACGAAATCGTACACGTTTATATGCATAGAGACGATCAAAACGCGAGTATGTTATTTCTCTAGTCTTGACAGATTTTACAATGGTTGAGAGAACACGTTCGTTGATCATTGAAATTCGCGCGATAGATATGTGTTTTACAAAGTAACGTTAGCTTTAAAGAAACGTTGTTATTATATACGAAAGTCGAACTCGATAGGCCTCACATTTTTCAGGGTTTCTACCAATTTAATCTATTCGTTGATCACGTTCGGACGGATATTGTAGTTTAGCCAATACAATATTCCCGATCTCGAGGATTGTACATAATAATGGCCGAGCTTAATGGAGTAACTTGCATTGATATTATTAGAATCGGTATCAAGGTTTCCGCTTCCATCGAAGCATTTTTTAATAGAACGGAATACTATTATTGAGATATTGTAAATAGTCGAGTGTTTGAGCAAAGAATTATTTACAAATCAGTAGCAGTAACGCAGCGGTGTGCACAAGAAAATTAGGATTAAGATAAGACTTTATTAATTTGGACTTTATTAATTTGGAATATTTATAGAGCAAAATTCAATTTCTTAAAAAAAATATACAGAGATATTCTAAAAATTAGGTCAAGCTATAAATCTTATATAGCTTTCACAACTCAATGATCATTATAGTTATAACTATTTCTATTTAAAAACGAGTTAAAAATTTAGCATTATATCTTATCTTCTTAGAAATAAATCAGGGCTTGTTCCAATTTTTAGAATCACCCTGTACAACCTAGAATAAGATAATTGTTCATTCCGACAGATTTGACATATTTGGACGCCATACATATCATAAATACCTTAGGAAATTCAAATAGGTGACGATGCACTGACATTACGATGCTAAGAACACACGATAAGATAAAAGAGAGAGAGAGAGAGGGGGAGAGAGAGAGAGAGAGAGAGAGAGAGGAAAGAGCTATATAAAGAGGTAGATGTGCATGCTAGTCTGGGCAATCTCGACCCATCCGCAGAATGGTCCTATTGAAATGGACAGAGTCGAGATCGCTTACGACTGGTGCCTAGTATGTAAGTACTCATCCGTAATACACACGCCATACTTGGATATATCGGGAATACACACACGTATATACAGTACAGTACAATCTCGACATAATGTACATATACAAACATATGCAGTATACTCGATGGAATTTCTTCTTATTGATATAACATTGTACTCGGCACCGCAGCGATTCGCTGGGTCTGCAGTCCACTCGATCGCGGATCCATCGGTAATGTCTCTCATAGCTGAGCCGTAGCCCACAGCTGCTGCCTGCACTGCACTGCGCTATGTACAGCACACGTTAATATTAGTAATTCTGGTGTAATCCCTGGCCAAAGTATTCTATCACAAAATTAGAAAACTCCTTCTAAAGGCATCGAGTTTTCGTCGAGCTTATTTTAATTTTCTATCAATATATACATTTTCTCTATCTAATTGTCACATTTAATTGAATTTTAATTGAATTTTACAAATTCTTGAAGTATATCCGATAAATATATTTTCATGAAAGAACCAGTTCAGTTTGTAACTTTTTTAGGAAGGGACTTAAAGGGGTGAAAAGATCGAAATTGTCACGGATTACATCAGTATGCATTATGGTTCCTTTCATCTTTTTCTAATTTGCCAACTTTGATATTTACATTTTTGACTGTTCGGTGTTTAATCCAATCGACTGACCAGCAACGCTCGATGCGCCTCGGTCGATCCTACGTGAACGACCCTGCGTATTCTTGCGTCCATTTAAACATATATACATTCTTCTATATCGATGGTGCACAAAATGCTTGTGTATGTATATTTATGTTGTAACTAGATATTCATTATGATACATATCTCGTTCTCTATTGTCGAGCA
Organism: Bombus fervidus; assembly: GCF_041682495.2. NCBI lineage: Eukaryota > Metazoa > Arthropoda > Insecta > Hymenoptera > Apidae > Bombus > Bombus fervidus. Next base: position 4,380,201 of record NC_091528.1, read on the forward strand.
CTTGCAGCGAGCCACTGTTCAATTGCCAAGTATCTACCACGTTGATCACGATATATTTTGTGTGCCAAGACCAGTTTTTCAGTAACTTCATCTGTACCCTGAATAAAACTCCTTTCTCGTATTCCATCGCACCGTTCACACACAGTAAAATTCTCACTTTGAAAGGAACCACTTTGGACCTGGTAAACTTTAAGTCAATAGCAACTTTCTTCAATACCAAGTTTCCCCTTTCACAATCAGATGTATTTTCACAGACGTAAACATTTTCTACGAATTTTTCACACGTATCAAAACTTGTTATTTTTCCTCCATTGAATCTTCGAGACGATGCTCCACGTTGTTTAAAATACTTACGTTGATTGATATCTACTGTTAGATTTTAGATGATGATAATACTTTTATAACTAGATTAGCACTATTAACACGTTCCACGTGGCGAAAGATTTAGGATTTAAATTGCAAAAATTGCTTCCGAATTTCTTAAATAAATCAAATTCTATTATCAAATTTTTCAAAAGCGTAATGTTCCTATTTTTGAAATATTATAATGGTTTCTCACTACCAACGCGTTTTACATCTCGAAGATGACCTCAAAAAAAAACTTTGAAATTGAATGAATAATCGTATTTCAATCCGTCATTACTAGATATCTAATATTAAATTCTACAAAAATAAAATAAGATTGTTTGGAATGACCATAGATTCCTATTATCAAATTCTGCAAAGACGATTTTCTAATCAAAAAATATTTCTGCCATTTATTAACAAAACTCTCTATCTTTTTACATCTACGATATCAAAGATCACAAACAATCCACAATCGCGGAACGTGTTAAACTACCACATAAACACATCCGTTCCCATAGAAAACCTGAAATTTGCTTCACACTCTTTTCTCGCATGATCAAACTAAAAGAGAAAAAGAATAAGAAAGAGATACAGATGTAAAGATAAAATTAAAAAATGAGGAGAGAGGTTCGCTGCAAAACGTGCCGAACGTGTGTGTGTCCGCGGTGTCGCCAAAGGTGTGTGCATATAAGCGGTCAGAATGCGTGTACGCAGAAAGGCGTGCATGTAGCGTGGTGTGCGTGTGTGTAGAAGTCAGCTGGAGGTGGTCCCGAGGAACAGCACCAGCGGGGGTCGTCCGATGAGCACAGTGAGCGCGGGCGGTAGCCTCGGTCGTGGAAGCAGGGCGCTACATCTTCAGCATCATCAGAGCTCCCTGTCCGCCCTGCACATGACGACCAATCACTCGGGCACTGTCGATAGACGCAGATCCAGCCTCAGGGTAACGTACCGTATAGATTCAAAAAGACACACCTGGTCCATTCACTACTGCACCGGGAACTCGGTGGTATTTCTAATTTCTTTGCCCTTATATTCTTCCTCGAGCTGGTGCAGAACACGATTCGTTCTTTGCAGATCGCTTGTCGTGATGTTTTATTACGTATCACTTTCGACTATTGAAAGTTAGTGAATTCCTTCAGGTTTATGTCTTTGGATGAGCAAAAGAGAAATATTTAACGCACCGTGGCAGGAAAAGTTATCTTATAGATTTTCATACGATATGGAACTATGATAGAGTTCATTTTATTCATTTCACTCATCAGTTTCATAGTTCATACTAATGTAATTAAGTAACTTCTCTTCTGCTTATTATTGATAATCCACTTTTCTCTTTCGTAATTTTAACTTTTCATAAATAATCATAGGAGAGCTTCAGAGTAAATTCGGGAGATAGAATTCGTATTTTCAAAGAATTTCTAATCTTAGAAGAGAGCCGATATTTCAGATAATTTTGAGATATGATTTATGATTTTCGTATTTTCAGAAATATATTTTCATGATAGATTATGTTACAAATAAAGAGGAGCTTTTTAAAGTGTAATTAGTACTAAGTATAAGTTTTATGAATCTACAGGAACTATTAAATCATTTAGAACACAGGTAGAAATGTACTCTTTGTAGCAAATATTATTTCCAGTCAATAATTCAATATATTCTCAAGGTACATAATTTTAAAAGACAGATTGAAAACATAAAAACTGACGAATGGCACAGTGACCTATACTTTCTCCTAGAAATACTTACGTCTAGTAGTAATAGTAGAAACCGCTGACTCGGTGTTGTCTGTAACTGACCATCACGTTCTACTAAAACTTGGGATATTCAATGTCATATGTAAGAGAGAAATCCGATTGCGTGATTGAAATAGCGATAGCGAACCAACAAAAAAGGCAGTTCTCTTCGTACAATGTTATCTCAGAAATAGAAAGCCTAAACAGAATGAAACAGAAAGTACTCATATTTTAAAAGCTAAAATTTTTAGTTCCTTACTCTATTGATTTTATTTAACAAGCGCAAAGTAATTTTATTGTTTAACGTCCAAATTCTTTAGAATTTCAATACGCGTTGGTGTTTTTGAAGATGTTTTTAGATAAATGCTAAATGTTTTTGGTTATATTTTAGAGTAATATTATTATTGACGATGTTGTTAACTGTTATGAATATTTGACAGAGATAATAGATACTACTAATTGCAAAAATCTTTATCTCGAAGCTCCAAAGAACCGCGATTAATAACAAAATTTAATTAACAGCGATCTGCTTTGAAAGATATCGTAGTCACAATCATTAGTCATGGATGACTTTCCTCCACATTCAATCATATTAACAAGACTACAATACCTAAATAACAAATTATTTTAAAACAGTATATATATAGAAAGCCATCACTGACTAACATCGTGTTATATAGTTACGCATTTAATGATCATTTACAGCGGTTTCTCGAATTAACTTTATCAACCACATTTATCATTTAAAACAAAAGTTTACTCTTCATTTATTATCGAATATAATTCGAGCCACTGCTGGTTAAAAATTTTCACTCAAATTTCTAAAATCACGTTAATTTCTCATCGTTTCATTTGTATATACATATATATATATCGAGTTCTTTATTCATTTAATTTCTCATTGGCACGATTGCATGGCATCGCTTAGGTAAGGACGCTCGCGCAGCATTTCCACCAGATAATAAGCCCCTTATACCTTAAGTCTTGATATACCCTCTTTAATAAGTTTAATCCTTATCGAAAGTAGCGTACACTTTGTAGATATAGACACAAAGAAATATCTCAAACTAGTTACTTCAAAGAAGCTACGCAACAATGTTTGAACATCATCGTTAACGGCTAAACATCACGCAAACATCAAGCTTTAGTCATTTTATCGACTATTGTCGAAACATCACGAAACTCGTAACATCAGTAAATTTCGAGGAAAAGAAACATCGTTGTATAATGTTAAATTTCTAGTCGTTCTTCCACGTGAACCAAGGATTAACGATTTCGAAATGAAGGAAGCAGAAAGTAGAGACTTCTATTCTATAGCTACAAGTGTGACGGAACTTTTCACGCGATAAGGGTTAAAAGCTGTGAGCTATGTGCTTAACCTAACGTTAATCATTCTCCCTGCATCCTGTGGATCGTCGCAGACCTGCAGTCTTCTTTACTTGAAAAAGGTTCGGTATATATGTATATATTTATTATATACGTATATGTATCTAGATCTGTATTAATTCATCGTTTCTTTCGCTACGTCTGTATACATCGATCTATTGTCATAGGGCTCCCCAATGATGAGTTTTCAAATCTGATCGAGAGGTTGTGTTTATTACAGAGTAAACTCCTTTCAAGTTTCCTCTATAGATCGCTTATGAGTCATGATAAATTGGAAAGATAGAAATTTTAGAAAACTGGACAAATTCTTTTTTAATTCTAATTCTAACTTTTGTCGTCTCCTTTTTTTTTTTTTTTTTTTTTTTGAAGGAGATATCAAGTTCGCAACTCTAAAGTATTCTTGAGGAAGCTTCGAAAGAATAGATCTATGAAGGAATGCATAAAGGAAACGATGATTGCTCTGTTAGTTTAATCTAAAAGATCAACTCCAATTTTCCATACAAAACCGAATAGTTCGTTCGTTTTTAATGTCTCGTTGCATTTATACATCGAACGACCTTCTGTGATAAGAATTAGAAACTATTTCCATCTGAGATTTGTCACGGAAACGGTAACGAACCAACGCAATCAATCGCAACCTTACACGGTTCCAAATTTTCTAGAAAACGTAGTAGATATTTCATTATTATCTTAGAGCATCCTTCAGAACGACGAGGCATCCTTCGCGGTGCTCAGACTCTCCCCGGGATGTCTCCTCGTGAATTATTTATTTCAAATGTCTAGATCTTAGCGAAGTGCTTCACAAACGTCTCTATAATTTACCAAGTTAAAGAATCTATTTCGCTAGCAACTATCGAACACTCCGCTAAAATGTAGACGATTCTCATGGATCTCGACCTCGACCGCACGGACTTCGAAAATACGGGTAAATGAGTACGAATTGATCATTGATACGATAATCAGAGAATCATTGGTACAATAATTTTCTCATACGTTAAATTAATTTTAAATGAAATTCATGGAAAATTTTCGTCGTCGGTCCGACGAGCCCGAGAAACAGAAATTCGTTTCTTCTTTCCGATTCAATACGATATTATTATTCGCCTGGAATTTATCATTGTCTTAGGAAAAAAAACCTGAAAAAAGAAAGAAAAAGACTGAGATTCAGGGTACGAGCGCAAATCGTATCGCCTGTAACTGTAGGAATTACGCAAACAGTCCTCTCCCTGTACTTAGTTATTTACTTGTAAAACTTGTAAACCCTCGTTGACGATTCTCTCCGTATGATCGCAGCGAATTACTTATTATCACGTTTCATAAGGATCGTGAGAATTCGCGACGTTCGCAAACGATGAGCTTAACGTAATTAAATTTAGCTGATTACCCGATCAAATATATTTTACCATCGTAATTCATCGAACTGTGAGTATATTGCGTGTTTTTACTGTTTTATTAGTGGAACGTTCTTTTTTCCAATTCTCTTTGACTTCTCGTTTCTTTGTGTTAGATCACTTATTTCTTAGGAAATTAGTAGTACGATTTTAGTGATTTATTATAAGTTTCGATTAGTATTATTGGACCGTAGGTTATTTATATGGTTATTGAATTCTATTTTATATTCTATGTTTCGTCGAAGGGATTTATCACACGTAACTTGAAATTGCAAGTAATTTAACTCAAAAACTTAAATTTTTGATCACTTAAGATCCAACGATATCAGTTATGATTTAAAATTCTAAAATATACTTTAGAAAATATCCCATAGAAATCTTCAATTTCTACTAATCTAAATATTGAAAATATCAGTGTTAATTAAAACAATGTTTTTCTGAATTTTAATCTCTAATCTCTTTTCCTGTTTCGGGGTAATAACTTTTGTTCCTCTTTTTTTTTATAAAGAGCTCGATGACTTACGATATAAAATATCGTGATTCCTAATTATTCTCGAATATTAGAAGATTTCCTTTGAAAGGCTGATTGTATCGCCGTCATACTGTAAACACTGTACATAAAGAAGTAACGATCGATTATCACGTTCTCCTTTTTCATGTATGTTAACCAGAGTGTCCTGTTTTTAAGAATACGATAGTTGTAATGAACAATCGCATAAAAAAGAGAGAAAAGAATACAAAAACAGGATACGAAAGGCAGAAAGTGCGGACGTTCGATTTTTAGCTATCTAAAACACTGATTATAACAATGACGAGCCATTGTGTAAATATAAACTGATGATTTCAATGTGGAATTCACAATGTGGGTTCTTAATCCGCCTTGTTTCGTCCTTTACTAGTTGTCGTGGAAGAGCTCACAGGTATGCGGCTATAACTTATTTGCGTATATCATGATAGATAATCATTTTTCTTTTAATATTCATTTTTCTTTTAATATTCATTTTTCTTTTAATATTCATTTTTCTTACAATACCTTATGAACTATTTCGTAGTCGTCATTACTAATTTTATGTTGGGCCCCTTTCATATATTAGATGAAGGATGTAATTACGTCGAAATTGGCTAATCAGGATTTAACAAATACGATACAAGTCATCAAAATCCTATTGACCCTTTCGCTATTATGGATAGCTGTAATTATACATGTTAAATTTTTTTACTGTGTACTATGGATATAGCAATTCGATCAAATCCATGATATTTCAAATGCAAATTTTTGTAATGTAAGTTACATACAGTTGTTTTTACACGGTGGATGAGTTTTACCATGTAAAAAACCCTTTAAAAAAGTCGGGAAATAATTGATCTGCAACAAAGTATAAAACTTGTGTTAGGGAAAATCAAAATAGTATTTCCTTCAAAAATTGATATTTTATTCATTGTTATTCTTTGTTACAACGAAACATTTTTTTATTACTGTGAAGAAATCATTTTCGTCGCTCGAAATATCCTTCACCTGACTGTTCTGTATCAGTTTAAATGACGTATGTTTTGGTTTTTATTTTAATAATCCTTTATAACAAGCCATACAAGATCTCAAATCCCTTTAAAATCGTGTAAAGCGTTTGAGATTAGTATTATTTACAGTGGAATAATGAAACGTATTAAAGATCGCTTAACTGTAACTAGATCGCGTTAAAGTGCCGTGTAAAACGAGTATCAGGTGTACTTAATCGTAACGAAAAAGGTTAAATTCCCATTTCATTCAATTTCTATCAGTATGCATATATATGTGTAAAAATCTCAGATTAGTTACCAAAGAAAAATATTTTATTTGCATGAATAAATAAAAGGATACTTATGTCTTAGAAGATATTATTTAATAAATTTAATAAATATTTATAAATATAAATTTCCAAATAATTACATTTCCTTATTAGCCAATCTTCGATTGATTCTCAACTTGACCGTAAAACATTTTAATTTCTATAGCTTCAAACATTCTCTTCTTTTCTTTTCCCCTGTTTCTTAGAAAATAAACCGTTTCTTCAGTTTTCTTGACTGTGCTAATGACTAACCAATCGTTGAGGTGAATCTTTAGTGCGATGAATTATTAGTCTTCCAAACCTGCAAGATCGTGTCTCATATTATTCAGAAACGACTTGGGTAATTTCGTGAAATCTAGATCCTAGAAATCTTTTTTCCTTTATGTCGCTGCACGTGCATCCCCAGCTTGTAGTATCCAATTATCCCTCACCTTCTCCCTTTTATGTTGTTCCAACGAAACTGTTTCGAAATTCGTTTAACAAGAATTCGAATGCCTTCTCAAAAGTAGAGAAACGTTATCAAAGAAGTCTCGGTTTCGAAACATTTCGATACTGCAGACTCAACCAATTCAACCACAGAGAACCATCTCTCTTCGAACATTTTGAAACGCAATTTCACAAGACCCGTCATCTTAGATACCCCGATAGCTCGTTTGCTCGTAGCATCGTCCCCTCGAGGAAGTCGAGATCCACAGATCCTTCGAAATATTGTAGGTCTCCGTATTGACGTGTTTGACAAATTTTATTAATATCTAATTAATAGAACGACAAAGTAGATATATCTTTTAATACATGGAAACGAATTTTTCTGCGGTTGGTATACGTTCTATATTGTGTGAATTATTGGTAGTGCATTGTAATTGCGAAACAGAAATATTTTTTGCTATATTTTCTATGTTTTAATTAAATATTCTAATTTAACTTTTTCACTCAGATTGCAAATTGCTACTTTTTCAGCCCTGGGATCATTGTAGTGTTATATTAATAATAGTATAGTAATAATAAAAAATAAATTTTTTTATTTACAGTAATTAAAACCTCGTACTTCTCAAACGAAATTAAATAATGAATGAATAAGCATACAGAATTCGTTTATACGGTGCCAACCGTAGAAAAATTTGCGCGCGAATGGAACCTCCCTTCTCTTTAAAATATTTGTTACCACCGTTACACCATAGCTGCAGTCAATTTCACGATATTTCAAAGGAAAATATTCCAATATCCCTGCAATATTGCGCTAGAAAAGGTATTCCAATATTTTTTCCGTAATATCGAGAGAAACGAATATTTTCTCCGCAATGTTACACCATGGGAAACATTTCAATATTTGCCCCACGTGAAACGTTAAGAACGAGACCTACCGTATTTCTCATATTACAAATGGGTCTCAAAACTATCTCAACCAAATGTCCAATTAATTCAATATTACACCTTTTTCAACAGGGATCGTTAAGCAGAGCTTTTGGACTCCGACCCAGAAGCGAGAAGGCCTCTCCATCTTCATCGTCGGATACCGGAAGCTTGGCTAGCCAGTATATGAGCAGCGCTCGCAGCAATTCTCCTCCACCCCCGCAACTGCCACCTAGACCCATCACAGGCAACAAGAGGCATCGCCGAGTGAAGAGTATAGGTGACATCGACTATATAACAAGCGCAGCAGTAAGCACGCCCGTTTGACAGGAGGGTAGGCCCCAACATCCGGGGCCTTATCGAAGCTTGAGCGAGCGAGGATACTCTTCATCGTACTCTTCTTCGCAGTACGGCTCGTATTCCGGCTACAGCAACGTTCTGCACGGCGATCAGTACCAGTACCAACAGACTAGTAATTATTATCAGCTGAAGGGCGGTTATTACTCACCACAGAGCACCGGGCCGCCATTTCCAGGGGTTCAGAGATACGGAAGCTTAGCGGAAGAGGCCTGGTCGTGCACCACGAAAGACGACTCTGGCAATCCCAAAACGAACTCCAGGACTTACCTAGCTTAGCTGGTCTCGAAAATATCCACGGTGATATCACGGTGACGATTTGTGACGAATCGAATCACCTCGTTTGGTTATGACTATTTTAATTAGGCTTGGTAACCAAAGTGTCGCCAAAGGGGACAGAGCTGTGATTTAACGTGGAAGAGCTGGGCTTGCCGGAGTTGGATTAATGATTATTAACCCTTTCACTGATGAATTGGCGCTTCGCTGCAGAGATAAGGAAGTATGGCTTGAGTCGGATTTGAAGTATCCTCTGGAAGGAGTGCTTGAAATGATATACCTCGGAGAGTTTTTTTTAGAACGCAGGATTATTGTGAAGTTACAGAATTGTTTATTTATGGAATTTGATATTGGTAAGGTATGTTAATTTATTTACCTTATGAACTATTTCATGGATATATGATATACATTATTGTCCGTAAATTCCCTCTACCATTTAATTACTGTTACTGCACGCAACTTAATAACATATTAAAACCTTACCAAGCATTCCGCTTATCTAAAATATTTATCCGGATCATCTTTACTCAGCTATACTGCACAAATATGTAAGAAGGTAATATCTGTTGAATAGCCAGTTTATAGCAAACTGACATAAACTTTTAAAGCTCGCTACGTTTATTGCATTTTGTCTAAAGATATTAAATTTATTATTTATTTTCTAGTACACTATTATATTTTAGTACGATCTTCCACTAAATGAAGATATAAAATGATCACTATTATTGAAAGATATCAAAATAAGAAGACACAAAGAAGCTTGTTTTTATACTTCTTTCCATAATTGGGCAGTACTTATGAAATGACATGCAGCTGCTATAACCCATTAGTATAATCAAAATTAACAGAAACAAGAGTGAAAGGGTTAAAGAATTTCAGTGGTATCGAAGATTATATGGTCGAAATAATACTGTAGCGATCGACAAACTTGGATGAGAGAACCTGATGTGCCTATATGGGGACATAAGAATGAAAAGCACGTATTTCAGCGTTCGCAAATGTGATATAGTCAGAAAGGAGCTTGATCTATCGTACGAAAGAGACTCTAACAACAAGTCCTGAACTTAGTCTGGTCGTATTAGTATTAAAACTCTCAAAGGATTTGAAAGATTACCACAACGATTGATCAGTTTTAATCCCACGAAGACAAGCCATTCTGTACAGTAATCGAATGCATCTCCGAAGTGCAACAATGCAGCAGTCAGATACATCCAGGACCAGTTTTATAGCGCATAACCTGTTAACCGGGAAAGACGAGTTAACTCGTCCTTCAATTTGCAAGTGTCATGAATTTAGCAATTTATTTATTCGAATATTCCTATTTCTAATACAACGTTGCATTTTTATATCACTTAAAATTAATACGAGACCTTCTTCAATTTTTAATTCTGTGCCAAAAAAAGCTTCTGGTTAAGGAACTACCCAGTTAACAGGTTAATGGACATTACGGATATAATAATAATAAGTCATCGGTGCAATTTGCATCAGTAGTATGAGCAGCAGAAGGAAATGATAATGAAATTTATCAAAATAATTTACGAATCACTGTGTAATTTTAATTTTTTACAGATCGAGCTTAGGCATACTTATAGATATTTTAATAAAAAAGAAAATGGTACTTGCTCCGAATACTTGGTACATTAATTTTGAATACCATTTTTCCTCGCATAATAAATATTTTATTTTCATCAACCGTGTAATTATGTGTAGGCAAGGGATGTGTTACATTGTATTATCCGTAAATTAAATTACGACTAATACTAACGCGATTGACTTTGCTGAGCATACTATTGAACCGAAGCAAATCGTCCCAAGTTAACGAAAGAAAACGACGAACAGTATTTAAATATGGGCGTTTAAAGTTACCTAGATGGAAACTTCTAGCAATTATCCGTGCAGTGGATAATTAATCGTTCGAATGTACAGACTAGAAATTGGATCCTGTTACCAATTTATATGAATCGTTATAATTAGACTGCGAATGTTTATGCAAATTAATATTTTTTTTTTTAACAACTAAATAGGAACTTGTTTCACATTCTACAAATTAAAACGAGTACTTTGTTTTGGATATTTGTGTATCTTTACATATAACATATATTTTACACATTTAAATATCCTATAAATGCATAAATATCAGCAGTCTAGCAATAATTAGCCGCAGTGCGCTGCCAAACGCGAGGTTTCGAAACGACTCATCTTCACTCTATCGTATCCAGGAATCGCAACGAAAGAATACGACCAATTAGGAAAAAGAATACGTATTTTGGACATCGATCGTGCGATTTTTCGAGTCCGAGTTACTCGTCGTTGTCCGAAATTTTCATTTGTACGTATAATCAGCAGCCGCGTTCATGCACACAATATCGATCATCGTTTCACGTAATTTTAAGAATTTACTTAGCCGTCGTTTAATTCTGGAATTAATTATAAGACTGTTCGAATTTGGAAGCTCAAGATCTTCTGAGAAAAAAGGAAGGAATCTTATCCTTCAAACTCGTGTGGAGAGAACAGAATATTACGAAGAGTTCTTTAAGTAATGGATACTAAGTGTATCGTAGTTAATAATTTGATTATCGATATTATCAATGTTATTAATATTACTGATATAAATAATTATAGAATATATTTACATTAATATAAAATTAATATAAAATATTTATATTGATATTATTTAATATTGATAATATTGATAATAATAACTTGAGAATAATTGCAAGCAGAATGTATTATCTTTTGCCTGTATCTACTTAAAGATACCGAATCGAAGAAGCAGAAGCAGAAGCGTACAGGGGCTTCCATCGAATTTTACATAACTATTCGAACACATTCAATAAACGTTCAGTAAAACTATACACCCATATACACATTCCAATGGCTGTTTCTCAACAAAAATCACAAAACAGGATAGGTAAAAACCTATTTTATTTATCGAAGAACGGATGTAGAATAGTTAGCTGAAAAAGAAGAAATCGACGACCAAACTACAGTCAGTTCTAAAATTAAAGAAAAGAGAAAGGAAGAAAGATAAAGAGAAAGATAGAAATGGACAGAACGATATTATATATTCTGCATTTTTGCATATCGTGCGTAATCTTGCTCGATATCCAAGAAACCTATTTTTTCTGCACTTTCGTTATCGTTTTCTACGTTGGTAATAACTGTATATAAATACATACATAAAACGATACGAAGTCGAAAAGTGGTGCAGATATGTGAGAAATAAAATATCCTTTTTCCTTTTTTTGTTTCTTCCAACGCACATAAGGAAAACGATGTTTGCAAATGATTAAATAAGCGAATTAAATAATATCATTTACGGAAACGTTTAAAACACCAGAGTTCGAATGGTGGTCATCGTTTAAAAAGTACGTGTTATGATGTAATTAATTGTATAACTGTTAAACAAAAAAAAAAAAAAAATGAAAACGCGTGCATGTACCGAATATAGTCCACGATGTATTTATACAGTCGTCTGTATACGATATTAATTATTATAACACGCTTTATAATAATTAATATTAAAGGAGAAAACGTCGGATATTCTGGATCATGTTCCAAAGAACCGCCAGAATTAAATCGAATCGCACGTTAAAATCCATTATTCTTAATTACGCTTGCGTAACAAGACGATATATTTTGTAGATAAAGAAATCTCAATAATTAATATTTATTCTTAGCATTTCTCATTGTATTTATGCTCGGTGTTAAGTTATACGATTAAATTGGAAAATTTTATATCCGTAAATTCATTTAATACGCGGACGAGTATTAACATCGTTTAGTGATCGATAAACGATGGGTCAATACTAATCCAAGAGTGATCTATTCACTCGTCGTCGTATACCTAAGTAATTTATTCGAATAAATTATAGCTTAGGTTTTTAATTTATTATGCGCGCACCCATACAATAATCACGATCAATCGAGATCGACGACAATTGTAACATTTGCTTTATAAATGTCTCTTAAACGATAACGCGACCAATGATCAGATGAAACAATTGTAAATGTGCTCAGTATCGTCTGTATATATTTGTGTGAATTGTATCTAAATATTTGGGAGAAACGAAATAAACGAATGCCTTCACTTCTGTGGAAGAAGTAAGATTTCCATCTCGTCCTTCTCGTTTATTTATCCACTTTAAAGTTGTTACATCTAGTTCCTATAAACGTACAAATATTAACGATATAATAAATAACTAACTCTATCAATCAGATTCTTCTCTCTAACTTAAAATAATATCATCAATAAAGCAATATAAAGTAATAATTGAATATTCCGTTATTCTAAATAATGAAATAGGAATAAGATATTTTACTAAAGGCAGCACTACAGCGATGAGTGATACTGATTATCAATAGCTAGCTTTATATTCATCATGTACGCGTAAAAAGCTGAGAATAATTCATTCCCTATCGCCTCGATACATTCGTACAAAAATGTAACAATCTTCGTTAATGCATGGAATATCCTATTTCTCGGAGCGGAGCTAAGATTTATAACATATTCTTTTAAATTTGCTTTGCAATACGTCCAGGAGAAATAAATAGCTTCGCATAAAAACTGTTTGGGATCATTACAATGTTCTACAATAACCATAGCGATTTTAAAACACTTAGTCAGTCCATCCATCGCGTTATCCAAGTATTTCATTTCTTGCAAAATATCATTAAAATAATTAATATCAGGCATTTGTTCATCGTTCGATTCTACGTAAAAATCTTTTAATAATTGTCTAAGTAAAAGTTTTAGCTTAATCATCACATCATTCCTTTCTTTGGACGCTATTGACGAATCTGAATTTATTAAATTAAATGCGAATGTGCCAATTGTCAGTAAATGTCCTGTGAACTGAACAGGATCTATGAATATTCTATTATTTATCACAATGTTATTATTCTGATATTTTATTGGAAATTTCTCTCCCCAACTTAATTTATTCAAACCATATAAGAAATCTTCTTTGTTGGTAAATTGCTTTATTTTGTACACAATGCCTTCAGATCTACTTTGTGTACCTTTACCAGTGTATGCATTCATTCTATCAAACTCTTCCTTTAGACGATTGATTCTCAAAGCAGCCTTAAATTTTTCAAAGATGGTACCTTTAGATGACTCTATGAGTTCACCAGCCAGTCTGGTACTTAATAGAGCATTGCTAAAGAACAGAACATGCGAAGTGAATATAACTATATCCAAAAAATCAACATCTCTTTCTGTTTTGTATTTGTCAATTAAACAATATCCTTGATAAACTATACCAACAGCATTCATTGATAAATTACTTAATATCAGAGAATTGTAAGCTGCTTTAGCTGTAACACCCACAGTGCTGCTTTTTTCAAAAGCTTTAGAGAGGAGCATAGTTCCTCCATTTGCTCCTAACGATAAGGCTGTACTACCTATTCCAAGCCAGGCAGAAAATGCTTTCTTATTTGTAGGAATAATGGATTGTTTGTGCTTGGCAAGATCTACTAATTTATGAGAATTTCTTGCAATAATCCATGTTCCACACACGCCACTCTGAATAAGACCTAATGATAATAATTTTACTCAATTAATTGAGATGAAAGGGAAATGGAAATTGAATCACTTTTGTATCCCTATAAATGAAACAATTATACAATCATACCTGCAGCAAAAACAATAGGTGCAATAGGTGTTAACAAGCTAGCAGCTCCAAATCCTATAGTAGTAGCTACAGACAATGTATTTGCAGTTATATCGATACCTTTAAGAACTTTAGTTTTAACAGCACAAGCAGGTGAGTCTAATATCTGAACCCATGCAGTTGAAATATATTCTGTAACTTTATAATTTGGATTATACTGATACAAACCACCCTTTGGTAAAATCATAGTACACTGAGGCAATGTATTATTTGTTACATAATCATTCCAAGTTTTATACATTCTACCTTCATTGTCAATATAAGATATACCATATGTTTCTGTTTTTAGCTTAAATATTGGTACGCTACATATGTTATTAGATTCCTTGTCTGATTTATCATTTTTTTTATTGGATTGCTTTATATCTGCTTGTAAAAGTATTACATTAAATATAATTCCAATATAAATAGTACTATCCACTTTATCTCTTCCAAACTTCATTATCTGTTGATATATTGTATCTATAGCTTTACACATCCTCTTATCGTACACTATTTTACTAAATATATCATTCTTCTGATTATTTCCTAATGTTTTACTTTCACAGGTAACTGATATTTCTATCTCTTTATCAACTTTAGGAAGACCAAACAAGGCATATCCGATCTTATGTCTTATAAGTTCATAATTTTCAGAATCATATAAAAACCAATCAGGAAGCAGTTCATAATAATATTGCTGATATTCTTTGGCAAGTTTTATTGCTTCTGTCTAAAATACATCAAATTATAAGTATAGCATTAAATAAATAGCTGAAAATTAATGATAAAGACATATAAATTTACTTTTTCGTCGTTTAAACAAGCCATATCGGTTTTTAAATATAATAAGAATTTTTAAAATACTTTTTAAGCTTTCTTAAAATACACCAGTTCGAATAATTACACCAAAAAGGGTATTTATAACTGAATATAAGATAATATGATTAACACATATGATTTCCCACAATTATCTAACGATCGTAATTATGTTTAACTGCAAACAAATATAATTTTAGTTATTGCTCGTATAAGCGATGGTTAAATATTACTTTGAAACAGCTTGCTGTAGAGAAGTATAACACAATATATAACCTTAATATATAATATATAACCTTAAGCGTGTATGCAAATTTCTATTCGTATAAACGTTAGTATTCAAACAGGATATTCTCAAAAGACGAATAAATTTTTTATTAGAACTATAAATAAATTAAAGACAGATGAAGGAGAACAGAAATTTTGTGTACAACGAGGAATCCCCTTTCTAGTAACATATGTTTTACCTCCCTATATAACACTACATTTTACGATTATTTCATTATATAGAAAAATATTGCGAATATCCTTTTTGCATTGAAAATAGAATGTAATTATTAAAGATGAATAATAGTGTCATTTTCATTATTTTGTCACTAGAACATAACCGAAGAAATAGTTGAAACCAGGTGACCAACATACATTTGTATGTAAGTATATCAGGGTGAATAGGGAGATCATCCATGCAATATTAACAAAGTCAGTAAAATGATGCGCGATAAGAACAAGGACTTCTAACGGCCAACGGCAGAACTATACTCGCGTTTCGTCCTCTGAAGTATTTAGTGGAAGGAATATACGTATCCACGGCGATCTTTTTAATACTTACCAATATTTACCAATTTTCTCGAACTGTTTTGTCAGTTTTTGTAATTTCCTTTAACTAATGGGAATTAGATATATTACGCCTACATTACGTATATGTATAATAAATAATTTTGGCGCCTCAGTAATAATTTTAATTACTTTTTTCCATTTAATAATATCAATATTTTATGTTATTCCTCTTATGAAGTAAATAAAAAAACTAACTTGAAAATATACATTGAGAACTAGCCGATTTGCACACAGACGCTTACCCCCTAACATTCTTCATATCGTTTACACTTCTCGCATATTATCGCCCTCTTCGTTTAGCACAAAATATATATATATCTGTTCTTATCACGGTTGTATCGCTTTCTTTGTTTAACACCGTCCGTGTCGTTTGTCCTCGTCGCATAGTAACGCCATCTCTTTCTACCAATTCTTGTATCGTCTATCCTTGTCGCACAGTATCGCCGTCTCTTTCTATCGCCGCATGATTATCTGTCCTTGTCGCACAATATTGCGATTCTACTCTACGGACGAGTCATGTACTGCCATCTTTCCTTAACTGTCCTAACCTATTGTTCTTTCCATGTTTAACAGATGGCAGCACATGACTTATCGCAGTAATAAAATTTTGTCTATGGATAAGTCATGTACTATCCGTAGACAAAACTTTATTACTGCGATAAGTCATGTGCTGCCATCTGTCAAACATGGAAGAAACAGCCGGTTGAGGCATTTCAGGATAGATGGCAGTACATCACTTATCCGTAAACGAAAATTTTATTACTGGGATAAGTCATGTTCTGCCACCTGTCCTTAAATGTCCGAACTTACTGTTCTTTCTATTTGCAGTAGATAGCAGCACAGGGCTTATCAAAATACTAAGGATACAATATTGTTAGACATGAGCAATGGTAGAAAGAGATGGCGACACTGTGCGACAAGGATAGAGTATACGAACACCAGAAAGAAAGAAAGGGCGATAGTGTGTGACAAGGACAGAGTATACGAATGCCAGCAGGAGAGAGCAATATTGTGCGACACACAATTCTAAGGACAAACAATTCGATGGCGAATTCACGGTATTCAACAGAGACAGAGACAGAGATGCACGTACAAAACTGTGCACATTTGTTAGTGAACTGTTCCTTACGCTGCTGATATTGTCCAAAGAATCGTAAGAGAAATAAATCAACATTCTTTCGGTGCATTTGTGCGTACTCTCCTTACAATTATTTTGTTCACTCAAACATTATTTTGAATGTAAAGAAACGTTTGTACCGTTTTCATTCAAGAATCATCGTACGACTGGTACTAGCCAGTCCACTTCGTGGTTATGAAATCTATTATATCAGCGTGATTAATTTTCAGAAACCCACCATGAAACACACTTTATATTTGTACTATATCGAGGCCACTATAGTTTCGCAAGCAAGTAATGAATCATTGCTCGTTTCTTTTGTCAGCTATTTTAAAATTAAGATCGCTATATATTCTTTCAATTAAATATAGACACAGCACACATGAAATAATATACTAATGTCCTTTAAATAATCATAGATTATTCCCACTACTTTCTGCAACTGATTACTCGAACGCTTATCGTTATTTACAATTTGATCATATCAATAGTGACAGAATTATTAAATATTCCAGGCTATTTAAAGCATTTCAGCGTATATTACCAGCGTAGTATTAAGTTTAAACGAACAAATGGATACGGGATTAGGTATAACAATATAATTCAATGAAAACAATAACAAATACATATATTTCTCGAAATGTGATACACTTTGACGTTGGTGGTCGTATTTTAATTCTCGCGTGTACTGTTTTCTCATCTTTTTTCGTTTCAAATGGATCGGATGGCGTGTCATTTAAATGGACGCGGCGACGTCACCTAAAACTCTTTCCATTATGTTGCATTTATTTCTGCTCTTTTCTTTTCTGCTTTTTTTTTTGCTTTTTCACTTTTTCTTCCGTTCTGTCGTCGTTAAATTCTAATTGGAGCAAAGCTGTCAGTTGCATCTACCGTGTTTTTCTCTAATTTTTTTTTCTACGATTTCTCCTTTACGACATTTTTTCTCTTTATAGATTTTTTTTTCTTTTTGCTTCGCTATCCTCTGACTGCAGTATTCAGCGCGCGCGCATACGCCACGTGCGCACGCACGTGGTCACATTGTTTACCTTTTCTATTTCCTTTGTTTTCATTTTACATAACCAACAAACACTATTGCGCTTCATCGTTTTGTCATTGTTTGAAAACTGTGCCGAGATCCAAGACCGGTCACTTAGAAAGCTACGAAGTAGTTTAATTAATTAGCAACTTGTACTAGAAGGTACTTATACAAATATCGATCTTCGAGAAACGTGAACGAGCGTCTCTTTTTCATTCTTGACTTTCTTTGCTTTCTTTTTTTTTCTTCCTTTTTTTACATCTTCAGGGCGACTGTCGACGCAGGGATTATTTATAATTAGACCGCGGATATACATGGAAATTCATATCTTTATGAATATAATTTACAGAGTCCACAGTCTATTTATAACAATCGGAAAAGAAACAAAAAATGCCTGACTTTGTTGTAATTTGCTGCTAGACGCTACTAATCGCAGTTACAAGATACAAAAAGTACGTTTTGTTAGGCATTGTGTGACAATTTTTCTCATTATTCATATTTAAATAGCTTTCGATGCATCAGATGTTACAATCTAATGAGTTCTGTTTATCTTTCAGGTAATCAGGCTGCATGCCAAAAAAGCGACGTGTTTTATGTGTGATCTGATTGAACAATGAGTGCGGAGATGCTCCTTGCATTGTATGTTCTTAATCTAATGGTATCTGTATTACCTCATTCTATCACGTTCCTCACGCATGGAGTTTGCAATGCATTTGTAAATGTTAAATGTTACATTCGTAAATCGCTTTTTTGTTGTCTAACTTTTGCCTTTCATTTCTTCTTCACATTCAAGTAAAGGGATACGTCTAAACGAATTTTTCCAATCGTATTTTACTAGGAGCCGAATCACGAGTCTAAACTGAAAAAGCAATTCGCGTGTAATTTCGTTTTTGTAGTTACGAGATTCACCCGCGTATATACTATAAACTACACAAAAATTTCATACTATACAACGTGCATAAAATCTCGGCGAAAAAAAGAAAAAAAAAATATATATATATATATGATAACAAGACGTAAAACAATTTTCCATATCGTCGACGCGATTAATTATACATGGACTCTGTATCCAACTAAAATTTACAATTATAAAATAGAGTCGATTCTATGAAGTTTTAACGCGTGATCGCAAAAGTAAAGAAACAAATGTACAGAGTACGTATACTTTAATTAACTAGAAAATGTAATTGCCATATAAAAAACTGGCGGTTTCGAAGCGAATCTGTCATTGGCAAAGCCTTCTATAAAATTAATTCATCTTGTATATGTCTACAAATATACACGTATATATGATAGTATCTATGATGTATCATATATATATCATTATACGTTATAAGCTCTTTGAGAATTCGTGTAGTGTAGGATCAAAAGGAACAGATAAAAAATGATAAAATAACAAATCAATAATGTAACAAATGAATAACAGGCGCAATATAAAAAAAGTTCCACCGGGAACATACTCTTAATGCCGATTTCACGTCGCAGAAGGTGCTAAAAAACATGTGTATATAATAATTATACTCGATTATTGTCACTGAGCGTTGCAACGAGCAGAATCCCTTATCATTTAGCGCATCAACAGTACATAAAATATTAGTCGCATGTGTATTATTCGTGAAAGGCGCATGAGTGGGCTTAGCTCATGATTACTCTTCTTTTTCGCATTTGAATTTCTTTGCTTTTCTTTGTCAGACAAGAGGAAGCAACTACGAACAGAGATATACGTTATTTATTCTTGTCCGAAGGGTAGCCCTTTTAATACACGATTTATTTCTATGATCATGTGTATAACTCTTGCCGTGGCGTCATTAACAATGGAACATGCAATTGCTTTTTCTTTCAATAAAAAAGTACTCTTCATCTCCTTTTTAAGAATGATCATTATACGATTCTCTAGAATTTTGATTTATGCAATTATATCTTGCCATAAGAAAAAACTAATAGTACGGTGGTACTTAGTAAAAAATATTTACAGATAACAATAAACATTTAAAAAAGATCCAAGTTGTATGGTGCTTGTGTGGAAACATATTGAAACAATGGGCAAATGAAATATAAAGAAGATAGATATCAAGAGATAAATAGATAGATAACAGAAATATATTATTAGCAGCAGACAGATAAGTATAGAAACAGAAGAATAACAATAAAATAATGAAAAACTGAAAGGAAAAGAAACAGGAATGAAGAAATGAAGAGCTAGATTTAATAGAAGAAATAACAGAACAGGTCAAACGAATGAAAGAGTAGTAGAATTGATAAAAAAAAAAAAAGAAAAAAAAAGGCTAGAAAGAAGAAATTATTTGCCAATAATATATCCATTGCATAAGAAAGGAAAGATGGAAGGAGTTCCAAATTATTAGACCACTGCTTTCCTAAACTCTGTATATAAAATATATACTGAATATTGATAAAATTGAAGGATGAAGTAGAAAAGTAAAAGATAAAAGGGAGGAGCACCATAGACAACATCTAATGAGAATCCATTGTCGGACAGCCATCGACTATGTCGAAGCATGATAAAACGATAATAAAAGATGCGTCGCGACGCTTTCCCCGCACTCGAGAGAGTGTATGTTGCTCTTCGAGCGACTCATCCAACTGGCATACAACCGAGCGCCGAAAAAACGAAACGCTACAGAGAGAAGAGAGATTAAAACGTTATGTATGAAAAAAAGAAGCACTTGATCTCTATCTTACGATAAAAACAACTAGAATCACTTGTGTGTGTACCATCACCACTTGTGGGATACGCTACAGTAATTAACGTTTCTTAGAGAACTAGGACCTAGTCCGTGCGCAGAAAAGCGTCGTTCTCCCAAGTATCCTTCGTTCGTAATTAACTCTTTTTCCTTTCTTTGTTTCTCATTTTTTCCTTTTTCTTAACAAATCACCAATTACGGATATTCTTTCGCTTCTCGTTCTTCTCTAATATTAAAAGTTCCATTAGAAAATGTTACAACCAATATAAAATTCACTGGATAGTTTTTTAAAATATAATGCAGATAGGTTACAAAACCACATCGAAATACAATAATGTTAGTTATTGTATTTGGTCAATTTAGACGTCATTCAAGAACCTTAAAATCACTGCTTCATGGCTCGTTTGAAGTTAGACTACCGAGAAAAACGTTAGATCAAGAATGTATCCGCAATAATCAGATTTGGGGGCTGCATTGTATAAGAACCAAACAGAAGCTCGAGAGTCAGCGCGTGATTAAATAGACGCTTAAGGATCGCTTGCGGCCGTATTTTCCAACTATCGATCATTTCTACGCGCGCCTATCTGTGTTTAACACATTCGTACATCTTTCACTTATTACTCTAATCAGCTCCAGCCCTGTTTATGTGGCGATTACCGTGTGCGTGTCAGATGTTTAGTAAATACAGTTAAGATAATTCTTCCAATAGATCGCTTTTCCTTTAATTTTACTTCAGTAAATTCAAATCTTCCAACTATATCATTAATAGGAACTTTCTAATCAAGTAATTAATGAAAAAGTATCTTAGATCAGAATTAATTTCAGATGGATCAGTTTCTTTAGTGTTTACAAACGTAAATCTTATTTAAAAATAATTGTAAAATCATTTTGATTGAAATTGAAATATTACTGTGCATTGAAATGGAAGAGATATCCAAGTATACAAATTATTATGTTTAAAAAATTAAGGCTTCAAAAAATACTACGGGCCTTCTACTGAACGAATTAATTGAGATTAAATTCTATTGAATCTTCCTACAACACAGTCAATAGAAAGCGTTTAATTGATTGATCAACGTGCCCGACGTAAAAGGAAAAGTTTCAAAGTGTCCTGCCGTTTATGCATCATTCGCATCTGGCACGCACACTACCGATTCCACGGTCTGCGGTTCCGCGTGTATACGTGTATGCGTATGTCTCTTTATGTATATAGATATATACGTACGCGTTCCTTGTATATATGTGTATACATATAATGCTCGATAATGCGTTGCAGCGAATTGATATACCCGACTGGTTAATACACCTGCATGGTATATACATGTACGCGTATAAATACATACACGTGTGCATGCGGTTGCGCGTGTACACGCGCGCACAGAGTCACGCTTACAGACAAAACATACACACGGCCGTGTATGTATGCATGTATACATATATAATCTAACTATACATATAACTATGTACACTTTTTTTTGAGAGGGTGGCTTCCAGGGGCTGAGTAAGGGAGAAAGGAGTTCAGGAAGGACCAAAAGGGAATGGGTTAAAAGAAATTACATGTGTATGTGTGTGTATGTGTACACATTTTGTGTATGTATATGAGCATGTGAAGAGCGAAGGAAAGAGGAGAAGAAAGATGAATTAGCAGAAATTCTCATCGAAGGATATCTTCGGGATTAAGGGTGGGCTGGTTCGAATTTATCGAAGATGGACTTGCGATTCGGCGCGCTTCTTCCTTTTCCTTCTTCATCTTCTTCTTTTTTTTCGTTTTTTTTTTCTTTTTTTCTATTATTCTTCTTTCATCCGAACTGGCGAAAAACCTAAGTGCTGCGACTATAGTGTGTGGGAGGAGCTGGCACAACAAACGCTCGTGTCTGTATCTTTTTTAATACCACGACGAGCTGTTGCTTGCCCGGCGTACTGTTAGACGTCCGTGTATTTGCTCAGCTTGTCACGCAGCAGCATGTTTTCGTTCTTTAACCGGTCCAGTTCCTGCCGCAGGCCCATGTTCTGAAATTTTGCATTTTTGTTTTGTGAAATTATTCTTTCAATTAAAAATAGAGTGTAAGTTATCGACTGTGATAATACAAATATTATCCCAAGGGACAAAACATTTCATGTAAATGATGTTTTAACTCAGAACAGGATGATTCTTCCATTGGAGACTGATACAGTATAGTAGAAGTTTTATTTGTACAGAAAAATTCATCTTGGTTTTTAAGATAGGCGAATGTTAATCTATATTTATCACTGAAAATGTACTTGTACTTCAAGGTGAAGGGATTTTTTTATAGAAGCAAAGATAAATTTATAGAACATATAAGTGACTGTGCATTGTACATATTCCTTTTCGTTGAGATAGAATCATACTGTTCCATGCTTGATATTAGATTTTGTTTGACATAAAACATAGTTTCAATGTATTTGTACAGCAAAGTAAAGGGTTCTCTTTTATAGAAACAAAGATAAATTTGTAAAACAATTAAACGACTTTCATTTTATGATACATATTTCTGCATGTTTGAAAAGGAATGTTGCTGTTCCCATATGTGTCCCATAACAAAAACGATTCTGTTTTACATAGGACATGATTTCCATTACATTGGCGTAATTCCATCAATACGACGCAAAGACTGAGAGCCTAGTTTAAATGTGTATTCTTTAATTTTAGAGGCGTGGGAAGATTTACTTCTTTCTCGAGGAAGCCGGCCCTGAGAGCGATCTGGTTCTCCTTCATGCGACGTGCATCCCGCGATCGTTTCGCTGCCATATTATTCTTCCTACGACGCGCCCAGTATTTGTCATCCTTCAGGTCATCCGGAACGAACTGTAGCCGGTAGCGGGGCATGGAAAAGAGCAGGAAATTAGAACGAACGTAGAAATTGATGTATTTTAAAACTATAATGAGAAATTGTAAAGAAAAACTAAAACCCACTCTGATTTCTTAATGGATATTGAAAATCCTATTAAAGATCATAGAGTGACTGTTAAATCTTACAAATTGAATTTCAATAAATTATTTATATGGTTCTAAGAGATAAAAATAAAAGAATTAGTTGTACAGTAGAACCTCTGTTTATTTTATATTTTAGGAATATTATAATAACCATACTTAATGAAATACTTTCTTTTTCTGTTCTCTAAATTCCATTACTTTGGCTTTAAAGTAAGAAATATTTCAAATAATAATTATATGTCTCAAATAATAATTCAATTAAATATGAGAAGTTCGGCATCGAATAAGGACATATTTGATAGAGAAGAAAAAAAAAATAATAATAAAAGGATAGAAAACGAGATAGAAAATACAATGAAAAGACAAAGAGTAGTGGTAACAAAAATAAAACTAAAAGATGTTATAAAGGATCGCTCTTCCTATTGATTCAATGCTTCGAACAAGGAGATTTATCGAATAATGAATGAAAAATATTCAATTCGAATATGACAATCAACTGACCTGCTTCCGTGATTTCTTGATCATCGGCTGCGGTTTGAGCTCCTCGTCGGAGAAGGCCCGGGTACGTGGATCGAAGTCTCGCCCCGATGAGGCCATCGAGAGCGCTACAAGAGACAAGCCATATTGTATTCGTGATGAGTCCTCGGAATCTGTCGCGCGGAGAAGGAATAATCGACAATGTCGACGTTAGTCTAGTTTCATACGCTGTCCGGAAACTCGGATATATCGTCGCTGTTGCAAGAGTCGATCCTGAGACTTCGTTAAAATATATTATCCTGTAGTAATTCTATTGTTGCCTTACTTTCCATAAATCGTACAAGAACAATTACGTGTCAGCTTTTACAAACTTCCCTCAAACCTCGAATTCTATTGATCCTGGATATTGCTGTATTAATTCAAATAGACGTATCGGGTCAAAAAGTGGTTCTGAGAAAAATGATTTTTAGAACTTAAGGTGCCATCTGACAGCAAAGATTTGATTCAATATTATGAATATTAGGGACAGGACAGAGAGTTTTATTACTCATGAACATGTTTCATTCTATATAGTGATTTCATTGATTTCCAATTCTTTAAGTATCTATACGGTTCGAACAATTGCACAGTATTATCAAACATATAAGAGTATCTTATAAGACGTTTTAAAGGATCAGATTTTGTAAAAGCAGCACTCGAATAAAAAGAGACGGACGGTATAGTAAACGCTATGTTGTATGATATTAACAATTTAAAGCATCGAACAATTAATTCTGGGAAAGGAATATAGGAAATTTAGGACGAGTAACGAGTGACCTGATATTACATTGTGTTAAAAATCACGTCACAGTGGCATATTCCCCCCAAAAGTCACTAGTTTTCTGTATTGAAAGGTATAAAATTCCAACAAATATTGGAACTCACGAACTAAATTAAGTTTCTAACATTCTATACAAAAGGCAGATACAAATAATTCTATGTTAAAAAAATATAATTGAGAATACAATTCTATACCATAAAAGACATTTCTAGAAATAATGAAGCTAAAAAAACTGAATTAAATGTTAAGGACCAAGTTCCTGACATTCTATGTTGACAAAATTCTATATTAATGTTTTCTACTAAAAAGTAAGAAATTTCTAAAAATAATGAAATCAGAAACTAAAATAATAGATCGTTATACTTCATCCGCTTCTACCAAACGACAGCTATCCTTCGACGAGAGAAAGTCAAGTCGCATAAAACCGATAAAATCCTAATATTGCTCAGGATCGACACCGAGATCGACGTGTGAAGTGTGTCGCAAAAGATAGGAATTAGGGGATGAAATTCACTCACTGGAGTCCGCGGGTGAGGGTGGGTTCATAGTATCAGGGGAGCAACATTCGCTCGGCGAGGGTGATCTCTCGCGTTTGGTGACCGGTTCTAAGTGAAGACCGGCCGGTCCTTGGTGTCCTGGCGTTTCGGTGTTGTTGATCTTGTGCAGTTGCCCGCTCTGCATCGTGCCCTGTCCGCCGCCGGCCACGCCGTCCACAGGAATGCCGTTCTCGGAGAGAAACTCGTCAAGATCGACGTACTGTAACACGAAGTAAAGACCATCATCTTTTTGGTTTCGTTTTGGCTACAAAAATAGAGCCCGTACATCGGTTGCCGAGACGAGCAATCGTTCTTACTTAATACGAGCATTCCATGGGTATCAAGATGAAAAAGAGAAAAAGAAAAAACAAATAAACGAGCTATTGCAAGCCTTTTTTGTTGAATTGTTAAGAAGCAAGATTTTAGTGAACTCGGTGGATTTTTTGACTTTCGCCTTACATTCTTTGAAAGATCATTGGTTAACACGTCGATTATTACGTGGAATAAAATTAATCCATTAAGGACCAACATTGCATTTCTTGTTCTTCGATTAATTCATATTACTGGGATCTGTTAAATTGTCGTTAGAATATGAACATGTTTAACTGAAGAATAATCCTTAATGGGTTAATTAAGATATTTTTAGTTAATTGGCTTTTCTGTTAAAGAAAGAATAAAACAAGATTGATTTTGTATCGTGGTGTGCCTCTATATCGGTGTTATTTCTTATCAAAAATGGTAGCTATAAAACACAAGGCGAATTTATAATGTTCTTAACTATCAGTAAGAGGAAATAGGGATTAAGTCGTACATGTTTTTTAGGGAACCATGCATTATAGAATTTCATCCAAACCCCTACCACTAATCTATCATTATTATAATGCTACATGTATTAGTAACAATTGTGTAAAACTCCACAAAACGATACTACAAAGGATAATTTTTCCTACCGCTGGGAAAGAATGAAGTCCAATTAATTGCCATTCACAATTAGTACGAGGAAGGAAGATGTAAGAAAAAAGGAAAAAGAAGAAATGCAAAAATCCAGATTGTTTAAAATAATTCCAGATCCAAACATTGAGGATCCGTATTCAGCCGAGTTGTGAGCTTACCGTATCGCGTTTTTGTACATACATGGTTCAATACCTTCAGGTCGGCATCGTAGGGCAGAGTTTTGTCCCAGAGGTTTGGGCCGAGGAAGGCGGCCTGCGCTTCCACGTTGCCCCATAGTTCTCCATCGGCGTCCTTCTTCTCTTCCGGTCCATCTTTGCCTTGTTTTCCTACAGGACACCAATTTCATTTCGTTATTCACTACAAACTCTGCCACTTCATCAAAGACAATTAAATTTTACTTATACGTATTTTCCATAATATCTCGTATCTTGTATCATCTGAACTTGGTTTCTTTCACTTTCTCCAATAAAAGATTGAAAAGTAAGAAATAAGCTTCTCTTTCATTCTTTTCCATTTGTTCAGATAGATGGCATAGACAGAAACCAAGAAACAATTAACTAATGTTTATTCGCAATTTCTTTCTTTATAAAGGCAACGTTATGACGCCAGATTCTGGCATTATTGATAACTATTTAGAAAGGGTAATTACATTGAAATTCTATACTACAGTATTCTTATTGATATATTGATTTTCAATAAAGAAGTAAAAAATTTTTAATTTTGGCACTTAACAGTGTTTTTTACAAGAATTCTTGAATTATCATACAGAGGAGAGGTGCTATGAAAAGGACAGGTTTTGAATGATTTAAGAAATAATTAGCATTTAACAAAATTTCTTGCATTACTAGCAGCAGATACAAAAAGATACATACATTCAACTTTTCGTAAGAAATGGGCATTAATATTTGTATTATGTACGATGACATCTAAGATGTGAATGTTATAGCTCGGACTACATCGTAGAATGGATAAAAAAGACGATGTAATGAAAGTCCACGTGAAGAAAGGAAGAATTTACGACAAAGGATTTCCTCAGTGATCGGATAAAGATAGATCATTCTATTCCTCTATCAAACACGACATCCGCAAAGTGTCCAACTCTCAAGCTATTAAGAAGTTCCATTATTCAGTTGATATTTCTTAAAAAAGAATTCTCGTTTCCGTCCATTCAGGTAGCTCTTTCACCTTCGTTTTTTCGAGTATGATAGAGAAGCCAGGCCTTTTAGAATAAGCGATGGCATACATCCTCCCCGTTCCACCGGTCCTCTTTGCACCTTTTTTTCCCGGCAACAGCACGGTGTCGGAAGCCGCGGCCATCAGAAATTATTTCGTAGAAGAAAAGAAAAAGAGGAGCATGCGAATCAGTCGGCGGCCTTGGAGATGCTCCTCCAAAAATAGTGAGCCGGCCAAACAGCTTCTCTCGTCTGTTTCTTCTTCTCGGTTCGCCGCGTTTCTTCCGCGTTTCTTCTTATCCCCTTCGAAGACTGTGTTAATTGTTTCTCATATGCCACGTTCTTCGCATTTTTCGTCTTTGTCATATTTTTATATCTTTTATCAAAGACGTAAATCGTCAAATTCGAAAATTTGAATTTCCAATTGTTTTACAATTATTCGCCGAGTTTAATTTTCAGATTAATTTTAAATTATCTACGATGCAAATTAAACTTAAAATTGATTTTTAAGGAATTTTTGTCATATGCATGGTTGAAAATTTAATTTATATAATATTAGTTTCGCAGAAGCTTCTACAAAATAAATAGAAATACGCGAGTTCCATGTGTAAATGTGTCGATAAAATACGATGAACACACAATAATGAATAAATGAATTAAAGTTTAAGAGGAGATTTCCAAATTTCACGGCTTTATAAAGGGTTAAAAGATTATTTTTACGCAATTGTGAATGTAGCCTTGGATCGGCGAGGTTGAAGTAACAATGGTCGATCAGCGGCATGCCAGAAATTCCACAAGAAGTCAACGTTTCTCTCAGAAGAGAACAACCTGGCATAAAATAAAGAATTTTATCTTGATTCTACATTTCTGATCTAAATTTACAGATCAAATACTGCAATTCTTCCGATATTCCAAATATGAAAACACATAAAAGATATAAAATAATCAAATTCTTAATTTTTCTAGTAGAAACAATTTTTGTATTTTTCTCCAAAGGCGAAATATACACGGTAATGATAGAAATGAACGCTAGATTCGTCGTAGATCGTTAATATTTGTATTGACATGGTTAGAGGCCCCATGCAGGCAAAACCAACGAACAGAACGGTTTTTCTATTTTTCTTCTCTTTTTTCCAATGGCTGAGCGTACGGTTCAAACGCGACAAAACCGCATTCAATGATTATTATCATGGTACACCGACTGTCGACGAGGTCGTGCCGCCACCACAGTCTGATAGATTTCAACGAACGAAGATTTTAATATTCATATTCAGCTGTCGTTCCCTCCCGCTAGTATCAACGATCTTTGAATTATGTCTGTGATTGTCGCAGATTGTAATTCCAATGACTGTGAATTACCCGGCGATTATCTATAAAGTATAATCGCAGCGTTCTAACGAATTCGCGGAGTGGAAAAATATCGAAGGATTTTTCAAAACACAGAAAGACTGCTTCGTCAGTGTTGCTTTAAGACTTTTAAGATTTAAAGTGATCCTTTTAGATGCAATAATATTCGAATGAGAAGTCATGCACTGACACTATGATCTAGTTATAGAAATTTGGAAAATTGTAAAAGATAGAGTCGATCAAAGTTTACTAAGTTTAAGTCAAAGTTGGTTAAAATTTCTAGTGGATCAATTGTCAGGAGAAAATTCGAATTTCTATATTGTTTATCATTTGTGTAAGATAGATTATGGTTACAAGTTTAGAATCATTGTATATTCCTAAGGAAGCTTAGAATAGGAACAGATTAACAACCTTACATAATGCCTCATTTTACCAAATTCTTTTTTGCATTGACGATCTCCTACCACCTTAAACTCAACTTATATCAGACGATGCATAAGCATAAGTTTCGGTCTTCGAAAATAAGCTCATATGTACAAACGACAGAAGATTATTGCTACCTGTAATAAAAATTTTACATCAGTGACTTTGATCATGGTTATTTTCAATATTTAACATAAAAATACCAAATATCTTTATTTAAATTAAGTTTATGCTTATGTTTTCTTTAAAATCTACTTTATATTTTTCATTTTACGATATTCTTTGCACTGTCGCTATAATCAGTGGATTATAGTGATAGTGAACTATAATGTGACGCTAAAAGTCCACCAAATTTTCAAAATTTGTAGCATTACACATCCGTAAAGTTACTATGAAAAATGATCAGCTGGTCATTACGATGATTCTAATGCTCCAGCGTTAAACGCCTAATAACTGTACGAAGTGCACCGAGTTTCTCCGTGCACGCGAGCTAAACAACTAAACAACGACAGCTCGCAATTTGGTTCAAGGCTGTCGGTCGTCGCCAGTTCTGCGGAACTAATCTCGCGTTGCGTGGCGGCTAGAACACGAGCAACAGCCGGCTAAACGGGAAGAAGAGAGGGAGAGTCGTGACGAACGAAGGTGAAGAAGAGCAACGAGACGGCGAAACACGAGAAGAAACCAAATGGAAGAATGGCAGAGAGTGATGGCTACGAGGTAAGCTGAGAGATCCAAGAGAATCTAATTATCCTGATGAAAACGAGGTTAAAAGCATTTAAAGAAGATAGGAGAACAAGTTGTATTTGATTTGACTATTAATTATTCATTTAGGAACTATCAAAAAAGAAATTTTGTATGGAATATCGAATGCTTCAAACGGAAACAGTAATTAAATATTACTATAATATTCCCACTAATGCGAATGTAAATATCGTGCATACTTATGACCAAACAATAGCGTGATAGCCTAATATAATATTGTATAAGCTAATGAGATATCATAATCGTATACAACTCTAGTCACCAATAATCCTAGGAAATGGATATAATTCGAAACAAATGAAGTAGTAAATTAATGAAATAAATATTGATATAAATCTTTCGAAGATAAAATACCACATAACAATTCCTGCTGACCTACGACATATAAAAGTTTTCGAATTTAGAATTAAGAATAAGAAATTTAGAATTGAAATGTTTAGTTTGGAAAAAGTATAAGGTATCGAGATTCTTTTTCGAAGACAATTTAAAAATCAATAATCGAGTATAGCTATAAATTCTTGAACAACAAAGTACCATAATTCGTATAAATCTATAAGAAATAAGTTTCAATGGTCTTCGAGCCAAAAATTAGAAATTTCGAATTCCAATTTCCCAGATTGTAGAAAAGTCCGAGATATCAGAAAACCCTTCCCGAAGGCAGTTCGAAGATCAGTGACCAAATAGCAAAATATAAATATAATATAATGAACTAAACATTGATGTAGAAACTGGGAACGTTTACGCTGATCCTGAAAGGGAATTCGCGATCGGGAATGCAAAATGAACGCGTTTGTCGAATCGAGTTGACCGAGTTCCTGTTCGGGGCGGCTACGTAACAAAAGCGGAAATACCGTAAAGGCCAATTGTCACGGAGACAGAGAAAGAAGCTGGCTCTGAATCTGACCAGAAACGATTTCTGTTAACGGTAGAACCAGTTCTCCGCTCTGCTCCTTCGTTATACCAAGAGCGTGCCTCTAATTACTATGTTCCCTGTCTTCTCTCCTCTCGTCTCCTCTCCTCCACGGTTCTCCGTCATCCCGATTCCTCTGCAAGATACTCCTTTACGTAATCGACAACACGCGAGCGTTTTACCTGACTCAAGTACGGAATGAGTCATGTGTATACGCCCCAGGAGGCGGTAAAAAATGAAGAAGAAAAAAAAGGAGAGGAGATTGAAACGATTCGTCGTTGTCTTTGAGGTAATAAAGATCGGTACAAACGTGGTGACGCGTAGAATGAAGTCAGGCCATGTTAAAAAAAAAGAATGCTTTCTTTATTAATTCCTTGGTTAGTAGTAATAATAAATGACTGACAATTTTGTTATCGGATTTAAAGGTCTTGGAAGGCGGCAAAAAATAATAAAAAGAAGAAGAAGAGATTGAAACGATTCTTCGTTGTCTTTGAGGTAATAAAGATCGGTAGAAACGTGGTGACGCGCAGAATGAAGTCAGGCCATATTAAAAAAAAAGAATGCTTTCTTTATTAATTCCTTGGTTAGTAGTAATAATAAACAACTGACAATTTTGTTATTGGATTTAAAAGTCTCGGGAGGCGGT
The DNA here is from genome assembly GCF_041682495.2 of Bombus fervidus. NCBI lineage: Eukaryota > Metazoa > Arthropoda > Insecta > Hymenoptera > Apidae > Bombus > Bombus fervidus. The sequence continues at coordinate 4,412,033 of NC_091528.1, forward strand.
AAAAAATAAGAAAAAAAGAAGAAGAGATTGAAACGATTCTTCGTTGTCTTTGAGATAGTAAAGATCGGTAGAAACGTCGAGACACGTAGAATGAAGCCTGACCATGTTGAAAGAAAGGTTTCTTTATGAATTAATCGATTAACAGTAATAATAAACGATCGAAAATTTATTATTGGGTTTAGAGGTTGGTTACTTTATTTTAGGATATTTAATTTCATATTTTTTATTTACTTTTTATATAATAAAGATTATTAATGGAATATTAATACAGAAAACAGAACATACAGGAAAACTAAATGTGTTAAGCGTAGAAGAATTTTTGTATGTATATTAATTTTTGTATATGAAACATACCATTACATCGATGTGAAATTTACATGAATTGTTATGAAAATTCCTTTTCAAAATTTCGCGACATTTACTCTTATTTAATAAAAATACAATACAAACGTCAAATTCGAAATGTAAATAGTCAACGGGTTGTGCACCAAGATTAATGATTCTTCCTCGCGCACAAAAAAAAAAAAAAAATAGAATTAATCTTGTAGCCGAAAATTCTAAAAATTTCCACTCTACATTAATCAGTGTCATTTTAATCTTGAAACTGCAAAAACAACTCGCGTCATTTCTTTCTATTTTCGCAATAATATTTTACAGAAATTTGCGTGAAATCGCGAGCACCGTTTCTAATTGAACGCGGTAGCAGGCGGTGAAATTAACTTGATAGGCAATAACTCGCGAAACCGAATAAAATATCCATTAAGTCTCACGCAGTTGCGTTCGCGTATAGCCAACCATTGTCCGTCCATGGAAAATCTAGCGAGATTCCAGATAAACGCCGGTGAAAGGGAATTGAAAACACTTTTATTAACGAACAACGATGATTTCCGCTCTTTTAGCGGCTTATCTTTGTTACATATCAATTAACCGCCACGGTTTCTTGTTATAACTTAATTACATTCACGGCATAGACGGCCCAACAACGTTACACTTTCATAATCTTGATACTTTGATTCAATTTGCCATGTCACTCGCGTGTTTCAATGAAAATTGCACTTTTCAGCCACGAGACCATAGAACATAATTTACGTACATATAGTTAAGTTAAGATCTTACATTTTACATAAAATGTAAATTAAGATACTAGAAATTATAGAATAAATAACATTGGAATAAATAGAAGGATAATAATTACAATTTACAGTATTTTATATAGTTTTTATATCTTTGTAGCGTACAAAATAATTGTAACTTGTTGTCTATATGTATTATACATGTATGACGTGCATATAATGGAGAACGAAAATGGAGAGGATAAGGAAAAACGGACAGTACGTTGTCAGACATATTCTGAAATATTCTAACATAATCCTATTAGTAAGTTCCTTTGTTCGGGTCGTTGTAGGAATTTTTCTAATAAAAGTAATTTAATTTTTATATCCATTAATGTCGTAAAATTATTCAAATATGTATGCATATAACAGTAATCGTATTTCTGCTAATCTAATCGTACTATTACTTTTTATGAAAATATGTTGAAAAAAATATGGAATAGGAATAATTGACAACAATGATGGCGTGCCACTGTTGGCAAGTGAATAAACAACCGTATTTGTTTGGAAATGATTTCCTGTGGCCTTGGTACACCGATACTCGGCTATTTCGGACGATAGATCGAATACGAAGTGAAACTAAAATCCGTGATCAAGGCCTAGCTCGTGATCAAGTTTATAAATTCAACCCCGAGCCGCTTGTAGAACAACTGAATCCTAGTTCGATTCTAGATGGCTATGATATGCTATGTATATTAAATTCTATCAATTTAGTACAAGATCTAAAGCAACTAGAGCGACAGAAATAATTGATTTTATATCGGCTTAGAAGATCTAAACTATACTAAACTTAAACGATCTAAGATATGGTACGAAGAAACAAATATGATTGTTGAAATTAAATTAGACATGAAAAATAAACCAATGTAGAATAATTTCGATATAAAGAATATTCACAGACTAAATTTATAGCAACATTCTTTACATTTTATAGGATAATGCCTTATAACATGATCGGTATCTCCCATTTTTTGCTAATTTCAATATATCGAAAAGGGCTTTTTAAAAAAGTAACATACCATTCTAAAAACTCAAAGTAATTTTAATTTTATATCAAAACTAAAACTAAACCTAACGTAAAATTAACTATATAAATGCAAATTACGTGGCAGAAAGTAAACAGTTAAAAGATAAGCACCACTTAATGTTCATTAATAAAATGGTGAGATAGCAAAAAAATAAAAAAGTATAACATAACAATAAAAAGATTCAACATGTGGTTTGGTTTAGGATTAGATTTAGTTTTAATGGACGAATTTCAAAATGAAACTGACAGAATTTAAATGCGCTTTAAATTGAAATTAGGTTTAGGTAGTTTTAAAGTAGAATTAATAAATATAATTATTTGTGACACTTTTTTCGTGATATCTTACTTATTTAAATAGCCCTTTTCATATTGAAGTTTGAAAAAGACCGGAAATACTGACCAAATTGTAAAATATTAATTTTTACAGTAACATTCTGTGCAAATTTTTCACTATAAGAAAGTTTCTAATTCTCACAGACCAGAATTTTCACACAATTATTTTTTCTAAATCATCCTGTGATGAATTTATTTTTTTTCCAAAATGTTATCGTATGTTGCTGATAATAGAAATATTCTCAGGTGCCAATGTTAATACAAACTCTACACTCAGATGACTATTACCTTTTTTGTTCGACTGTATGTAAAATTGAAGACCAAGAAGGAAATCGACTGAATCTGAGCGAAGAAAGAATCTCTGACTTATGATCTGTAAATCTCGCGCAGTTGTCCGTGTGCCGATAATTTATGTTTGCGGTAAGCCGCTGTCTTCCTCCTTGACAAACTATCTGCAAACCACGTTATCTTAAAAATCTATTAACCTCGCCGCTCGATAATTGCATTTGCACTGGCTGCCCGGCGAGTGGATACAGTTTTACAATCGAAATTCTACAAACACCTATTTCCATTAAATATATTAGACACTTGCGGTGAACCGTTCAGCGTTTACGTAATACATTACCATAAATACGGGACTTCCATTCAATTTAAACATTTGTGGGATAAATTTACTTTCTACAACGTTTTGTTGTACCTCTTATCGTTGTTTATCTCTGAGATTTCCTTATTTAAAATTTTTCTTTATTTAAATTATGACTCGTAAACCTCAAAATTCAAGGATTCAAAAACATGACAGATTCAAACTTCGGAAATTCAAAGATTCAAAGGTGCGGAGAGTCGAAAAATCACAGATTCAAAGGTTTAAAGATCCGATGTTTCAAAGATTCAACGCTACAAAGATTCAGTGCTTTAAAGTTTCAACGCTTCAAAGATTTAATACTGCAGAGATTTGATGCTTCAAAAATTTAGTGCTTCAACGATTCAATGTTTCAAAGATTTGATGCTTCAAGGATTTAATGCTTTACAGATTCAGTGCCTCAAAGATTCAATGCTTCACAAATTTAATGCTTCAAATCAATGATTCAAAACCTCAGAGCTTTAAAGATTCTGCGCTTCAAAGATTCAGTTCTTCAAAGCTTCGAAGATTCAAAAATTCAGATATTTGAAATTCGGAAAAGTCAGAAAAATTATTAAGTTGAAAAATCTTTTTCATATTCCGCTAGCACTCAAATTCTGCTTCAAACCTTTAAAAACTCACTAAAACGCAGCGCGATATTTCACGCTAACTTTATTACTTACGCTTTTAATTAAGAGTTTAATTTAATCTTAATTAAAAGGATTTAAGATTAGCATACGTTACTAAACATAAATTTGTGGAAACTAGGAAAGCAAGTCGGACAGAAAAACCACAGCTATAAATAGGAAAAGAAAAAAAATAAGAAAAGATGATAATGAAAAAAGCTTTCGTTGGTTGTGCGGTTAACGGTCGGAAAATAGAAAAATCGACGTAAAAAAATTTTACTATTCGAAAATTCGCGAGATATAGCATACGATAACGATTTACGTAATATTGATGAAAAAGCTCGCGAAGACGAGGAGGGAAAAACAAGGATCTTTCATGATTCTCAAAGTGCCGGAAGTAGGCGCACGACTGCGTGTGTGTTCCTTAAAATGCTTTCTCTTTTCGAGTACGCTCTAATTAGTGCAGTCTTCTCTAATTACTGACACTGCTTACTGCTCGAAGTGATTGCACACGGGAAAGAGGAAACCGATTACCAAGTCGAGACCGCCTGTTTGGAGTTATATTTACGCGTCGATGTTACGTATGTTAAGAGGAAACCACGTGGAAATTCGATGAAAGCTACAAGAAACGAAAAGTAGAATTGTATGTAGAAATGAATGAGAACTTTCGAAATAATAAATGTTAAATTAATACTGAAACCCGTGAAATTGTCGAATTATTAACGAGATTTTTGACGTTCAAGATTTTATCGAAAATAATATCTATTAAGAGGAAGTGATTTATTAAGTGAAAATTCAATGAAAAATTTAATGAAGGTATAAAATAAGAACTTTCGAAAATAAATGATGAAATTATTTTATCGAGAGTAATAGTTATTAATCTATCTTTTTATCGTTAGCCTAGTTTGGTGATTTAAATGGATATTATTTGAGATATTACCGAATCATAGAATTTCCTATTTCTTAATCTTTCTTGTATAACTGGAAGTTAAATTAGTATGTTCCTGAATAACAATCTGATAAGCTTCGACTTAATCAATATTTAAATAACTGAAATGAGGAAGACTGTTCGCAAATATTTTTTATGCTAAATTAAAAAATTGTACAAGAGGAATTAGTCAAAGTTTTATTGGTAATAATGTCGCCTCGTATATTTTCACGTACATATTTATCGTGAAACTATGTCAGCGAGAAGCAAGAAACAATTCTAGCATGTTATATATTTCAACGAGTTTTTGACGCGAATGCTATCTCTGCTTTTTAGTGACCTTATTGCTAATATCGTTTAGATTAGGCTAGGTTTGAGTTCAGTTTAGTTTAGGTATATCGCGAACGTGTGTTAGTTAATACAATAATGTTTGGTGACTAGAAAAGATAAAAAATTCTTTCTTGCCTAATTTCTGCTTATTGCTACCATTTTTATGGATTTCTATTTAGATTTAAAGTATCTTCAAATCTACGATCTATAACAACAAACAAATAGAAATCGAAAATGAAATACTAGATTTTATGTTCTATTTAATTGTTAATTTTAATTGGAATATACATTATAATTTATAATTTAAAAATAATAGAAGAAAAAGACAAATATCGACTTTTCTTGGATTTGTTTCAATTACACTAAATGTAACTAGGATATAATTTACTTTTGATAGAAGGGAGCATTAAAAAACAGAATATTCTTAGACAAGTAATAACAAATAACATAGAACAGAACATAATTAATAATCGGGAATAAGATAGCGTTTAACAACGGAACCACAAATGCTCTATTATACAAACTGTACAATTCTTTGATATGCATCTATCCATGGTGAAACCTCGCGAAAGACTATTTTTCTTGATCAATCAATGTTTCCGGTTTAGAAGAATCGCTACCTTTTTCGTCTTCCAATGAAAACTGCTCAGCGAAATCTACTCCCTATTTACAACGAAAATAAATAAATACTTCACGTTACAAAACTATGGCATTACTTTCTTATAAACCTCCTAATAATAGTTTTTCCTTTACTTTCTACGCTAATGAACAACAATCGTTAATTTTACGATAAACTAATGTTAGTAAGCGAAACTGTGAGGGTCGACATTAAAAGAAATAGGGTAAAGCGAGAACAATAAACATAGGGAAATCCGTGTCTGCCTTGTCTGGAATACAGCGATTGTAAGTTACGAGCTCGTGCATAACGGGTTGAAACGCAACGAGCCACGAAGACGTCCTTGGCCGCTCCTCTGATAGCCTCCAGACCTCCTGGGAATCGTTTCCTATCGCCTCGATGCACACGACTATGCAGCGAACCACATAGAAACGTTCCCGAGACCCTATCCCGCGGGAACCATAGAGTCACTTTGAAACCTCAGGGATAGAAAGTGAAGAGCATCGGTTTCTCTTTTTAACATCTTATAATTGGAATTTTGTTCAAGACGGTGATTAATTGTCGTTTCCTCTAGTGCAATTCGAAAGCTAGAAACTGACAACTGTTATAGATTGATTGATATCAGAATCCTTTTGCGCAGGAACTATAGTTACTTCGAGAATTTAGGGATAGGAAGGAAAAACAGCGTTTTTTTTCTTTAAAGTTCTATAATCGGAATTTTTTCGAAGACCATGATTGATCGTAGCTTCTTTTAATGTAATTTGGAAATTAAGAATTGATAAATGCTATAGATTGGTTGATCCTGGAACTCTATTCGGTGGAAGCATAGAATTACTTTGGAAAATTACGAATTGAAAGGCATAACTACGACCGTTTCCTTTTCAGTGTTTAACAATTGCAGTTTCGTTTACCATTATGATTGATTGAAGTCCCTATTAGTGCAATTTGAAAGCTAGAATGATTGTTGATAAATGTTGATTGCTTGATGTCGAAATTTTTTTTGGCTCAGGTTAAGAATAAATGTAATGTTAGGATTTCAAACGTAGTTTTATTTTATTACTTCTGTACTTTGATACCACGTGTAAGAATAAATAATCAGTATTTAGAAATGCCATAACTGGTAGCAGTGCAACTTTGTATCACTTTTACGATCTTTCTGATACAAACATAATTGCAAACGCTATCAAAAAATATAACAGGAAGTACGGTAAGTATAGACGTTATATACCAAAGGAAATGGATACTTAAAAAAAAAAAATCGACCACCAGAAAAGTGTCAATATAAAATGGTGATCTTTACAAATGAAAAATGCCAGAAGAAATACTTCTATGCTTTTTAGAAATTAGTCCCATGCAAAATTTACTACAAGTCATTCACTAGGAAATGCGTCAGAAGAAACAAATATTCTTCATACGGAAACCATTAAAAGTTCAAACAAGATTACCAGTTTTGAACACAGCAAGAACCGCCGTCTTTTCCCTTTAACATCTTACTTGACTAGAAGGAAACGTAGAAAGTATTTGGAATTACTGATAAATACTAAATAATTCGTGATTAGTGGAACACGAGTGCTTTCTAAACCACAGATAAAATCGGTTCAAGATCGTCAAAGGTACTAACAGGTTGAATGCAGAAAAGTGACTCGGTAGCTCGTCAATCACTTGCGGAAGGAGACTGTCAAGGAGAAGCGGCCTGTTCTTCGAGGATGGTTTTTTTTTAGCCGAGTCTCTCGCACCGTAAACCTGTCTACGTGAAATAATTCACGCCTGGTCGCGCCTGTCCACGGTTATCTTTCCCTTTCGTTATCTTGTACAGCGCTCGCTCGCGGTCGACTAGAAATTATTCGCGAAGAAACGACCGCAGCCAATGCACTCTTATATAGTATACACATAGTATACATCGTATACTCGACATTTCATAAAAGATGATAAAAAAGAAATAAGATTCGAAATTGTTAATTAGATAGAATTTTCATCGTAGTTTTGTAATTTGTGAACGTTCTTTTGATACTTGGCGTCTCGTCACGTTGCATTAGTAATACTTCGAGGAATACTCGTGTGACAAGTGATAATGTTCATAGAACGATTTGCTTATTTATGGTGGTTATTTATTTAAATATATAAAACATTTATTTTCTATAATATTACGTATCCCATAATTAAATATTTAAGTATTCAGAGATTCAAAAATCTGAAAGTTCTAAGAACAAAACACTCAAAGATTGAAAGATCCAAAGATTCGAAGATCTAAAGATATAAAGACTGCGAGATCACAAAATTCAGACTCAAAGTTCCAAGGATCTAAAGATCAAAATTCATCACATCGTATCACACGTGAAACTGATCAACTCGACTTTTAACACAAACTCAACATTAATCGTCTATCACAGTACTAAAATTGCGAATTCTTTAAAAAGTAGAATAGGTCAGTTTGAGCTTTCAATGTCTCGGATCAAAATAACTCTCTCCCTAAAATCTTTTCAATCTTCCATAGAATGATCATACTTGATTCGCTGAATTACCGTCTCCGGTTCTTTGGAATTTTAATTTCCGTTTCTTTTCGAAAACCACCCGGTTAGACAGAAATAATAAACGCGCTATAAAACCGGGCGATTCGAGTTTCTCTCAGTGTCTCGAATATGGGAAGGGATAAAAACAAGAAGGGGAACAGGACAGAGGAGGAGAAAGAATTTGGTAAGAACGAAAACTTTCCCTTGCGAGCGCGGAGAAGGGGACACGCATTTCCTGATACACCGAAAGAGTACACGTTCACGATCCACGCGGAAACGAGAACAAATAGCGGTACGAATGAAACAGAACCGAGTTGTTCAAGTACGATTGAGAATACGTGTATTATTCGTGACTGAGAACGAGCAAAATGTTCGTGACTTTCTCATAATCGATCGGTTGCTTGTTACTGGTATCAATACTAGAAAAGTACAAATTATAAATGATATTAACATCACATTATTCATATTTTGTTATTAGTGTAATCAGAATTGCTAATATTTTATTTTTCATAGAAGTTTTAATTTAGAAAGATGTTTTTACTGCAGTGTATATTTTATTGTATAATTGTTTGTATACATACTTTTTCATATAGCGTTCTTGATTTAAATCTACAATGTGCGCGATATTTTGAATATTCAGATGTAATTTAGATGTGATCTATTACTAATGCTAACTTAATAGTTTAATAAAGATATGTATTTTTTATTAGATCTGCATAGGAGATACATATCTTTTCATTATATATTTCTTTACATTTTAATTTAACTCCATATCAGAGATATTTTTTTCTTTTCGATTTACGTCAAAATACCAGGGGGCAGTATAAACATTTAACAAATAAAAGCGAGCAATGGATGTTAACATGGAGTTAATTTAGCGAAGGAATCGACCGGTCCGACAAAAGCATACGAAGGCAAGATTTTGTATTTTTGCGCGAAGCTTCTTAACTACTGTACAAAACGAAATTTCCTCAATAAATTTTGAAACGACAGGAGGAGAAGAAAGCGTGTTTCGCTGAATATTTAAATAGAAAGCGATAAAACTCGATTGCCGGCAAGCCAAAAGTTGGGATAACGAAAGCGAGAACGAAACGATATTTCCAGAATTTCTAACGCCGATGAAAAATCGACTTTCTCGAAATAAAAACATGATTAATTTCCTCGATAATTAGTCTGCAATATACGCGCTTTCCCCATCTGCTCCCTTATCGATAACAATTTCTCTTTGATAAAGATAATCGAAAGAAACAAGATACGTTTCTCCTTGGACACACAGCGAGTTTTAAGAAACGGTTCAGGAGATACTTTTATATTTGTTTCTACGATAAATACCAGATCGTTGCTTTCTGAAACAACACTATTAGTTATACTGTTTACTACCTTCCAATCTCTCTTCATTTTCTTTGCTCTCATTTCACAGACGCTATGTGTAAGTTACACTAGATTTTAGTAAATTAGATTGGTTTCTTCATTTTGTTCTAACTTCAGATTCTTTTAAAATAGAAAGCAGAATAGACAAAATAAAATAATTTAGAACAGGATAGAATGGGAAGTATATTTAGTACTATAGTACAATGTTTTCCGTAGCTATGATTCGACGAAAAATTACGTTTCACTTCTGTCTTACTGTTTCACAGAAATTCTTCTAAAAATACAGCAAGTAAGATAAGTAGTAGTAAGATAAGTTAGTATGGAATGGTGTAGAGTTGAAAAAAATACATAATAAAGTGCCGACATTTCTTCACAAGTCGAGATACGCGTAGAAGAGATCAATCAATTTTTACTTTCCTTTTCGAATAAGTATGAAGTAAATCTGTTACCAATATATCGTAGTACTTTTACAATCAGAATTTAGTACTCACCATTCTAAAGTCCAAACATTGTAGAACAATAAATCGCGTCTTTTTTTAATCCCTCGTATACAAACCCCTGATCACATTTCAACCCTTATAACAACTTTTATGAAAATAAATTGGTGTCAAAAGTGGTGGCATTGACAAAATGAGATTACCAAAGGTATTTCAAATTTCGAAATTTAAATGGAATTAAATTGGTAACATTAACAACATGAAATTAACAAATGGATTCCAAGTTTCGAAATTTTAATGAAATTAAATTGTTGATATTAACGAAATGGAAATAACGTAAGTACTTATCAAAATTGAATCAACGTACTTATCAAAATTACTTCAAATATTGGAATTTAAATGGAATTAAACTGCCGACAAAACTGCTGGTATTAACAAAATGGAATTTGTAGCACACCCTGTATACACATATACCGGCAGAGAAATTTCATTCTTTTGGGCTTTTTATTGGGTGTCGACTGGTCGGCGGTCGCTTTCCACGCTTCCTGATAAGCTGGAACAAGCATTTTACGCGTTACGCGCATAGGTTCCAGGCACGCAATAACGAAGTCATTTCCGTGAGAAGAGGAAGGAGGGAAAGGGGTTGCACGGAGTGGGGATGGAAGAAACGAAGGCGGAGGAAAGTGGAAAAAGAGGAAAGAAGAAAGGTCGCCGCCGCGTTTCTTCTCTTCCTGCCACGGACCTCCGCTTCCTTCTTTCTTTCTTTTTCTCTCCCTTCCCCCGCTTTTACCCCCTGTTTCGATTATAACGGAGCATGTGCACGAGTCCCCACCACGTTCCAGACACGGATTTCTCTTTCATTCGCAATCTGATTTCTTGGCGAACTGCGTCGAGTTAATTTGCACTCTCGGTTGATCGACCGAGTCGCGGTTCTTCCTGTATTTGAATTGCACTCGTTTGTTACTTCGACACGATGACGAGGATGATGAGAATGTTGGATTACGTTGGATGATTTTGATAGCGATGTTTGGTGGAAATAGAATTTAGATTTGGTCTGGACATACTGAGTTGGAACACGTAGACTAAGGGATGATTTGATTAATCGATTAGGCTGCGGATATTTATGCAAATTCGTATTTTTATATAGGCGAATGAAGGGATAGAAAATAAGCAGAGATTTTACTTGATAAATATCATAGTAGGTGCAAAACTCTGCATATTTTATATACTTGCACATTATAATTTATGTTATATACTGGATGGTTTAAAGATCAGTCATAATGATAATAGAATGTTTCAATCAGTTTTAACCCATTAAAGAACAATGATTCGTCATAATATTATAAATAATGATAGTTTCTTTAAATTTCATAGTATTAAGCGAATTCTTAAACTCCCACGATGTTAAATAACAGAATTCGATGATGTGAATTGATCGAAACATGCAAATGGAATGTTACGTTAGCGCAATGTTGTTGCTTAATGAGTTAAAGAGGCTTTAATGAGTTAACTAGACTTCTAATCGCCTACAAATTGCAATAAATATTAAGAACTTGAGAAAAGATTTTATCTTGATGAAAAATCAAGGCCACTGCTACTTTTCAAACGGAACAGTACATTTTTTTGTGCACCATTCGATGCGTTTCTTTTTCAAGGTATTAAGATATTTGAATCGAAGAGTGATTCGTTTGAAAGATATTTAAAAAATTTATTTTATTATATAATTTATAAAATTTAATATTGTAAAATTTATCGTACGAAGGACAAGGAAATATAACGTAATATTTCCTTGTTTTCGCGTTTTCTTTGACTCCCATACTAATTCTGTGCGTCTCTGTAAATTAAAATTTTAAATTTTCCGTAAATGTATAAAAATCCGCAGTCTATTTGTTCAATAACTTATTATAGGATTTCTTTAATAACTATAAAATCGATTATTCATCGAATAAAATTGCTAACGTTAAGTTTCTTGTAGGATATTTAAAACTGTAAAAATACATAAAACGCGCATAGCAGGTGAAATAACTCATGCAAGTACTTAATCTGTTTCTACCATTGTAGAATTATTTTTTCATCATAAAAAATGATTTAATCGCTTGAACATCTGAAAGTTCCTATAAATATGATAATATAAGTTCTTTCTACCATAAATTAGGTATTATATCTAATTTTCGAAGACAGCTTCATAGAGGATGAAAGAAAGGAGTGGATAATAATTATAATTAATATTAATATATTATCTAGATACTTCTAGATAAATTAAGCAGCGATCGACACGGATTAAGCAATACAGAGAATTTACGTTGAATCTCGAGATAATCCGAATGGTTTATCGATTTTTTAAGTTAATTTTATCTTTTAACGGTAGATTGATGACAATGATAGCATAATGTTTAACGACACTGCGTATTAAATCGGAAGGATGACTATTAAATAAATATAGTAAAGCTAGAAAGTCATAAAACAGTCGTTTAAAATATGTGATTACCAACAGCGATTAGAAAGCGACTGATTAATACACAGAATGATTAACGAATCAATCTAATTACTGGCGAACAAGAAATCCTGCTAGGTCAATTATTATTCGAATTGCCTGTCCAACTCAATGTAACATTTGCAATCTCACGTACGAAAAATACAAATAATGAATAACTCCTTATTTTCTTCTTGTAATACTTATTGCAAAACGCGAAGAAAGTGATACTAACACAATAAATTAATGTGCAGCTATCAATTTCCACGTAGAAGCAAAGATGTCGAGATTCTTTTACGCTATTCCAATACTAACGTTGCTAAAATAATTTCTTCTTCTTTGATAAAGATCGAAAATTAATAAACCATTGTAAAATCCAGAACTCCCTTAACCTCCTAGAACGTTTCTAAAAATAATACATTTTCTTCGAGAAAAGTGAAGGTAGAAATTAGTAAATCGTGAGAGCACAACTTCGAGCAATTCCCTTCTTATAACATTTAAGATATAAAATAATATATTTTTAAGATACAAGATAATACGTTTTTCTTGATAAACAAAGAAGTAACGATTACCAGACCATGGTAAAATTGCGAAGTTTATGTGCGAAAAAGAATAATCCTTTCTTCTAAGATTGTTCACGTGTCAAATAAGAAATTAAGAGGACATAATGACGATAACGGTGTTTCCTCGAAGAAACAAGGCACAATACACCGTCGAGGCCTCGAGTAGGACTCGAGGAGAAGAGGACGTGGCTTGGCCTGGCAGCAAGTGAAAGTTGCTCAAACCACTTTCCCCTCGGGCGAACGAGCGAACGCTCCGCCGACTTCCGGGCTCCGATCCAGCCACAAATGCCAGAGATCCACCGCCCCGAATCAATCGATCTACTCGAAAAATCTTCGTTCCGCGAAACCTTGCCCCCGTACCAATAAATTCTACGCGCATGTTCGCTCGACAGATCGCACTTTCTCGAGCCATTATATCGCGTGTCCCAATATACGTATATTTTCTTCTTCCTCTTCCAAATTCCTTTTAAATGGAAAAATGTTTAGAAATTTTCGGACTACCGGATCCTTCACTTTCGAAAATTACTGAATATTTATTTCCGATCAACTCTTTTCCTTATCGATTGGACACAGGAAATTCCAGATTTTACTGTAGATAAGCAGCTACGTATTTTTAATTAGGAGGTTTTTTTAATTTTATATGGTGAAATTAAGTTATGAATAGTAAAATTTATGAAGTTCTAGATAAGTAAATCTGTCTGGTAAGTAAATTATTAAATTACGGAGAAATGAAACTTAATTAAAAGACAGTGGAATTGTTAGCATTGTATTAGATTATGGATCAAATTACTTTACTATCGCTAATCTAATTACTACTACAGATTATAAAGTAAAATTGACAAGTTTGTAACCTCGCAGGAAACTTTCATGAAAAATAAGAAAAACAATGATCTCGGAAATATAAGTGATCTCAGACACCCGGGGACTCGATAGTTTAATACTTCCTGGAAAGTAGAACTTAATTGCTAAAACTACGAGTAATTATCATAGCTATGAATTAGCAAGGAATCGAATTAAGTCTGACCAAATGTATAGTCCGTAATTACGGTGTGCATTCGCGAAATTTGCACACGGAAATCAAAACTAGAAATCTCTGACGCGGAATTCGAGCGTGATCTTAGAGGAGGCCCGCTGAACCGGAAGGGATTTCAACGTCTGTACACGCGATGCGCCACCGGAAAAGTTCGACGCGACCAAGACTTTGTAATCAGGGAAATTGCGCGTGCGTATATGAAACGACCTATGTAAATCGTGAACATTGTTGCTCTTTCCATGGGTCGTCCTTTTAACTTATTAAAAATTAATGATGTATCCTAATGCATCTTATATCGTGCATATTTCTAATGTAACCAATATCACATGCTTTTATACTATTTATTTAATGTAACTGAAGTGATATACCTTTTTGCATTAGTTATTTAGTGTAACTGATGTGGTGTAGCCTTTTGTGTGATTTATTTAATGTAACTGACGTACTGCACTTTTTCGTATAATTTATCTAATGTAATTTATATGGTATATTCTTTTATATTATTTATTTAATGTAACTGATTTGGTGTACTTTCTTCTATTACTTATTTAATGTAACTCATGTGGTGCACACTTTTTTTTTTATTGCATAATATATATCGTACATATATATCGTAGATAACAATATGTGTGTGTAGATTGAATATTATTCATCTAATGCAACCAACACTCTGTGTGTCTTATGCTACTTATTCATTGGAATCAACATTGTTGCACTCTTACATATTATTTATTCACTGTAACTGTGGAAGTATCTTCTTAATTTTCTTCTAGACGTATAACACAATTAATTATGCATTCGTGTCCTTAATATTATTTTTATATCAAATATAACAATACATACATTCCATCTTATCTGCATACATTAGATGTAGAGATGACTTCTTTTTGATATATTTTGCACTGATTATAAAGTCATGTATTCCACGTTTAATATAATACAAATAATTCTACGACACGAAAGATTATTTACCCTTTCAGCTCTTTACACACCTAAACACCATTTGTAATTTGCTCTTATATTTTTCAAACTTTAGAATTTAGAATGGCAAATAGTAATTAATTACAATCTTTTTCTGAGATTAATAATCTTATAACAATATTCTAGGTACGAAAGAATTAACCGAGCCGTGTGTGGTGGTCGCGATTAGATTGCTTTTTGATTGACTTACGCGACTCCCTGTGCACTTTCTCTTTCGCGTATCGATTTGCGTAATTGCTTCGACAAACACGATAAACTGCGAATTATCGTTGGCCGAACAACTGTTCCGTGGGTAACTTCCGTTGTTGCTAGCGTGTTATTACGAAGCTCGTAGACGAATTATTTTAGCAGGAAATACTTTTAAAATATTCTTATACTAATTTTCATATTTCTTTACACTCTACTAACCTTCACAAAAAGTTGATAAAAATTGTTGGACTGTTTTATGTGAAATATTTATGAAATACCTTTACTTCACTTTGTTATACTTCCTTGCATCTTAGTTATTTTGTAGATATATTTTAAAAAATTTCGTGTTGTTCTAAGTGAAATATTTCTTCCTGTTTCAATTTTCGAGATATACAAAAGAACGTTTGATTGTTGTACTACTGAAATTCACGAATTAAGTTTGTTTTCAGAAAAATCGTCAAATTTTTTCTAGATGGTACGTTTCCAAAGCTAATTTTAATAATCGTAAAGAACAAATGCCAATAATAGCTCGAATGGTTAAAAATTCGCGATAGAATAACCCGCGAGGTAAAATAATAACCGAAAAGTTTAAGAAGTCAATAATATCCAATTGCTAAAGAAATAGCAAGAATAGTTATAAATAGCATTCGTTGGATTATTAATATTTATCGAAAGTAGTACAACTTCGAGAGTTAAAGATTAATTCGTAAATATTACCCACAAGAAGTTATACAAGTACTGGTGTAGCTTCTGCTGTCGTTCATGGTCACTTACCTGAAACAGAAAGGAAATTGCTGTTACCTTAACTTGCTGTGCGGTCGATGTACGAACACTTTCATACTAAACATACAAGTTAAAAATAGTGTACGTTAAAATAGAATCTAAAGTACCTCCGCTGTTTTCACATATGCTATTGGCCACAAGTCTTTATCATATTTCACAATGACCTTTGACGTAATTTTATTTGGAAGTTTCCTTAATTTCGTTAGTTTCAATGAAGTATTCATCGATAATCTGGTATTTTTATATCAATTCTGCAATTTCCTAATCTTTCGTACCACTCTGAACATCTTACAAAGCATCTATAAACAACATTTCGTTCCCGAATCTCTTCAAACGGATTTCTTCTTTTTATCAGAAAGAAGTTTCCAATTTAAACTTCGATTTAATGAACAATCGCACACTAAAGAAATTTTAACAACTGTTTCGGAATTTTGCCAAGTTTAAAGCAGTAAAATCTAGAGTATTAAAAGAGTTAAGTCTCAAACCTAAACGACGCAGTTTGCCTAAAAGCAGTGAGAAAGAAATCTTCTCCTACGAAGAATTGATAGTTAAAAAAAAGTTAGGAACGTTGCATCAGCAAACTGTATACGCGAAGAAATTTTGCAATCGAGATCAAAATTCTGTGATCAGGCAAAAGTTGACTGAGACTCAAGAAAAGCCTGTTCTAACCGCAATAAACACTCCGTTTTGCAACAAGGAAGCGTCTAGTTCGTAAGCAATTTGGCCAATTTGATCGGTATGCCATTGGATCTAGGATTTCAAGGACGAAGACGGAGCAACGAAGAGGATGGGTTACCATGCAAATGTTGCACGGTGTTGTTACGTAAAGGGCTGAATGTCAGGAAATAATTGCGCGAATGATCGAAGTCGCGTAGAATGTAACGATTAAGGATTTAAAACTAAAAGGACTGCCGTGATTACGTAGATCCGACGTAGCTCGTCTACGTTCCATTGCCAAGGACGAGACGGGAATATCGAAGGACACACGTGCCTTTCGAAACCTGTTACTACCGACCAATCGCGATGTTATAGCAAACTCTGTCCGTGCTTTTGTTGTTTCCAGTGGAATGTGATGTTTACAGCGTGCGTAAGTAACTGAACCAATGATCACATGTTTCGTATAAACCACTTTCTATTACAACCGAAAGATGTCTGTGGAAAACGCTGTAAGTGCTAAGAGGCAAGTTTTTCAGGAGGAAAGGAAATTTTGTGCATTGATGTAGTTCAAATTCACAAAAAAGAGGAATGTATGCGTGTGGCAGCTCTTGGTTGTAGATAAAACTCAACGTTCTATTCATTTAGATATATGGCATAGACAAAAGCCAAGAAACAATTAACTATTGTTTATTCGTGCTTATATTTTTCGCTATAGAGGCGATGCTGTGACGTCATCCTCTAGCATTATTAATAACTGTTTAGAAAGGGAAATCCTACTTCAATTCTGTGCTATGGTATTCTCATTGGCACGTAGAATATTTTCCAATAAAAAGTCAAAATTTTTCAATTTTCGAACTTACAGTGTTTTCTACAAGTGCTCTTTGGTTAGTACTTTTCGAAAACAAAGAAGAAGGAATGAAAAGGGAAGAGAGAAAGGAAGAAATGTGACACGAAGGTGAAGTTTGCGGAAAACCCGCTTGCAATTTGAAAACGAAATCGGGATGGCGGCGATGTCAAAGGAAACGATGCGAAAGCAGTCAGGGAACTTTCTCGGCGAAACCGATCGACGGCGACGCAAAAGTAAACCAATGACGTAAGACGCGATACGGGAAGAACGAGTTGGTTGGCCACACGAGTGGAAAAGATCGGTCACGCGAATGGGAAACGCCTAAGATCGCCATAGATCGCGGAAGTGTCGACGACGATTCCAAGCCTTTTCCCCGGGCCTTTTCTCCTCGCCTTTCTCTCTATCTCTCTCATGCTTTTTATCGTCTTCCTATACTCTTCTCTCTCCCTCTTTTCACTATGTACAATCGTCACCGTTATCGTGGCGGCGACAACCTGTGGCTTCTTTACTGTTCGTTCCTATTCGGTAACCTGCACGCGAAGTCCGTGTAAAAATGCAGTAAAGTACTTTTGGATTGTTTCGTAGGAAATATCTGAGAAATATCTTTGACATTTCTTTTAAAATCTGTTTTAAAAATATACTGACTGCCTCTTTGACAGTTTTCTGAGAAATATTCACGAAATATGTTTGCCTTATACTTGATATTTCTGGGCGTTTTCATCGGATACATGAAAACCTAGTAAAAATATGGTACGTACATACAATTTTTAAATTGTTATATAGAAAATATTTGAAAAATATTTGCAAACATTTCTTCGTGTTCTAGGATAGTGAAATTATTTGCATCGTTCTATAGGAGATACCCGTATGTATATTTGTTTTACCATTGGTATTTCTTTACGTTTTAATCGTCGTATAAAAATACAGTGAAAACTTTGGTTTGTTCTGCAGGAAATATTCGTGAAGTATTTTTGTACTATTTTTAACATTTTCGTATGTTTTTATTGGGTAACGTGGATGCAAGATGTACTCTCTATACCTTCTGTTCTGTCGTTATTATTAACATGACGTTGGAACTTAGCTTCTTATTTTAGTATTTTTTTAAGAATGGGCAATTTCTAAAATAATTCTGATTGCTAATTGACAGTTTATTGTAAAAAAATATTATATTAGCATTCTTAGCGAATACTAAATCGAACTTTATTTCATGTCCAATTGTCTTAGAAAAGGATCTGGTATTTCTGTAACGATGCTTGCAACTTTGCAATCAACAAGTCGTTCATTGTCTTGTTAGTTGTGTAATTCGGTAGAGTGCCGTAAACAGGCGTGGTATTGGTAGCAGAGTATTACATTATGTTAACGTTGAATGGTACACTAATCTGCTCCCGGGAAAACTGCACGCGTCATCATTAGCTGTTACATCATTAAGAGTGTAACCGATAAGTAATAACAATAATAACGTCAACATTAAAGAAGATACTGCACATAAATTACTTTGATTAGAAAACTAAATAACTGTTTGGAATTATATTAATTCGTTGGAACGTGCGGATACATGGAGGAACAGTGTTAAGTAGAACGAGTAGTTCATTGTCAGACACACTTTGAAGGCGATATAATAGAAGTACTTTCCTATTCCAAAATTTTCATAGGGTGGCTAACAGAAGTACCATTGTTTTTTAATAAAGCTTCTGTTTATCAGCTTCTACGTACCATTTTCATGGTATCAAATTTTTATAGTTATATGAAAATATTACTGTAACTTACTTAATATACTTGAAACTTAATATACTTGAAGTTATTTAATTAATATGTAAAACGCTACAATAAATACAATGGTGCGTAAATACCTTATGGCGCCAGTGTATCCAAAGACATCTCACATTTTAATCTCTAAGTTTCTATGTACACGTATCGTAAATCTTCAATTGTGCTTAAATCAAAACAATTCCGCACTTTAATGTTTACACAACTCTTTAAGTTCTCTTCGAGCAGAAAAAATCCTCAATGTGTTTCGACAATAAAAAGAATACCAAAAGACCTATAGACTTAAATTTTCTCACGCCTACACCCCAGTCTATAAGTTTAACTTTAGTATAAACTTACATATTTGCGAATTTCGCATAATTACCTTATGTCAGTTTTTTTTTTTATTGATTTATTATGTTCTCTTCGATCTTGATGTTATTTTTGAACAATGTCAATTAATAATAACATCATTAATTAATATTTATAATGCAATACTACAATACATACAGAAATAATTCGATATTAATTACCAATATCTATTAACAAATAATGTTGATAAAGTTATATAAATAGGTTACATAAAGATAGGTAAGTGAAAACGTGCATAGACAGAAAATCATCAAAAATCATCTGAATATCTGCATGGCTCTTCTCTTATGTTTACCAATCTAGAATGGTTGGTGCTTAAACTTTACAAAAAATAAACATATAAAATAGATTACACAGTTAAAAAAAAGAGAGGCCCTTATAATAATTTTGTCAATATCATTTGTTAACAAATATCGCTTAATATTGTCAAAAAATAATATCTAGATTATATAATAAATTCATAAAACAAACTGAAGGAAGATAATTATCGAAATAATGATCGAATCAGCGAAATCTGTAAATATCTACTGTCCGGATACCAATGGACGGGAGTGTAAATACGTAAATTTCCATGCACGTATTGTTATCTCAAAGTTTCCACGTAGTATATAAATTCAAAAACTTCCTATACTACTTTTCGAAATCCTTCGGAGAAGAAATATTTGCAATCGATCTAAAAACTCCTCGGTAAAATATTTAAAAAAATCTATGTAAAAAAGACTACCACGCTATCGTCGATAACTAACATAATCACGGCGTCGATAGCATCGATTAACACCTGGTCCAAGACTGGCTTCCTCCTTTCGCTTACTTTCGCGATCCTTTCGAGACACATCGTCTCTCCCACAAGCCGCATCACGACAATACGATTCCTCTGAAAGTTCAAATGAAACTGGAATGCGGCCTTGACACGACATAAGAATAATAAAAGACAGGGAGAAGAAGAAGCGTGTGGACGAAGCGGCGGCGAGCGTGTCGCCTAACGGGCTGCAGCTGTTAGGAATTAATTTTAGATTAAACAACCAGTGGGTGCCTCACTAGGTCAACTTCATTCGAGTCAATGAGCGCCGCGATGGCCGCCGTCATTTTCTGCCAGTCCCGACGATTAGGGACCGGTTCGTTTTTCTCCTCGCCCTTTCATCCATCTTAGACGTACACTAGCGTTTATAAATGTTTGGATACTTGAAAATTATGGCAAATGTGTGGAATATACTTGAAACAAAGTTCTTTAATCTAATTTTCGCCTCTGATCTTATCTCAAGCAACCATATACAGAGTCCGACCCAGTAAGGCACATAAAAGCGGGACGTGATTGCTTGCTTAAAAATAAGAAAAAGGTATACAAAGAAATTGTTTCGTTTTCAGCTGAGTTTTCGAGAAAATCGAGTTTGAAAATTTATTAAGTATACTTGAATTTCAGATTGGACTAATAATCGATTGAAGGTTGCTCTACGCATAAAAATAAATCGCAAGTATAGAATTAAATTTTTCCACTAGAACTACCCTTTGACCATATAATTGGACAAAAAGTTGAAAAATTTTAAATTTCAGCGATCCGCAATGCTGATCTAACAAATAAAGTTGTAAATTAAATTTCATTTGTTTACAACTTTCATTTGTTTCATTTCATTTGTTTGTTATTTTTTGGATTTTTTTAAATTCTACTTCTCTTATCAACTACCAAAGGTTCTTCAAATTTCTTAGCAATCGTGTAAATTAGGAGAAGTTTATACGTGTAATTTGTTGAATAATGTTTATGCACTCGTAGGAAAGTGGAATATATAGAAGTGCACATAATGCAAATAATATGCTAAATTATGCATTATATACATTATAAATGAATAGATAATGTATATAATATTATACATTATAATTAGAATACGGTTCAAAGTATAATATTCACTATATGTAGTTAGACCACGGTTCAAAGTATAGTATTCATTATATATAATTAGACTGCGTTTCAAAGTATGGTATTCGTGATAATTAGATTGGGGTTGTTTATGAAAAATTGAAATATAGAAAAATTAGTGAAACGCATCGTAATAGGCGAAAATATATAAAACATCAAAAGTAGATACTATACATAGTATTTGTTGTAATATTTAACAACTGAAACAAATCTTTACCGAGAATTTACTCTTTGTAATTATTTACAAGAAGATATGAATTTGTATAAATATATATATATTAATTACAAATTTGTGAAAAAATGAATGAAACCATATTACAGTGGTGTAAATAATTACAGACTCAAGCATATTTTTTGCATTATTTCCTGAATATTTCCATGAAACCACTGGTCATGTCTGGAGATTATGGAACATTAGGTGAAATTGTTTTCGTAAAGATTAAATTGAACGCTACAGGATATCAGAAGATGTTACATGGCAAATTATTGCCTTTCACAACTGAAAAAGGAGACAAGAAAACAATTTTTCAACAAGACAATGTTTCTATTCATGTAGCCGATGTTACAAACATTTCAAGATTTCGGAATAGAATTATTGTCATAGATTATCACGCTACCATGTATTACCATTACCAGCATTGAGTCCTGATCTGAATTTGATCGAGAATCTATGGGGAATTGTAGCAAAAAAGGTTTACGATCAGGAGAAATCAGAGGAAATTATCATTAAATTACAAAAAGAAAAAAAAAAAGGAAAAAGCAACAAAATCTGCGTGGGCAAATAATCAAAACGAAACTTTAAATAAATTAGAGGATAGTGTAGCTAACGGATTAACAGAAGTAATCAAAAATGAATGAAAATATACTAAATATTGAATGGAAAGGTAACAATTAACATTGAGTTTATATTTTTTCACAGCCAAAACACAATTTTAAGATAAAATTTAACTTCTTCCACGCTTCAGAATAAGAAAACCTCTGTTTGCTGTGTCTCCCAATTTGTTCTATATTATAATAATTATACAAAGGATTTTGTCAATTTCGTCTTTTTAACATTCACGTGAAAAATCAGAAAACGGGGTTGAATTTACAATTACTCACGTTACTGTATATCTATTTATTTAGGTTCTATTTCTCTACAAAAATATGAAGTTGCGAAACATCCTAACCCAAGGTATCGGTATTAAAAAGGAAAAGCAGAGCTCAGAAGGAGGTCTACGACAGATCTAACATTGCTTCCCGCTTTTCCTTTTTATCTCGATTTCAAAACAAATTTCAAAGCAAGACGACGACGACGCTTGAGTGGGAGAAACCCGTTTCACTTGTAAATAAAGTCTGGCCAGCACTTAAATGGTGCAAGCGATTTCGCTGCTTCAGGATCACCCTGTATATCTAACAACTTTCTCGTTGCACGCCGAAAAGTCTGTGCCCACGTGCCACGCGGAGAAAGGAGGCCATCCAAATGTCAGTTCTGCATGGCGATGTTCTGACACATCTCGCCTAACCACATGTACGCTGCAGCTACAGGAGTAGAACTCCATTTATATGAACTTGTGAGAGGACAAATCATTTGTATAATTAAAATTCATATAATAAAAGCCTTCGATCATGCGTAATAAATCTTCGCGTTCAGATACACGTGTAGATTCAAAGTTCATTTAATTCACCACTAATTACAATGTTGTCAAAATATGTGGAATTGATATACGTAAACAGAGACCGTACTGTATAATGCGCAGAATTCGCTGTTTGTCAATACATTAAATACCAGGCAGTTTCGAGGATATTAAAACGATTAATAGCCACGATAAGCTTGTTATTTTATGGACTTGAAAAACAGGTATCCGAGTAATATGAGTCAAAGTAATAAGTTAGGATAATGAGCGTCAACAATCACAAGAATCTGCCCAGCTTCTGTGTAGTTTATGTAAGACGATAGAAAGTAAATTTTGTAGGCAATTTTTAGAGTTACTAGAGTTCTCTAGTGATTATTTAGAGTTCTGTGATATCCCTAGTGATGAATTCTCTTAGTAGTTTTCGAAAATTTCGGATCGCAATAAATTTAAGATTACCGGAGAACTTTCTGAAATCACAGATTTTTAAGTTTATTTATTTTTCATTTCTGGCTCCCAGAAAACACATGCCGAATTCCTAATCTTTGACCAACAGAGTAAGTATTAATAACGAAAATTTTTAATTAATAAGAGCGTTCTAATTCTAACTTATAAATTCACCTATTTAATTTTTTATTAAGAATTCTCACGAAAAAAATATTAACATCCATGATAAACATCCGAACGTTTTGACAACTAGAAAGTGTAAACAATCGAAACACGGCCAAGTGAATAAAAGAAATTATTGCGCTTGTAATTCGATCTAAAAAAAGAAAAAAATTGGAAAAACATTGAGCTAAAGAAAAAAATACTATTGTAGGAAAAGAAAAGAGAGGCAAGTCGAATGACGTGACTACACCGAGAAATAATAGCCATATCTTCGTTATCGTCCCTAAGACGTGTCCAATTAAAAGTGTCCCGTGAAGAGTGAAGCGTATCAATTAAAATCGCCTGCTGTTCGGAAGCTGGTCCGGCGAACGTAGAAAGGAAGTGTCGGTAATTGTCAATTACCGTCCAAGTAAATTATATACCCGATTGAACTCGAGGCCAGATAAGAGTCGAATCGTCGCTGAAAGATAATTATCGGTAACTGCTTCTCGCACGATACGCCTTCGGCCATTCACGAAAATACTTCGTTCCATCGATATCATTCAGTAACGTTTACATTTTGCATACTTTATCAATTATTTAAGAGAAAAGAGGGTGAAAATTTACGCTAAATAGAGCGTATAAACTTTGAGAGGAAAAAGCGAATCTTTTTAGGAAAAATGTCTTTACGTTAGGTTAAGAAGGTTTTATGAATAAAAACTGAGAAAGAAATATTGTAAATAGAATATTTGAAAATTAATTAAAAATAACGAGATTAGAAGGGTATTCTGAAACAAAGAGAGCAATTTTCTAATTCTTGATGCATTCGTAGCTCTATAAATTTATCCTGGAAAAATAATATTCGTCTGTTGAATAATTCATAGTTTACAAAAGCTATAAGTGTTAAATACTCTTTTTCGAGATTTATTTCTATAGAATTAAGAAGATTTTACAAATAGAAATTGAAAACGAAAGTTTAAAAACTGACTGTTCCAAAAATAATCGGATATACTCTTTCATAGAGAAAAATAGCATATTTTATATTCTATAATGAAACATCGTCAGAAAAATTCTGTCGGCATCTGAAGCAATTCACACTCGAAACTCGAAACGATATAATCAGAAATGAAATAAAACAGAATTAAATACCTCGAAAACTGTTTATAGCTACATATGTATATAAATCGACGTCAAGAAAATATCGAGAGACAGCAAGTGTACGAAAACCAAAAGAAAAAGAAAAAGAAATGAAAAAGAATCGTAATAAAAAAATAGAAACTCGATCTTGATATTATGCAGGAAGTCCAATTGCGTTGAGGAAGTCGGTGTTCGTTTTATTCCTCCGCTGCCAGGTAATAAATCAAACCTGGTTTTGTTTCGCGGAACGCGAGACCGGGTTTTCGTTTCTTCTCTTTTCGTCGCCTTTATTCGAGGACTCTGCTTTCCTGTGCTCTGTTGATCGACTTTTTACGAGCTATCATGTCCGGTGATTGAGTGCATTTAATCGAGATAGCACGAGCGTTAAATCCTCGTTAAATATAGCGCTCGACAAATGGCTACAATGAATCGTTTTCTGGTCGAAACGTAGAATTAAGCTACGTAAGACGAGCGTTCTTCTATCCGCAGACTAGATAAAACCTTGGCTAATTTTTAGACAAACAAATTTTTAAGCTTCGATAAACATTTCTATTGTTTCCTTTAAGAATTTTGTTCTTTCTAAATATTTCGATAAAAGAGTTTCGAAGGACTTTTTCTGAAACGACTCCTTTTTATTTTTAACACACACACTGCCACACGAATTTTGTGTATTTCGCCGTGAACAACGAAATAAATTAAAATATACTACACTAGAATATTTAATATTTGCAAAATATATCGTATTTATGGAACTTTTTATTTCATTCTAATCGCTCCAAGAAGATTACGTGAGTCACCGATGACCACTGTGTCAGTAAACGTTTTAATTATCTACTTTATTAAACGTTATGAAATATTTGATTCGTTATCTATCTACTTGGACAGTAGACTACACAAAATTCTGTTCTTTTTAAATTTTTGGACAAACGAAATCAAAGGGTCATTTCCGAAATAAACTTTTAAGCTCATCATCGACTTGTTCACGTTATTTTTTATTATTTCAAATATTATTTTAAATATTATGAAACAATCTTCGTATTTATTATCGTATCGGGATAACACGATAATAAAAATATCTAGAAAGAATGTGACATTGCAATGGAATCGCTGCGTATCATTTTGTTCGTAACATTTGCAATATAAACAATGTCCGTACGAATCATTTTCACTTACGTTTTGCGAAACTCGATCGTAATTATTACTGTGTGTTATCATATTTATAGCAATAAAAATGATAAAATTGAAAAAATTGTGAATTCATCTGGAGGACCGGAAAATAAATTCGAAGAAGCTTTTAACGGAATTATTTGTGGGCTTTATACATGTGTACGTTTCCCTTTCGACAAAGATACACGATCATACTGGGAAGTTGCACGCCACGCAACTTTCACTTTCACCGAAATAACGAGGACGCACATACGACGATTCCTTAGGTACGTGTTCGTTTATACGCCTTTACACGGGGATAAATATAAAAATGATCCTTCCCAAGCTTGTATATGTTCGTCGGTGTACGCGAACACGTTTCCCTTGGACCCCCTTTCTTTTTTCGGGGCCCTTTTTCTTTCTTCTCCTCTCACCATTCTTCGTTTTTCTTTTTTTCTTACTTTTTTTCGGCGAGAGAAATTCGTCTGCGACCCGAATTATTCGAGCCGCTCACGAAACCTTAAAACACTCTGGATGTACATAAGAATGGCGTGATATTCGTTCATTAATAAATTCTTTATGAGTACGCAGATAAAATACAAGGTTTGATAATTGGCCGAATTTACAGCGCTACGCTCTCTAAAATTTATCTGTGACTTTTGCAGAATGTTAATATAAAATAGCGTATAATATACAGTAAAATATACGATAGCCGATATAATGGAAAGATAACAGAGTTTATGCTTGTTTTGAAATTTTTGTATAATTGTATAATATAATATTTGTAATTTTCTATAATATAATTTTTTATGCTTTTATATAATATTCTTTATTTCGTTCGATTATAGGAATTTAGTATGAAACCAATGGCGTTCCAACTGTCGAAAGAAAATATGATATGTTGAAAATATTCGGAAATGACGTATGTGCAACAGAATTAGCAAACGTAAGTGATGAGAAAGCCGGGGACTGCAGACATTAGAAGATAAAAACATGATATCGAAATAATTTTCAATAAATTTAGAGAATCTAAAGCACGTAGATTGCCAGGATGCTGGCAACGGTAGGCAAGCCTTATACTGATGCAACGAAGTGTGATAATGTTTCATTGTGATAATATGATAGTACAAGTACAAGTGACGATTTTGTACAAATGAAAACAACAAAAAGAAGTGGTGATGAGGTGGCTTCTCATGCTGAAGTATTCGTAGCATTCGAAAAAGGGCTTCGATGGTTCGAAGCGCGAAAAGAATGCAACTCTATGCGGTTATTTACGTCGAAAAAATTCTGTGACTTGCCAGCCAGAAATGTATGGCACTCATAAATATTTGAAGAAAATACTAATCATTAATCTGTATTTGAACAAATGAAATTTCATATGAAAAAAGTGATTGTTCTATTACCTGAAAATTTCACTATCCGAACACGCATGCACTTTATCGCAATGAAACCATTTCCCTATTTGTTGGGATAAGGGAGACTCCGCCGCACTCGTATTTCATGAATATTAAATAAATACGTATACATATAATATATACATATTATTATACTTATATATTTATATATTATATACATATAACATATAAATACATATATATGAATTTTTTTTAGCGTCGTGATAATCATTAGACATTTTTCACCATTTCCATGGGTTTTCCCTTTTAGTCGTCTTTTACGACACGCTGGGATTACGTTGAGCCTATTCTACCTCCGAGACCACAGGAGATTATTATTATTTATTACAATGATTATTATCAGCATCGTATCCTTCGTAATAAAAATATAATTTAAAGCATACACAATATCTACCGCGTATGAAGTAGTACAATATAGTACAACGAGATAATACAATCTCAAAAAAGATATCTAACGTATGAATATAGTACAATCATGTTAAATTTTCAAAAAGTCAATCAACCTGATGTAGAAAAGAAAAAACTCAAGGAGTCGACAAAAACGATCTTGACGCTTCACAGATGATGTGAGTCGTTGAGATCCAGACGAAATTTTTCATTGTTTCATTTTTTCGAAACGAAGATATCAGATCGTGGTTCTCGCATCTAAAAGAACTTAGAAATTTTAGAAACCTACAAAACTTTGACTGTCCAAATACTGTTTACTTCGTTAAATTAAGTTCTGAATACCATGAAGGTGAAACGAGAACTGTGCTTTCAACGACACATATTGCCGTCTACGTTAGTTTTTTGCTAAGTAAATGAGTTTTTTACATAATTATATTTATGTTACATACATAATTATTTTCATTGCAAAAAAATATATAAAAAATGTAAAATAAAATCTTTCCGCGTAAGGCTGCATTTTCAAACAAGTAACGTTTTAGCATGTTTAATTAAAAACGAGTTGCTTACGAATGTGCGCATGATACATTTTCAAATTTATTTTTCTTGAAAATAAAATATCTTAGAAAAAAAATGTATTCTTCATTTTCGACTTATTTTCAAATGTAGTTTATATTCCTGTTAATTAATTCCTTTTGTTCAGTCAGGGATTCGCCAAATTTAACTGTACTTGTCAAATCTTCAACGTCGATTTTCTCGAAAACGATGAGAAAAATATCCTATTAAAATTTTTTCTTATTTTTTCACATAGGATCATCCCCTGCCCGATTGTACCACGATTACCGCTCCACCTTGTATTTTTTCGAAAAATCATAGTCTTATGGGTGAAACCCCACAATAATACTTCTGAATATTTGTTTTATACAAAAGTGTGTACCTTCAAACAAATCTTTTCGTAACTTTCCATCAAATTTTTATTTTTATTGCAAGAAGGTTTAACACTAGAACTACCGATAATTAACACGAAGCTATTTCTACCAAAACCAGTCAAAATGGTTGGTCTTTAAAAAATACCTAATAATAGAATATTTTTATATTTATTGCTTTATTACTTTCTCACAGAAGAAATTTCATGTTATGTAGTACATTTTTGATATTATTGATCCATCTGGAATCCCTAAACGAGGGTTGACACATTTATAAAATTGTAAGACCAGTCAATTTGGCTGGTGTGGTAGTTCTAGTATCGCTTGTGTAATAAATTAGGGACTGTAATAAGTAGCTCGGAATTTTTCAGACTTTTTTTAAACCCAAAACAATAACAGAATCAGGTCAGGGACTGAAATACCCATACCGCTGACCACGTTAATGAAAAACCATATCGTCTGCGGAGGACTAATGATTTGCAATAAGAATCAACATGAATAACACCCAATGATTTTCATTCCCTTCTTGTTCCAGAAAATTTTTTTGTATCCTATGTCACGAATAAAATATTAAGTTTCGAATGTAAATGCACAAGATGGCAGTTTTCGACGACAATGACAATGAAAATTGTTGGTTTCGATGATGAACGACGTATGTGCGTCTCATTAAACCTGGCGTGCGAATATTACTAGCCGCGTCGAGAATATGTATCGTTGATTTATGGCCCGACTCGTGGAAACTAGTTTCTGATTAGGCGACTCGAATACCTGGATTTTTATTTACGATAGCGATACCGATCGAGATGAGACACGGCTCTTGCATGATTAAATGTCATGATACAGGTTCATCATTGCCATTAAAAGTAACATTATTGCTTTAATAACTAACGAGTTTTCCTGATAAAAAATCTCGTAATAATCTGGATGAATTTTTCTTCCAGTCACGAGATTAATATTTTAATCCAAAAATTAACAAAGTTATTATTCCCTCTAGGAAGTATAATTACTCGCAAGTTTTCTTTTTAATTTTTGAAGGGCAAAATAACGAGCTCGGTGTATTGTTTAAAATAATGGCAAACTTTTGTTAGAGCATAATAAAAGCATAGTTAAAGGAATACGTAATATGAAAGCGTCATTTTTAAACGATTTTTAGACTAGCAAGTTTATAAACATTTATAGACTACAGGACTAAGAATTATCGTTCATATCGCAAGAAAATATAGCGTAATTTCTACAATTTTCTAAAACAGTTTTTGTCATTTCTTTCCTTCGCACGAATATTTCCAAGCGTTTAATATGTAGGTACATACGTATAATTATGAAATCTCGAATGTAGACATATCATAAGATCAGAAATGAATATTTTTAAGCATTTAAAATATATAACCATAAAGTCTTGAATCTGGAAAATTCATAAGCTGCTTCACTTTACATTTAAATATGAATAATTCAATGAATAATTGCTATTAAAACAATCGACCATCATAAAGCGAATATGTCTAAACATTTAAAACATGTAATAGTAAAATCTCGAATCTGGACAATTCATAAGATTCTTCGCTTTACATTTACCATAAGATTATTCGACGAATAATTCTCAATAAAACGATCGGTTATCGTAAATGAATATTTCTAAACATATATTTCTAAGCATATAATAATAAAATATGTAATCTGGACAATTGGTCAGATATTTCCCATGCAATATTAAATTATCCAATAAATAATCTCTATCGAGAGAACTACTTTTTTATCGCCATACGAACCGTGCAACGTTACAAATTACGATGTTCGATGGCTTGTGCGTCGCTTATGTAAGAGAGTGTCGCGAGAAAGTTCCGATCAGCGAGCAGTTTTGCCGCACGATCGTGCGCTTCGCTTTCCAGAAAACGACGCAGATCCTGGCGGAACGAATAACGACAAAGCGCGGGGCGAAATAGATCGGGCAAAAAAGAAATCGGGCAAAAAAGAAAGAATGAAGGAGGAAGTGGAGGGAGGCAGCGAGAGAGGGAGAAAAAAAGGAGAAGAAACAGGGCATCGGAAAAATTGCGCCAGGCAAAACTTCCTGTAACGTAAGAAACAGTAACCGGTTTTACCGTGGCAGACACGTTGAAGCGTGTGTGTATACGTAAGTGATTATAACGACGACGAAGAGGAGAAAAAAGATTGTACAGAAGCTGAGGCCTCCTGGAATCGGAGATCGCGATCGAACTGGTACACGTTGCAATCGAGAGGAAACTCAGAAAGCATCGATTGCTTCTCAGTTTGATATTTTTCGATTTAAAGCTTGGGATTTCATTAGTTTGAATTTCTTAATTAATTAAATCTGAGTTTGAACGTGTGTATTTATAAGAAAATGTCTTTGATTGTAAGACTGAGATTAATGATTTTGAGTTTTGAATCGATTGATTCTGAATTCAAAATGTACTAGAGTTTTGAATGGTGTGGACAAGTTTGATTTTAAGTCTAAAATTTATGATTTTAGTTTCGAATTTGAAATCGATTGACTCCAAGTTTGAACCAGTTGTTCTAACGTTTAAAATAAATATAAATTGGGTCAGTGGGTCTTCCAAGTTGCGGCCTTGTTGACCTAACTAGCGTGCAATATGTAACCTTGATACAGCAATAATCACCGTTATTTACGTTAATTACATCCTATCCATATTTTAATCCAAATACGACATTAATATAGACAACGCAGTTTATGTATTTGTTACTCTAATACGCGTCTTAATCCTTTCATTAGATTTCAACAGACTAAGTATATTTATTATTAGTACCTATTGTTAATATTAATGCTACGATTAACATTATTATTAATCATCACATTTATTCGAACATAAGTTTAGTGTTACTCCTCAAAAATCCACGTCTTAACAAAAGAAACTTTACATTCAGAAACCTAACAAAAAGACATTTTTCTCACTTGTAGATTCTTTATTCCGATTAATAGTCCATGTTGGAGAAAATTAATTCAAATTGAAGAAGATCTTGTCATCTTAGTCCAGAACATAGAGATAAAAATATGTGTATGAAGGAAGAAATTTCATTATTCTTCTGACCGTCGTCTGGTAGTGAAATTCTATTCGCGGTGAAAAATATCTATTCGCTGAAAAATATGAACGCGAAATTTCGATAGTCATCGTGAGATAAAACAAAAGCAGCCGATGTAGGCTAATTGTCCAGAAGTAAAAATGCACGCGACGGATACACGCAATTATCGCAAAAGGAATCTTTAATTATCGAACAATCTACTGCTAACAATCATAATAATGCTAGGATTTAGATCATGAAACGTGAATGCGTGGCATTGCGATGAGAGAACTTCTACTTAGTGTCGCGATCGGCAACGTGAATTCTTTATACAGGGTGTTAGAAGAAAAAGAATCCGATACAAGGAAAATTCCAAGATATTACACTAACGTTCTCATAAACGGTTGCACAGTTACAAAGCTCGAGGAAAACAAAAGCTAACGTGGCACGCAATCTTACTTTAGGTTCACGATGGGAAAAAATGTCTTATCCATTATTTTTCATTGAATTTTTAGCAACTTGGTTGACCATTAAGTGGCAAAAGCAAGACATTCTTTGCTCTTCTTAGCGAACGCTGGAACGTTTAACGTATTTCTAAGAAGAAAGACAGATATCTGACTGCTTTCGTCAAAAATTTGATTTCAGGGTTTTAATAATTATTAATCGAGAAACGTTTGGCATTTTTCAACACTCTTGAAAAGACAATGCAATGACTAACGCGTATGTAACACCCTGTATACGTATACAAAAAGGATGAAAACGTCACGTAATGTCGCGGTCGAGCGAGTAATTAGATATTCCTCGAAAACGATCGTATTTTTCCTTACGTCGATGCCACGTTAATGAGGTATCTTTGTTCCTTAATAACAACGTTCGTAATATCCTCCTGCTTATCGAAACGCCATCGAGAAACGCGTGTGGTTTTATATGAAAGCCGCGTAGCGCGTAGCTTTTACACCGATGAATCATGAAACGATCTCCCGATCTCTTTCGCGTACCTATGGTAATCGAACGTTACGATTATAGATTCAATTCAAGTGAATCGAAGTTAGCTCTTGAACTACTCATATTACGATACGATTCGAGGTATTTCGCTAGTTTCCAGTTTTCATAGAACATTGAAATACGAGGAAAATATCATGGAATGCCGCGCGAATATATTAGAAATTATATAACATTGTAAGTTCAGGACATGATTTATATTCACGTCTTTCACGGCATTATAACGATAAATCTAAACAAGCAAAAACAAGTTCGCCCCCCCCCCAAAAAAAGGAGCCGTTGAAAATAATTAAAAGTGAACAGAAGCCGAGTTTCTGCGTTGATAGTACTTATGAGAAATTTATATATATATTAAAACGGCCACTTAGCTTGTCGTCAGAATGCATTAGCACTTATAAGCAATCAATTTGCTTATATTATAGATAAAAGGTAGTTGTAGGTGTATACGAGCGGTTAAACATAAGGGAATCGATAAGTGAATCGAGCCTCAATTATTGTATAATAATAAAGATAAGGAAACGTTAATAGACAGCTCTGGAAATTACGTTGCCAGAGATGAGTAATTGTCGAGAGAAAGTTTCTGAAGGTATGCCAAGGAAATTGACCAATAGGGGAATTTTCCTACATGAAGAAATTTTCCGGAAAGTAAATTAATGAAAGTAAACGAGGGCAGATAAAAAGTGGCAAAAAATATACAAATGGTGCTAAGTATATTCCCTATAATCTTGCTATAAAATATTATTAATTAAAGAAGAACCTGACCTAAACCTAATCTAATTCAAACTTAATTTATGCTTTGTTTGCTGTTATTTCTTCGTAGAAATATTACTAGCAAAGAAGAAAGAAAGGAAGCAGAAATTATGAAAAAATTGAGGATTATTCTTTTCAACAAAAAAGATACGATCGAGCTTCCACTTTATAAAATATTATTATTAATTAGACAAAATCTAATTCACACTTGACTTGGTCCTCGCTTCCTATAAATCTGTATGAAGTGAACCCTCATTTTTTAAATCTCGAATTTTATGTTGTTGTTCCAAGTTGTCCTACATTCGTTCTACATTGCTCCAAAAGAAGAATCTTTTACTGTCTATATTGTCGTATTCAAAATGAAGAGTTTCCTGAACTAAATATGAAGCAATATTTTCGAGCAACGTTTACGACGATTAAAACGATCCAAAATGATTTTTAAATGATCGATTTTGATAGCAACAAAAAATGCAAAATTCAGAAGATCTGCAGCCAACTTCACACAAACTTCCTATAATCGCTTCGTAAAATATCTCGAATAAGAAAGAGGAAAGAGGCAAATAAATTGTGAAAAAATTGAGAATCATTCTTTAGCGAGAAGAAGATAAGATCGAACTTTCTTCCAGTGGATAAAAATTTCCTTACACGTACGTGGTTGGTCGTAATGCCGATGAAATATCGTCGAGTAACGTATGTAAATCACGGTGCAACGTTAAAAATGCAAAATAATAGCGTCTATTGCGAATGCAGAACGGCGCACGCATTAGTTGCGCTCAGGTTTTTTACGATCAGCCAACTGGGACTGCGGTTCGTGCGAGAGAGCGCATGAGAAGTACAGTTTCTTTCCTTTCGTCCCGTGGAAAGTGAAATTGTCCGAGGACATTGCACTCGGAATTTACTTTTACACGTAACTCGCGTTACGGTATCCCCGGGAAAACCGCTATCGAAAGCTAGCCTCGTTCGCGAACATTTCTGCCATTCATTCATTTGCCCATTCTTTGTAAATTATTTCTCAAAAATACGTCCTAACAATTTTTTTATAATGATTATTATTAAATATCATCGCGGATGTTTGTATTTCTGCAAATTTCTATTTTTATGAACTCTGCTAAAGAAATTGAAATAAGTATCATATTAATTAATGAAATAATGAAATAATTAAATAAATATCATATTGCTTTCAATTTCTTTACACGTGTTCGTAAAAATAGCAACTTACGCAAATATTAACATTTGCAATAATATCTAATAATGATCACTGAAGAGATATTTTTAGAACGTTTTTAAAAGACAATTGCGAAGAATAAGGTATATTATAGCTATATATTATAGCTATACCTCGAAAATCTCATATTCTTTTATTTATTGCTTTTAAAGAATTTTTAAAACCTCGATGAAGGTTTGTTTGATCACATACGAGTGTATGTGAGTATGTTGGTTGTATAGAGACGTATGAAAATTACGTTTAGCGAACAAACAAAACGTCACGAGTATATTTTTTTAATTTATAACATGTATGTTTCGAGATTTTATATGTTTTCGCTATTACATGCGTTGTGTGCATTTTTTGCATGTTTAAAATTCACATGTACATAAACATCTGCAGTCTAATTATTCTTATAAAGATGATATTATATGCATAATATGGGAATTTGTCAGATAAATATTTTGGCATTTGGTATTTCAATATTTTTATGATAATTCCAGAACACCTGACCTTCGTTCTATTCGTCATATTGTAGAAGAAACAAAATTTCGTGTAACATACATACGTAACAAGATTTTCAAAATATAAAATATTTCAATCTCTTACGTAAATGTAAACTCGGGAAAAGTGTGACAAAAAGTTGCTGAAAATTGCAATTTAGTGTCGTGAAGTAGCTTACGTAAACGTGTATTATCGGTTTGTGAAATACATTGGTCGGTTCTGGTAATTTTACATTAGAAAAGAAATCAAAAGAAAGACCTGGAAATGCCATCGATAATAATGTTTTAAGAAATATTACTGAAGCCAATCCATGACAAACAGCTGGAGAAACAGCGTTTCGAATGAAAGTAAGTTATTCTATCTGCTAACAGGAAAAGTAAAGAAAATGGGCAAATGAGTTCCGCGTGTGTTAAACGATTTATACAATCCTCTTAACGAACATGGAGAATAACGAGTACCGAGAAATAGGAAAACTATACAAATGTCGTTCGAAGAAATTCTCTAATTCTAAGATCCATGATTTTTATAAATTTAAGACAATGAAATAAGTAAATAATAGTCGTTAAGATCGTTTATCGAGAAATAGAAAAACTGTAAAAATATCGTTCGAAGAATTCTCTAATTCTAAGATCCATGATTTTCATAAATTTGAGACAATTAAATAAGTAAATAACAATCATTAAGATCGTGCATAACTATTTTTCAAACTTTTTTTCAAATAAATTGTCACAAAACAAGACAACTTAGAAGAGTGGATTTTCGATTATAGAATTCCTATAATTTTTCTAAATTATTTATCTCGTAATCCAATTTATTTTAAACTATCTAAGTATCTAACTATCGAAGTTTAATCTAGCATCAATCTACTAGTTTTTACACGACTTGCACTGGTGTCACATTTCTTACAAGTCACTGCAGTGTTAGTGAAACTCTATAATTTAAAATATTCTGTGTAATACACGTAATATATTTGTAAAAAGTTTTCTCAGTAAATGTTGAAATATTTTCGTGACATATATGATGTTTCGTTCATGGTCAGTCACGCTATTTTTTTAATAACGTTATTGAAATGGGTCATCGTTGTTAAAATGAGCCAATTGTCTTCGATAAACCTTCCTTTTTGGTTTGATAAGCTTAAACGTTGCAAAAACGCTTGAGCTACGTTGCTTCTTTCCTCGAATTTTTCCAAACGTTCGACCAACTGACGAGTTTTGTTTCCAATTTTAATAGATATAAAAGAAAGGAAATGTTTATATATTAGCTTGAATGACCGGCTTAATCATTTGAAGAAATATGAGATTAGAAGTTATTAGCTGGTACCGATAATTCCGAAAAAAGAACGCCCTTATCATCGACGTTACAGCGTTCAAGGGGTTACACGGTTATGTAATAAGTGTGACCTTGACATTAATTTAACCTAAACTTTCGTGACAGGGTGACGACATAGAGTAATCATTGTTAGACCAACCTCAAAGGAATAATTATTTCCAATTTTATTGATAAATAGGGAAGATTTCTGAATAATCCAGAGAGTTTTCTCATGACGAGAAATATATAGTAAATTAAACCAAAAATATTTAAACGTATTAATATAAATATAATATAATTAATATAAATATTAATATTAATATTAATATAATTAATATAAAAATAATATACATATAAATATATAATTATAAAGAAATTATATTATAATAAATTTTCAGTGAAATCTTTATTCATAAAATTTTTGAAATTCTTCAGATAAATATTCTTAGCAAAATTTCTCCATTAAATATAATCTGTCAAAGGAAGACATAACGAATTAATATTAATTAACCGGCTCCTTCTTCATACCGATTTAACTAAAACAAAATTTAACAGATTCTCCATTAGTATTTTACTTTTGTTGGTAGATAATTAACCTCTGGCAGATGAATTTTATCATGAACAATAGATAAAAGCCAAAGATATTTAAGAGAGTCTTTTCCTTGATATCCCTTCCAGAAGAAAAATAACAAAGAACGCAGAAACCATCCTCAATAATGAAAGCCATAATCTCGTTCGACGATCGATAAGTCAATGAAACGAAACGAGATGGTTTCTTGGATCAGAAAATCCACTTCGACACGATCCTTAACACGAAAATCTTCTCTGATTTGATGATAGTAATGTACGTTTTCATTCATCGAATTTCATTGAAAGAACGAACGTGGGACGTAGGAATAAAGAAAGTTGGACACGACCACGAAACCGTTTGCTTCCGACGTGTAATTTTAATTAGCTTCGGGTAGAAGTGATCACATCCACCAGTAGTGAACGAATGAAAAGTTTATCGTCGAGGTTCACGAGGAGGCCGACGTTATCGTGAAAGCCGGGTCTCGTTCGATAACACTGACTGCCTATTTATGTAGTCGCGGTATATCTATAAACACTGGCCCTCTAACACGTTCAATTCCACGTGCATCGTCGCCCATTTTCTTTGCAATGCCAAATATGTGTATGTGTGTGTGTGTGTGTGTCAAACAATTTCAAGTATCGTAGGTTGCGAATACAAAAGAATCGAAATTTTTGGTTCACTTAAGTAACTTTATATTAGTAAGTAAATTTAATTAGTTACTTTACTAAGTTTGCCTAAGTAACTTCACTTTAGTAAGTAAGTTTAGTAAGTTAGTTACTTTACTAAGTCTACTTAAGTAATTTTATTTTAGTAAGTCAGTTTAGTAAGTTAGTTACTTTAGTAAGTCTGCCTAAGTAACTTCACTTTAATAAGTAAGTTTGGTAAATTAGTTACTTTACTAAGTCTACTTAAGTAACTTTATTTTAGTAAGTAAGTTTAGTAAGTTAGTTATTTTACCAAGTTTGCTTTAATAATTTAGAAAACTTGCTTAAGTTTACGATATCGGGAGGATATTTGTTTTATATTGTACGAGATAGCTGACACGATAATCGCTAAAGTATACTCTCCCTCTAGCTCTTTTATTTGAGGATGTAGCGATCACATCTTTTCATTATTACACATTTCATTAATGCTGACGATCAAATTATTAGAATTGAAGATGTCTCACGTCAAGTTGAATCGAACAATTACGCAAAGGCTATTACTAGAAATTCCTTGACTTTTATATGAATAACATGATTAAGAATGTACGAAGATTCGAGTGAGATTCGATTACTGTTTCACATTTAGATTATGTGCATCTATCTATCTATCCATAGTTCTTCTAACATAAATAAAGTAATTAATCTTAAGAAACGAATATTAGCGATATGAAGGGACATAGGATCCAAATTTCCACAAGAGTAAAATATCAATTAACAAACGTTACAGACTTCTCATAGGAAATGCATTAATTAAAAAACACCGAGTAAGATTCAAAATGAAGTTTTACCACACTTAGACTCTAAAATTTGCACAACTATCTTCGGCTCTCTTAAGGAAGAAATATAAACGTCACAGGACAACAACAAATATCGAAGCGAATAAAAAAGGTAAATTCGAAGAAAATCAATTCGATAAAAATTCAACGTGAAATAGAGAATAAGATATGGAAGAGAATAGAGTGTTGGAAAATCCGCGGCCGAAAAGAATGCAAAGATCTACTTACATACGCACACCAGAAGGATTCTACATGTAAGTAAGACTGGGGTTATTTCATTATGTGTGCAGCTTACCTGAAAAAGAAACAGACAAAAAAAATAGCACGTGAATAATTCATGGAGAGGAAAGGTGTACGAAGAAGAAAAAGATTTATTAGCGGAAAAAATACGTTCCTATAATGACGTTATTGAAAATGCTTAGCTGAGAATTCACAAGTGAAATGAATTTTTTTACCGATTAATTAACATATACGACACAGTGTAAGTCAACAAGAAATACTATCTAAAATAACACATTATCTATTGGTTCTATCAAAACACGCATTAGAATAAATTAATTTGCACTTCAAGCGATTCGTCGGATGGGTGCAATTTTATTTTCTAATATCTTGCTTTTTCTGAGATATCAAGATAACCCTGAGATTTTTAAGCGGTACCGTATATTTTTTATAACATCAATCGATCCAACTGAATATTCTGAATATTCTATTTGTGCCGAAAAACCAATAGTTTGGCAGATATTTTAACATTATTTTTGTCAAAGAACGACGCCAGGCGGTGTTCTTATGATTACGTTGTCTTTATCTTTTGTACGTTAAATTTAACAAATATAAGTTAAAATATCCGCCAGACGAATGATTCTTCGGTATAAATAAGATAATACTTTCTTGTAGAGAATGCACAACTGGATCGACTAATGTTATAATAAATATACGATGCCATTTAAGAAATCCAAGATCACCTCGATATATCGGAAAATATAAAATATCAGAAAATAAAATTGCATCCAGTCGTCGAGTACCTTGAAATGCAACGTAATTCATTTAAGACGTTTTTCGATAAAACCAATATGTAGCTAGTTATTTTAAATAGTACCTCTTATTGGCTCATCCTGTGTATGCATCAGAACGATTGTTTAACTTTTATTTATCCGTTTATCTTCGCGAAACGTTATTTTCCGTTGTTTTTGCATTCGATCAATACGCATCTTCTTTTTTCTTATTTTCCTTCTGCTTGAGCAGTTAATAACAGCTTGTTAATAGTAATTCCATCGTATGATGTTAACCGACAGAAGTTTTTCTTCTACGTCGATCGTGCTCGTGTACAGTTTATTTTATTCTTTCTAAGGTACCTTATCGAATTAAAAATAATACGTTGCTTCATTAATATCGCAGAAAGCCGACTGGTTGTAAGACAGAAATGGACAATGATAATTACGGTTTGAGATTAGAATCACTTTTACGTAGAAGATTTGTTAATTACAATTCCACGCAGATGATTGATAAAATTTTGACCTAAATACCTCTGCCATTTGATGTTTCCTGTATCCTTTGATTATTCATATTCATCTATCTATTGTATATTGCAGATATTTAAACAAGCTGTACGAGATTATTAACGCGTCCACTGCTGACCGAATTTCTACTGTACGTATTACTGCACAATCTATCCGTATGTTATAGAACATAAAGTTGTACATAAAGTTCATTGCTGTGTAAACATTATAAAGTATTATTATAAAAACTGATATCGCGCGCGTATCGTGATGTCTTGAGAGCATGAACTATGCTCTGATTATTAGAAAAATCTACCAAGTAAAAATATAATATCTCAGGGAAAATATAATATTTAACAAAATCAAAATACAATAAACGATATTAAGTAGCAAAAAAATATCCATGAAAAAGGAAAGAGATATAACGTCCAGAGAGATAAAATCTCGAAAGAAAAATCATTTCATTAATTCCTAAGCAAATCGAAATATTCCGACGAATAAATTTCCGTATCGAGAAGCATAATAATTTTAGGAAGATAATATCGAAAATTTCCTAAAAATAAGATCTAACGCTAAATCTTTTAACAGCGTTCTATTCGTATAACGCTCAATTCCGTTTTAATTTCGATAGAATGTAATTATCCACCAGTTTGAAAACGATCGGATGGCGAGATCCGTACGCGAAGCGTTAAGACAGCGTCCATGAAAGAAGCGAGAAGCGCGAAAAAAAGCGCAAAATCTCCTGAGTAATCGTTTTCTAGCGATCGATGCTCTCAAGCAAAATCCAATTTCGCGGATCGGATTCCGTGGACGGGCGAGCACGTGGATGCACGCGTGCTGCACGTTGTTTATGTGTATATACAGAGTCCTCTCTTTCTCTCTTCGCCTCTCTCTTTCTCTCTCTTTCTCTCTTCGAACGTCAACTCGAGGAATAACATATTGTTAATCAAAAGTTCTACTAATACCGTGTCTAACGACTTTTCTATGAATAGATCTGTAAGGAAGATTCGTGATTCTTCGTAATCCTAGCCATAAGCCATTTCTGAATTTTGCAAGTAATCCTGTAATTCCTTCTTTACTTGAGAAAATCTGAATTTTTCAGAGGATTTTAGAAACTTTCTCGTAGTTATACATCCTTTTCTTCCTGCTCTTATTTTTTTTTTTTTATAAATCAAGAGCGCGATTGGTTTGAGAAGTTTGCCGTTTATACGTTTAGAAATTTAGTAGATACAATAGAAGCGCAAATGTTCATGGAAATGTTTAAGGATTTCTCCTGGTATTAATTTTTGAATCGGTACATCCTTTCGAAGAATTTTTAATTTTGTAAACGTAGCAGTGCAAAATTTTTCACTTTTCCTCATTTGGAGACGTTAAACGCAATAAAGTTCCAAAACACGGAAAGACCAATGTTTTGTATTTTCTCCTAAAACCGTTCCAGCTTTGGAAAAATTAAAAGTTGCGCTGAAAGAAGAAAAATTTCTAATTATATCCAACAATTCTGTTTCCTTCTATATTCTCCATAAAAATTTCGTTTCTCCTACTCAAATGCAAATAAGAAAGAAGAAGCATAGCAATTTTAACAATTGCGTTATCAACCAGCCAAACTAAACGAGAATAATCAACTTGCATAAGATCTTAAAATATTGCAACATAGAAGAGAAAATTATATGAAATCCCTCTCGTTCGCTGATAACCTTGCAGTTGATGCGATGTTGAATCTATATGTATATATATATAAATTTAAAAAAAAGTAAGAAATATATTAAACTGCAAATAGCAGGACGTTAATGAAGTTCATCGCATCCGAGCTTCTAAAAAACCGCGTACGGATGTTTATATGAAACCAGGAGAATAAATCGTTGTGTGTTTGTTTCCTGATCCCCTCTCCTTTCCCTGCCTTTCTACAATAATTGTTGGTTTATGTTACACGTGTCCAGACACATACGCACAGCTAAATGATTGTCATTGGTTCTGCTCATACGTTCATGACTTTGTTATGCAGTAAAACTCAATAATCCGACGTAATGAACGTAAGAGGAAACACAGATAATAATCGAAATGCACGGACTGCGAACAGTTCTCGTTCCACTGCCTTTTATGGATCTAATCGTGTTAATATGTATATAGCATTGTTAATCGTAGATCAAACGATTCGTACTTAATACTCGGTAATTCGTACTTAACGAGAGATTTCAACGATAATGATTTCATGAAAATTAATATTTATTAAGACGTATGGGAATTTCAATTGCGTTTTAAAGGAATGCCATTCTTTATAATGATTTCCTTTTACAAGAATTTTCAGTATCTATATGAATATAATATATATTTTTACATATATGTACAATAATATATATTTATATATGGTATATACAGATACTAGAAATTATTATAAAGGAAAATCATTATAAAGAACATTTCATTAGAAAATACAATTTATAAATATATATATATATATATATATATATATATATATTTTCTTTTAGTATAATACTTTTATCTTGTGTCAAAATGTCTCTATAATAATTTTAATTAAATGATTTATTAGACAATGAACTTTAATATCTTTCATCGTTGATTGAAGTAAAATTCCATACACTCTGACTATGAAACAAAATTATCTACACTTTTATTTAGAAGAAAAAGACACTGTGCGAAGTTACGTACGAAGCTTTTTCAAAGCAATTTTTTGTTACGATTTCGATTTATAAACTTTTCCAAACATATGCTGGCGTCATAATCTCCTACTCTTATCATCACGAGTTGCATGCTATGCATAAAATGGATCTTGAGTCCGTATCACAAGACGAGTCCAAATCTCTAGTCGTCATAGCTTCTGTTATCTTTCGTAAACTTTGAAGTAATATATATGTAGTATTATAGTACTATCAGACTCAATTAAGATCTTTGCTTGATTATTATTATCAATATATTCTTACAATCTCCAAATTTGTCTCGAAGAACATTCATTGGAATTAAGCGGAAAATTGAACAGCTTTTGAAAATGTTTGCTGCTTTCAGAAATTTAATAGACTATTCAGTAAACAGCAGAGTCAGCGCGAGGATGTAAATTCTAATCGCACTTCTCGGGTGTCTCTTTAAACGCTGCATTTTTATGATGTAACTAGATATTTCAGAGCCAATTTTATCGAAAAGAAGGAATTTAATAATCTCAAATTCAATATGTAATATCGATCGTTATCCTAGAGGATGGCTTCTTGAATATTATATTACCAAATTATCAAATACCAACACTTATCAATTCATGTATTACCAATTATCAAATTTTATCAATTTAACAATTATCGAAGATATACCAATTTATCAAACAATATTTTCCAGCCAATTATCAAATACCGAAAGTGATATCAAATACAATCAATTATTAAACATCAAAATTTATCAATACATAAATCGCTAAATAACAAATTTTACCAATTCAACAATTACCAAAACTATACCAATTTATCAGGAAATAGCATTTTCAAACCCTTCCTTCTCTCCACGTCAAATTAATAAGCTATAGTCAACAATTCATACACAAAGAATAAAAATTGCATAAAATATGCTAATTTTGGCTAAAAATTGTGAAGATCCTAAAACGTGAAATCGGGAAACGTAGTGTGTAAAGTTTAAAGCAACGCGTGCACGCGCGTTGCTGAAGGCACACGAGTAACACGTGCATGAAAACGAACGCACGTAACGCGAGTGGACGTGGTCGAGAGAGATACGAAGCGATTTCTTACGGCTTCGTTTAGGCCGAGGATTAAAGCGCGGCCTTCGGGAAGGTCAGGTGACGGCCAATGTGCCACGGTCTTCAGGAAAAAGCTAACTCGTTGTGACATACTCGTTGTGGGACACACTTGCTCTAGAAAAGCAGGCCCTTCGCCGATCGATCGCGCTCGTTTAATGCTACACCTACGATAATAGTCAAAATCACCATTTCGTCATTTCTCACAAACACACTTTTGGTATTTGAATAATTTTTTCTATGGAAGCATTTTTGATATTTGAACGATTTTTTTGGAATGTATAGAATATATTCTGTTACGTTCAGAAGCTTCCTTTCGCATTTCTATTTTATGCTTCAAGTCATAGTGTAGTTCTAGTGTCTGGCGCGAACGACCAAATCTACTGTCAGAGAGTAATAAGAAATAAAACATAATTAATAAGCACACATGTCTGTTTTTTTCTTCGTATTTTTCAATCAGTGATATATTATTTATTTTCTTCACAGGTGATAATTCATTTTACAAATAAATATATAATTATTTTGGTTTTTAAATTTACAGAACATGATATATGTTCGAACGAATAATATGAAAAATCAAATGAAGATTTTAATAAATACTTTAATGCGACTTATACCGAGTTTTCATACTTAAAACCAATCACCAATATTTTTTATATACATTATATACCTTTTACGGGGTTTCTTAGGAATCGTATCAATCATACGAGAACAGAATTGAATTTTAGAACGTATGCAAAGTATAATTTTCGTTTCGCAAAGACTCGTCAACGGGGATTTAATTTAAGAAACGATTTTAGGAAAGTTCGTCGTCAAATCAGCGACGTAAACGGCTACATAAATCGAGGTCGCAGGTCGGCCTACACTTTGCGTCAGAGAAACTGCCTACGTTCCCGATATTAATTTCTATCGACTTGCACTATCGATTATATTAGAGCCTTGTCTCGTATGTTGACTGACCGTTTCATTTACTGGCAGAATTTTATAG
This sequence comes from Bombus fervidus, assembly GCF_041682495.2. Classification (NCBI taxonomy): domain Eukaryota; kingdom Metazoa; phylum Arthropoda; class Insecta; order Hymenoptera; family Apidae; genus Bombus; species Bombus fervidus. The sequence goes on from NC_091528.1 coordinate 4,456,791, forward strand.
TCGTTTTAATTAGTCAAGGATTATGACGCGGAGACACTTATATTACGTTATAACTCTTATACTTAGATCGTTTTTTACCAAGCAAGCCGATAATATCGTAGACGAAGCAAAGTTTTGTTATTCTGAATTCTACGATGATCACAGCAGAAACTGAAGAGAAATATGAAATTCTAATTTATTATAAATAAAATAGAGTTCGTGATCTTGAATTTCAAAAAACACGTTAGAAAAAAATTGAAACGCAGTACAGAATTCCACTTTACTACAGAAAGAAAAGATGGTTCAATGTCAGCATGTGAGCAGACAAAGAAATCTAAGTAAACAAGTGAGACCGCTATACTATTCCATCAGTAAAGAAGCCAGAGCGAACGTTTCCTTAAAAACTCATCGCTGCGAGACTTATTGTTAGTATGCTATGCTTCTTGAGCGTTACTTTACTTGCAATATGATGCAATCGAATTTGTAATAGTCACACCAGACTGGAATACCAAGTTCCTCTATTTAATATCAATTGGTTCTTCGTAGAGATAGTGCTAATGTTAAAAAAAAAAGGAACATATTTCTCAGAAATGAAATCTCCTTTTTCTTAAATTTCCAACCTCAGCCTGGAAAATTTTTATATAAGTAATTCTATAGATTTTGATGTTGATGAAATTCTCGCACGTTGATGATAATCAAACAGTGGATATTTAAACGAATTCGTATTTCTGCGAATATAATTGGAAAGACTGGGACATGAGTAAAAAATTATTTTACCTACTATACATTGTAACAGGTACTATAGTTTGCATATTTTTATATATTGTTGTATAATTAATTGCATTCTGTGTATTTCCGCATCTTCAAATTTTTCACAAATACGTAAAAATCCGCGGTTTAACAATTATTTCAATTAATTTTTAACGTTAGTTTAAATCTATGCTTTTGCTTTTAATCAGTTTTTCAATGAATTAAACAAAAGGAAAAAGACGAACAGAAATTCGTATTTGGAAACTCTAGTTCATACTATGAAGTTCACCTAAATTCCTCGTTAGTCTGTCGAAATAGTATCATTCAAAATAAATTGTAGAATCTGAAAACAAAAAATCCAAAGACACAAAATATACAAAGATGATACACAACGATAACTCGCTGCTAACTGGCAAATTTTCACATAAACCATTATATTCCCTTACTTTCTCTTATGAATGTTCCTCATCTATTGGACGTTAGACCAAAAAAAAACATTTCTAATTAAACATAGCATAGAACAAGCATTACGTAAGGACAGTTTAATGTTGTAATAGATTAAAAAGTGTGTATTTCGAGGAATGACACGATCCCCGGATTCGTCATTGTCATGTTGGAACGAACGTCAAAGTGCAGGACGGGCTGGTCCGCCCATCCCTAGGCATTGTGCCCCTGAAAGCAGTCCCATTCGGGATCCATTGTGTCCGGCGACAATTCGACGTGCACACACCCGACAACAACGCCGGCACACTGCCGTTGCAATGAGCTCACGAGGTCGTTTAGTGTTTAGAAGAGCGTGTTGCACACACGCCATGGACGCAACCATGTACTGTCTAAACGAGCGGTTAAACGACGTCGAATAACGATCGATCAACGCGTTCGTCTACCAAAGTTTCCTTTTTCTGCCGCTTCACATTCAAATCCAGACCGCTTTCCTTTTTCTTTCCTCTCCCTTCGATCGATCGACGAACAAGTTATTAGATATAGATCATGTCTAGATTGATTCTGTCTCAGAGTTTTAGAATTTTAAGTCAGACAGGGTAACGGGCTGATTTGTGATTTTTAAGAGGATCGCAGGTCTAATTGTAATCTTTCTTTGTTGTTAGACGGAGATAAGATTATTAAGATCGATGAAGTCAAAAGCCGCAGATCGTGTGTTTGATCATACCTTTGAGAGTTTTTTTTTAATTTGAAGTTTAACAGGGTAACGCGGTAATTTGTAATCTTTAACAACGAATTTGTAATTTTTATTTGCCAAGAGCATCGCGGTTACGATTGTTATCTCTTACTGTTTTTGGGGTGTTAATTTATAGATTATTAAGATTAGTAAATCAACATTTATTGGTTAGAGATCGTGCGTGTGATTCTTGTCGTGAGAGTTTCAGAATTTTTAATCGAATAAGGTAATGCAATGATTTGTGATCTTTAAGAACTAGAGGTGAAAAGAATTGCAGTTTTTAATCTTTATCTGCTTTTAGATGGAGATAAGGATATTTACCATTCCAGCGATGGAGATTAATATTAATTGAGGAAATTAGTGGGAAATATATTAATTTAGAAATTATCGAGATTGGTGAATTATCAGGTTATTAATTATGGATTATGCCGTTAATTCTATCCGAAAGTGTTAGAATTTTAAGTCAAATAAACTAATAAAGCGATTTGATGTTATTTCGGAGAGGTGGTACTTGCGAAGAGGATTGCAATTAGAATTATAATTTGTCTGTTTTTAGATAGAGACATGAATATTTTGCTATTCAAACGATGGATTCCCTATGGATAAGGTATGTTTGATAAAAGATATCAAAATTACTATTATTTACAACACCACATATGTTTTCCAAGTAACATCCATATATTTTATTTTACATTTTACTTATAATGTCAGCAAATAGTTTCTTCATAGCTTTCTATTCGGTGATTCGGAATTTTCGATCTACGAGAAACTGTTTCATATAAATTACAATATTTTACTAAGTCATAATAATATGATTAGAAAATTTCAATGTATTTTGAAAATTGTAATACAAAGTTCGAGAAGATATATCGCGTTGTAACATAAATTCGTTCTGTTCTTACGTTGATTATTAAACGAAGAATATAAACATATGTTGCATCGTAATAATAACTTATTAAGAGCAAAAAGAAAAATTGTGATCATTTGCGTAATATTTTTCAATAGAGGAAAATAGCAAAAGGAAGATCGTATTGAACTTGCCAACATGCGATAATACGACATATTTCGAGGCCTATTAAACGCGGCCAAGCGAGATGCGCACGTTAGCTTCTTGAAGCAGTTAACGTGTTAAAAATAACAGAGGTCTAAAAGTTCTTCCAGCCTGTTGCTGCCAATTGCACGATTGCCATTTCACAGCGTCCATCGCCTTTCACGCGGTTGGATTTTCCGACTCATTTCCCAGATTCTCGTAAAGCTTCCAACCTTAGTCGCTGAATCTACTTCGAATCCAAGAAAAACAGCCAGTTGCTCGTCATAATTGCAATTTTCCTTATAGACGGTCGAATAGAATTTCAAAGTTGTCACGGTGGTATTCGGGAAATAGGAAAAAATTGTGAAAAGAAACACGCGTCGTTCAACGAAATGCTAATTCCTCCAGATTTTTCTATGTCTTATAATCTACAAATCTTCCCGAATAATCCAATATGGATATAAGATTGTTTATGAAATTATTCATAAAATTTATCTGATATTTAAAACGTAAATTTAAATAAATCCTTATTAACGAATAGTTTTGTTTTTAAGAATAATTCTCTAATTTCTACGAAGGAACAGATTTCAATATTTCGATATATTCGATATTTTCGCCACTTTTAAAAGCAAGCTTCAGAAGCTTTTAAGTTTCCAAGGTACATGAAAGGATCTTTAATTCCCAGCGTGTTTCTACATGCTTGTACGAGCAAGCGAACGCCAAGAGGAAACAGACGAGCGCAGAAAACAGAGAGGCTCAAGTGGGAAACGTGGGAGGATGCAAATGTTAATAGCCTTGAGTCGATTCCGTCGCAAGTAGGATAGGTGCATAGGTGAATTCACACGTTCGCATGTGGACACGTATGATTCATTCACGCTCCATCTTCGAACCCGTTAACTCGGACCTCCGCTTGGTTAATAACTAACTTTCGCAGTACTAATAGATTCATCGCAAACTCAAAGTGCAAACTACAAATACGAGAATACCATGTATGAGAAAAAAATAAAAGGCTGAGATCAAATTCCTACCTGCAACATGACAAATCATTATTACTCGTGAGAATTTCATGAAGCAAAAGGTTTTGAAAAAGAATGCTACGAGTGCATCTTCTCTTTTTAAAATGAATCCAACAAAGATTCATCTGTGCAATATTACGTATGAAGATCACGGGCAAACACACAGCAAGCAATTAAAATTCCGATAGTCAATATCGAGATTGTTCTTTTAATCCTTTGTAGAAATAAATATGTATTCTTCTTCTATATTTCTAGATTCTTCAATTCTAGATTCAACAAGTTGTCCGAAATTACACTCTTTATCGCCTTCTCGTGTTCTTTACGTACGTGACGTGTTTTTAATCTCGATTGCAGAAATAGCTCTCACTCAGAAATACACTTTGATATAATTTTATAAATATCTGTGTGATAAAATAAGGAATCTTCTGATTTTCCCAGTTTTTATGGAATTATGAAAATGAGAATTAGATAGCCTTGTGATCGCGTTTCCTTCCAGCCTTTCAACGCTAAAAAAACGTTCGTGACACAATTTAAAAAAACGTTCGTTTTATAGGAGAGGCTTTTTAAAATGTACGAAGAAATCTTCGTGAGTCATTTGAACGACATAATAAGGCTGAGTTGACACGAGATACGCCACTTGCAGCGTCACAAAACAACTGAAAACGAGCCAGTGTTGTTGCAAAGCTAAGGCCAGGTTGATTGCGGCACAAGTAATAATTTTGCCCTCTGACGCAAAACTGATGGAATTATGAATATACCGTTTCACATGATAAATATAGAAACATAATGTAAGACCCTCTATTCGATAAAAGCAAATTTGAAGTTTTATGAGTTGCGCCGCTATCAATGCCAAACGCCGATATAACTCAACCGAATTTCGAAACTAAAAATGAAATAAATTCCAAGATTTTAAACATCGCATATCACGCTATCAATCTCGATCGGTAGGAAACGTAGTTTTTCGGACGATAAGTCGATAAAAATATCAGTCGAGGAGAAAACATCGGAATTATTTATATTGCGAGATCGTGATTCGCGATATGAAGAAGTTGAGGAAAAAGAGTAAAGGAGAAAGTCTCTACAGGAATGATCTAAGCTAAATAAGCTGATAGATCACGTCGTGATAATTGTGAATAAAATGTAGGCAACCTGGTGTAAGCAACAGGTGGGCGTTTCTATTCCGCGATTACTCTCTCCTTTTATCACGGACTTGCGTTATCCTTCTCCGACTTTCTAATCAACTTCATGTTTTCGAATTAACCAAATGGTCCACTCTGCCTCCTCTAGGCGAATCTATCGTTGTGTATCGATCTCTCCTTCCAACTTTTATTACGATATCGAAACCAGTTGTAAAACAAGTTGAATAATTTTAACACGTGTACAAATCGATTATATGTTTACGCGTATTCCTGGTGAATCAACAAATGGAGGTTGAATATAGATTTGTTTTGCCTACTAAACAAAATTAAACTTCATTTTGCATTTATCATTATCCTGTGATCTTTCACGTTCTAATTTAACGCGGCTTTGTCTGTCACAGAAAGATTTTAAAAAAAGCAGGAAGAAACTGTGATGTGAATAAAAGGTTGAGAAATCAAGTTCTTTCTAGTTTCAAAAAACCTTGCCATTTTTTTTTTTTTTTTTTTTTATAGAACGTCGTCAATCCTTGTCTGTGATTTATAGCAATTTTTCTTTTTTTTTTCTTCTTTCTTTTTTTTTCTTTTTTTAGACAAGTTGCCAACTCTTATACGTGAACAAGGCGACCGTGGCTTTTTAATATTCATACCTTATTAAGTTACATGTTTAATGGCGAAATAACGCGAATACAGACACACGATGCAGTAATTTTTGCTACAAAAGGTGATTCGACAGGCGACGCTCGGACTCTTCCTGCAACAGAGTTGGCCGAGAAAAACGACGAAAACCTGTTCCACGTTTGTCACGTGTCGAAACCTACGTGACTCTCTCGATCTCTACATCTTCGCGTCTGTTTTTTTCCTTTTCTTTTTTATTGCTTTTCTTTCAGCTGGTGTTCAGAGCATCGCCATTTTCAACGCACACGTACAGCGACAATGCGATCTGCAGCCGCACATGTCAGTTCCAGACAGTCTACATCTAATCAACTAGTTATTATCGATATAAATAAAGTTATTTCCATCGTAAACGTGCACCAGAACGAAAAACAAAGAAATGTGCCTTTAATCGAGAATAAGAATCGATATGGGTTTGTTAAAAATGTGACGTATCACGGAAATTGCCTAAAATCGTCCTACCATTTCATGGAATAATCTCATGGTTTAAGAAGGACTATTTTAGTCCTGTTTTTAATATTAAACGTATGAGCGATATTTTACGAGAGGATCCAAAAATTATCAGTTAAAATGTAAGAACAAAAAGATTATTCTCGTTGCTGGATAATTTCGTATTTCGAAGTTTCTTCTGAATTGGAAATCAGACTGATTCGATATATCGATGGTGTGATGCTCTTAACGATAGAAAAATACGACTGGTTGGAAAGCAGTAGAATCAGCACGTTGCAGCGGAGTATTTTTTAAGATATGGATTTACGACTTGTTATAGGAGTTTATAGAGAGATTTATGAAGATTCTTGATCTTATATACTGCTTAACGGGAGTTTAACTAGGAACTACTGCGCGGGAAGATAGATAAATGTACGAGGTGGAAAATTAAGATTTTGCGACTCTAAGAACCGCTACACTGGCGATTCTATAGATGAAAAGATCGCGAATCTATGATTCTGCTAACATACGACTCTACGAACCAAGATTACTAAAATACGGAGAATTGAAAGACCTACAACCCTATAAGTCAAAATGTAAGATCCTGCTACACTAAAAACATTTAAAAAATCGACGGTTTTACAATTCCAACAACTAACAAACTAAGATTGCACGATATTAAAAATCGAACGCTAAAAATATTTACAATTTGAAAGATTAAATACACAAATTTCGAAATTGTATCACCCTGTCAACAATCTTGTAATTCTGATATAGTAGGAAAAGCTAACCAGAAGGAGTTAGCAGGAATTACTCTCGAATGTGTTGGCTGCAGGCGCATTCGATGATTTAAATTAATGGCAAAACAGTCCTAAAATGATTTAAGTGCGCGACTTTGAGAAACTAATAAAATTTTTTTGTATCTTCTTATGCACTTTGTTATCTTCTTACTATATATTCTTTGAAATGTTTGTAATTTAATTTGAAAAATTCTCGATTATTTTTATTTATTATAGTGCTCCCGCATATTTTTCAATTTTGTATCTGGCAATCGCAATAAGAACAGTTAACAAATACGGAATTACCTCATCAAAGACATAATTCGTCGATTAATTTCTGGAGAACAAAAGTCACGCGCTCAAATTCATTTCAGGTTGTTCTATCAACTTCAATATAAAATATCGAATGTGCAGAAACGGCCGTCTCGTTCCACATTACACAGTTCTCGTTGTCTCCTCGTAAGACTCAACGATCTTAAAGAGCAACTTTCGAGGATATCTAATCTGAAAGCTTACGACACTAACATCATGTAATTCTAAGATTCTACAATCCTGGAAATCAAAATTTACAAATCCGGAAAGTCCATAAACCAAGAAATTCGCGTCATGTAACCATAAAAGTGCTGTTCAAATGCTGAAACTGGAAACCTCGTAATCCTAACAATCGTAGCAATCGTCCTCCTACCAAACCTGAAACCTAACAAAACCTGTTCAAATCCCTCGAAACACAGAATCCTCGTACCATTTACGTATACATGATGTTGCCTCCATAAATGCTGGTACTGGCTCCAACGCGAGCTGGTGCTGTCCTCGTGGATGGGCGGAAGTGGCGCGTGCACCTGATGGCCGTGCGAGGTGGGCGGTAACGGTGGCGGTGGTGGTTGTTGGGGTTGCTGTTGGTGCGCAGGCGCGACCACGATGTGAGGATGGGGCGGTTGCACCGGTTGTTGCTGATGCTGCTGATGATGCGCCTGGTGCAGCACGCCTGGTACCGGCGGTGGCGGCAATTGCTGGTACTCCATAACGCAGCTCATTCGGTTGCTTTCACGCGAGCATTTAAATCATCCCTTACTTTTTCTTCCTTGTCACTCAGTTAGTCTTTTCCTCTTACTATACGACAACCGAATTCACTCACAGAGTTCGATTCCTTCGGTCGATCTGACGATCGAAGCAGAAAGTTTGACAATTTGATTTTCTCGCCTCTATCGGCTAGCTCGATTCGATTTAGAGTAATATTCGTTTAAAATAAGCAGAGAGCACTTATCAGATTTGACGAGGATCGTCTTAGGGACACACTACCGAGGCTTCGCGGTTGCCACTGTCTCTGTTTGTCTCAGCATCTGCGCGTAATTTTATCCGCTCGCTGTCATCCGCGCAGTCTTTTTGCGCTGCCACTGGACGGACACTTGTCACCAGGCCGAGAATCGTCGACAAGAGAGGGAGAGAATCGGAGAGAGGACGAACCGAGGAGAACTACGAAAAAAATCGCAACTCCGGTGATGTCAAAGGGCCACAACGATCTTTCGCTATCAGAAATCTTGCAACTTCCCAGGGATCTTTGGATCTCAACTTCGGCCACGTGATCTCGATTCGACCACACTCTTCCTTCTTCCTATCTCTCCCCTCTTGCAACGGTGTCCTCGACCGTTCACCGAATTCATGTGCGGAAGATCATCGTCCAAGATCAACATCAACAGTTCGTTGGTTCAAAATCAACACACCGATGGGAGGATTTCTGTCGCTCGCCGATGATCCGGTATTCGAGACGCAGAGCGCGCGAGTCCCGAGGTACGCGCCTCGAACACACGGAACCTCGTCGGAGAACTGAAACGTACCGCTGATCCGTTGGGCCGCGAAAGGACCTCCCGGAGCAAGAGCAGATTCGGTTCTCGGCCGGGAAGGAGAGAAGGCAGCGGCCAGCCACGGGCACGGTGTACTACTATCGTCGTCGTGTGTCGACTGTCAAAATCAGCGATCGTCAGCGTCTATCCGTGGCCGGTGTTCGCCCATTGGGCCGTCACCGTAGCCGGAAGCGTAGCTCCGATTGGCTCGCTGGCCGCGTTCCTAACAGTGGGGGAGAGACGATCACGCGCCTCGACGTCGTCCTGAGAAGCGAAGTTCCGACCGGGAGAGACAGTACGAGGAAGGGCAGAGTGGAGCCATCAAGGGAAATCAGAGAGAGCAAGACAGACTCGCTGAGACCGTGAAGAGGGATGGACAGAGTTTCTCAGGAAGAAGGGAGAGGGTAACGTTAACCAAGAGGGAGAAAGAGGATACGCGCATGTATGTATACAAAAGGGGGTGGAGAGGGGGTAAAATGTTGAACGGGGCAGGGAGGGACAGATAGGTGGATAGATAGACGGACAGGTAGACAGGGACGAATAAAAAAAAAGAAAGAGAGAGAAAAGGAGAAAAAGAGAGGGAGAAAGAGAGGGAGAAACCGTGCGTGCGTGACTCGAAGCTGCGGCGTCCGGAAAGACACTGCCACTCGCCAACGTTCCTACGTTCCACCGCGCTATCTGTGTTCCTTTCTCTCTTTATCTCTCTCTTTCTCTCTCTCTCTCCCTTCTCTCCGTGTCACTCCCTCTCTCGATACATACAAGCTTCCCTACCAAGAGTCCACGCGACGTTTCTCTCTCGCGAGCACACACGCGCGTACGTCCATACCCTCCTCCACAACCCGTTCGTACCCGTCGTCTTCTTCGCGTTCACCAAACATCCGCTTTTACCCGCCCTCACCTCCCACCATACACCCTCTCCACACTCTCTCTCTCTCTCTCACTCTCTCTCTCTCTCCCTACTCGAGTGTTACGCGCAAGATTCTGCCACTTCCTACTCTATCCATCTTTGTCCCTCTTCGTCGTTGTTCTTTCTTATACGTGCAGAGTTTGCTAGGTTATAGGAGAATTGTTTTGTGAAGCGAATAAGAGAGCCTGTAAGGGTAGTTTCTTGCACGGTGCAGGTTAGGTCGCGGTCTTTCGAGGGAGGTTCTACGACTGGTTGTTTCTTTGAGCGTTCTCCGCCAGTGGTTTTCTCGGTTTTTCTCGCAGAATAACGACAGCCAATGGGCTTCCAAGCAAACGGGGCTTCCGTGTTCTGAGGCGAAACCCCGGGCCGCGGTGGTCTCTCTGGGTGTTTTAGAGTGGCGAGCACAGCGACGTTGAGTTGGTTCGGAGTTTCTAAGTCTTCCAGCAGAATTCCGTTATGACGTTGATGAAGTCTTTTGTGTTTCCTACTTTTCTGTTTCTGATGTTGCGACAATGGTAGGTTAGAGATGGATTTGTTTATTTTTCGGGATCCGATTATTTTCGGATATTTCTTCGCGAAAATTATTCGATTAAACCATGTACATTTCGTTATATTACCAAGCAATATCGCTGAGCAGTTGCGGATATTACTAAACCTAGAAATCTTAAACGTTAAAATCGCAGCATATAAATAATTGTAAAAGTGGATAAAGTTAAATTTATAAAACAGAAATAATAGCAATGAGAAATCTCAGACTCGTCGTTCTGCTGATTCTAGCGCAAAAATCATTGCAATCGAAAAAAAAATTGCAGATTGATTCCCCTAGCTTCTTACCGAAGGTGTCTGACCACAGTTCGGAACTTTCTACTGGTAAGAACTCGCAGCGGTAGGATCAAACAAGATCCGTGCTTGAAAATCAGGATTACAACACGTAATAAGTCAAGAAAGTATTCCAGCACCTGTATAAACCTTCCATGAACATATTATACCTCCAGATTTTGAAATTCAATTGCCATCGTTATATTGGTGAAGTTCAAAACAAATCTAAAAATGTACATAAAAGCTACAATTAATAAGACTCGATATTCAGGCTAAATATCGTATTTAGCGCTGATTATATGTTTAATAATTCTTAATTCTTTAATTCTTTATCAAATACACTTCTGTGTATATATTTTTGTACATTTTTAAGACGCTTTTAAAATTCACCAATATAATCATGACATGGCGCTAATGAAATTTCAAAATATTTTAAATATAATACATACACGATATATGCATCAAAGAGTTTTTTGATAAACGTTCAAATGATAAACGTTCCTTCAGCTATTGTAAATGCTTTTTTCAAGATTCGTGGCTCATAGAATTATCGGAAGGCCACCACAGATGACTTTCCGTTTCGATGGCGTGACGAGTTAGAAAAAAAAAAAGGGAAAACTGGAACAAACGACGCTTCGGACGAAGAGGATAGTTGATGCTGTCCCCGTTTTCTATGTCGGGCCCGACCCACTTCCTGGTGCGTGGTTTCGATCGTGACCGATCCATGAAATTAACAGTAACGGAGCGGCCGTACTCGCCGTGTAAAATCGAAAGTGGCGAAATACCACGACGCCGTGGCGTTCGAGAGGGGACAGGCCCGTTTCATGGTGGTTCCAAGGTGGGGAACAGAGAGAGTTTCCTCGCCGAAGAAAGATTCTAACGGCCACGCACAACACTGTCGCCTCCTTCTATTCGTATGTTCCTTAGATCGTCTCAAGTACCGGCAACTATTTTCGATTTCTAATTGCAATGTTTAATTTCAATTTCTACTCTGAATTTCCAATTCCGATATTTAGTCTCAATTCCTAATTTCGATTTATAATTTCCGATTTTCCGAATTTATGACCGATAAAAAAGATTTATGATCGATTCAAAAACTTTCAAAATTGCGTTTTCCTGTCTATGAATTTTCCAACTGAACATTATAATAATTCATATATATTATAATTCAATGCAATTAACGTATTTAATGTGGAGCTAATTCTGTAATTTATCACGTCACTTGGGAATTCCCCCTTATCTTAGCAAATCGCATCTTTTCATTCATCCTCGTAATGTAGAATTCCCTCACATTGATTAGAAGAATTTACACGTATCTACAAATGAATCTTCCACGAACATGTGAGAATTCTTTAAAATATCACTTCTGTCTAAGTGATACGATCACGAATCAGAATCACGAATTAGAATCACAAATCAGGTATATTTAAATGTCCTCGAATTCTGATGGTGCTCAGTTTTTTAATATTACTAAGTATTACTACTCCTTCTTACCTTTTATACGTGCAATTATGCTACACTGATTATACAAAATATTTATGCGCAACACATGTGTTACTCCTGTGTTTTGTTATTCCTAATGAATACACCATTTACCATCTCAACAAGAAAAATCAAAGAAAACCAACGAAACAGCGGGTGTTCTCGAAGTATTTATGCTACGCTGATTTTAAAAGATATTTATGCATATATTACACATACCTTGTATGAAAAATCTTCGAGTATCTAAAACAAATATAGAGCATGAATGACTAAAAGATCTTTCAATTATTCAACACCTGCAATAGTTTACAATTTAGTCGATATCTTCGACTTTTTTCAAACAATGATAAATACGTTTATTTCAATTTAGAAATTATCCGAACCTCAATCTGGCATAAACCGTATTAAATTTCGTCGCTTTTATTTCCTGATTTGTCTACTACAGTTTAATGTAACCCAAAGCCAAACCACAAGTTGAATTTTTTTAAAGTTACTAGTTTCGTAACCTTTTTCCTTATTTGAATATCTTATCAATAGACATTGAATTAAACTTCTTTTTCAACTGTTTACCATTTACTTTCTGTCGCTTCATTATCTGTGGATTACCTTCAAGTTTAGTTTTACCGTAGATATTAAAAATACTTCGAATTTTTCGCAATACTTTTTAAAACAATATTTTACCTTCCTAAATAACCCTTTTCGGTATATCCAAGTTTGAAAAAAAGAACGTAGATACCGATCAAATCGTAAACTATTCCTAAAACAAGCTATTACCACGCCTACTATCCATTAAACGCTTCATCATTGCGACAGAAAAATGAGAAAATCAAAGAAAACGAGCAATATCTTGGTGTTGTCGAATACGGCTGGAAGAAAACGATGGCTCTTACTTCACCGGACAACTTGGAAGAGTTCCCATTTCGTTTTCGTTCGCATCGACGACCTTTCTCTTCGTCGCTCCCTCGCTGGAGAAAGGGAAAAAAAGCAACGGTGGAGGGAAGATGCCGACGTTAATTCTGCTGGAACCGGCATAAAGCTCTGAATCACCGGTGAACCGGTCCCGTACCCGTAAAACGCGATGCCTGTTGTGCGAACGCGGAAACCACGAGGAGCCAGCAGTCCTCGCACGGGTCACGGAAGGATTCCTTTCTCCTCCTCCGTTTCGTTGTCGTCTCTTCCTCCTTATATTCGCCCATTCTTCCTTCTTTCATCCTTTCTACTCATCCTTCTCCTTCCCCCTTTTTTATTTTCATCGCCGTCGCCTTCGTGTTCTCCGACCAACAAAAGTATATCCTCCTCCCTGTTCTTTGTACATCCTCCCTTTTGTCAGCCAACAGATGATATACCTTTTTTAGTTGGAATGCTTGTTTTGCCACGATGAATCGACTTCTGCTGTGTCATCGACCTAATTGGATTACGATAATGGGAGAACGAGCGAGTGTCGAGGTGAGGTAACGTGTTTCACAATGAATGGATCCCGAAAATATTAGTCTTCTTTCCTTGTTTACTCGTGGAGGTCGGAGATAAGTAGGGAGATTTGCGAGGATATTCGCAAATTTTATTCAATATTTTTTGTAGAAATTTTTATTAGAAATCTTATCAGGTTTAAAGTACTAGCCTTAGGCCTATTCCAGTCGAATTACCGAAATCTGTTTATCAGATATAACTACTTATATTTTGCCTATTATTTACATACATTATATGTACATGTGTATGTATGTATACTACAATAGCTATATACTATGATAATAGTCTAGTCTAATAAGCGTCTAAGCGCTGCTAATTGACGTTATCAAGCCTACTTAGAATTCTCAATAGAGAATTGATAGCGAAGAGCTTTAAAAGAGAGAGAAAGAAAAATGCGGTGTATGTCAAGTCTAAGTATTATTTGTGTAGACTGCAGATTTTTGTGCATTCATGTGAAATTTAAAGTTGCAAAAATGAGCAAGATGCAGGTAACATGCAAAAATATATAAAATACCGAAAGTATAGTATTTTCTATAATATTTAGTAGGTAAAACAATTTTCTACTTAGATTCAAGTATGCTAATTATATTTATAAAAATATAAATTTGCAGAAGAATCCACAGTCTAATCATTAATTTAGGATTGACGAACTGTATACCACAGTTTTGGTATTTTGTTTAGACTATATTATAAAATATGAAATTATAAAATTGCATTGCATAAGTTAATATCAATGCCATACTTTATTTTAAAATTCTATCCCTATCAAAGTACATATATTGAATCTCAGTACTTTACCATTACTATAATGAATCTTAATACTTCACTATTATTATATTAAATTTATATCTAGCACATTGAATATTAACACTTTAGCCAGAAATCTCCCTATATTTTTTCTATTAATTATAAAAATCAACTATGGTTTCTATCTCTATCTATCTGAAGCAAGTATATTGAATTTATATCAAATATATTGAATCTTAATACATTTTTGCTATTATTATGTTAAACCTGTATTAGTTATATTAACTCACAATAGTTTACTCAAAAAATCTCTCTATATTTCTTCCGTCAATCATAATCTCAATTATGATTCTATTCTTATCAAAAGAAATATATAAACGTATCTACATGAATCTTTTAAGCATTATTGTATCAATTCGTACTCTACTTTGTGCCAATACTACGACGTCAGAAACGATGAAAACTAGTATAACAAGATGTTTGGTTTTTTCGAACGAGGCCGGAGATCTCGATGCGGGCAAAGACGCTTTCGTTTCCCGGCTAAAGGTTAAACTGTTGCTACGGTCTAACGATGCTACACGAAATGGGAATCGAGACAACCTGTTGATCCTGCCGCTTCCTTTCACTCCTGGTGTATCACGAGCGAAGGAGAAAAGAGGCGAGACGTTCCGACTGATTTACCGCAACACGTTCTTTATATTTCGTAAGCAACCCGGCAATCAGGGATGCTTCGTGAATTAGGCCAGCTTTTTTTCAATTCCGCGATAATAGAACAATTTATACCGATGGATCAAACACTTGTTGTGATTGTAAATCATGGATAGAGAAATTGTGTTGTTAGAATTTTTGGTCACGCTTCGTGATTTTAGAGATATTTCTCGGTTTCCGATGGAATTTCGTTGTTATGATCTTTATTTACTATAATTCTTTGAAACTAGGTATTAAACACTTTCCTTGATCTTTGTTGGAGAATTCAAAGTAGATTTAAAGCAAATGGAGATGTTTTATGTTAGTGTGTATTAGATATTATATTTAATTTGTAGATTATGTAATTTCAGAAAATTTTTTGCAGCAAAGTGTCGAAATTAATATGATAAACTACATAAAAATCAGAGTAATCAGAGTAAATATTTTACAATCGATTTCTAAAAATTATCTTTCAATAACAAACCAAGCAATTTATAAAAATTTTCCAGCTAGTCACCTTGATTATCAATAAGTTTCTAACAAAAATTTCAAAAGAAAATTTTTTAAAACTATGTTACTACATCTTACAAAAAATCCTTTATTAATTAAAAGCTCCCAACATCTTATCCAATCCTCTACAATTCCAAAATTCGACATTTGATCGACACATGTTTTTCAAACAAGCACCACCTTAAAAGTTTCTTACAGAAATCAGAGGGGAGAAAGAATCCGAAAAAGAGGATTAAAATAATAGGGAAGAAAGTATGCGAGCAGATTTTATTCAATCGAGATTTGCTCACCGGGAGTGGCTAACGTGAGCGCAAAAAAAAAAATATAAGAATGTGGAACTCGTCTAACGGGTGTTCGGAAGAAAGCGGTCCCATTTCGGCCAAGCGTGCTGCTTTTCGTGGCCGAGTTACTGACAAAATTTTGGGAACGGCCCTTCCCAAGTGAGAAAAACAAGAAAGAGGGCGAATGGAGTGGCGAACCGATTCCGGAGCCGCGGTAGGAGAAACGGCCAAGGCACATTTCACTAGGAGGAGAAAGTCCATTGCCGAAAGTTCTCGTTTTCACATGTCTGGCCCCTGGATCTTCCAAGGTTAACTCTACTCTGACAAATGTGAAATTCTACTCCCGTGAAATCGTGGACAATTAAGGTAAAAATCTTTGATTCTGATTCCTTTTTTGTTTCCTCTTTTTCTTTTTCTTTTTTTTTTTTTTTTTGTTTTTTGTTTTGCTTCAGTCAGATATGTTGAATATAATTGAATCAATGGTAAAAATAATTGAATAGCTTTAGGTTTCATATGAATCACTGTTTATTGCTGTTAATATTAAAAAATGATTCATATAGCTGAAATTGAACTATATAATTTTTTTTAAAGTTGTCCATGCATTCCCTATTCGTTTGTAACAGTCTATGGATTTAATTTTGGTGTTTATTAAATATGTTATTAAATAATGTTTATTATTATTGATATTAAAAAATAATTCATATAACTGAAGTTAATTTAACCAATTTTTCAAAGTTGTGAATGTCTTTTTTTTATTCATTTGTAACATTTGAATTGATTATGGATCTAACGTTGCTATTAATATTGAATAATATTTGTTGCTATTAATATTAAAAAATGATTTATATAATGAAAGTTGATCTAATATTTCAATATATTCAATTTCATATTCTTTTTGTTCATTTGTTATATACCAGGGATTTAAGAATTAAAAGTGGAAGCTTTGGTAGCTTACAAATATGGGGCTGCGTATAGAAAATTAAAATACTCGAAGTTGTATGTTAGAAACAGAGAATTACGATACGAGTCATATAGAAACAAGAACGTTAAATATTCGTGTCTTAGATACGGAAAATTGCTATTACAATAATTATATTAACGTAAGAATGATAAATAGCAAAGTCATGATAACGTAGAAATATAAAATCCAAACGCTAATGACTTAATAAGAAGAGAAATTATCAACTCGTAAAATCCTTATTATCTGCAATTTTTATACGCACAATGATCGATCATAAATAATTTTTATAATCGAGCCATACACAGGAAGTAAGGGAAAAACGAAGAATTGAATCGAGCAATTATATTTCGTTTTGAAAAGTGACATTTCGCGACTTATTTAATCGGTAAAACCCACTATTGCATTGACAAGGTCCAAAAATATCGTGGCGGACAAAAGAGAAAGCAATTTATTATGTGCTCGTCCGAAAGTGGAACATTCGATATGCGCTTAAAAATAGTATCACAATGCTCGTGACTAAACGATATTCGCAACGTCCAACGAGATTTCCCCTTGTTTGTTTCTATTTTTCTTTTAAAATACATTAACGCCACTTTACTGACCTTATCGAAGCCTGCTGATCAACGAAATCTATTGAGAACGACGCTTGAGAAGATGAGATCTATTGAGAAGATCGCATGATAAGAACATGACGAGGTAAATTGAACAAGTTTTGTAGAAACTGAAAATATAATTATTAAGCAATATTTTAAAGCAATGAGAAAATATCATGTGTATAATTATTAATACAGAGTAATACGGTGACAATTTTAAAGGAAATGAAAAACGCGCTGTTTTACATAATTACCAGTATTAAATTAGAATTCAAATTAAATGAAACGTATAAATTGTTAGGATATACTGACAATTTAGAATGGAATGGAAAAATACATACAGTGTGAAAATACGTATACTTTTGTAAAAACCAAATGTATAATTTAAGGCAAGCAACGTGAAAACTAAACAGCAAAATTTTGAACACTTTGAAAGGTGAAAAAATACATACATATTTATCTCTAAAATTAAAGAACAATTTTGGTAACATTTTTATTGCCGACTGACAGTAAACTGAATTTCAAAGGTGTTTCTGCGGAAAAAAGACAGCAAATGTGACTTATCGTGTTCTTTCCTTATAGTCGTTATATCCTATGGACAAAGGGGTTACGACTTTTCTTCACCATAGAGACTCGAGAATTGATAACTTCACAGCTGACGAGCAGATGTTGCTACCGTCATAAAGCGTTTATGTTATAAATTGCGCGGTGGAGCCTGTATGTTTTACCGACACCTGACAATTAAAGAAACGACGTGTACAGAGCATATGCTGTGATCACGGAATGCACGTTAACGAAGCAGCGAGCTGAGATCGTGTCCAAGAATCGAACCAGGATGAAAATGTATTTCACTGTGCGTGAAGCCTCGATTTTCGAGGATTGAGAAAACAAATTTCGAAGAAAATTACGAAATTTCAAGATTGTTATATACATCTCAAGGCGAGAAACTTGAAATGATTTTAATTTACGTCATTGCTTTATATATTAATTATCTATGTTAATTAATTACGTAACATTAGAAATATCAGAGTTCCTTTTCTTTATTATTTCTATTAAGAATGCTCTATTTAAATCTAGCCTTAAAAACGGTCGCTAAAGACACAAACTATGCTACTGTTTTAAATATAACATGGAAGAAGAACAGATGATCTCCCCCTGTTTAGCCTATTACTAATCAGAAGCTTGGCGATAATTACAAGTTAATATTGAAAGATATCGCAAGTTTTCTCAGAAAGCAGCAAACTTCTTTCCTCGGTCCAATTAGTTTCTGAAAGTGACACGTTTTTCTTTTTGTTGGCAAAGTTCGTGCCTCTTATTTCGCCAACGCAAAGTCAACCAATTAAATGCGAACGTTGAGCGTAATTACTCTTTCCTCGTCTCCGATAATTACACACGTTTCTGATGTAAAAAGCGGTAGAAATCGCGGAGCTTCGGAATTACTTTGTATCCTTGAAAACGAATCATCTACTTGCACGCACGATCTTTCAAATGAATTTTTCTTCCATTTAAATGACCGGCCAGAGCAAGCTTTTTCCATTCGCTACGAGTTTTGTTGAAATCTATAGAATTTCTGATATATATTATACAGGCTGTTTCAGACTATGCGGATCGAAGGTACGGGGTTGATAAAAACTCGCATAAATGTACAACAGATACGACTTGGTTTTCGAATTGCAGCTTCTTTCGCGTTGTTTCTTCGAAACATTCCCCTCTCGGGCAAATGGCATTTCAGAAACCGTTCACCGTATATTATACCGATGCCTAGTTCTTACGGCAATACGCTCAGCAAATCCATACGTAAGACGCATGTCAGTCGTTTCGCAATTTCTGGGAATAACTCATTTTCACGACACCACTACCATAAATTCGGAATAATCTTGCTGCACCGGACGTGCGAGTCTTTTACACGGGTACTCGACGGGCGACGTTTTACCGTGCGATATCGCCGTGATCTGTATGTCTGTTTTTGTTTCTTCTTGATAGGAAAAGAAAGAAAGAAGGACGGTCGCCTGTGTGCACGCAGCCTTATACTGACTGCTCCATTCATAACGCGGCGCTTGCACGACACTCAAACCACGCAGCAAAAGCAGTATACACCAACATTCCAATTCTTGGTCTTATCTATGCAAAAGATTGCTGCAACACAAAATAAGCTATAACTCGAAAATAAGGTCATATCGCGTATACAGAGTGTCCCACGTAACTCGACTCGTTAGTTTTCTGCCGTTTGCGGCTATGTGACAAAGAACGTTTCGAATAACCGTATTTTAATCGTGTGGAATTTACAAAAAATGTGGTAGAGGTAGAAAAAAGATTTCGAAAATATACTGTCTTTATAGGGAAATCACTTTGAATGATATATAATAAATGGAACCACACGTTGTCTCGACTATTTTTCTCTCGAAGACTATGGTCTAGCGAGTAGCAAAGTTTAATATTTTGCATTTAAGATGAAGGAATGAAGGTAGTATATGAAACATGTGCTTAGTATGGAACGTGATCGTATGTTTGCAAAGAAGTGCCGTAATGCTGCGGTGAAGTTTTAAACTACTAATTACAACGTCGTCCGCGAGCAATTATCATTTGCGTGAATACGATCGTTTCAGTAATGTGCCGTTAAGCGTGTTCTTTTCTCGTAGTGACTTTTTATATTCATTTACGAAGAAGATTTGCGTGACATTAAAAGTAAATTATTCGGTCAGTTTCTTTATTAGTTTGGAGTCTTAGCATCATCGACTAATTCTATTACCGTCCATCATCATCAATAAATTGTTCTTCGATTAATTCAACTTCGATCAATTCAACGATACTTGATCAAAGACAGAGACAGCTTACGAATATTCGCAAGAGAAGCGAACTGACAAGGAAGGCAGTTGTGAGTCGAAATTGGATGACAACGCAGAATGTTTATTTGGTTCGCGTGTGTAGGTATTTTAATTCTCAGTCGCTCATTTTCGCAACTTAACGTGTCTCTCGCGCATTGAATTGACACAATGAGAAGATCGATATGAACAAATGAAGAGATAAATAATTCATTTTCCTCTTCGTCGTTCACACGCATTCGCGTTAGTTCTCCTTCACGGATTTCATTCACACGTTTTCGACCTCGCATTGCTTCCATCTTGATGATCTCAGCTTTGTCTCGCAGCGAGAAGAAGCACGAAGAAAAGGCACAAACGTCTCTTCCTCCCTTCTTCATATTCACACCAAATGTTGATACTCGAAGCTATACACGTCTAGCTGCATTCTCAAGAAGTAGTACAATGAATGTATAATTATCGTGCAGGCGTAATTACAAAGCGATATACTAGCTATCAATAGACTCGATAAGAATAATGTTAAATTGGCCGTTTATGTAACAAACATTGTCCTACCTTTCTGTCGCATGTTTTGCCATTAAACTATACTAAATGTATATGTTCCATGTCAGAAAAGATAAAAGTCACAAAGTCTCGGATCGATCTTTCTACAAATGATAGAATAACATCATCTCTTGCAGTTTCACTTTTTTTTTTAATGGAAACCTTCCTGTCCCATGCATCGAATTCTCTCATCATTCTACGAAAAATAATACCACAGTATTAAAGTAACATGGTCGAAAAGTAATTAGTTTAATTTTTATTAATTTATTATTTTGCAAAATTCAAGTTACAATATCTTTGAAACTAGTAATCAGTTTTCAACCCTATTATCCTAATACGTTTTTTCTCGTAGAACAACGAGAGAATTCGATGTATGCAAAGAAGAAAGGAAGGTTTCCATTAAAAAAAAATCACTCTGAACCATTCGTCTTTCTCCTCTTTCATTTTCTCCTCATAATTATCGTTTACAGGAAGAACGCTATAATAATAAGTAATAGCGTGAACACCCTCAGGTGTTACATCAAATTGGCGAGGCTCGTGCGAGTAATTAGCGAAAACAGATCCTCGTACAGCGCGTTAATAATCGTCATGAGTTTTCTTCTATGCTATTATCCCATATAGATTCTACAACTACGGAAAATCTCAACTATACTGTGATTAAAAATCTATTCCTATGAAAATAAATTATAGTTAGAAATACGTCGCCTGCCTTAAATCTTCCAAGCTATCAATTTGAAAAATCGAAACTATGTTACACATCAGGACCCGATTAATTCCATTTTCTTGTCAATCCTCAACCAGATCTTCGTCGTCCAGCATCCCTCGACCCTTATCCATTCTTGAAATTTTCATCTATCCACCCGTCCAACGAATCTCTCCGACTCATCTGCATAACGAAGAGCCACAAGGAAGAATCGTCCATTAGTGGTATAATTGGCATACTTGTCGTTCTATATATTTAACCTAATCAGAGCTAACGAACGGAAGGACAGAAGAAGGAGAACCGTTGAAGGCGAGAAACGTGATTTTTCTGTTCTGGTCAAAGGTCGAGAAAACGAGAACGGTTCGTTAAACGAAACACACGCGTTCGGGACAATCGATGAATTTTTCCGAGTAAATCGCGATAATGGCGATGGGACTGGCTCGTTATGCACTGCCGAGGTAAGCTCGTTAGCTCGTTCGAGTACATAGACAGAGGCTTATAATTATAATCAATCACCGTTCAACGAATGGGGAAAAAAAAAGGAAAGGAGAAACAAATGCAAAGAATGGAAAAATCGTGTGAACGACAAAGATGAATAGTAATTTTATTATATAAGCGTTTCAACCCCGGTTGTCGTGAAAATAGTTCTGTTCTCCTTGATCGATTATATAATCGGTTAGAGTAGCGAGAAATGGTAATTGCTAGAGATATCGAGAAAAGTGGGGGAGGGATTTGTTAGAAGGGAACGCGATTCGAGCAGATGATAACGCGGTTTTCCTTTGTACAATCGTGATTATTCAGATGGATCGAGGGGATCAATTATCGAAAGTCGGTCGTGTCCATTGCGACGCGTCGTAATCTCCGATGTTACGTAAAGTTGTGCGTTCCAACCCTTTCTACTTGTTCCGCTCTTTTTCATTTTTTTTTTTTTTTTTTTTTTTTTTAAATTGGAATGCATACATATTGGGAGTGAAAAGCTTGGAAAACTTAGATTTCGGTAATTGACGTTGTTTTTCGGTGATCGCTTTGATGAAGTTTGTCGAGAAATCTTTGAAATTCCATGGTTTGTCATGCTAAGAAATTTAGGTGCTTCGGGTTGGAATGTTGTAAGCGGAAAGTTCGGGAAAGTTAAGAGTAAAGATTAGGGCGCTTGTGAAATAATTTGAAAATCCAACCCATCGAATTTTGTAACGTGACGATATCTATGTCGAGGTTACCAGATGTTTCCCATTAATTTTATTAATGGATTTTCAAAAGTCGCGGGTCCTGAATCACAGAAGATCGAAAGCGTAGAAAAATTGATGATAAAAATGGAAAAATTGTTATTATAAAACAAATGCTTGAGAATTGACCTTTCATAGTTTGTAGTAGCGGTTCGTAGTTTGTACAAACCTTAAACTTTCCGAATCTAATACAGTTCATGAAAGGATCTTCAATAGTCAGAAAGAAATTTTGTCCTTAACGTGCCTCTTCGCTTTACCAAACGATTCAAGATCAAGATTAATTTCAATATTCTCCAAACTCTGCCAAGAATAAATCACATTATCCGAATTGGCTGTTCATTTCTCAGGGACGAACACTTGGCAACCGATGTGACGTCTTTCGTTTAATGAATGAAATTAAGATAGTACCAGTCGCCCGTTTGAATTAAAGCCAAACCAAATGTTTCGTTAATCCTACTATTCTATTCACATTCGCACCTCCTACAAAAGTATGATGTTTTAGGTGCGTTATAAGATTTATACGACGAGCTTTCCAATAAGAACTTTGCACTAAATCGAACATTAACGTAACGAATTTCATTATAAAAGAAATCACGTGAAAATATTAACGTCACAATGTAATTGCATCCTTCAGAAAAATCAAAATTTATGCTCGACTATAAAAGCGAGATAGGAGAAAAGTGTTCGAACGATCTTCAAAATAGAATAACTTGTTATTATGTGTATAATTTCATTACATGTACTACACAAAATCAGACAGGTAAATATATTTTCCAATCTGCATGTACTATAACGAAGATAAATATAATTGTGCCAAGTCATCCATGACTTTAATAATAGTTAACGCGACCATAACTCTTAATTTAAAATAGAAGGATATTAATATAGAAAATTCAACAAATTTGCCACAAAATTCGATTCGTTATTCTAACCTGATGTGCCCAGAAGCTAAACTAATTAATGTTAATTTTAATCATCCTTACAGTTTAATTTTTCGTAAACTATGCACAATACGCTTGTCGTATCCTTAAGCCGAATAATCATATTTCTAGTACGTGCAACAGTTTCAAGTTCGTAGATGTCGTACGATACAAATGCTGAAGAACCATGAAAGACTATGTTGCTGAACTTTTTCCTATATATTCCGTACGTCGATAAATTTCTGTTATCTTGGAATACCGAGGATCGGTGTAAATTCGAAGTCAGCTCTTCCTTGAATTTCTCCGGAGATCAACCTTTGACTTCTGGCTGACAAAGGAGATTTAAACTCGTGTATATAGCTGTACAGAGGATTCTGTCAGTCCTTGTGCCTTTCGCTTTCCGAAGCACGCTTTTCCCTTTTCGTCTGATTCCTCTATCTTCGAAATCATATTTCCAACGTCGATACGCCACGTCTTTACTCTCGAGAAATTCTTCTAGTTCTCGTTTATTAGACTCTTGTTAAATACGAAACTTATCAAATTCTTATCGAAGATAACAGGAGAGGAAAATTGGAAAATTTTCTATGGACGTTAACGAATATTCAAAAATCTCTAAGCGATACGATGGAAACAATTTTTCTCGAAATTAGAAGATTCTTAAACCGTTTTATATCCTGCGAAACTCTGGTAAGTCACGATACGGATGAGAAGAAAAATTTTCTTTCAGCTAACCGAGATAAAAGTAGATCAAAATTGCCATTTTATCGTTATCTTCCTGTAACCGCATGCATCGAGTCATCCCACGATGCGCTTCTTTTATGGGAACAATTTAAAATAATAAGAGTTGTTACTATCAGAGTAACAGAAAATTGGAGAAACTTCCAAAATTTAATAGGAAAAGTAATGAATTACAAAAATCGATTGTCAATGGGTAACTTTTTATTTGAATCCGTACATGAAAGTATGTGAAAATCAACGACTGCGTCACTCACAGGATGACCTAATATTTTACCACAGACTTTCTGACTTTCTTTTAATGTCAATCATAATTCTACCTTGACCTCGATTTTCGATTCTAATTTTAACCTAATCACATGGAACCTAACGAAGTTAAATTGTCTACGTTTAAAAAACACGAACGCGATGGAAGATCGAAGAAAGACAGATTTTTAATGGAAACTTCACGCAACTATTATCAAAGATTTTCCATCGAAATGTCTAGGAGTCAACGCGTCGATCACGCAGGGAAAGAAGTTTTAACAGTATAATAAATAATGGGAAAAACTAACCAGCTTGACACGCTCGTATCCTTGGGCGCGTATTAACGTAACGATAAACAGGATTGATGAAACGATCAAGCGCAATACGAAACGAGAATACGCACGACGTATCAATACGCTGTTATTATTACCGAGTGTAATTATACATGTCCATAACGAGCCGCCCTGTGGTAATGATGGAAAACTATTTGAATAACAGGGTGAAGCGAGATGAATAAAGCGATGCCAGCGTGAAGAGACGTGTTTTCAGCGACTAAACTGCTCGTTAAATTCCAATAAACGCATCGTATCGTCTATTTCTTACATACGTATGTAGAATACATTTGCGTCTTCATCTAAAAGCTGCTGTTCTCCCAAAGTGAAAATTATGCCCAATGGCTACAAAAAAGCATTTGCCGTTTTTATCAGCTTCTGCGTTTCACTCGCACATCATTAAATTTTTCTAGTCACGTGAAACGTGATTACTAAATCACTAAAATTAAACGAGCCTATGAAGTTTCATACAGTGTCCGGCCGAATAAAACGTGTAAGAGCGGTCGCGGTATGATTCCTTGTGGAAAAGTAAGAGAACAAATATAGAATAACATGTTTTCATTCGCAACTTGGAGACTGGATAGGACTAGATAATCGACAGCGTGAAAATAAATCAAAGTTGCGAAATAAAATTTCTTCGCAAGACGCTTTGCTTCCGAGGGAAATAAATTTGAAAATTTACCATGAGCGTGCACTAGCGGCTGAACTCTATTTTCTTGAAAATGAAGCTCTGGACGGAAAAATTTGATTCTACACTCTAGTTTTTACACGTAGGATAACCTTCTGTTTATTACTCAGTCTTATCCAGTCCGGAATTATCCATATTCAAGCGTACTTGATAAATTTTCAAACTCGATAACTTTCGAAAACTAAGCCGAGAATGACAAAAATGGTATTGTATTTTCATATTTTACTAGAAGAAATCTAGTCGTGCTCGCTTTTACGCGTCCTATTCATCCGGATTCCGTATCTAATTAATTAGTATAAATACCATAATAAATACGATAACGTGCAAGTATATGCCGTAAGTTCTCTGGTTTATTGCTGCGATTCGTTTTCTTTTCCTTTGTTCGCTCCCCTTTATTATTAGAACTCTCCGTGTTACTCTTCTTGCACTATCTCCGCACTATCGCCATAATAAATCTCCTTCGAAAGATTGATTCTCTGTCTCACTTCGCGCTACAATTCCCTCTTCGAACCCTTTTATAGCGAGATCTGCCTAGCAGAATACGTAGGTTCTCGCTGGCCGCGATTTCATCATTGTAGGTAGATCGAAGGGCAAATCTTACGAGAACACGGCGGATTACTTTGCGCGCCGTATTTTACTCAATACAGTAACAATGACCAACCTATTAACCGCGTTAAACCTAATCCACGGCTAAGCCAAAGCAAAACGAAGAACATCTCTCGCTATAATAAGATACGTTAACGCGGGGTCGGCTTAATTTCTGACGTGTTATACAAATTTTTTGTGGAAGCAGCCGAGTTTACACGGGGTGAGCCGGTTGGCGTCCAGGTTTCCTCCCGTTTCCCCTGCACACCAGATTATGGTCTCAGCGCGAAATCTGAGACCCAAGCGTCGACCGCATGGGATTATCCTTCCATAACGTCAGCCGTGGCTAGGCCATAACACGGCATTGCCACATCTTGCGAGATAAAATGTAAGAGCACGGCGATGTTGTGCTGTCGGTGAAACAAGAATATCTGTTCGTCGAATGTCGGCAGACATGCTGCATAGATCGACAGCCGAGAAACACGTAAAACGATCGTTCCACGTGACGACCTGCGAGGACGTTTTTAACGCGTAATCCACGCTATTCGAGTCGAGCTAACTCCGACGAGCATTAGCTGCCTCCTTCTCATAATATGTTTATGCTACTTAATTTCAGGATATAATTTTCGGATGCTCTTCAAATCCTTCGCTACGTACGATGTATCGAACTTGCTTTTCGATAGATTAACACAGCGATTTGTCTAATCTTTTTCATCTTATGACACGCGTAAGCTAGTTACTAAAATTAAAATTGAAAATTATACAAAATTATTAAACGACAGGGCATTTACAAGCGGATGGCTAATATTATTTTCATTTGACAAACTAAAACTAGAGAAAAAGACTCAATGCTCTTGAATAGATAGTCAGGTATTGCACGATTTAAAAATTCTTGCGGCACACCTATTGAAAATTGCCGTATCAACACGTCGACTGCCACGTGAATTATATAAATTTTCCCCGCGATAGATTCAAATACACTGCAACGTGATATTCTTGCAAAATATTATATTATTTAACCAGCTCTTAACCAATATTGATCCAAGCCATTCGTGTCGTCGAAAATTTTTCAGTCTTAATTTATTTAATATCGCCTTAATTATTCTGAAAAATTGGATAAATGTGGGTCACTGACGACCACCGCGACGATCAATGTATTAATAATGCGTTAATAAGATAAACAACAAGTTTTCGTAGCAACCGGTCGATAGTTATCATGATTTACATAATGAAAATAATTGAAAATCGCCGATAGCTAATATGTATGAAGAAAAGAGAAAAGAGGTCCATGCAGATCCCTGTTGCTATAATGGCACATAACCAATCGCCACGGCTTCTCCGCATACTTGTGCGTACATTTGAGATGCGTAATTAATAGCTTCGCGACTTATAAATTATTGACGATGAAACACGTTGAATTAATGTACATATTAAACAGCTTTTGTTCACGAGCCAATCCCATTTATATCCGACTGTACAACTTGAAACTCTAGTCTTATTCGAACTGAAAATTATTTTCTTACTAATTTAGTTATCATATTTTCTTACTAATTTTTCTCTTGCGTTTTCCTTATTTATTTATTTCCTTTTTTAGTTCATGGCTGTATCGTTCCTCGAGTTCTAGCTTTTTTCGTGATTTATCACACATCGCTTACAACACGCAGGTTAATTCATTCAAACAGCTGTTACTTTTTATAATTATAGTATTTCTATGAATTAATCGTCAAGAGATCATTTTTTCAATTTTTGATTGCAGAAATCCTCATAACAAAAGATTTTTAGTAAAAAGGTGTTAAGTAAAATGAAACGATTTCTCATCTGCTCTTGTCGATCTCGTTTAGTTATCGTGTCATTTTCTGAATTTGTAGCAGAGTAGAATGTTTCCTGTTTCGTGTTTGGAGAAATTACTCGTCGTGTTCACTACACTACGTTTGTCTCTCTCTACACCTAATCGGTTCACTATCATAAAATAAACGGGTGCTTAAGCTGCTTCTACCTACGCTTCCTAATCGCTTGCAAGTGCATCGATATCGTTCTGAGAACCGTATTTCAGAAATTAAAAGTTTGGACTCGTAGGACAACTAACATTATACTTGAAAACTTTCAAATTTTGTGATATTCGGAGCTCCAAATTTTCAAATATTCGCGGTATCAAAGCTCAAAATGTTTCAAATATTTAAATCACAGATCTTTCAATGTGGCGAATCTTTCAATTAGAAATTCTCAAACATTCATGTCTCGAATGTTTTGTCCCGAATTACACATTTTTCAATGTTCCAAATGTTTTCAATCACAGATTCTTCAATATCTCACATCTTTGAATTGCAAATTTTCAATGTTTCAAATTTTTCACTTAGAAACTTTAACGCTTGAAGTTTTTGAATATCCAACGTTCCAAAGCTCCTAATTTCCAAACTTTTAAATTTTTCTAGCATCAAATTAAATGTGAAAAATTTCGAAGTTGCAGATTTTCAAGCTTGGAAATTTTCAAATACCAGAATTTCGAAACAAAGTCCAAGGAACGAAAGATCCTGGACATGTCATTATTGCGTCACGCGAAAAAAAATCTGCACGCGGATTATTGCGCGTTCTTACAAACGTCGCGTCAAGTTCTCGATACCCTTCGATGCACGTTTCTAATGCCTACGTGTGTGAAAGAGAGTAAAAGCGTGAATGGAAAACTGAGGAAAGAAAGAAAACTCATGCAAATGAGAGAACACGTCCCACTATTGTCCTCATTCCAGAAAAGTTAGGAGAGAAGATTCATGGTGGTAAACGACGATCATTGCGTGGATCGTTCGTCCGGGGTTGTAGATGCAAAAACGCGTAAGAAAATAAAAAGAATATAAAGAAAAGAAAGAAAGAAAGAGAAAAAAAAGAAGAAATGTATGAGCTGTCGTTTGTCACTTACCCTTCAGAGAGGATGTTATCATGGGGTCACCTGAAAATGATACAAGTACAGTATTTGCGTGAACGTCAATGTATGATAATGAGAAAGATAAATAGACAGATTATAAAAAGAGCGACAGGATGAAAAAAGAGGAGAAAAGAGATCTTTGATATAAATCTCGATACGAGTTATATCGAGAGCAGAGACAGTGATCAAAGAAATAGAGAAGATGAAGACGTGTCTTTTGGCTAATCTGTTTCTTGTTTAGCTTACTGTATACATCTAATCGTTGACAGAACGTTGAAATTTCTCGCGTCTACGGTGATCGCGATTGCGACGAGATCCACGTTTTTATTATGGTTTGCTGAAAAAGATAATTTTGCAAAATACACGTGTCGCACCTTGTATGAATGTATCTAACGATCGGTGCCACGTATATAGAATACAAAAACCGCGAACGAATACTTATATCGTATAGAGACTACAAAATAGTATATGCACACTATTGTATTTAGATATTGTATTTATTTACATACAATACTTGGCCATGTAGAACCAAAGTATATTAAATTTCGTATCGTTCAATAGTATTCGATATATGGTAATATAATAATATGTCATAACATTGGTAACATAGTAATATATATATACACACTAATAGTCTTTCATTATTCGATCTTCACACGACCAGAAAAATCTGATACTCTAAGGGTGAAATGTGTGCAACGCTCGGACCAAAAGCTTCGTTGGAGAATAAGGTTGCGTGCAAATACTCTCTAGTAGCACCACTGTACGCGCGCTAAATGAAATGTCTCACCTGTATATACCTGAAACTAAAGAAGCAACGGAGATGATCTTTTCGTATCTGTTGGACATCTCCGTATCTTACATTTACGTCCATCGTTCGTGACGGAATATCATTTCAGTTGGCGAAAAGATGAAAGAGAGGGAGAGTACTCGCACAGGATCGTGTCGTGAGACGCGTGGGCCCAGCACGGCGAAGCAGGGAGGGTCTCTGGGCCGAGATCTCGGAGGACTCGGGGTCAGAGATCAGCGTTTGCCGCAGAAAAGAACGGGAAAATGTTCCTCTCGCGAGAGATACCCTATCTCTGTTCTCGCATAATACGCAAGTGGGAGTATTCGTATACGAACGCGCTTAGCAAACTGTCTTCGCGACGGCAACCTTCGCAAAGCAGACCCCTCTTCTTCTTCTCTTTCTTTGTTCAGCCTCATTCTTCACGTTTCACTCTCTACGTACGTCCTCATTCCCTTTATTAGGCTTTGTCTCATCTCGTCCCCTTTCGCTGTAAAAAAATATCTCCATTCGTTGCGACGTATCGTGACACGAGAAGGAAATGACGATGTGTCCCTTTCGGTGCTGCGGTTGATGGCTTTTTCATTCGGAGTATCGTAGCAGTTGCACACAAATTTCTTTTAGCTTAGTTTTGGAATTCCCAAGGTTAAGAGAAAGTTGACCAAAGTTAGGGGATATTTCGGAGAAAAGGGAATTTTAGTAATTTGCAAGTTCGAGGATAACGTAGTGTATAGAAGGCTAGGTGAGATCGATCAGGATTGCGACAAGGGTATTGGTAAAGTAAATTGCTAGGAGAAGCGTTTGGACCCGAAGATTCAAACGTTTGGAGAAATTGAAAAGTTTGAAAGATTTGCAAATTAAAAATACAATTCGCTCTATGAATAAGAGCTCGCACGGTCCGTAAGTAATGATTCATAATGGAAAATAATCTGCAGCGATCCTGACGCCTGTTACAAACCGAGTTAAATAAACCTCCAAAAACGTGCGCTTGTCATCACTCTTGCCAACCGATCATTACCGGGTGCAAATTATACCTTCCTCTCGTTCCAACCGAAAGCCTCAATTTGCCTGAAAATAATGTTAAATATTCAGCGCGTTAAAAACCTCTCATCTTCCAACTACGAAAATTATTATTTATCGGGAAAGTCGGCGTATTAGCCACGATAAGAATAAAAAAGGAGAAGAAAACAGCTACCGGTGAGCAGACATCAGCCACCATGAATGAATAACGTATGCAAACGCTTGATTAGAGAGAATGATATTGGCAGAAGCTGGAAGCCGCGAGTAGAAGTGTAAATCTATTCACTGTCAGGATGCAATTACACCGGTGCCTAGCAACGCTAACTAGCCGAGGTTTCGCTTTAATCGCGAATATGAGTTATCGTATGTTTTCCCCCTTGGAACCCAGGTTCCAATAAACGACCGTGCTTGTTCCTTTCAATGCTTGGATACGCGAGAAAGATATGGTAAATGTAGTCAACGCACGAGATTTCACAATTACCTTAACAATTATCCCTTTCTTGTTCCTTCGTTTTCGAGAATAATCGGCGCGTTTCCATTGGAAATAAAATAGCGAATTGTGAAATAAAATCTTGCGTGCTGTCTACTGCCTTCCGTGCCGTTGTAATTTGGTAAATGAAACACATTTCAGGATGCTCGGTGCCACGTGCAGCCAAGCTCGCACGTGACAAAAACGTGTGCTACGCGCATGAGGTCTTTGAGAAGGTGATATAATTGAGTGAATTATCTGGCCAACTAAATTTACTCCGTACGATCAGTAAATATATCACTCTCAACGTAATAAAACACAAAACATAAATAAACAAGAGATTCCTGAGCGAATCCCTCGAAGAGTCGAGAAAGAATCGTAATTTGGAGAATAGGATCGTATCCGAAATCTAATTTAAAGTTCAATTATTATTCATTTGTGGATAATTAACACTTTATATTAATAAATGAAAACCTGAACTCAACCG
Source organism: Bombus fervidus (assembly GCF_041682495.2). Classification (NCBI taxonomy): domain Eukaryota; kingdom Metazoa; phylum Arthropoda; class Insecta; order Hymenoptera; family Apidae; genus Bombus; species Bombus fervidus. The sequence continues at coordinate 4,488,531 of NC_091528.1, forward strand.
AACGTTCCTACAATATGATTGAAATTCCTGAGTAAATCCTTGAAGATTCGAGAAAGGATTAGAGTTAAGAGAATAAAATCGTATCCAATAAGATTCATTTCAAAATTAAATAATTATTCTTTTGTAAATAATTAATATTTTATATTAATGTGTGAGAACCTGAAATCAATCGAACGTTGCTACAATGTGATTGGGATTCCTACGTGAATCCTCGAGAACACGAGACAGGATCAGAGTTCAATACAAAAACTCAGCTTGTATTCAATCAAATTCACTTTACGCTCAAGTTAAAAATTCTTTTATTTCTATTTTGTTGTTAAATATATTACTAATATGCGAAAATCTGGATTCGACCCATCATCCCTACGATATGACATAATTTGTGATTTACGATTGTAATCGATCGAAGGTTTCCTTTGACTTTCACGATATTTCGTAGTGTCACACGATTCAAGGAACGAGTCGCGGGCTGAGTCATCGCGCGAAATCCACCGGAAGATCAGATCGGCCCACACGCGCTGCTCATGGCTCGCATTTGCAAGCAGATGCACGCACTGATGCAGCTTCGTGGGCCATAGCCCGGCCAGGGGATCACAGCCGCGATTTTCCACGAACGACGACCCATGATTCGAATCTACTGTCCTAAAAATCTATCTTTCCTAGTTGCGTTCATTCCTCCAGAACTTATATTTTTCTAGAAACCGACGAAATACTTGTTAACTACAACTTCTAGGGTAGTTAACAATTTGAAGATGTTCCTAAGTCAGTTCCATTATATCCAAGTTTGTATTAATATTATTCATATTATTTTACTTTTTATGTTTGTTACTGATAATACTTCAAGAAATTACCTACATAGAAAGATCCCGACTGCTCATGGCACACGGTGAACAACTGGAACAGGAGGAAGTTTATAAAATAAGAGGTCGAAGAAGGCAGGATAATTTCAAAGAGTGCATTTATATTTAATAGGAGCAACGAATGAATATAATATGTACCACAGAATAAACGATTGTTGCCAGTATAGTAAGAAATGTTTGCTACAAAATATTCGCCGCCCTGTGAGATTCTATGAAGCCAAACTGATCAACTCCACTTTTTGTCGACTTCTCAATTTCTCAATTTCACTACACAAGTACAGTGAAACTTGGTTTATATGAACGAAATTTTAGCAGTGGCTAATTAACTGAATTTTAGCTGAGCTCTTATTATCTCAACTATCACCGAGCGTCGATCCATTCATATATGAACATCTAACAATGCACGCAGTAGACGTTATGTGACACATTCTTGTGCTTCGCGGCCGATACAAATTTGCAACATTATTATATATATAATTTAATAGCAAATGTTTCGTGGAATCTTCTCTTCTGAACACGAACTCCTATTAATTGAACCAAGAATCACAAATGGCGGAGAGAAACAGATGGACTTCTATTATATGAACGACCTGGTTACATGAATCAACTTATCCCCCAACAAGTTCGTATAAACCGAGTTCTACTGTGCAATTAATGTCCCTGTTACATAAGTGCGATTAACGTTCAATCGTGTTCGATGCGAAGCGACGAAAATCTGAAACCCAAAGAAGAAGACAGAAGAGCCGTGCGTCGCGTAGTATCGAAGCCTTGAACAATCCGGAGGAAGGAAAAAAAATGGAAAATCCCCATAAACAGCGGAAGTCATTTGCTCCTCGGGGACTTCGCAAGCAACAGGACAAATCCGCGCGTGTAGGTATGTAGAAATTACCGAATGTCAACACGATTACAGAGAACGTCGCGACAATTAGTTCCACCTTGGTTATTCAATGGACAAGAAGATCCAGCGAACAATCTTTCGTAGATCTTTCGTAGATCCTTTGCAGATCTTTTACTTCGGTGTGCATCGTGTGTAATCGAATGGACTGTGTAATCAAGGACGCGCGCGTTCCGTCTCGTTGCCGAGGATAATGCAACGTTCCAGGATAACTCCGCGGTCTCGATGATGTTGATTTCTAAGCGGGAAATCGCAGGATACGCGAATAATCGATTTCCACCTCCTGTTTCTCCCACTTTGTCAATCGTGAATCTTTCCCGCCGCCGGATTAACACGAGGTAAACCGAGTGAGTCTCTTTCTGTCCCGATTCGATTCGTTCCGCGATTCGTTTCCACCTCTTTTCTAAGCTACGACGCGATTTTTTTTCCTCGTGTAACGCCTACTTGGCGATCAAGGATTCGTTGGAAAGCGAGCTTCGTATTCACTTTCGAACGGTTGCAAGCAGGGACGGTATCCAGTTTGATATTTACACTCGGATATCTTGGTTGATCTTAGCCCTGTCTAACCCTTCCAGTCGGAGATAGTTTTGTGCAAATGCACGTATCTATCGATACGTATATCGCGAATTGGAAACTTGATTAATTCTTCTGTAACGTATTAGGTTGTCACAAAGTTCCTTTCGTTTTATAAGGAAATAATAGATGCACGATATTTTTTGTTTTATATTATTTTATTGAATTATGTATGGTCCATTCTGTTCTATTGGAACGAATAATATTAATAATATAATAATGTGTAATTATATTATAATAATGTAAGTAAATAATATAAAACAAAATCTATTGTTTCCTTATGAAGCGACAGAAACTTTTGAGACAACCTAATATAATAAGAGTCGAGTCTTGTCTTTCTCTTTGATTTTTGTAATTTTGTAAGTGTCTTTCATTCTGATCTTTTTACTATTTTATTCTTCTTCGAGTATTATGCTTTAGTCATTGCTGGTTTTAGTGATAATAACCATATATCGGTATATACATATGTATCGGTCATAAATGTTAGAACTGCGCAACTGAACTAATGTCATTAGTGACATTTTTACGAGTCACGAAACAAAATTACCAATGATAATAAATGTTGTTCCACGGCATCAAATAATACAAATTACAAATTATCTTATTATTCTATTCGACGCAGACTTCGACAATTATTAAAATGTATTCTGTAACCTACAATCTGTAACTCGTTAATTCTTTAATATCATTAGTTGATGAATTATTGTGCAACAGAGCTGCTGATATTTATCGCAGTACAAAGTGAATAAATTAACGATCGAGTGAATAGCAACTTACAATCTGTAACTCGTCAATTCTCCAATGTTATGAGATTTATATTGATATTTATTCCAGTGCAAAGTGAATAATTAAATAACGATTAAATAAATGGTAATTTTACGGCACGTAGGAATTTACGTTGGACCTATTCCACCCCCGAACCCACAGGAGATTAATTATTGTTGATTACTGTATTATTACTGTTACTTATTATAATCACTACAATTATTATTATCACATCTTTCAGATTTCATGTTTTCATTATAACTTTTTAATTATGTGTAGCCACAAGATTTCTATACTAATTGAGAATTATATTTCTGATATTTAGCGAAACAAATTCTTTTCGTTTACTACTTATTTTACATTTTCTATTGTATTATATAAGAAATGTAATATATATCATCACGAATACTAAGAAAGAATATACAGTGAAGTCTTTGGTTATTCAAGTCCGGTTTAACCAAAATTCCGTATTATTCGAAGCACTTTGAACTTTACCATAATACATTTCACTTCTTTCGCAAGTTTAAAACGAGTACGATAAAAGAATACGAATATGTAAATAGTCAATGTAGCCTTAAAGCACTTGATCAAATTTCCAATCAATTAAATGTAGTCAATTCGACCAATGAGTAATGGAACCTAAATACATGTACAATATTTTTTTTTATAACTTTATTGCACGAATTAATAACAACCATGCACCCTTCCGTATTATTCCTAGGTTCGTGTCCACATTACGGTCGAATAATCGAGATTCTACCGTGTTTGTTATCGAACACAAGGAAATAGATATCAGACCCAAGATGCTATTATATAATTAAGAAACGAGAAAAGTTTGAGAAAAGTTCCAAGAAAAATTCCTGGATCGTGGAAAGAGATAAAAGAAAAAGATCGATGGACTTTCGCGTACACTTAGAGGATACTGGCCATACGATTTGAATAAAAGAATAGCATAAAAGTACAGGACAGGCCAGTAGAAGACAGTACAGCTGATGGAAATGGCGAACGATTAGATACGGTTTTCATGTACCGCCACTCCGGATGATGGACGTTGCTGTTTATTTCACCGACGGGATTATCGTGAATTTCCATGGAAGAAAAATAACCGCGTGCATGCATTGCCACGTTATTCGTAACGGTCTCCTGCTATGAAAACACTCGTTCTTTCGGTTTATTTCGACGACGCTGTCGAAAAATGTACACGGATCTGAATAATTCCAGAATGTGGAACGAGAAGATGCAGAAAAATAACGATAGCTTTATATGTGGACTGGCAGACGAGTCTATGTGGCTTTACAACGACCCATTTCTTGGAAACTTGATTAACTTTTTGTAAACTACATATGAAGGCAGGACCTCGTCTCTCTCTCTCTCTCTCTCTCTCTCTCTCTCTCTCTCTCTCTCTCTCTCTCTCTCTCTCTTGCGTTATATAATTTTGTATGTATTTCTTTTTTTTTTTTTCAAGTTTCATTTTTCTTCAAGATTCATGCTTTAACCATAGATAGTATTAGTATAATGAAATTTTTACAACATATTAATTATCTTGATACTTAGTTGGGCCATCTTCAGCATAAATATATTCACAATGAGTATTCGTATTTTTATACTAACATTTTATAAAGCACCTAACGTTTAAGCATCTTCTATATGCACTTTTTAATTGGTTTTGAATTTTACCAATATAACCGTGACAATCGTGTCTCGTTACACTCATTACGCATATGGTTGTTCATTTAAATGTAGAAAAGTTCGTACGATGATAGTGGAAGAACGAGCAAAAGGTAAGGTTTGGAAGTTGGTAGGTTGCTGGAATTATTAATTAAAAACATTAAAAAGTAGCTAGTAGTTATTCGTTTAATTTCATCCTTCGTGTCTCGCGGAGCGAAAGCATCGCCATACAACGTTCTCAATGTCTTCATTTATTATTACACCAACATCTGAACCTTCGTCCCTCTTTGTATTTCAATTTCACACTATTTTTCGGTGAGAGATTATATTAATCGGCCTTTTGTAGAACAATTTCTCTGCAACTTGTCGAGTTTGGCGTGCCAAGCAGATTCGATACTTCTGAAGAAGAATTAACGTGAATGCACAGGAACGACAAAGAACAAAATTAATTGTTTATCTTCATATTTTATTAATGTTTTATCATCGCGTCAATTTGACACACGAGGGTTAAATAAATTTATTAAACAAACTTATGCAAAAGATACAACAGTATTATAGTAAATACTAATAAATAAATCACCTTCGATATTTGCAATCTCTAATGGAAACTATAAAATCTAGCAAAGAATCGACAACGAATTAGCAGCTCTATTGCATTAAATCGATATAAGATCAAAGAATCGAGCCCACCGGCGGCCACGCGATAATCATTATGATCGAAGGCAATCTTGCAGAAAATGACCATCGTAACCTGTAATGAGCCACTTCCTTCGGTCATAGTAGCCAAGTTAAGCAAGCGGGTTACACAGTTTAACCCTACCACGATCCTCGAATTTTTATAGTTCAACCTTGTTTTTCTTACTTTAGCAGATAGAAAAGATTTCTAACATTTTAGAAAGATGTTTAATTTTAAAGGATTAAGATACGAAATCATGCATATCGATAAGGCTTTTTGCACCTTTTGTTCAACCTGAAGATACTCTTTAACCCTTCGGTCGCGTATGTTTTATGAAGTTTAATGACGTTTACTTGGCGATTACGATCAACTGCAATTTTTCCAACATTATTTTACATATCATTTAGTAAACTAATTCTCTAACTTGTCGAAAGAATTCAAATTGATTGGTCCAATATTAAAGAAGTCATTCTGTTTTAAAAAGCGCGCCAATACTTACGTTCCTAACTGTGTATATGTACTTATTAACAGAATAAATGCGATTTAGAGCGATAAGCATGATTTTTTCGATCTTTGTATTTCCTACACTCCTTAGAGTATGATATCCTCAGACTATCAATATATCGTATATTGTCGATATTTCAAAGTTCTAAACTAGAAGGATTAATATGTATTATCAATACAATGTTATCAATAAATACTTATAATAAACATTTATACCAAATTTCGTCAATATCGTCAACAAGTATTTGCAATAAATATTTATAGCAGCTTCTATCGATAATATTGCCTCTATAATATACATCAATGCTTTTATTTAATAAGCTTGAAATATTGACGATATACATATATCGATAGTCTAAGGGCACCCTTAGAGTAGCACCTAATAACACATGTGCGTTATCTAACCTAAAGTAGTCGCTAATAATCTTGCAGTTGATGCGACTCTAAATAACAATAAGAACACCGACATTCAAAATCAAAAAAGAGAGAGAGAAAAGAAAAGAAAAGAATGGAAGAAAAGGAAGCGAAGAAACAATTTTGACAGAGCTAGACACATGGAGGCGTCAGCATGACGGAGATGCGACACGAAAGACGCGAGTTTTCTGAGAGGAACGTTTGCGTAACCGAGAGCCACCGACGCACATACACATAATCTATGGAGGTTACAGGCTCTTACGTATCCAACGGGCCGAGAAACAAAAATGTCGACGAAAACGACTCGATCGACTCGAGTAAATCCACCCTGTCTGGTAGACTGTCACGAAGGGATGAACACGAGGAACGAAGAAGAAGAAGAAGAAGTTTCGACGCAACCGTCGCTGAAAACGAACGCTGAATTATTCATGGGAAATCTGTTGCTTTTATTCGACACCCCTGCGTTGTCGTTTGTACTTTGAATTTATTTAGGGAAAACCGATAGAAACGGTTTGCTTCGATGAAAATCGTGCGTGTAACGTTGATTAGAGGGTTGGCGATGGAATTTTATTACACATACGTAGACACTATTATGCTGAGTTGACTGGAAAATTTGATAAGTTTCACTGAAGTTATTAGGGGGAAATTCTGAAAGATTCGTACAGTAGACTTTGAACTTTACAGAACTCGAGGGACTATCGTTGTTGTTAAAAATAAATAATAGTATATTTTGATAAGCAGGTTTTAGGGAAATATTCTGTTGAGAATTTCTTTGACGCGATCTTTGACCTTCGACCTATTAATATTACAAGTAAATGATAAGTAATAAAATTTGATAAATGATTGGAATTTTTTAAAGGGAAACTTTGTCGGGAGCTTCTTGGAGACATTCGAGAACTCGAAAAATTACTTTTAATATACCAATACACAATATATAATATTTATTACATGTAAGAATAATTGATGTTTGTATTTAATGAAATTATTCTTTATTTGTACATTTTATCCTGAAATATCCGTCGCTAAAAGTAGCTAAATTCGACGTAACGTTAGAAAGAAAGATTACAGAAAAGATTACAAGAAAAATTACAGCCTTTTATTATGAGCAAAGAAGAGTCCGATTATGAGAACTCAAAAAGACATTTCGTTATAAATTTACCAATGTAGATATAACGTTTAAATTTAATGTGAGAATAACGTTTCGTCCTTTGGAAGAATGAAAATAAAAAAAGAAAGAAAATTCGATTTAATCTGTATAACAAGACAACTCGCCAATTATGCGATATAGTTCACTCCATGTTTATAAGGAACATATTAGATATCGATTATTGTAATCGATGGATCTGTTCGGTTCTTCGTTCGCATTCATTCGACGCTACCAAGAGATTTAGCCTGTAAGAAACGCGATCCTCCGGGGTATAACCAGGCCAAAATGTACAGGAACAGAGAATGGGATTTTAATCAGGACGATATACACGAAAGAGAAGCTAAACTGTCCGACGTTATTAATTCCTTGAGAAAGATCGAGCCATTTGGTGATTGACGTCGCGTGACGTTCAACCACGCCGTCGCTTATGTAATTTCGCGGCGAATCCTCCAGGGTTGCGAGCAAGATAATAACTATACGGAAGCCAAGGACGAAATTCGGTAGAATCCGAAGAATCGCGAAAAAAATTCGCCGAATTTTTCTTTCGAATATTTCTTGATAATTTTCAGGATAAAATAAATCTTTCAATAATAATTCTTAACAATCGGTAAATTTTCATAGAAAATATCAGTTGCAGAGGTTCGTTTACTATTTGAATCAAAAATATCGACCAGAAAATGTAAAGAAAATTTGCGATAAAAGCACACGATTAAGAGATTTCGATGTTCAAACCTTCTGGTTAGAAATAATAATGTAAATTAATATAAGAAACTGAAAAGGTATTAGCTTTAAGATAATAAGTTACACAAAAAACAATTCTACATACAAATTTCTGCAAGCGTATGGTTTGCATCGATACACCGTACATTTCTCACATACTTATTCCTGGCTTCCCATTATCATTAAAAACAATCACACGCTTGGCAAATGAACGACGTGAAATTTTTGCGAAAAACAGAATCTTTGTGGAAAAATAATGTTATGAAAATTATTTGCACGTATACACCTCTATTTAAATAATCAGATGCTTCCCAGGTAAAAATCCGCGCATTACGCAGCCATTTCACGGACCACGTCGTGTGTCCGCTACTCTGCGTACAACCTTACGACCGTGCATTGAGAATCGCCTGTTCATACACGCCCTTATTTCCAAATACACACGTCTATTACCTTCGTTGAAACAATTATCCGAAAATTACTCAAATCTACGTACCGTGCGTTGCTGGAAAGCAGATTTTATTTCGGTATCGTTTCTTTGCGCGTTTCGTTCGGCCAATACGCCTCCTTACGTTTACGACTGTGTCGAGTCTATACGAAATAATCAATCGTATAAAATATACACCCGTCCCTCAAATTTGCGCGCCACTATTTTTACGCGAGTCTCTCTTTTACGCGCTAAATTACAACACATTTTACGCGGTGGTCTTTACGCGCGGTTTTTAGTTCACGCGGCCAGAAAATACATTTTGCTACAAGTTTTCAAAGTAACAAGTGCATACAGTAGCTTATTCGGCGATGTTAAAACGCGTCGGTGCTATACGAAATAAGAATAAAAGCACACTACATTGCGGTAGTCATCGTATGTGTACATATTTTTCTCTTTCCTACTGACAGCCTTTATTCTAGCGATTTTCATTCACATTTTCATTCAAAACGAGTCCACGTGGAGCGATTAGGCCGCATAAATTGAGGAATGAGTGTGCGCTGAAACTACGCGTAATAGCACGCTAATTTTCTTTCCAGCAACCCACAGCTTCACACTCATACCCATACGCACCGGCTCACAAAAATACTTCACGCGACGTAACAGGTGTTGAAATACTTTTGTGAGTACCTGTATCTCTATAAATATCCTTGTCATACGTAAGTAACTACGCAAATACCTAACAATGCACGGTCCGTAACGAGAAGCCATAAAGAAATAGTATTGGATACCTGTTCGGTCGTAAGGAGCGGCTCTCCTCGGCGCGGTTTGTCCCTTAACAGGGTGAAACTGATGCTGTTGGTGTAAGGGTGGCGTCTGGGCGGGTTGTAACTGCATATGATACTGCTGAGGAGTGGAATAGTGGGCGGATGCGTTCGCCGTGGATGCTGCCAACGATTGTTGCTGATACTGGCCTGGCGTCTGATACTGATTAAGATGATTAGGATGATGATAGTGGGGATGGGAATGCGTGTGTGGCTGGCCCGTAGCTGGACTGTGAGGGTGTGAATGAGAATGCGGGTGAGAGTAAGGGCCACACCAGGTGTAATATTGCTGCCAGGAAGCGGCGGCATCCACGCTCGCCATCCCATCGCCTTCTTCGCTTCCCATTCGGACCACGGCCAACGATCTCTCCTCGATGCCAGTTTAAAACACTCCGATCATCTATCTCTCTTTCCACTCGCACGATTTTTCACTAAATACACGCGTTCCCCTCTTTCTCTGTTGCTCTTTTGTTTACGCGTTTCGACAAACTCTCAATTTCTCGTTGGATTCTTCAGAACTGTCTATCGATAGTTCGTAGACGGTTCGTCCTCGAGGAGGTCGCCTTCTCTGGTTTATGTTTACACTTGCAGATACACTATGAAATTTTTATGTGTTCGGTATTTGCAGCTTGAGGAGGACACTGAAATTTGTTGAGGATACCGAGGCGATGGTATTCCTGTGTTTTATGGAAGAATTATTAACCGTGTAACGGAGCACAAGGGTTCAATGTATGGGGAAAGGTGCACAGTATCAAAAGCTAGTTCTCGTTCCTACCAGTAAACGAGTGATTAATACGAACGAATAATACGGTTCTACGTAACATATTTTGAAAGCATGTTGTTTGCTTAATTTTCGCCGACGTTCTGAGACATTAATGCTCGTCGACGTTCAGTACGTAGACAGTTATTTTTCAGAGCTAACTTGTTGTTTCTCAGTTTCTCTAATTCAAATAATATACTATCTCTTCTTACTAATTTATCGGGCTACGATATTCGTTGCACTACGAATCACAATATTTTTATTCTTATCAACCAATGTTATAAAATTATTATACTACTATAGGAAAGACTTCCTTATTCGTCATCGTTGCATTTATTCCATTTACACTGTAAATCTCTTCCTGTTCATTTGAATTTAATCAAATTTGGTTTAAAATTCAATAAAAAAAATAAAACTAACTTATTGTTAGAGCGGTACCGCGTCCTTCTATTTTCCCTACTAGAAACGTTTGTTAAATCCGCGAAGGAGACGTCGAATCTAACAACGAATTTTGACGAAAATTATACAGCTCGGCCGCAGGATATTACGTCGATTTTAATCGAAGGAACGACGCACGAGACGCAATGTCGAGAAACGAGCACGGCATGAAAGTCGCCAAGGACCCGCACATAAACCTTCGGCAAAGGATCGAGAAACAATACCTCTAGCCAATGTTAATACATCGTGATATCCCCTGCCCACGCCAGTTTTACCAGACTATAAATTTTTCATGCCGACCGGGCGTCCTGATCTCATCAAAATTCAACGCAAACCTCGTTAAACCTTCCACGATTGAATGAAACAAAAAAAAAAGGGGGAAATTAATCCCGAATTAAACTGGAATTACTCTATTTATTCAACGACAAACTAAATGTCACTGAGGAAAGAACGATTGTTCGAAGTCGACGCACTTTTCTATTTAAGAAATTCCTTTCTTTGTCCGCATAGATTTCACGATTAAAATGTCGTTAAATTTTTGGGAAAAAAGAAACGGATCTCGAACACCGATCTCGAATCACAATAACTCGTGAAAACGTCTAAAGCAAGATAGTCGCACGAGGAATCAAAGGTAAATCGCTCAAGTCCAAGGTAACAACGAAACCAGCTCGATTTAAGAAACCAAATTGGCTCTTGTCTCACACCACGCGTCCACACATATATCTGCGAGCTACACATATGCGTATAGTATAAGAACGTATCGAGTATATAACCTCGTATATATAACGCAAATTTATGTGGCTATAAGTATACGTACGCGTACACCGCTCATAATTATTCAAACATCGATAGAACTATTTGTTGAACAATTTGAAACTCGAAGTACGTACATTTTCTAGAACGGTCAATACAATCGAAACTAAAATTTATATCTAATATCAAATTGTAGTATTAAATACAGAGAATAAAGAATAAAGAATCGTATAATTACGATTATTACAACTGTATAATGACAAATGTTACAATAATAACGGCGTTATTAATCAAGAATGATCCTTACTATACTCTTATAGCAGAAACAAATTAAAAATAGCATAAAAGTTATATAGCATAGTTCGAATAATTATAACCAACAGTAATACACTCGAATGTAACGTATATATAACCATATAATACACACGGACAATAGTGTGTATATATATATTTATATATATATATGTATATGTATATATATGTATACATTCACGTATATATATATGTATATATATTTTTTATATTCAACGTCCCCTTTCTTACGTTCCTTATAGCAACGAACGTACGAAAACGAAAACGAGAAGAAAGAACTAAAAGAAAGAAAGGCAATGTAGGACTAGCTTTCGTGTCGATAGAAGTTTCACCAAAAATTGACGCGAATAATAATCGTCGAGGAAGGATGGACGCGCGCGTAGAGCCCGAAGAGGCTCGAGGATGACTGAGAGGAACAGGTTCCTCTCCTCCGCCTCGAGCAAAAGAGGGTTGAAAGCACGAGGCACGGCGAGTGAGCGGAGCTCGACGCCAGGGGGATGTGCTCCGGTCCACGTGCACCAGGAGGCACGTTCCACGGTCACGTGTATGCTTTACGCACCACCCCACTTCGTCCCTCCTAGCCGGAGTTACCAGTGTCTCTGTGTTCCACTTATTTATTATTTCTGCCACCGTATGAAATTCGAACGTACAGAACGATGATACTGGGAGATTAAACGGGCAACGGGTTTGTTAACGCAAGACCCGATGATAGTGTGCGATAATTAGACTGCGGATTTTTCAAGTGTGGCTAAATCGTGTTGGAATATTCAAGTTCTACGTAGAGAATACGTCGTATTATGTAAGATGTATGTGACAAATAATGTAAAATATAAAGTATGCGATATAAATATGATGTATGTGTATAAATATAAATATAAAACTAACGTAAGATATAAAATACACAATTATATTTATGTTTGCGAAATATGAATCACGTTTCCACGTACCTACATTTAGTTATCGTAATTTCATTTGCAATAAACAACAATAGCTTTTTCAAGGTTTTCCGTAGTAAATTCGAATCGTTTCTCTGGGAAAAGTAATTTATGTTACAAAATTGGAATGTACATTAAATTAAAACACAAATCAGAGAATCTGGCAAGAAACGGTGACCAAAAAAATATTAAACGAATTCTTGAAATTCTTGAGATTATTTCGCAGTTATTTTTACTCGTCACAGTGACGTTCTCTTTTTGTGTACAAAGAAATACTGTAGATTGTGCGCTAATAATTAACACTTACGTGGCGTTAAACTAGCGTCACCGTTCACCACAGTGTTAACGTGTCCGCAACTATCGTTTCGTACGCAAACTCATTTCGTAGTTGCGACACTAAAAATCGGATTCGCATTCTCAAACAAACACGCGTACGAAACGAATTTCCTCAGCTTCTTCCCTCTATTCTACTTCCATACAAAGACGTAATAACGACACACGAGCCATGCAAAAGTCATATCGATCAACTCCGACAAAAACACACATGGGAAAGCACAGGAAAGGCGATCGCGTCACAAACATTGTTTTTCAAAAGGCAAGTCAAACGATTTAGCTTCCAAAAGGTTACGTAACGAACGAAATTGAATTTCTATAGAATGAAGAACTCATAGGAATTTCGAGGAAACAAACCGCACAGTTTGGTTGATCAACGTATCGAATCACCGCGTTATTCGACTATTCCTCGCGGAGGCAAACGCGAAACTGTAGAGCGATTAAAAGGAAGATCAGATGGAAAGCTCGTTTTCTATTACGGTGGCTGTATCAACGAGGGGGAAAGGAGATTTGGAAGTCAATATTTTTGGTTGCTTGTTAAGGATACATGAGTTGATTCAGGTTTCTGGGGATTTAATTAGCGGGTCACGCGGAGAACTCTCGGCGGATGAATAATGCGATTCGGGATAGTAATCATCGACTAATTGATACTACAGGTGGAGGAGGTAACGACGATACGATCGTAATGGGGTTCGATCCGATTGTTGTAGAGCAGATGGCGGATACTTGTGACTTGCACGATCAAACCCAATTTGGGAGAAAATGGAAAAAGACGAAAGAAAATAGACGATTGGTTGTCCGAGGGGTTGATGGAGAGTCGTGTTTAAAGAGATCGAGGAGGATCGTAGATTTGGGATAGGATTGGGTCAAGTGAAGTTGAGCACTGAGAATGTTAATTACGTTACGTGTGATGGCACGTTGTCTTCCGAATGTCACGTCTGTCCACGTCAATGCAAACGGAGAATTATCAATAATTAGCAAAGGCAGTGTAAAACAATCTGCGCTGTAACTCCGAATATAAACCAAAGATTCGTAGTGTCAGATTATAATTACTTTAATTTCTTACTCCTCGAGTTGTCTCTTTTTAAAACAACCGATAGTTATAATTTTGTAGGAAGGAAACGACGCTTCGTAATGATCTCGCGTTAAATTTTATATATTTCAATATTATCAAATAAATTAGCAAACGTGTCAGTCTGCTTTCTAAATCTAGCTCGATCATGCTGGGCCAATTAATATAAAACGTTGAAATGTTTTCCAGGCGCGTTTAATGGAGTTTAGAAAATTTCTAAAACAGTCGAAACGAGACTCGTCCGAAGGTTTCTCACGCAGCTTCGCACGGCTGATGCAAATTATTGTGCCACGTATCAATTTAGTGCGTCATAGCGGCAATTACGCGTAGGTCGCAAGTCAGTGGTGCTGATCATAATCTCTTTTCGCTATACATTGTACGTATGCCGGATTGTTTATTCTTCGTAAATATCACTGAAACGAACGGCGTTTTGTTATTTACTTTCCAGTCGCTTACATGGAAACGGCATACCAAGGCGTGCATCCACCGTCCATCTCCTTTCTCTTTTTGTAAAACCATAAATCACATACATATGTGAAAAAAAAAAAATGTTTCAGCAACCTACCATTACGTAAACAACGTTGTCTATCTTTTCTAGCAAAGAATGAATTTCTGCAACTTGTACATTTCCTACAAAATTGTGGTTAATGGTGATATAAAACGATATAGAACGAATTTTTTCAACTTTTACATTTCCTGTAATATTGTGATTAAACGCGATATGAAATGATAAAAAATGAGAACTAAATCTTTTCAATTTCCAAATTTCCTATACAAGCGTGACTAAGTATGATTTAAGTGGTATAGGATGAAATAAAATGAAGGATGAATCTTTTTCAACTTTTAAATTTCCTATAAGATTCTGATTAAGTGTGATATAAAATACAAGGACGATACAAAAATTTCGCTGTTCTTTATCGTTCTTCTTCCTGTAATTACTCTACAAATCTGTAACTACAAATTTTCGCAATATCCCGAGACAAGAACAAATCTAGATTCCTCAATTTGCAAATCAGCAAATGTTCCTAATTTCGCAGCACAGAATCCAGTTCTTTAAAGCCAGTTCGCAGCAAAACCTCCAGCACTTGTATCCAATCTATCAAAGTCGATTACAGTTAATTAATACAAAGTATACTATTCATTTACAATAGATCGAAAGTTATAACCGATTCTAACCATCGAAAACAATATATACCATAAACTTATAAACTTTATAAATTGCCTATCTCAAAAGGTGGAAATCTACAAGTGACAAAGTATAGTACGTACGATGAACGAAAAAAAAAAAAAATCAAGGAAACTTGAAAAACAAAAACAGTAGAGAGAAGTAAGAAAAATGAGGAGAAAAGTGGGAAGAGGAAAGTTTCGAAGACGGGAAGTGAGGACGTACGCAGACAGGATAAGGAGTACGTTGACCTGAATTGACCTGACCTGCGACAACCCAACGTGTTCGACGGCTAAACTGTCGTATATCAAAGTAATCTCATGCGCGGATCATTGAGGAGAGACTCGGTCCCCGATGTGTATGTATGCGGCCACAAAAGAACACTCTGACGGGACACGTTACGAGGCGATCGCTGCCTTTTTCTACACTAATGCCCACACTTAATGTACCACCTCGTTTGCCCTTATTAATCTTACATGGAGCATTAATAAAACATCGTTGCCTCGCAGCACAGTTATTTCGCCATAAATCATTGCTCTATGCGCTACAGATGCTTCTTCGAGTTATCTTCTTCTTATTATGTTTTGATATATTTGCCGACTTTTGGGACAAATTGTGTTTAAGATGCTGCAGGATTTGAATGAAACGTTACGTAAATAAAAGTTATTAATATTTTTTTTACTTGGACCGTAAATCACGTAAGCAGGTGAAGAAAGAAACGTTTCAGCAACCTGTCATTGTGCAACAACATTGTCTATCTTTTCTAGCAAATAATGAATTATTCCTCGATCTTCTAATTTCCTACAAAATTCTACTTGAGCTTTTTTACAGAGTATATCGTTAATACGAAATTTAGGAAATATTGTGTAAATATAAATTTGTTATAAATATTCTTGTAATATTTATAACAAAATAGAGAGAGTTTAGAAAATATGATTTAAAATATATACTTTTATGCTTCTTGTCCGAAAGAAATTAATTTCAGTTGGAAACTGAATTATATCTATGTGGCTTGGTGCAACAAGTGCCGATTTCATATTCTTGCGAAGATGAGTTAAGCACGGTATTGACTTCGTAAACAACTGTATATTCTATATTTAAAAAACAACTTTCTCAAGTTCTATATAGAAACAAGTGTAATGGCATTCTATTGTTATATAAAACAAATAAAGAAACTTTCCGCAAGAAATACCAAAGTCAACGTGAAAGATACAAATAGCATAAGCTTTAACTCTGCTTCTTTATGTCAGAAAAGAAATTCGAAACGGCAGACACTTCTGTAACAGAAATTACTTCTTACACCAAGTCACAGATGTGTATTTCTCCATTGTAAGTTCAACAAATATTCCAGCAAAGCTTCATTAATCGTACATCTGATTATTGATCGGTGATAAATGTCGCTTCGTCCAAACAGATCTTAACAGGCCTAACAAAATACAAGAAAGAAAAGAAAATAAAATCCGCGAATCTCGATAAACGGGATATTTCCTTTAAAAAAGGGATTCTTGCGGCCGATTTAGGCGGAAGTGGCGATCCATCGGTGAAAGGTTGCAGCAGCTAACGCAATTTATATTTCAATCGACCTATAGAGAAGCTTTTATCTGTCCAACGCCAGACTAGGAATACGCTTCACTCATCTACCCCATCTACTCGCATCTCGACTTGGAAAGGAAACGACAGACAGAGACGGAGATCGAAAGAGAGACAGAAAGAGAGAGACAAACAAACAAGGGTTGGAACAAAAAAGAAATATAGAGAAAGAAAGAAACAAAACGAAAGCCAGCTCTCTTCGTACGTGGATGAACGTGGCCCACAGAGAAACGATCTCACTGAACCGGGCTAGACATTGCTTTCGGTTTAAATATGGTGGCTGGTCGAGCGGAAAATACACGGGGGATGCATGGGACGTTCATCAGTGTCTCTGACTTGCCTGCGATTGACTGGCCAAATCGTACGAGGATGTTCAACGATAATAATCCTTCGGCTGATCGTGCTACGCAGTTTATGCACGGGACGATGATCAACTTCGACAACCTTTCTCCGCCTTGTCGGAACAATTACGTCCATGACCGGTATGATTTAAGAGGAGAGGGCCGATTAATTAGCCAGACGCCCTTTCATTTTCTTCACAATGCGAAATAGGAGAGTCAGTCGGTATTGAGTGTGGGCAGACGTGGACTGCATTGTGGCGATTTATATGTTTTGCCATTTTTATCGCGTATGTTGGACTCTTGTTTAAATACGTTGTTTTGTGGTGCGGTTTTGTTAAGGAATACGATAATCCTGCAGATCTGAAAGGATAGCGTGAACATTTTTTCTCGTCTACAAGTATTTGGTAAAGGATAGGGATTTTTGTAGGGAACTCTTAACTCTAAATGCGCATGTTTCTTTTATTTATATTCTGCTTTAGAAGTGTTGCAAAGAATTGTTTTAGAATTACTAATAATTAGTAGAAGAATTTTATTTATTATTTTCTCAAAAACATGACATACAACATATGTATCTATCATTTTGCCCAATCACTGTATCAGCTTCGTTTTTATTGTACCTTCTATCGAATAGCGAACAATCCTATTCGTCCAATGAATCACAACTGTTATACACAGAAGCATCGCGTTTCAAGTTTCCAGTAGAATTAAAATGTAAGACGTAGATGTACACGGTCGCTAAATTTTCATGTTTCATGTATCTTGAACATTTTTGAAGGCAAACGTAGATTTTAAATCTCGAGTAGCTATAGCCGGTAATACATCGTAAAACCGGAAGCTCGTTCAAACGCGAAAGGAAAGAACAAGACGTAACGATAAATAAATAAAATACATAGTGGAGAATATCGTGAAGATACGATATTCTTGTAAATTTAACCGGACAACTAGCCTGTGTACATCGTTTTGTATTTAATAGGAATGGTTCTTTTTCTCACCGTTGAAAGACACGGTAACTCAGCATAGAGTCTCGACCTTATTCGCCACCCTGGCGCTGGTTACGTAACACAGCACTCACTTCGAAGTCGACTAATAAGCAAGGTAGGCTCCGTTTGTACACGCTTTGCATTTAATACTTCCTCCACCCCGTGAAGCCACCACCCTTCGACACGATTTCCATCGAGCGAAGCCGTTCACGTGGCGAGACACGTGAGTCCGACACGTGGGAGTCCCCAGTCAACGATATCGAACCATCCTCTACTCGAGATATTTCCGAGTAGCTGGAGTACAAAGGGCCAGCTTTATTTTACACGCGTAATTATTACATCTTTCATATTTTCACCCGACTAATGGAGATTCACCATCCATTCTTCTTCGGCTTTATCTATTTCTGTTTATCTTATTTATTTCTATTGTATTTTATTTCTCGTCCGCCTTTTCGATTGACGAGCATTCACAAACCTACGTAATTTTATTAAAACTAGCGATTATGTGTATGTTTTTGAATTTAAGGTTTTTTTTCGTTTCAGTTATATCGTAACCCTTTCATTGGGGAGCAAAGCTTACCTCAATCGTTGAGATTCATAATCGTTACGACGATACGTGAATCATTATGTATCTTCTATTTTTAAGTTCACCACGAGGGGAGTACGTATTAACCTGGTAAATAATCGTATTGTACCATACAGATTTAGCGACATAAGTTAAATAATATCACAGCGATACACTATTGCACGTATTCGCATTTGTGCCAATTTAAATCATCACACTCTGTGCTGATCATCGTCCTATGTATACATGTATCGCATGTAGATCATACATACGCAGATTACAATAATAAAGAAAGGTATTATATACCAACATGAAACAAGATTTTTTTTAATTTTCCAACGTAGTTATCGTAGCATACTATCGTTTTAATCTACAGCGAAAGGATTAATAGCATCTTTTTTAAGGAAAATCTAATCGCATTGTATCTTATCAAGCAAGGAAATTTAGACTGCGGAAACTACGAATTTTATGCGCATTCTTCTTTTCACGAATATGCTACGTTCTATTCTATTTGGTGAATACGTTGCACCATATTCCCACGTTACCTGCACATCGATAAAACGGCACCAAAGATCAAAAGCCAAAGAACGTACTAAAAGTTCACTGGGCACCCGGTTGCCTCGTAATTTTCTCATTTTTCTGAATCTACGTAGAAAGACTCGGTGTGCCGGACGTGCCGGCAACGAAGGTCGGTCTCCGGACGTGACATCACTGGCAATCAGTTTTTCAGACACGTGAGAAAACAATTGTTCCTTACAATGCCGTAATAAAATGGTACACTACTGAGATCAATTTAATTGAGCTTCTTCGTGCGTGCCAGACTCGCGATTACTCTGATACCGCACACAACGCTCTATATTAGAAAAAATATTACCATCCAATACCTTACACACTTTCGTCGCCAAACAACAAGATTCATGCTTCTTCTTCTTCTTCTTCTCGTTCTTACATTTATAATTGACTTCTCTGGCTTAGTTCGCTCGTTTCATTAACTGGCATAGATTCTATAAATGCTGCGCGTTCATCCCGTGCACCATGGTATTTAACAGGAATGGAAAAATGCCTTGTGAATGCAGCAAGGACGTCGGATGCGTGTTACAATGCTACCTAACGCACGTGATACTTTCCCACGTGATTAGTCACGGTCCTACCGTGAACAAAAAAAAGAGAAACGACAGGATAAGGTAAAAATATGTTGCGAAATTTTGCGAAATCTTTGTGACTACGAAGTTTAGGGCAACGTTGAAGTTCAGGGTGATGGATACCACTTGATTTGCTTCGAGGAATGACTTTTCACTAACGTACAATTTCTCTGTCATTTTTTATCGGTAAAGGCGACTCAAATTTCTTATAATAAATATTGTGGCATGATTAAGATGATTATAACTATATAATAATAACTCTATATAAATGTTGGATATTAGAAAGAAAATATCTTCAAAACAGATTAGATATGTAAGGTACTAATCATTAGTATATTCTAATTTGAATTCATAAAGCTCAGTAGCTAAGCTAAAACTACATAGTGGTGATACCTATGTGTGAATATGTCACAAACTCAACAACAACGCAACTCAACAAACTTAACAAACAAATGTTGTTTGAAGTTTGCAAGTTCATCTTGCAATTAGCGATAAAGAAACTTTAGGCTTCTTAGAGTCCCTTGAATATTCAGACCTAACACGGAAACCTTTAAAGTTAACATTACTACATAGGAATTTTAAAACTCAAGCCTGAAGAAATAACTGAAAAATGAAACGAAATAAAGGATCAAGCGAAGTGGAAAACAGGTACATCGACAATTTCCTGCTTCCCTTTTCAGTAACCACTATGTTCAGTGATATTGTCGGTGATATAACATTTGATAAGACCGTGAAGATGCCACAACTCTTACGCAATCTGTGTGTATTCCATTCAATTCTACTTCATAAACACGGAACTGCACAACCTCTATGGAATCGTTACAAAACTTGGCAAAGATAAAAGTCCTTTAAAAAGTTCCACGTTCTAGAAAAAGCTTCGATCTATGATGCAATTTTATATTTATAGTTTCCATCGTAAGGATTGAAATGTACAGCAAAAATTGAAACATTAACAAACAAAGGTGAACTTCCCTTAAAATTTAAAAAATCTCTGATGATTCGATCTATGAATGTTATCCTCGATGATATCTATCTTCGATTCAGTCGTGTCATAATTAAAATATAAAGATTTCTGAACGTTGAGAGTTAAGATGCAAATCAAAGATTAGAAAACGAGTCCAATATGCCCAAAAACTCATTTAGTATCGTTAATACCTGAGAAATATATTAGCACAGAAACGTTTCGCTGTTTATCTATTGTATGTATCTGACAGTGGATGATTCAACGTGTTTAGAGAACCTTTTATCAAGGAGTTAATACCGTAACGAAAAATTCTGAAGACCACGGCCTTGCGTATCGCAAATGTGGCCGCTGCAACGCGTTATGGCGACGCCGTTAATATTGCGTAAACGTTAGGCATCTCATTCAATCGAGTTTTCTAAGTGTTACATCTGAGTCAGCCTTTCGCCGTAATTTATTGCCGACAAGCTTTTTGCAAATATGAGAATACCCGGCTTATCAGTTTGTTCTTATGACGTATAATAAAACACGACTTAAAATCTATTTTTCTCTATCCAGCTATCTTCTTCAAACATAGCAGCAATTGGTAAATTTGCAGTTCAGTATCTTTAGGAACGTTCCCACATTACTTCAGGTACTCCATAAGAACTAACGAACGAACAACTCCTGGAACATATTTCTTTCAGTACAGATTCTTGAACTCATTGTAGAATTAGATACTGTACTACACTATAAAATCTAATATCTGTCTGAAAACGGATGAAAACGCAGAGATGAAGAAATATTAAATAGATTTGGAAGAATTCATATTCGAAAAGAACTGTCATCAATGATATTGACGTAACAATATGAAGAAATGATTTAAAAAGCAATCAACGAGCACAATCGATGAATTAGTCCCATCTGGGATTGGGAAAGACTATGTTAGATAATTAAATACAAAATAAAACTTCTTAAGAAATAAATAGAAACATCCAGACTAGACGTGTTTTTCTATTGATAGAAGATAGCTAATATCGCTAATATAATACATACTTTTACTGCCACACGAACATGAAACTTCCGCATCAATCACCTTTTAAAATGATGATTGATATTCCTAGTCTAATACCTTTAAGCTACTTTATGTTTTAACAATTTCAAACTGTTTAACCAAAGGAAAGTAAAGTCGTGCAAAACAAAGAAAGAAAGACAGAGTATTAAGGAGATTTCTCGTTTCGTGATGCTTAAAGGCCAGCAGGCGGACGATCTTACGCGTATACCTCCAACCAAACGAATCGTGAAGCTGTGCGCCTTTCGCTTCCGGTTCACCGATCTCTCCACATTCGTTAGGCCGCGTTCTCTGTTCTCGACATTTATGTGACCACTTTCGCTCGGTCCGGTGTGTGTTTCGACTTGCTACGCGCCGCCGTGTTGCACCGTTTCGAATTCATCTCTACGATTAATAACAGCCGTACTCTACATATTCCTTTTACTCCTGATCCCGTAACTCATAAAAAGATTATAATGATCCTAGAACGAAAAAAGAAGGTCACATATCAATTACTTCAGCTTCGTTTGAAGAAGCGTTCATCTTTATGTAATAACTTCTTCATTTTTATCGTATTATTTTATTAGAAGACGAAGTAGGAAATGGAAAGAAAAAAGAATGGAGAATTGATTGAAAGAAGATTACACTCGTTATACTACTTTGTGAAGTATCATCGTATTAGATTTTACTCGCTTTACCTGTTTGTTTCTAATGTCTGAAGTCTAACCTCAAAAAATTCCATAAACAATTTGAGGAAATATATTCTAAGTATTTGCTATTAGATATTTTATTATTGGTTGTTTCGTGACGTCATTCAATATGGCAACCATATTACGAAAATCCTACGAATTGGTCCCAGTACTGAAGACATCTTAAATATATATAATATTCATTAAAGCTAATGTAGCAATTCCTGTAATCAAGCCTGGGCAATTTAGAATCATTTGGACAATCAGTTTATGCAGGAACTCGCGTTAGCCAGCTAACAATAAACAACTCGTATGCGGATCTCGCACGGATGAATGCATCGTGTCCGGTGCATGTCCTTGTACATTCACGAAGCTGTTCGTTTCGCGATATTTCACGAAAATGTCCATATACGAGAGAGAAATCATTCGTTTTTCAATCGACTTCATATTTTCTGGCATACACGCTCCACTACTATTTATGATATCGCAAATTCGCTTTGGATGACTATTTTAGTAGACGCCATTAAAATGTAAAGTAAAGAAGATAAAATTTGAAGATTTCACTTACAGAAGATGTTTCCGGAGAAAGTTTCGCGTCCCCGTCAT
Source organism: Bombus fervidus (assembly GCF_041682495.2). NCBI lineage: Eukaryota > Metazoa > Arthropoda > Insecta > Hymenoptera > Apidae > Bombus > Bombus fervidus. Next base: position 4,511,673 of record NC_091528.1, read on the forward strand.
CCCTGATGTCATCTCGGCTTCATATTCAGCTTCTAAACTCACTTTTCATAATAATAACCACATATTACATTATAAAATTACGCAACTGTAACGCGGTCACTGACCAATTTGAAAATTCCAGTCCAACATGGCTGCTCGATTGTTCGACTTTTTAGTATATATAGAGCGCGCTACGTATGATCGATAGATATGATTCGTATCGATAATTCAGTTTTCGAGATATGAATAGAAATAGACTGCAAATGTTCGTACGTCTAAAATATGAAAACAACATGTGTAAAATATAAAAATATTATACATATAAACATATGTAAACATATGCAAACATATCCTACCAGACAATACTAAACTATGCATAAGTATACTGATTTCATTGATGTATATATAATATATATTTATTGTAATGGCGTCGTTTAACAGATTTGCTTCTTAAAATTTCATCAATTTGTGACGTAATCTTGAAATTGCATATCGGACGAAACAAAACTCTCTCCAAATCTCATTTCATTACCAATTATATATATAAACAAGTAAAGCCAGATTTATATAGAAATCTGCAATTTCTAGTCGAAAAAAGGTTTAGAAGAAAACAGAAAAACACCAAAGAATAAGAAAATATAAGATTTCCTTTCTAATTACCTATGAACCTCGTTCTAAAGGTTGATGGAAGTCAATAAATATTTATACACGCCTGTCCTTTGAATAGAGAGCGAATTACAGAATAATTTACTAACAAAGTAAGTCTTGCTTTTTTTTCTTGATTGCCGTGTGTACCGATGCATGGCAGGTTCCGGATGGCGCCACGAAATTCCATAAACCCGAGCCAGATGCCAGTAGAGTCTAACTCTGTGCGTGCTGCTCTCTACAGGAGATCCGACCAACGTTGTAAGAAGATTCTTCTTATCACTATTTATTACATTTCATGCACGGCACTTCTTTTTAAATGTTGCGTATTAGATTTAACAGATAATTCTAATGTCAACCGATATATCGCAGTCGAGAGGAAAAATACACCAAAGGTCTTTACAACTTAAAATACACGTTCATCTATCCATTACCAATGATTTAATAGCGAGTAGATATTGAATTATTTATCTAAACACTGTATTATTAGAAATAAAAATGTTGCAAAACTATACTCCTAAGTTACTAAGAAGTGTTGAATAAAGATAAGGTTAATTTAAATTCTACTTCCAGGATTCGGATAAAAATCATTTAATCAAATTCCAAACGATTGCACACGTTTCATAGGATACAACAGGTGTGTATACCGCAGAGGATGGCGTAACTAAGAATTTCCAATTACATATGTAGCAATCACAGTAATCTATGAAAATCAAACCAGTTTGCACATCTATAAAGGACTTGTTCCTCTGAAATCGAAATTTCTGTCATTTTCTAACAAAGTTGCCATTCAAATTTCGCAGAATTATACAAAATCCCGGATCTACTAACAAAATAATTAAACAATTCTAGTAAAATTGCAATTTCTTATTACAGACGAATTCTATTTATTTAACGCGACGGGTAGCGTCGAAGGATGGGACTTTTGTCATTTTTTAGTAAAAGTATCATTCCACTTCCGCATAAATACACAAAATCCCGAATCTACTAACAAAATAATTAAACAATTCTAGCAGAAGGAAAAATTGCAATCTCCCATTACAGACGAATTTTATTTACTTAACGCGACGGGTAGCGTCGAAAAATGGAATTCCTTTGCCTTTTTCCTTTTTTAGTAAAGTTGCCACCTTAGAAATGGAATTTCACATGGATACTACTAGATACTATTTCGTTCGGTTCTTCGCCACGTCTCGGCGATAATTCGAACGGCAATTTTTTAAGCACTCCTCTAATTGTACTCTCAATTTGCAAGTCAAACAGCCGGAAGAGTACTATATTTACGAAGGCATGAGAAAACAGCTTCGATGACGTCACTGTTTAAAGGTCTATCGTACTCTTCTGGCGCTATTCGGTACTGTTTTATTTCTGCTTAGGTAGATCAGGAGAGAAAGAAAGAAAGAGAGACGGAGGACCACCGGTCCGAGAGGAGAACCGGCAGATATGCAAACATCGAAAAGAAATAGATCGAGATCGCTTCATTTTTCTCGCTGGATCGCCGCCAATTATAAAAGCACGCGTATACACATGTTCGATTCGTTGGATATCGAGTAGAAAATATGGAGAAGGCGCGATTGTCTCTTGGAAACGCGGTTGTTTAATATTCAACCAAGTGAAATTTGTGATCAATGGATTGTCAAACAAAATGTCAGCGCTGAAAAATTATGTGCAATCGTATCTTTTATCGTAAATTATGCTTTTTCGAGAATATCGTAAACGTTGCTTGGTAGCCTGATCAGAACCATTCTCGTCTAATGTTGAAAAGAAAAAAACATTCAGTGAGAAATTATTAGTTATAATCTATCGATTATTAATAGTCAAGGGAAATAATTATAGGTATTAGTTGCAGGAAATTTCTCAGTAAATATTAATACAAAGGTAGCTTTTATTTTGTGTGAATATCTAAATTGAATGTCAAAGTATATTGTCTAGATTAAATCATCTTCGCCGATCCATAGCATCAAATGCTACAATGGCAGCGCAAAAGTCACCAAAAATCGAGGCCCAGGTCGTGGAAGCAATTCGTAGGCTGCAGGCCATTCAAGGATCAACTCCACAGGAAATCAGTAATTACATTGCTCAAGAATATAATATTCCTGGCTCTGAGATTAGGCGTCACGTTCAACTTGCCCTCAGGCGTGGCGTGACTTATGGTATTCTTCAGCGTTTGAAGGGGTAAATGCAAGAAAATAGGATTAATTTTTACAAGCAACCTTCCTTCCTGCATCAATACCTGCACTACATTTTTAAAACGATTCACAAACTAGAATCTATTATCTTAATCTAGGATTTTACAAAAAATTGAATTGTAGTAAATGATAGCAGTTTGAAAAGGAACGCAAACATTTTACCAAAAAGATCAGATCTAAAAGCATCCCGAATGTAACTACAATGTAAAAAAAAGAACAGAATTTAAATAGCATTATAAAATCAAAAAAAAAACTCAGGGCTACATTATATCAATATTACTATGAATTACTATAGAATATTACTTCAGAGTTTGAAGGAAATCGAATTGCAAAGAACCAGGCCAGAAAACGTACGTATCAAAGTTTTGAGATAAAATCTGCTCGACCTTCGGCTTAATAAATCACACGAACAAAATATTCTAAAACTTGAAACCTTAAGAATGTTACAAATTAGAAATGGAAAATTCTATTTCCTGAAACTTCCAGAGTAACGTAGAAATTTTAGTTAGAAATAAATTTCTTATATGACAGATCAGATGTATCTAAATACATTACAACAGTCTCCTTGTTTTTAGCGGATGCTACACGTACAATCAAGACTATATGTACAGTCAATACATGAACAGCGGCGACGCCACTGCTGTCGACATTCGTTGCAGACGAAAAAGACGATCCAGCCGCAGAAGAAGCTCGAGGAGACGCGGTAGAAGGAGGTACTACAAGAGCCGTGGATCTCGACGTAGATCCCGCAGAAGAAGATCGCGAGGAAGACGAAGAAAATCGTCGAGGAGACGAAGGCGGAGGGAAGAATTTCCAAAGGAAATCGACGAGCTAAAGATGACCACCGTGACCAAACAATCGTCGAAAAGCAGCAACCTCTTACCGAAGGATGGTCCACGAAGCAATCATTCTACCATCTCTGCAAACTCCGAAGAGAAGCAAGAGTAACCATCCAAACGGATATCCTTCGCTTTTACGATCGACTCGAGAAGCAAAGATTGACTCAAGAACAAGAATACAGATGCAAGTGAAATGCACACGCTATTTGCTTGAATCCATTTGAATGCATTTCCCTTTTTAAACACTTTTTTTATTCGAGTATTTTTCTTGCTTTATGGATAGATAGATAGATAGAAGTATCGGCGCAAATCAGCCTTTCTTGGGAAATCTTCTGTAAATTTGTAAAGAACACGATTTTTCGCCTGGCCTGTTTCGTAGAATGTAAGTTGCAAGGATTGGAAACAATCGAACAGAACTTGCTTATAGATGACGCTGTAAATGCCAAAGTTGAAAAAAAGTTTGTTTTTTTTTTTTTTTTATTGGAAAATGTTCTACGTAGCAATAAGAGTACCGTAATAGTAGAATTGCAGTGCGATTTCCCTCTCTAAATAGTTATTAATAACGCTAGAATATGATGTCACAGCGTCGCTTCTATAGAGAAAAATATAGGTGCGAATAAACATTAGTTAGTTGTCTCTTGGCTTTTGTCTATGCCATCTATCTAAGTAAATGGAACATTGAATTTTCTTTATGACTAGCAGCTGGCACATACAGACTTTCCCACAGATACACTTTTCTTCTTTATGAATTTGAACTAGATTTGCGTAATGCTCCTTTCCCTCTTGAAAAACTTGTTTCTTTTTTTCTTTCTTTTTTGGCACTTACAATGTTTTCTACAAGCACTCTTCAAATATGAGACACCGATTTTAGTTCTCAGCAAATGATTTATGCCAGTCCGAGTGATTGAATCCAACAATTCATAAAATCAACGAACCGAATTTAACTTAAACGAGATATATACAAGTAATACTCTATTTAAGTACCCAGATTTAATAAAAGCTTCCTCTGAATTGGTATTTACCGAAAAATTTCTTGTAAGTAATAACTATGATTATCTTCTTATGAGAAATCGAAACATCTGCTCATATCTATTCCAAAACGATTCTACGATCGATCGATTTTACAATAATTGAAATATTATCTTATTATCTATTTTTTATTATACATCTGCTTAATGGCAATAAATGATGATATATTTAAATTTCACATTTGAAAACAACGGTTTACAAAGAATCGTGTGTTTTACAGTCTGGTATAGTATTTTGTACAAATCTGGTTTATCATCATTGTAATCACGTTTATAATTCTCTTTGAAAATTTCCATAATGCTCATAATATAACCTTTGAATGTAACCTTTGCTAACGTCAGATTTTCTTTTGCAGTTTCCTCGAGGCAATCGGAATTTACATATTAAGGAAAAACAAAGAGGACGAGATTAAAAGAAATTCTAAGAAGACCGACCACCAGTCATGGATATACATACGTTTTGATAAATGTTTTATTTTATCGTTATTCTACCTTTCCTCTTTTCTAATCTGTTGTATTTGTATCTGTGCTTTTATTGTTTTAGAATAATTCTTTTTCTAAAAATCTATTTCTGCCGCGAGTAACATGTAACACATTCTGAACACTTTAAAAATCACAATACATTGAAAATATTTGAAAAATCGTGCACTGTTCCGGAAATACCGAATCACAGGCGAATCTTCATTTCCAAAAATCACGTTATGTCACCTAAATACACGATACGTCGGCTAAAAATAAATGTACGAAATACTCACACGAGAAGAACGTCATAAGGACGTCATTGGAAAGAACAAAACATTATCAGGGCCTTCTCGCACAATAATTTTCCAACCAGTAACATCGATATTAATCTTAATAAATGAACAATTTTTTGCGTCGATTTCTACGTCAAATAGAACAATTACGTAAATAAATTGTCATTTTTTAAATTTACTTCCAAAACTTTCTGTTAACAAAGTAACGCGAGATACTAATCATTTATTTATACTAATAATTTGTGACTCTAATTTTCCTAATATTATCAATCCAATCGTACAAGAGGGTCCAGGTAATAATTTCATGCTTTTCTGCATAAGTTCTCGTTACTGAAATGTATGAATTTTAGTATTGAAAATGCCGGAAAAACGAGCTGCGTTAAAAGCAGTGGCCGTTTCTCAGCAATGACGGCCCTGTCCACGGCCTTGTTGGCTAATGATAGTCTTGCTAATGATGCGTTCGCACACGCACACGTGTAGTCGTGACGCGTGACTATTTCACCCAGCAGCTCTATGGCTAGGCATCGTTGAGCCCAGAAACACTTTGACAATAAATCTATACACAATATCCTGTATGACGATTAAATAATGCCGGCCAAACTGCAAACATCAGGCACAACCTTATTTACGTTAGAGAGAGTTCAAACGCGCGAGTTGTTTGCTTCAATGTTAAACGTTTTCTGCTATTTAACATTATATTTGTTACGATGTATTATGCTAATGGTATTAACAGCGAAAAGTTATTTGAATTACAAATCCTTGTATCCTGTGCAAACAGTTAAAGGTGGAAAGTGAAAATTGCCGTGTTCTATAACGCGCGAATTTCCTACGTTCGAACGAAACGAACACGAGAAACGTTGCTCATTCATTCGTTAGGAAATTAAATCGAGCGCGTGGATCCGCTGGCCAAGAAGTTAAGTACCTTTTGTTCGATGCAGGATCTTATGAAGCGTTCACGGTATGAAATTTAATTGCCAGTAAATCACGAACCAGTTGATAGTCATTTCTACCGAGTAACAGTTTTAAACTTTCGGTTACGTTATACCCACGAGCAAGTGTATCTGTCTGGTTCGAAACGAACGACGGTGTTCTTTAACTCCTTTGTTTATTTAGAAACTATTTAGAGCATGCTATTGCACTGAGTAACTTGCAAAGATCATAAAAATTCTTCTGAAACTGATCAAACGACGGATAAACAAGGAAGACCAATTAAGCCTTAATTAATTTCTACAGCCAAGAAATAGGGCATCTTTCGTTCGACGTAAGGTCACTTACAGAGTTACCAGAGTCTTGTGAGATATTTAGGCTTATTATTTCCTAATCTTCCTCCAACTATCTCTTAATTATCCGAAACTGGCTACCACTCTGCCAAATGAAAAAGTTACTTCAGCCTTCATAAAATCCCAATTATGTTATACATGCAGATTGCGAAATATTTGTTATCTCAAACGAACGAGAATATTCTGCGGATTTTCATGTGATCGCTTCGAGCAACTTTCAAGTAACCGTGAGAATGAAAAAAAGAAGCAAGGAGAGACAGATTTACTTGCATTTTTTGCCAAGTGATCGAACGACGGATGAACATAAATTTTACTATCTGCTAGAGGTCTGTCGCGAGCAACAAAAAACGAATAATCATACATACACCGATAACAATATCTCGAATGAAATCGTCAGTCGCATAATTACTCGAGAAGGCAGCCGAGATAAGGCAGCTTGTTAAGAAACGTAACGAGCAGGTAACGCTAGACCAGCACACGCTATTGTGAGACGAACCGTGATTTACGATCGTGTTAGAGCATTTGGATAACTCACAGGGAAACACGATGCTATCTCCTTCGTAGTCGATCCCTTTGTTTCGATATACAACGATATACAACGATATGCAACGATACAGAATGGTTCCGTACGTGGATCGGTCTTTTATTTAACCCCTTCAATTCTAAATATCTTCATATGTACAGCACTGGCGATAATTATTCAAACGATACAGGTTCTATGTTATTTTCACGGTAGAACTGGATTTATGCTGCAGGCCGTAAATATTAGGCGTTCGTTACGTTTACTAAAAAAACTCTAATAAAATCATCTTTGCTGAGTATTTTACATTGCAAGGCAACGCGATACAAGTGAAATAAAAATTTTACGAGAAAATAATTGGGAAATGAAAGCAGCGAGAAGCAATCAAACTTCGCTAAACATCATCGCTACCCAACGAGTGTTTACGTATTTATAAGAAATTTAAAAACACTGCAATCCATAAAATGCATATAACATATGGAAATATAGAAAATATTCAGTATGTCCAGTACACGTCGTAATTTTTAATAGACGAAACGAATTACTACGTACGTTCCATTGCTTTAGCTCTCGTCATAAAAATATGAAATTACGTAAGAATCCATAGTCTAATCGTCAGGTGTCTCTAATACAATTAGTGTCTATTTATGACCGGCGATGTATCTGAACTCAATCGGAGCGTAAATAGTTTACGTGATTATAACAAGCTCGTATAGCAATAAGAATTCATCGAGTTTCATCATTACTTATGGTTTTTCATTCATATAACAGGTATATTAATTTCATTCACATCGAGACAAGTAGAATGAATGGGCAACGGTTCATTTAATGGACGCTAAACAAAATTTCGTTTCTAATTCCTAAATAAACAGAGTTCACACTTCTATCTACTATCGCACTTCGCTTCTACAGTAGCAGATAAGTAAGAGGGACAAATAGATCATGCAACTACATAGAGTTCGTATAGTAATAGGAATCCATTGATTTCCCTCATTACCTACAGTTTTTCATTCATATAATAGGCGTTCACATTGAGATAAACAGAGTGAATGGGCACGTAACGATTTTCATCCATATAATAGGCGTTCACATTGAGATAACCGGTGTGAATAGGTAACAGGTAACGATTTTCATCCATATAATAGGTGTTCGCATTGAGATAGAGTGAATGGACAGCGGTTCATTTAGTAGACACCGAACGATATTTCCTTCTAATAAACAGAGTTTAGGTAAATGGTTTTCCACTTGTTGAAGTAATTACTTCAAGAAAAGCTCTACACTTTTTCTTTTATACATCCGTGATCTGGAGATCTCTGTTACGAAGAGAATAGAATTTAGTGAAACAAAAAGATTCAAAATAAGGAGAGGTCCATATTTATAAATTTTCTTTTGGATTACAAAGTCTAGAAACAAAAGAGCTATAAGTAGGTTTCTATTGTTGTTTCTTGTAGCCTTCAGCTAGAGCTATACACCAAGGTTAACTTTTTGGTAATGTTCTTTGCTATAAATATATGAACGTGCTCCCTATCATAGCTCTTCTTCTATTGTATTGTAACACTGTAAGAGTGAGGATCTGGATCAGTACTCATACCTATATTTATTTCAATATATTTTTCTATTAAAAATTCATCCACTCGTTCCTCTGTTAGTTAACCTCAACACTACTGCTCTTCGCTTCTGCTACAAAAGATAAGTGAGAAGGTAAGTAAAACATGTATGTGATAAGGTTTCATTGGCAATGTTAGCGTGTAAGATTTTTCAGTGAAACATTATTATATATAGAAGTTGTAAGGGTAGAAATTCCAGGTGTGCAAAATTTAAATTATTCAAGAAATAGTCTGCAGACTATTGGTGTCTGAATAATTATAAGGAAATAATGATTGATAAAAGTAAGTAAATAATAATTATAAATATCGCAGATGAAATAATTTCTGTGTTAGAATACTAGAAATTATCTTTTAACAATAAACATAATTATTCTCGTCTGATAATGATAATATATACTATGTATATCATACATCACGCGATGATGACGATAGTCATGTTTATTGTTAAATTAGTACAGATTTTTCTAAATTAGTAATTACATAAAATAGTGTAAATTACGATACACTCAAGTTTAAACAAGTTACAATTTCTAAAATGAATGTCTTCTTTACGACAAGGTCCTATGTATCGGTTGGTAGTGTTAAAAGGATTGTAACGATTCAATCGAGGATGCTAGAAAAATCGTAACAACGTAATCAAAGTAACATACGTATAATGTATGCAGTATGAGAACAAGAAAATAAATATCAGCAATGAGAACAGCACTTAAAAAATTACAGCCGAGATATATAGCCTGCATTGAAACTTCAGATCCTTATCTCTTCAGCTTCCTATCAATTCCTCCAACACGTTAACTTTTATGCTTGACCGATTTTACGACCTCTCTACATAGAAGCCGCTATACCTTCTCATTCAAGAACCGCCTGTAACCTTTCACACCTCTCAAGTGATTACTGACATAATAGCTGCTGCGATTGACTAAGTACAGGCCCGGCACATTGGTTTATTTTCACCCGAAATCTTGTTATCAGATTACAAGAAGAAAAATAGACTTCCAAAGAAGTACAAAATCAAAAGAGAAATTCACCAGCTAAACGGAAATAGACGCGATTTATTTAATCTAAAACCGATGGAGAATCGTTGAAACGTTCAAGCAAGATGCTATTAATACCGATTTGTTCAATTTCAGTAATAATATTACCTCGATTATATACGGAGAGAACCAGATCTACAAAAAATATCAACTAAAAAAAAGAAAGAAAAGAGGGGAGGTTTGCTTGGATAGAAAAAAAATTAAAAAAAAAAAAAAAATAGAAAAACCGTGAAAACGTTGCAGATGGTTTATTCGCGATTGTTCCCGCGAAAAATGTGGAGTACGATGACTTCGAATAGAAAACAAACCGAGTCGCAGCTTTTGGTCCTCGGTTGTGTGCAACTTGGCGGCAATAATATTCTATTTGGAGGCGGGCCAACGTCAAAATGCAGATTTCTGGTATGTGCATCGGCACCTACTATTTCACCTGCATATTCGCCTTACCATACAAAATACGCGAGAGAGGAGGCACGTGGTGTGCTTCTGTTTGCCTGTCACGTGTCTATGCGTAGCTCAACGTACATTTCTATTTCGCACGTTATCTTAAAGCGCAGAGAAATCGCCGAATACATACATCCGCTATATTCTCGTTTGTCTATCTATAGTTTCGAACGTATTCTGTCGCGTGATGCAACTTTGTAAGCACGAGGTCCTTCGAAATAGTTCGAATAACAACTTCGTCAAACAACTTTGATCTTCTCATTCCCATAGCTCATATTGCGACGAAATATGGAGAATTTCGCGAATCTATTTCACTGTTGATATAAAACGAGAAATTATAAGAGTTTTCCTTCGAGTACAGGTGAAATATTATTTTTTATTATTTTTATTGCAAACTACAAATTATTCCCCCGTTGTTTTATCGAAGAGCAAGCAAGTTTTACTTCACGCTAGTATAACGAACGAAATAATAGCAAATTGCAATACTCACGTACACGTGTTATAAGATTATATGAAAATTCAATGAAAAAATTAAAGATTAAAATACAGAAATAGCGATATAAGTTGGCTAATATGAGGTGAATATAGACTTGAAGCAATTTTTGAAAAATCTAACGGTAGAAAGAGACGATTGCGTTGAAAATGTAAGTATAAAGAAGAACAATTTGCTAAATAAAAAGAAACAAAAACATTCTGAATTAATAGATTATTGTATAAGACAGTTTCTGAAAAACTCCAGCTTGAAAGTTTGACGAATATAATTAAACTTGGCTAATTCCGAACTGGACAAGAGTAAATAATCGAAAGAAGTTAAACTACGTGAGAAAATAAGCCAAAAATGTAGAATGACACTTTTTCACAAGATGCTTTGTTTTCGAGAACAATAAATTTGAAAATGTATCGTGCGTATCAAAGCAGTTCTTAACTAAACATATTCAAACGTATTATTTATTTGCTTCCAGATCGGACCTTAAACGGAAAAATGTTATTTTACATTTTTGACTTATTTTCGCACGTATAACAACCTCCTGCTGATTGTTTACTCGTATCTAATCGGAACTAGGCCAAGTTTAAGTATACTTGATATTTGAAATTTTCAAACTCAATTTTCTCAGAAACAAATCGTCCAACGAACAAACTTCGTTCAATATTTTCGACATATTTTTTTACGTAGAATCAGCCTGTACCCAATTGTGCCACCATTGTATATATAAAATACCACGAGTCACTGGTCTATCACTGTTTACAATAAGAGCGAGACGCTGCGTCGGCTGAGAAAGAGGCTTAATCGGAACAAATCGATAACAACTTGAATTAGTACGGTTACGTACGCTCCTTGAACTTGGTGCAATCTCAATCCATCTTGCAGCTGACAAATCGATGAGCACGAGGATGCAAGTAACAAGTAGAGAAACAGGATCGCAGGTTCAAAAAATTCTGTACGACTTTGTGTCGCATTCCCAACAACCTTGTCGCGGAAGCCGTATTTTACATCGAGACACATAACATAAAGGCTTCGTGTCACCGTACACTTGTACGATTCGTTCAATTACATTAACTCTCTGTGTTTAAACTGTGACACAGAAAAGGGAGAGGACACGAAAATGGGAAACAGGAGAAAGTGATCGGATGGAAAATCTATGAATAGAGACGGTTGCTCAACCACTTTTTTCTTCTCACTGTATTGCTATTATTAGTTTTCTAAGAATAAGAGAAGGATCTATCGAAAACCTATTATCTTCTTCTAGAATCAAAATGTCGCTGAAAGATAATGTATCTGAGAGAGAAAAATGTGAAAAATAAAAATCTATCAAATTCAACCGACGCAAGATATTCAATAAGATTTATTTCGTAGCGTTCAAATCTATAGTTTCCTGGTCTTCGCAATCCTATCCTTAGCTTCCTGAGAATCTATCTAAAATTTGCCTATTTAAAATTCCTGATTTTTCTAAAAATTGTCCCAGAATGTTTTAAAGATAAAATTTCGCTAAAGTAACCTGTTTGAAAAAGAGAGAGGGAGAGAGAGAGATCGTTCGATCTATAGATCTTCCGATGGCCTCGTTTTTACTTGCGATCACCCGAACGACTCTAAATTACCATCACAACTATCTTATCGTGCAGTCTCTTTTACAGGATCATAAATACGAGAGTTGTACAGAGTTCGAGAGAAACGGCCACGTGCCTGTTCGTGTCGTCGCTGTAAATTACTCAAAACCAACACAATAATGAGTAAGCAAGTTGGAAGCAGATAAGTTTCGTCTTGCAACTTATTACCATAGCTCGAGGATGTTAACAAGTAGCAAGAAAACCTTCCTTCGACTAACATCGTTTTTTTCCTTCTTCTGTAACATCGCTATTTTACACCTACCATACTCTAATTCCCTCGGTTCCAGGTGTCTAAATTTGTACGTATTTTACATACGAACACCATGATTGGATTTTCTCTTTTAAAACTGCGCTGTAACAGTGATTGAATTTTATTTTTATAACTGCAGCATGGTTCAAGACACGTCAAACGTCGTATGTTTGCAAAAAAGGATTAAACCCGGTATTAAGTTTAAGTAAACAACCATATGTTCAATATGAAAAAAGGCAATTTTAAATTTTATCTGGAAACGATTATAATGGCATTTATATACGGCAATGGCGAAATTTTTGATAAAATAAACTTTTCCCAAAATATACCAAAGTCTACGTGAAAAACACGAACAACATAAACTTTAAAGTGGAGGATTTCTTGTAATAACAACGAAAAAAGCAGCTCATTTTTATGGATTCTTTTTTACATCAGTTATATTGTGATACTAGAACTTTTGGGGATGTAAATAGATAATCTTGAAGTATATGTAATTTTGTTTATTTCAGTTCTTCTTACTGTTTATCGTATGTTATACGAGTCTCATGATTAAATTTGGCAATGTAACTATTGTTGACGCACGCGGTAATAGTATTTGCCACGGTCCTCACAATGCAAAAGTAAAGGAATTTTCTCAAAGTTAGATACTTTGCGCTGAAGTTGAATCTATGCTTGAAAGAAAAACATAAAAATTTGGAGAGTTGTAGCGTTTAGAAGAAAAATGTACTTCCTTCGCCGGATAAATTGAGTTTGTATCGTTTCAAAAGATATTATAAAGAGACAATGGAATAAAAATTTCAGGTCCATTCCCTGGAGAAATTTGTAAAAAGTGAGTAAACCTTGTTCAAAATTGATGAATCAACTAGTTTTTCGTGCACGACAGTCCGAGAAGCATTGAAAGTGGCAGTTTAAAAAGCTAATAAACAACAATGAGAATTGAAGTAAAAAAATTACATTTGCACTTCAAGGCTACATTTACATCCCAAAAAGGTTTAGATACAATGTAATTAATATCTAGTCTAAAAAAATTTACAAAAATTACTTGCTTTTGTGTTTACACGAGAATCCCTCTGTGCTAGAAAATTCTCTCCTTTTGTATTAGAAAAAAATTTCCAAACAGCAGAAACTTTTGTATGAGAGATTATTTGAACGTGAATTCTTTAACGTATCCTCAAGTTTTAAAATCTCAACTTTATAAATGCTGACATTGGTACTTCTTGCATCAAGCCGCAGATACATTTTACGCAGATACATATATTTAAGTGTATATCATATTCAGTTTCTTTAAATTCCAAGCAGATTACTGTCCAACAAAATTTTCATTGTTACATATGTACGCAATTTAAATGCACTATTCTCTATTGTCTTTCTTTTTCACTTCGCGTGAAATAATGTCTAAATTTTACTCTTATACGTATATCGTGTGTATTTTACAGGAGATACTACATACATATCAGACCAACAATTTCTCAAATTTTTAAAGAAACAGTTAGCGCCTGAATTTCGTTTCTGTATATCCGACCAAACACTGTCCTCAAATTTTTTATAATATGTTCTTCCCCAAACTGAAATGACGATGTCTAGTCTACCATATCATAAAATTCCCCATAAATACAGAAATATCCGCAGTACAGCCACTAAGAACCAACCAATTCCCCTTACCAAAGATAATCCAATAAACTTGCCAATAAATTACCAATAAATTTCGCTTTCGAGCCATCTCCTATACAACCACAATGATCTTATACTCTAACCATCATCACACAACCAAACCAGTCCTGAAAAATATTCTAACTTGAAGCCTATTAAAACATCGGCTGATTATGGTCCATAGGCAAAATATATAAAATTTGGTGCGGCAATTAACGTGTTAATGGCTCAGAAAAGTTCCGCGTGATTCAACGCACAAGGGGGCAGACCTTGGCGTTCGGTTGGCACGTTCTGATCGATAAAACGGAAGCGGGCATCGTTCATGGGACGGTTCGACGTTGATATCTGGCGAAAAGGGTGCAGGGGCTGGAGTCAATCAGAAGATCAGGATGGGGACGAAACATCAGGGATGGTGTTTCACGACGCGACGAGGTCATCGAAGCAAAGAAAGAGAAGGCAGAGCTTGTCGTTTCACCGCAAACCCGAAAATATCCATGTCGACCGGTATGTTGAAACCTGGCATAAGCTTTGGCCGGTTGCCAAAAGAGCGGTACTCGGTTGGAGGCCACGCCAGGCCAGAGGCGAGCGGCCTCGTCGATCCCAACGTCCGTTAGGCCTCACGAAAAAAAAAAAAGAAAAAAACAAGTAAAAAGAAACCAGCCAGAAGACCATAGACCATGTCCGTCTATAACGTGCAAGAAGACTGCGAAACACATGATTATTGATCTGCAAAAGTATCGAAACGGATATAGAGGATATAGCGTTACAAACGTCTTTTAACCAGTTAGCTGTTACGATCTCTTTGCAAAGTGTGTACCTAAAATGTGTGGCAAAAGGTAAGCGATGACGAGTATACTCGTCAAACACAGAGTATGTGTGGCTGTCATAATAGAGAATTAAGTTGTAACGAAATGATTGTTTTATTTTTTAATTTTGTTACTGGCAGGGTTCGTAATAACGCAAAATACTGTCGTTTCTTCCTGACGAGTATACTCGTCAGAAGCAGGTAACTGGTTAAATCGAGCGTAAATGAGAAGGAAGTAAATTTTATATTTCTATTAACTTTAAACTTTGACGATAATTGGCGATAAAGATGTTTTGCTACTTCCGTTTTGTCACGGATTTTGAATTTTCAGGAGACAACCGTGTGGTAAGCTGCACTTTCATGCCAACGTTCCTTAAACATTCAAGTCTGTCGTCGAGAAGTAAACTGCAATGTTCATCGGACGTTGACGCAAAAGTGCAGCTCATCACACGGTTGTCTCCCGAAAAAGCAGCAGCATGACAAGATGGGAGTGGTGAAACATCTCTAGAAATTCCTAAGCGACGTAATCCTTGTCCAACTAACGTAGCTACAGTGAAGCAACAACAGCATACACCGTAATTGACGTCTGTTATACATAATATGCCCATCATACAATGTAAATATTGTATAATGGACATAACATTTGTTATAACATGCAATGTCGGTAATTACTTAATAACAGACTGGTCTAATATAGTATTGTACAAGTTTATGTAATATATCTGTATACTATAATAGTCACCCAGAGGTGAATGCGAGTTTAAATAAATAAAATAATAAGAACGTAGGAATGACGTTGCTCGAGGAAGAAATCGAACCACCACTGGGTGATATGAGTCTCTCAAGATTATCACCGAATTACCCTTCGGGAATTTTAATCATCCATTGACCTTTCAACCGGCTAACACCAGTTAACTCGTTTTCTTCTTCGTCGTCCTGATAACTTTGTATCCGAAGACACTCCTATATTATACCAACGTATTATGCAGCGTTCTCCTCGTGGATTTTTATTTTTTTCACAGAAGACAGGAAAAATAAGAACGTCCTGGAATTTTTTTGTGATTGTAAAGGAATCGTTTAATAATGTCCAGCGTTAGTATTCCATCGATGTCTTCATAATATGAACGTTTTTAGGACAGAAACGTGCCTGTTATGACGTGAGAGTCTCTTTTCCTATAGAAAAAACTTCATAAACTTTTTTTAAAAGATTCTGGGACACTTACCGATGCTTTTACAATGCGTTATAAGATCTATCGTTAAGTCGAGCTTTTTAAAACTTGTTCGATAAAACTACAGATTCGAAAGACAAATTTCGTTTGAAAGATTAACTTACTTAAAATATATCGAACACATATATCGAAGGAGTACTTCAAGATTTATCCTCGACAATACCATCAACTGTTGAAGTATTTAATATTCTACATGCGAAGATTGTGCATCTAACAGATAATTATAGTAAGTACTGATTAATCGGCGTAACGAATAATCTAGGCAAATATCGAAAACTTATCGTAAACACTTCAAATAAAAATTAGAATATCGAATTGTGCCACGATTAATGGAGTTCCATTATTTAATATTTACAGACATCAAAATATTAAAATCTGGCTATTTTAAATACATTGCCAATTAGTTGCTGAAACGAGTGGGATGGATTGTTAGAGCAAAACACGTGGTGTGTTCGTTTCCACCCACGGCTACTTTTTTCAGATACCCGTAGATTCGCAATTTACTTCTATTTCTGCAATGACAAACGTCGGTCCTTGAGCGAAGTCATGACGTAACGTATTATCTCAGTGTCAATCTTGAAATTAATGTCCAACTACATTGCGTGAAAGTGTCGTACACGATAATTACGAACAGTAAACTGCCTGGTCATTGAATATGCACCAAAAAATGCCTCTTTTGTGCTATTTAATCGCCACCATACATCTGCCTCCCTTACACATCTTTGTGAAAATACCATTGGTTTTGCTGAATTCTCATTTCTGAGATATTTGCAAAAATAAGCAAGGATTTAAATAAAGAAGTAATCATCATCTACTAAGATGGGAAGTAATTACCTTATAACTACCCATAAAATTATGTTACAGAAATAATAGCAGTAATAACAACAATATTACCTTTGTTTTTATTAGTAATTTAACGTATGCCTTTTTTAGTAGTAAAGAAAAAAATACTTTCGTTGCGAAATACTAGTGAACTTACTGTTTGCTGAAAAATTTACTATTCTTATTACTGTTACTTTCTTAGAAAACTAATGATATATATATATATATATATATATATATATATATATATATATAATGAAATGTAATTGTATAAAGAACGCCATCTTATCAAAGTTATAAACCGTGGATCAAAGATAAGTTAGACACGATAACTATACCAAGATCGTCGGGACAATAGTCTAATGATATTTAATCAAAATCGATTTAAAAATTAAACGTCTGTAGCGTAAAAACTCAAGTGTGAAAATATAGATAACGATAGTAGATGTTGATTTTATGTATGGTTAATTTAAAAATCTGTCTGACTCACACGGCGCAATATCGCCAATCAAAATAATACCACTAAAATAATAAAAACGAATTAATCGTCTCAAATGCGTAGAAAGGTATATACATATGTATATATGTAAGATATTGATTTCTGTAAAAATGATAAGTATTTTTTCATTAAAAAAAAATTATTATTCTGCAGATATGTACGCTTATGTATTCCAAACAGATTTTTGATTTACTTCCTAATTTTCTCTTTAAAAACTATTAAAGTTACCCATGACTCCCACATGCTCAGGGTAAACTAACCTCTTAAAAGTAAATAAAAATTTTTCAGAAGAACACGTGAACCTTCTTTGGTTGAAAACCTCACTCGTCAAATACCAATCTAACCAGCAAACTTTTATCCACATTATAACTACTTAAAACCTGAAACAAATAGCTAGAACTTAAAACAAATACAGATCGGCTAAATTACTAAATGGCAATAACATAATGATTTTCAAATATTTCTAATGATTTTTATGATTACTCACTCTAATCGCCTCATGTCACCTTACAATGAAACCTATTTTATCGCGAATAGCATATGAAACTGGTTGCAAAGCCGAATGGGAAGTAAGCCATTACGTTGAATCAGGGAACTGTCCTTAATTTACTGGCTCTATGTTTCGAATTATTGGTACAACGCCGTTAAGATAATTAACTTCCACTGGATTACCACGGTTTCACTCTTTTTTTCTCTACGTAGCGTATAACGCATTTTACTTTTTGCTTCACTTTCTTTATTTCTATTTTGTTGTTACCGATAGACAAAAGTTGAACGAATGCCGCGATTGCGCAAAACACAATTACCTGAGGTGGACTCGAACCTTGTTCCATAGATAATGCAGCTCTCATGAAAGTCGGATTATTGCTTCTCGATATACATATGTAACTTGAGAGACGCACTTTGGATCGTTACTTACATTTTACGCGTCGCACCATGTAAACTGCTATGTAAATTAACCTAGCGAAAAAGCGTGTCTTCAGGGAAGAAACAACGACACGTTTGAAATGGAGCCTCAGTGGATTATTACATCAAAGCTCTTTTACACAATAATTTATTAACCGTTGTTAATGTACATTAACAAGTGACAAATCATAAATCATACATGTAGACTTGTATTGTACAAATGATTCTTATAATCTTGTAGTCTTATATCGAACAGGACAATCCTTGTACTTTGTAAAATTCACTTGTAGAATTGCATAAGAAGAGATATTGGTAACTTGTAATTTCTAATTTATATAAATTTTGCTAATAATATTGGAACAAACGTGTTAAAAGGCCCAGGAAATAAAAGCTAAATAATTTCTAAACTCCATACAAATGTAATTCCATTTGTGAAGCTGACGTAGAACCATGAACGTCAGTTAAGATAGATATGGTCGAATAGCAAGCTAAGTAAACACATACGCAATCAACATTTTATTTCATTCTCCCTTCTTTATTACTCCCCCACTCTGTTTCTTTTAACACATTCCATGTACACCAATTTTATACGATTTGTATAAACCGCGTGGAACATCAATGATCCATGTGCCCACGTGTGTTCATTATACTTGTTAAATAAATTATATTTCATAATTACAAAATTATTATCGAAAATGACCTAATTTATAAAATATTGATATACTCTGGTGTTCGGGAACTATTTCATGATTTTGTATGTCTAGTACGGAATGTGTCAATAAACTTGAAAGAACACGCATTTTTTAAATTCAAAGCAATCGAAAATGGAATACCAAAGAATAACAAGGCATTGTTGTAAATAGTAATCCAGAAAAGAATATTCTATAGAGAATTGACATTCAATAAATATAAGTCGATAGTTTTATCATGAAATTGTCACTTTGCATTGAAATCTATCACATGACATTAAAAGCATTCCTCCCATGATCAAATCGGAAAGGTTAGTTAAAATCGCTTAGTAAAACAGTCGTATTGAGCCGAACTGAACCGAACATATAGGTTGAGCAAGTGAAAGTGAGGTTAGGTTGGTAACATCACGTGGTGCACCACGGGGTCCAAACGAGGTTAATCGAGAGACCAAGAAGCGAGCGCCGGCGCAACCAATGAACATAAAATGCGTGCTTACTATTCTCTATTCCTCTTTTCCTATCTTACTTCAACGAAATCCCTCAAATAACCTTGTCTTTTTTTCATTTCCTTTATACGTTACTGCTCGATACCAATGAACGAGAGGAAGAAAAAGCAAACGATTAGCATAAAAATTTAAACGTCACAGAACCCCTCCATGTTCAAAGAAAAATATCGACGACGCGACACAGCGATTCGTCAATGAAAACACGAGAGAAAAACGTGTTTGGCATTCGTCGAATCGCCGCCAGTCAGCGCTGAAGTAGTATTGTGCGCGAATTTCGAAGAAAAGGAAAAATGCGCGTTCTAACAAGGCAGAGAACGAGCTAGGGATAGGAGGGGAGATTATCGAGCTCGTACAGAAAAGATACGCTAAAAAGATATATCGTTATATTTATCTGAAATTAAATAGTATTACAGCGGATACTTACCAATCAATGGAAAAATACTAGGTTGATCGAGCAGCGACTTAAGACTGTTTTCAACAAGAGTGGGAGAGGAACGATCCTTGTCACTCATTTCACGCACTGCGCCACGAAGCCGCACGTTCTGAGGGTTACACACGCACACCACAATCCGTTCAGTACACGGAACACCGCACGAAAGAACGAACGGCAGATATAGATAGACTTTCTATGTGTGTACACACGGGACTATACAAACTGCAAGTGTGTACGCGTAGGAGAAACAGCACACACAGACACACGAACGTAACGGTGTGTAGTAATAACAACGAGCACGCAGGCCAACGAGAAACGAATGTGCCTCCCGTGGGACACGATTAAACGACGTTCTTCCAGACCGGCAGAGAGAAAAGGCGCCCGCACCCGAACCTCTCACCTCGTCACGATGTTTCTACTATCACCCGAGACGGTCGCGGCCCGTTCGAACACTCTGGCCACGTTAAAATAAACGCGGAGCGCTATACCCAGTGCACGGTGCTCTTGAAAATCAATCTAAAAGTGGATCGGCTGGTGGCGCAATCTCCTGGCTAACCTCTGGACCGACTCGCGAACAAGTGAACGACGCCTGCCGTACTGATAACGAACAGTGTCTCTACTTTTGCCTTATCGCGATGCGCGCGCATCCGTCCCCCGACCTCCCACACCGCCCATCTGCGAACGTTTCTCAGCCATGATCAGCAGTTTTCGTTTCGTTAAATCTTTGCTCACGATATCTCTTTCCTTTTTCTTTATTTCACGTTATTTTTCCTCAATTAATGATCAAGTGTTTTCCTCACTTAAATCTTTTTAAATTTCTAGGTTGCGTTCGTTAAGTTCGGTGCTCTGTGTGCGTTTCGAAGTTGAAAGCGCTGACATTCACTCCTTTATACAAATATATAGACATTTTTGTTATTTATAATGTTATGTATAATTTTTGTTATTTCTTATATGTTATAGTTATTTATAATGGGTGTTATAATGTTAATTTTCAGTAGCTTATAACTAGATTGCAGATGCTTATTATATAAATTCAAGTGTACAAAAATGTACAAAATATCTATACTTATAATATTTAAAAGATCCTGCTGTTTTGTTAGTTGTATTTCATAAAAATATAGATATGCATAAACATATTCAGTCTACTTACAACCACACAATCTAAAGCAGTGAATCAATGAAAAAAGTATGTAAAAACTATATAAAAGATGTAAAGTTATTAGACAAATAGAAGTATCGTATATCGCATAATCAATCATTGGTCTAATGATTACATGCTTGAAAATAAATCAAGATGCATATATTTGTATAGGTCTAAAAAGGACAAAATGTTATAATATAAACAAATATTAAAGTATTTCATATATTAGTATATAGGAAATCTTATAATTAATTATATTATTAGAAGTAATTATATTTCAGGTAAAGAAACTTCTACTATATTGAGTATTCAAATACTTTATGTATCATTATTTATGTACAAATTCATAAAAGATAAAGCAGATTGCAGCTTTAATGACTTACGCTGCACAGTAATACTTGTAAGTACAAATTGAACACTATTTCAAAGTGGAAGTTAGGACTGTTGAAAATATTTTAAAGTACCAGTAGAAAGGCAAAATGCTCAATTACAATATTGGTACACGTCTAAGAGATGTATATGATTATCGATTGCTTCTGTCAATACAAATGCTGGAGACAACTTTTACAAAATCTTTTGCATACAGCTATTAAGAATTATGTTTTCCTAATACATGTAAAAGTATCAATTACACTTGTATACATATTAACCTTCTAATGAAACTCTGAACAAGTTTATATTCTATAGTAATGCATCAAGTCATTCATACAACTAAAGTCAAATAAGTGAGAAACAAAAAGAAATTTTAAACGATCGTATCAATTATTCGCATTACGTTTGTCTCTAAACTGTTTTAAACGTTTCTTAAAGAATAAACCTTTCCTGAACAAGAACACATAAAATGTAAAACTGATTTGGAAATATTCAGACAGAAGTATTTATAATAAAAATTACTATATCAATACTCGATTGTGCCTTCTATGTTCGGTCATTTGTTTACATTTGAATATATCAAGTGCATTGATCAGAGTCATTTCGTTTAGAAAGTAGTTTATGTATATTGCTAGTAAAATCATTTAAACCCAGACACTTAAAGATTTAGTGGTAGTTTGAGAGGTGGTGAAGCTACCACGATGTTTCTTAAAGAAAGCTCGAATTTCAGCAGGAGTGGAAGACCATCTACGATGCCTAGCTTTTTCTAATGGTACTACTGGTAAACCCACCTCTTGATGACAACCTCTTATAGGAGAAATTGGCAGAACGTTAGGTAAACCAATTTCTTGAAAAGAACTCAAAGAAGAAAATCCACTCTCATCCTCGACGCTGCTCATACTGGCAGTTGCCTTTGATTTCGAAGATTTATCCTTTTTCTCTACTTTTCTAAGAAGTCTATTTGGCGTAGATGTCGGCGTATATACGTAAATACGTTTATGATTCGATATGGATACGTTATAACAGCTATTATTTGGAAGTAGATCCTCTTCTTCGGTAGTTTTGCTGCTTCCTGAGTTGAGTGAGGTGGTGTCAAGGGATCTTCTTATACCAGGGAGAAGATCGTGCAAACTTTGACTGATCTCAACAATGTTCGAGGATGATTTTAACAAACACCTACTGTCGTTATCGGTAGTATTTGATTCGTTTCCATGGTCATAACTGGAACATCTATTGTACCCGATAGCTTCCTGCAAGCACGTTGCATTTACGTAACTACCATCCTGCAAGGTCATTGATACCTCGTTGTGATGATTATCGTAACGATGATGCTCTACGGGTGATGGGGAGGATTCGTTATTTTCTGTCGACGAGACTCTGGCCAGATCCGGTTCTCTCATTGAGAGCAACGACTGCACTGTTCTCATTAATCTGAAACAATTAATTTACAATTAGTTAAAAATAGTTTATTATTTTCAAATATTTTAAATAAAGAGATATTTAAAGTTACCTATTAGTAACTAAACACTACAAAGCAAGTATTTTAATCGCTTAGGTATCTAGTTACGTACCTAAATGCTTCTTGGGATAGTTTCTGGGGCGGTATATCATTCGGGTCCAGCTCGGGTGACGTAGGGGTTTTATAAACAACACCGTCATGAGTTTTATTGAGATCCTGAGATTTATTACGTGGAGGAGTACAATGCGCTGTATCGTTTCTACGAAGCATCGACCAAGTGAATTCGCGGAAGTTGGTAGTGCACGGTGAGATCTGTGTGACTGATTTCGACTTCATGAAACGAGATGAAGTCGAAGATGATGGCGCTGAGGAAACATGAATCGACGAGGAATCTGCGTGCACAGTGTGTACGCTATGGCTACGTGGAAACCGTCCCGTTAACTTCTTATCCTTAGGATTACTCTTTTCGTGAAGAATATCCAAGCTTTTGCGGGCTCGGTCCAGGAATCGCAGCACCTGCTCCATCAGGGCACGATACATCTGTCTATTTGCTTCTATCTGTAAATTTTTTTATAAATAAATATTCGTGCAATTTACAGTTTTATTTCTATAATAGATTTATATTATGTTTCAATCATATTGTATTATTAACATATTATATTTTCATATAAAGATTTGTACACAGGTTTGGAGTATAAAAGCTTCAAACGTACACACACACTTACCGGATGACCACAGCATTTTTGCTCCATACAGAATAGTTATTTATACGTAACATCGTATGTAACTATTGTGTGGGCACTAATAATGCTGTGGTTATTCAATAAGTGCACAAGTACAATAAATTTGAAACTTTAATATTTAAGGAATGGGGATTCAAGGCGATTTTGTGGCATTTTTATTAAACTATAAAAAACTTTGTTAAAAGAGATGTAGAAATAGTTGCCTCTGTCTAAAGTTGAAGCTGTACTGTTTTAAAATTGCCAAAGTCTTTCACTTCTTTGCATATTTTTAATTCTTAATATTTGTACAGGTACTAAAGTGTTAAAAATGGCAATCGAATATTTTTCGGGGGCAGACGGTGAAGTATTCAAGAAATGAGGATAAGGTAATCTGGTCGAGGACATCAACAATTTCCTCTTGTAAATCAGGTATGTTAAACGATCGAGGTTTATGGTTAAATAAAGACCTGTTTCAGTTGCCACTGCAATGTCTCAACCTGTGTCTGCAGGAAAACATTGTCGACTACTTGTACGTGAGGTACTTCACTGGTCGCTATAACGTTCTGAAGTCTTTGGTTCTCTTCTATCAACGATTGGTATTGCTGAAACAAAAAATAAAAATAACGAAATCAGTTAACGATAATTATTGGTGTTTTCTTTTTAAATTTAATTTCTTACTTTTATCGCACTTTAGATTTAACGAGGAAAGTGTCCAGCTCTCGAACGACTTTCCTGAACATAATAATCGTTTCAAAAGAAGAAAGAAGCGACATGATGCGGCGTATATACACGCGTTAATACAAGGTTTCACCTTGCGTAGGAGATTTTCACACGGTGGAGTGAACACGATTCGACGTTAGCAGAGCATACACCTGTTTATTGTACGGACATTGCCTTACCAATAGCGGTATATTTTATTTAAAATAATACATTGCTCTAATCACCGTTAAACGTAGGAGAAACGTTAAATATTTGTATCATTCATTACCTTAAACTTTTTGTCGATTTTCTAATTAATATTCTAGCGCCTTCATTTTATAAAATAATATTCCAGGTATAATATTGCATAAGTCTATGAAATATAAATGTATACAACCGTATAATAAAATAATAAGATTTAAAGGTGGACTCTAAATAAATAAATTAAGGAAGAAATATTCCGGAATTTGTATTAAATTTATTATATGCTTATTAATATGATTACCAGATTTCTAATTGATATTCTAGAGCTATTAGTTTATAAAATAATATTCTACAGAATTTCCAGCAAATTCATCATCACGATATTCCAAAATTTCCTTTAGACGTAATCAACCTTCAAAATTATCTGCTGGATTTCTGATTATTATCCTAAAGAACTTATTTACATCCTGAAACAACCAATTAAACAATCCTGAATTACACCCAATATCAACAAATATTTTGCATATCCTTGATAAATATTTAAAAAATCTCCTGCTAAACTCGTATCATCAAGAAACATCCAATAACGGATCAATAACAAATTTTCCCCCAAGAATAGAAATCTTTACCACACTGAAAATAATTAAATAACCCAACATTAATGATCCCATTTGGTCAACAACCTCGGAAGTCTTTTAAAACGCCATCTAATACGCCCTTTTAATAAATAGACTTTTAATAGAAGTCGAATAGAAAACGCACAAAGAGGACTGAGTTTTCCGCGAGTCCAGTCACGCAGTCGTCATTGAGCAAACAATTAGACATCGACGAACAGTTACTTCGGACAACTTGAAAAGGTTCGAGCATCGATGATGCACCGCCATTCGAACGGATAGGCCCTTTAACATTTGCATATTTCTTTCTTTTCGGTGGCCGAGTCGCGGACACCGGGAATAAAAGAAGTTCGAAGAAACACGAGGTTTCTGACATTTCCATACAATGGCGGGAAAAATACGGTACGAGTTGCGAGATATCCGGCGATGGGCCATGCCTGATAACGAAGCCAGGACGCGCGAGATGTTGAAAGAATCATGCGTTCATCGTTCGGTCGCCACGCGTTCAACTATCACTGTTATTAGAATCATCAGCGGAGATTTGCTCTCAGCCAGTCGCAGAAAAATACACGATATTTTGAAAACCTTGAATCTTTGCTCTTTTCAACGCTCCGACTCTCTTGGACCGCCTCATGCAATTCAAATGATGCTATTGACCAATTTCTTTATAATAATCTTTTTACGTAGATCATCTGCTATAATAGTAACAAGTTTCTATACTAATATTAAATAGATTCTTAATAATTAAATTAATAAATCGTTCTGTGCAACGTCAAATTGTAAGAACTGTTTGTACGATAGAAGTGTGTATTCTTCTTCGTTCGTTCGAAAGGATGGAAAGAATTTTTTGAGGAATATTTTCAAACTGTAACTTGTATTATTTAAACGTAAACTTGGTAATTATCGATTATTATATTATTGACTAAAAAAGAACCGCGTTGGCTCGGTCGGCTGGCACTTGGGCCCTTGGTTATCGAAACTCAACATTTCCTACATCCTAATAGTCGAATTTTCAGTCAGCACCTCTGAAACTCGGATTTATTCTTAGTTGCATGCGTTTATTTCACCGCGGTCTCTGGGTGTCACGGTGGAACCCATAGTCCACCAAGGAAGGATAGAAAGAGAAATGAGAAAAGCAACGAAAAGATAAAAGGAATAGAAGAAGCAATGAGAAGATGACAACAAAAGTTGTTCCTTTTCTATCTAAAGTGTTTTCATCTTTTGCTGCGTGTATTATTGATTAAGAAATCATTGAAGAATACAACAAGGGTCCCGGACAAGAATCGCTACTACCTCTACCTCTTCCTCTTCCTGCTGATCTTTCTTTGAAAGTATCCTTTTCATGTATTTAAATGTTATGTCTGTTTGGATTTAAAGTGGAAAACCACTTATTTCAGTAAAATGTGGATTCTCTCTGGACGATCTTAAAGCCAATTAAGAAAGTTTCTTTAATATATGTTTTATGTAATATACATTCTATTTATCATATTTAAATATGAAATTTAGCCAACAGAAAACGAGGCGTGTTATCAAACCAAGCGGCTGAGAACGTCGTAAAATATTAGAAAACCAGACGAAACTGCAACTGGGATAATTAATTGCACTCGAATAAATAAAGAATTAGCAATTACAAATTCTTGACACTCGCTTTCACAGCCACGAACTCCGATGATATTCTTTACTTCTCTAATAAAACATCTATCTCTCATCGCCAATAAATGTAGAACAAATGTATCATAAATTACATGTATGTTACATATCATAAATTATTAAAAAGTTCGTAACACACGGTGAAAGAATACAAAGTCCCAGGTTGGTTTCACCGATGGTTTCACCGTATCACAAGGAGCGCGAAGAAAAGTCGGTATCGCTTTTACGCGCGTAAAACGGCACTATGATGGAAGGATAAGACGACGTGTTTTGCCTATGGTTTCTTTGACGATGAGCCGGCAAGGGTTTCTTTCAGTGTCCCGTTCACATAAGAGAATTTGTACGGAAAGCTGAAATTTTTCAGCGGGGACCTAAGCGGATGGGGTTCCGCATGGTCGCTCAGCTTGAACCGTCCACCGGCTGAATACTATCATGACGTCACTCGCTACGGTCACTGCCTGAATTATTCAGTATTTCTTCGTTTCTACTTCTACACACTGACTATACCTCTTTGTATCTAATAGTCGTCGAGACTCAAACAAGATAACGTACATAGTGTCACGTAACTGATAATGCAAATCCTATATTTTAAACTTTTACGATATTTATTCGATGATTCATATTCATATTGGTATATCTCGCCTCCGATACCGTCTCTGATAGTTTTGTTTCCACGTTTCCTCAACATTCCAGTTCACCTTTTAAGGGCACATCTGAAACTGAACGAGTGCAATCAGCTTCCTTGCTGATTTCGTTTTTAATTTTGGCAGATATAAAGATGGCTCTATCAAGGTAGAAACAACCATAGCACATTTTTACCAAGTCATGTTGTTATTTCGAAAATTCTACGTTTATTTTCCCCGATGAGCAAGGGGGATGATTTTTTAAAATTCTGACAGATATAAAGATGAATTTACCAAAGTAGGAAGAATCATAGGAACTTTTTACCAAATCATGTTGTAATTTTAAAAACTCCGTGTTTATTTTCCTCGATAAAATCGATCTTATTAGCAAGGGGGATGATTTTTTTTCATTCTGACAGATATAAAGGATCTATCAGGGTAGAAAGAAATATGGGAAATTTCTATCAAGTCATGTTGTTATTTAAAAAATTCTACGTTCGCTTCGCTCAATAAAATTGTCGATCTTATTAATAGTATTATATACAAGGTGTCACGTAATCGACAATGCAAACAGCAAGAGGTATGATTTCTCAAAATTCTAATTAAGATTGAATTATTCCGTAGAAAAAACTTTAAAAAATTAAAAAGATAGCGCTAAACAATTCTATGTAAACTTCCTTTAATTTTATTATTGTTGTATATAGGTTGTACTGCATATTCGAATATACAAGACGATGAAAAAATCATTCGAAATAATAGAGTTGTCTCGTCCAAGACTGTCCATCCTAAATATATCCATTACTTCAAGCAACAAGCGAAAATATTGCGTAGAAAATTCGTACGATTGTTAGAAGACATAACACGGTGACGATAATTTCTTCGAATGGGAGAATCAACTTTTTGCGACCTAATTCAGTTGAACAGCGAGTAATTACCGACTGGCGTTATTTGAAGAATATTTCTTACAGTATAAATCATAAAAGTTTTTCGTTTCGAACCAGTATTAGTGTGACTAATGGATTTATGCAGAGAGTACGGGTTCCATTCGAACGTGCATGACACAGCACAGAAACGATCAACATAATAAAACGCGGAAATATGATATAAAATAAAATTCTAGGACGCGAATCAAGCCTGAATATTTTATATTTAATACCGTAAGATTTTTATGTGATAGCCTACTTTGCTTTCTCAAGCAGAAACGCGTGTATTCATCGGATATTTAAAGAAACGATTTAAATAAAAAATGACGAAAGAAGTGCTTTAACCGTTTAAAAGAATTTCGAATTTTTTCGTGTCTAGAGGAAATAGCTGTGATATTAAAATATACGGAATGCTACGAAAAGAAAAAGCTGATTATACTTTCTAAGGAGTCGTTCATTCAAAATTCATAATAACAAAAATCAGCACGCATCGAGCGTATCTGGGTAAACTTTTATTCGATACGACTTATGAACGCGTCAAAGGAAACATACACAGGCTTGCGAAAGTAGACGTCTTCTATGAACATATATTATCCGCGTAGTATGAAACATTTTGAAATTTCAATAGCATTGCGAGACTCGATTATCATGATTACTACATCGGTAAAATTTGAAACAGATTTGAAAATGTATATAGAAATTGCAAGCTATTTAGTATAAGTACTTTCTTTTTATTTGCAAAAATATCTCAAGATGCACAGCATGCATATAACACGCAAGGACACTTAAAATATCCAGAATAGCTGAAACAGATTTTCTTCTTAGATTTCGTTCTTTTACAAAACTATATATTTGCATAAATATTCGCAATATTATATTTATTTGCAAAAATATCTCAAGATGCACAGCATGTACATAACACGCAAGGACACTTAAAATATCCAGAATAGCTGAAACAGATTTTCTTCTTAGATTTCGTTCTTTTACAAAACTATATATTTACATAAATATCCGTAATACTTTCGTGTGTCAGTATATTATCATTTGAAGCAGTTGATAACTCCGAAACAAAGTGACTAACTGTACATACATCGGGACAAAGGAATCCCTGTCCTTCGAGTAATTGCAAAATCTGGCTTTACAGACTATTGAGCATCGTCTTAGTCGAAACTATCATCCTTCTAATCAGCCTTGAATGCGTCCGCTCGATTTCACGTTTAACACTAAACCTACCCACACTTTGTGTACACCTATTCCTACTGTGTACGGTCAAAATGACCGCTGTTTAAAGAAGTAGTAATTTTTATGATTTAACTTGGATAATGGTTAATTTATAACTAAATGTATATAAAATGATGAACTTTCATAAAATTTCGTCCAAATTTATTTTTGTTTAATTTCAATTATAAACTTAAATAGAATTACACTTTTATTTATATCGAGATATATCTTATTCAACTTCGCAGCATTTTTTATAAATTATCTTATTATTAAATTTGTCGCATAAATATTTCCCGCGTTTTAAACAAATTTTCGTAATTTTGTAACCTTTACAATTGTTTCGTAGTAATGAATCTGAACTTGTTGATAGTTTTATTGCTTTTTTGTTTTATTACTTTATATAAAAGTAATGTATGCACCAGGTTTATAACAATTTCGTGAATTTTCTGTAAATTGGCCCCATACTGTAGATACCATTGCAAATTTATTGGTTCGTAAACGTTGGCTTCTTTCGCTCTTCTTATCAAATCGTATAAACCTCATAATTTCAGCAAAGTCATACCTGCTCATTGTTTTCGAAAAAAATGCAGGTCTTCAAATTTTATTCCACAAATATGAGATCTAAATTTTTTATATAGCATATAGCATATAGCAGAGCAGTAAATGCATCTAGTTTTGTTACATCTCCCTCTTATTCCCCAATACTCTAAATTTTTCTTCTTCCGTACATTTTATTATATGATCCCTTATACGATGATCAATGATAAAATAAAATGCCGTCTTTACTTGTCCTTTCATAATATGCCGTTTAGCATATCCCTAAAAATATTATGAATTGATGTCCTGCCAAGTGTGGAACTTGCATCTATTTCTCTCCAAACTGTCCCATCGAGTCCAATTTCGATACGTCGGTTCTCTACATCAGTCTCGCCCTTTGCTGTCAACGATAATTTCTTCCCTTTTTGCCCTGGATTTATTTATAATATTCGACTCTGATTCAGTTGTAAATAGTTTTTCGTGTGTTTCCATGCCGTTT
Source organism: Bombus fervidus (assembly GCF_041682495.2). Taxonomy (NCBI): domain Eukaryota; kingdom Metazoa; phylum Arthropoda; class Insecta; order Hymenoptera; family Apidae; genus Bombus; species Bombus fervidus. The sequence continues at coordinate 4,542,546 of NC_091528.1, forward strand.
TCAGTTGTTGAAGTTTCTTGTTCATTACACACTGAACAGTCTTTCTTCTATATCCGTAATTTTTTTTTTAAACGTCTTGACATTTCTAAGGTAAATATTTATCACAGAATAATACCGTGTACGAAATACAAAATTATTGTCAGACTTGATATGATTTACTTTTACTTTTATAACAACTTTACGCAAAACTTTTTAGAGAATTTTAGAGATAACAAGTTCAGATGTTGACTAATTGACTAACAAACAGATGTATTTTAGTCGAAAGGACAATAGGAAGTAAGAATATGGTGAGTAACGGCGATATTTATACAAAAATATGGCGGTTCTTCACCAACGGTTACTCGAGTGTGGAGTTGGGAAAGCTTTTCCCGTGTTTCATCGCAATAACCCTAAGAAACTTTCGATTTTTAAAATGTTTGTAACAATAGACTGTAAAAAATGCTAAATTTTATGGCGGTTCCTTAGGATTATTATGGGCCTGAGTTGATATGTTTTGATAGCTGATGATCATCTTGATCGAGAGATGAATTATGTTTTATGACAAGATTACAGGTGTAACAGCTGTTATTATTTGTTATCACCGATTTTTTTTTGTCATTTGACCTTGAGATAGCCTTTTCTTTGTACTGATTGCGTTTATTTGAATAACGAAAATATTTTGTCGAGATAGACAAGGCAGAGTACAAATTTTTCTCAGAAAGTAAATACCGAAAAATATATTGTATGTATGTTTTGGGAAAAGTCATAAATTATGGAGCAATATGATAAAGTGTAAATATAGCTAAATTTGTGTAGAAGTTCGAGAGCGGTCAATTTAACCGCCGCGGTAGGTTTAGTGTTAAAAATTTGTCCTTCTGCGATCACCACATACGAAGCGAGTAATACATTAGCCGCGTCGATAACAAAGGACATTTCAGGCTATTCTCACACCTGTCGTTTTCCATTAACCTTCCCAATGACCATGACTTTACTGTGTACTTAACCTCTTAGATACTTAGGTTGAATTTTGTGCGAGGCTGTTTGTCTGTACGGCAGTTTGACGCGAATTACGAGTAAACGGTACAGCACTGTAGCGTGTGACGGATAATGATGTTCTCTAGGCAAGCACATTGGAATGAAGTTTTTGATTATTAAATTATAATTTTTCTTAAAGATATGATGCATATACTTGAACTTAAATAATTTACTTTGATAATTGATAGTACAATTGAGTGTGAATTATTTTAAAGCACAGTACGACACATAGACCTACGTCATAATTTTCACACTCATAGCGCGATAGTGTTTTTCAAATTGCTCTTCGTTTTCTATTTTCAAGCGATATTTTCAGCTTGAAGATTCTAACACATTATAAGGATACAGGATAAGACAAGGATAAGGACACAGCGCGATCGCGCTACTTGGGTCTCAAACGGTTAACGATACACAATAACATAACGATATAACGATTTACCAGCGGAGAAATATCTATTCCCTGGAATCACGTGTGCCACGATCGGATGATATTTAACGCGATTAGGATAATCGATATGTAGTTGAAATTTGTAATTACGAAACAAATATAAATATTTTACGTGTTGGAATTAACATAAAAGGAAAGGAACGTTACAGCAAATTTTTCCCTTGCTGTTGCATATTTATGTTGAATATTTAGTGATATTTTTTGTCTTCGATCGTACAATTCCTTTTACGCGATAATTCCTTTTATGATCCACCATCCATGAAATAAGAAGCATCGTGAAACGAAACACAGAAAAGAAACGTTTGTTCTTCTGCAAGAAGACTATACCTACACTTATATTAGTCGAAATTTCCAAATTTCCCTTTCTGTCAAATATCAGATACAGTGCTGTGAATAATCGTAGAGTCAAATGCGTTTTCTGCATTATCTCTTCGACATTTTTAAGAGATCATCGACCATGCCTGGATATGTTAAGCGAAATTGTGTTTGTAAAGGATAAATTGTACGATAGAATATCAGGAGATTTTGCATAATGAATTATTTCCTTTCACGACTGAAATAAAAGACAGAAAGACAAATTTTCAACGAGACGACGCTCCTCTTTGTACAGTCGCCACTACAGAAACGTGGTTCCAAGATTTCGGAATAAAATTATTAGCATGGCCAGCATTGAGTGCTCGTTTGAACTGATCGAGAACCTGTGGCGAGTTTTAACAAGAAAAGTTTACGATCAGAAGACTACTTTTAAAGATTGTATTCCTGTGCATTACAGTAGCGATCAAAATATAGCCAGGTAATAAATTGAATGAAGAGCATTTAACGAGGACTGAATTATTCTCGCTTAGGGTTACACGTAAGATCTTATTCGAGGATTGCTGGCAATAAAATACGTCAAATAAAAAATGCTACATTCATTTAGAACTAACTAACTAACTAACTAACTAACGGTGTTTCATTTACGAGTCAAACATGGATGAATATTAATTACAAATTAGAAAAGATAATGGTAAGAATAAATTAAAAAAGATGAAATACGCGATGAAGAAGTGTGATAATTTTTAACTATAATAATTTTAACGATTGGTTATAATTATATGAATTTTTAACTATACATATGTCCACGTTTCTGCCATTATCATAAACGTACAATCTTTAACGTCGCGCGATTAATTCTCTTTATCGAATCACCGCGTTATACGCAAATTAATATAATAATTATATATAGTATATATAATAAAAATTAATATAGTAAAAGTAGACTACGGATTTCTATGCGTTTATAGGAACTTTGAAAGTGCAACATTGCACAAAATGTGCATCATACGAAAATATATATAAGACATCCAAAGCATGTGTATGCCGTGCTTTCTATTGTACTTAGCGGGCAAAACAGTGTTCTACCGAGGTTCTACATTTTTAATTACATTCTCGAAAATGTGATTCTGCGTAGAAATCCGTAATCTAAATAGATATCTAATTAAGTATCGTTTAATAGTGTATAGGCTGTTTTATTCTTATCCTATCAAACGGTGTGAGTATATTCTATGATTGAAAATAAGAAAGAAATGTTACAGAAACAGTAATTCAAATGCTTAAAAATCATCATTTACGCTGGTCGATCGTATTAATAAAAATGATTCGTCGATAAACCTAGAATGAAGCATCAATTGTCCTATGTTTGTACATCTTTCTCTTATTTTCAATCACAGAATATACCGCCACCGTTTGGCGGGATGAAAATGAAACACCCTGTATACCTGATTATTTCTCGCATTTAACCAAAAATCAAACTTTCTTGTCGCAACCTATCGAAAGCCCGAAATATTCGATGTTTCTCAAAGCTCGCCACCGTAAAGTTCACGCTGACCAAGAGACTGTAACTAGGAATCAAACACAATGAAACACTCTGTATACCCCTGATTATTTGTCGCATTTAACCAAAAATCAAACTTTCCTGTCGAAACCTATCGAAAGCCTGAAATATTCGATGTTTCTCAAAGCTCGCCACCGTAAAGTTCACGCTGACCAAGAGACTGTAACTAGGAATCAAACACAATGAAACACTCTGTATACCCCTGATTATTTGTCGCATTTAACCAAAAATCAAACTTTCCTGTCGAAACCTATCGAAAGCCCGAAATATTCGATGTTTCTCAAAGCTCGCCACCGTAAAGTTCACGCTGACCAAGAGACTGTAAGTAAGAATCAAACTCGATGCAACAGGCGCAAACGCGCGATTAGGGGGATCAGAAACGCGATACGATCTAGAAAATATGTGACAGAACGAGTCCAGAGATGCGAGAATAAAAGAGCGAGAAGGGGGAAAGACAAATGCATTAAGGGGTGTGATCTCGAAAATGGCGGTGGTCTCCGTCGGCCGAATTTATTTTTGGTGCATTCCAGTCAAACGAACCGGCAGAAAGAGAAGAAGAGAAATAGAGAGAGAGAAAGAGAGAGGACGAGTACCTCGCGCCAACACGCAGACGATGTTTCGCTAGGAAGATCCGCTCTGTTCCTCTTGTTGGAATACTCGAATTATTTTTTTCTCCTCTCTCTTTTTCTCGTCCCTCGCCATGCTCTCTTTCCATTTCCGCTGCAGCGGTTACCGCTGCATACTCCAACGCCGCGAACCCATCGCTCGAACGTTCCTTTTTTCCGTCGACGTGGCTGCAACGGAACGACGACCAGCCGTGTGTCCGTTTTCTTGGCTTTTATCGTCGCTTAATTATTAAAACAAATAACACCGGTTGGTAACGTTCGTTCCTTCCGACGCGAAGATTTTTCACGATAAAACAACGCAACCACCGATGGAAACAACAGGTACGACGATTAATGTTACCGTTATGCGGAAAAATTTGTATTTCAATGAGAACGACGGTTAATTAGCTGGCAACCTTACATCGTGGATATGTGTTAGCGTGTTTGTAGGAAGTTCGAGAGTCTTCACGGGGGAGTCAACATCGACTTCTTGGTAAATCGAAGGGAGTTTCGGTTCGACAGCGTTATATCAATATCTGTTCTCGGTGATTTTGTAATTTTTGAGGACGTTCAGCTGCGTATTACAATCTTCCAGGATTTTCAAGTCGATTCTATGATTGTTCATTTTATGACATTTACGTTTCCTTCGTATACGACATCAAATTTTTACGTTTACGACACCGTACCCACAGCAGGATTGAAAAGGAAAAAGAAAAATTTCTTACGGAAGGTTGTAACATAAATTCATACAGTCTTCGTACATACCTATATCTATATCGTAATAAATAGTTTTATGTAACATATGATGTAATAAATTACAAATATTTTGCCTTGGATATTTGCCTGTTGGAACGAACCCTGTATTTTCGATGAAGGAACAAACTACGATGTTCGAATTGAAACGTGTAATTGTAACATTAGTTGTAACTAAAATCGTATGCAAGTAAAATTGTAACAAAGTTGTAAATGAAAATGTAGCAAAAATTGTAACGTAAATTCGTCATGTCTTTTTATGTATCCATAGGTATATCGCAACAAATAGTTTTCTATTATATATGACGTAATAAATTACATGCATTTTATCTTGGATTATCCCCTTGAAATAATCTTTGGATCTCCTATGGAAGAACAAAGTACGATGTTGGAATTAAACCGTCGAATTCTACGTAAATTGCAAATCAAGTCGTAAGAAAATCATAAGGCAAATTCGTCCTGTTTTTAATGCATATCTATAACTATATCGTAACAAGTGGTTTCGTATAATATATGACGTAATAAGCTACAAGTATTTTATCTTGGATATCCTGTTGGAATAATTCTTGGATTTCCGATGAAAGAAGAAAGTATGATGTTCGAATTAAAGCGTGTAATTACGGGTTTTGCATACGGAACGAGCTCGTATTCATCGAGCATCAAATCGTCGAATTTGCACATCGGTATGATACTCGCGTAAAATGTAATTTCCGCGGACAATAAGATGTAGCGACAACGCGGACGTTGAATACAAATTAAGAGGACGATGAATCAGAAAATCGCTGTTTTCCTCTGGCCACGATCGATGAATTCTACACCTTGACACTTCCCATTGAAATTTTCTTTTCTTTAAAGAGCGAAACGAGAGTGAAACAAGACGAAAATAGTTGTCTCAGCATATTCATTATGGTTGTAGACTTGGAAAATCGGAAGTTAAAAAATTAGAAAATTTGCGAAATTGGGAATGTAGAATTTTGGAATTTTGAAAATTTGGAAGTTTGACGTTTCAAAGGATTTGAATTTTAAAGATCCGAACGATCGGGAAATTTATAAATTCGCGAGTTTAATAATCGAAACATTTTTTAAATCGCTTAATCGTTTATTAGTTGCAAAAGTTTACAAACTTGCGAGCTCCAAAATTTGTATTCTAAATTATTCTAAAATATTTAGAAATTATGGGACCTTGAAATTTGTAAGTTAAATAACTGAAAATTTTAAAAATTTGGAAGCTCCCGGGTTTGAAGACTTAGAAATGTCAAGTCTCTTCGAGACAAGAAAATTCACAATTTGAAAGCTCTTAAATTTGGCAGTTTAAATGTTTGAAAATTTAGGAATATGCGAGTTTGCGAATTCGAATATCTTGAAGATCTGAGATCTAAGACTAAAATGTTCCACAATTTCTAAGATTAAAACATTCAATGTGAGGAGTCACAAATTCCACTGCCGGGTGAAAGTTATCGTAGAAATATGATAAGAGAGTACAAATGTATATCAAATGGAAAGATAAAACCGTGAAAACGAGAGAAAAAAATGGACGGAAGTAATAGTGCGAAAATCGAGCAACAGAGAATTATTTAAAAGTATACTGGCTAAGAAGATCGCGGAATGTAAACCGTGAGAATGATTTTCAGTGACACTGTCGTATCTTATCTGGCTGGCGTGTAAATAGAATCCCGTCACTTGCGGGTAATTAAGGTGCAATTTATTCGTTACTCGCTGATTAGTTAATTAGCGGTGAAGAAATCGATCGGAACAGCTTCTGAATTGTTAAAAGAAAGCGGATAGGAACTGTTTCGAAAAAGTGAATAAAGCATGGATGAATATATTCGCAACAAATGTACACGATTTTTTAGCAATAATTTCAGGTAAATTGGAGGCATACACAGGTGAAAAGTATTCGATTAATTAACAAGTTGCCTCAGGCATGAGTTTTATGCAATCAAAATTGATTAGATTAAAAATTTCAGGCGAGTTCAGCGGAGTGTAGCAACGCGATCTATTTACTGGGTATATGCAAGGATTAAAAAAATTGAAAACTTGAAGAGCCGAAAAGTTGCATATTTGAAGATTTGGATATTCGAACCTTTCGATATTAGCAGATTTGTAAGTTTAAAATGTTGGAAATTCGGAAGCTTTGATATTAAAAAATCTGGAAGTTTCAAGTACAACTTTCGACCTACAAACATTTGAATATTTGAAAATTCCAAATATTCAAGAATTCTTTGATTCGAGAAAGAAATTCGAACAAACTTGAAGCTTCATAGATTTCAAATTTGGCTAACGAAAAGACGCGAGACTTTCCTTACTTCGGCCACAAAATATCCGCAATATCTGTTAAAACTTGTTGAAAGTTTAATTCTCAAACCGAGTAGATTAAAGACGAATAGCAGAGGATCTCCGGTGACTTTGAATGAACCTGTTCCCTTGAATGGCGCGTTCCGTCTTTGGAACGCGATCAGACGACTCGACTCTGCCGTCTCGCACTTTTCGCTCCATAGAAATTCGATACGGATACCCTTTTTTCCTGGCGGACGCTGAAAACGCGGCTTTACAGGCTACCAAACGTTTTCTTCTATCGCGAACGGAAGGATCGTGAAACGTGGAATTGGCCGCGGAACGAGAGAACGAGGAATTCAGTGGTGCGGAAAATACGTTCGTCTGCCAAGGAAATTGCAGTCGGCGAACTTTCCTCCACCATGCATCGACCACCGCTTCTAACGTAAAAAAAGAAAACCTTCTTTCAGCTGAGTCTTACACGTACTATGCACGATTTCCATCGATGCATTCTTCGCGATAAAATCCTCAACGATCGTATCAGTTTTGTCTTTCCATGGCAGTGAAACGTCCTTTCGAACATGATCCATGAATCCTCGAAAAGAAACACTCGAATGGTTCAACATTACAACTTGTCGAACCTCCACGAGTTAGCGAGTTGTTGGTAAGCGAAAAATTGAACAAAGTTTATAGAGAGAAGTAGCCAGATAGCGTGTAGTATAGTGTACTTAACACTAGAACTACCGATAGTTAACACGAAGCTATTTCTACCAAAACCAGCCAAAATGGCTAGTCTTTAAAAAATATGTAATAGTAGAATATTTTTATATTTATTGATTTATTACTTTCTTACGGAAGGAATTTCATGTTATATAGTACATTTTTAGTATTATTAATCCATCTGGGACCATGATCTTTAAACGAGGGTTGACACATTTATAAAATTGTCGAACCAGTCATTTTGATTGGTGTGGTATTTCTAATGTTAGCATCTAGCGATCCAGCGATCGATCTGGAATTTTCCTGATAACTGATATCATCATATTGAATGATACGCAGTAAAAATTTTACAAACGTATGGGAAGATGTAGAAAACGAGAAAACTGGTTAATTGGGGTTCGATGAACAGATTGCAGCACCCTTTTACACTTTGACAAGTACCAGTCATTTTGATTGGTACTGGTATAAGTAGTCTTGATGCAAAATTATTTTCAGTTTGAATAAATAAAAAAATTCTTTTAATTATCGTTACGAAAGTCATTACATCATTGCGGGGAAAAAATATAACATGAAGTAGGAATTTTAAAATAAAATTGTATAATAATAATAAATAAATAAAAAGTTCTAGTGTTAATATGAAATAATATTTTGAAACTCATTCACTTTAGTATTGTACATGTTGTGTTTGATTAATCGAGCTTTGGCTGCTGTTTGTTTTTTGTTATAAATAATAAATATGCTATTTATATAGTAAGTCCAATTCTAAAGAGGATTGAGAAGGATTAATCATTGGAATTATAAATAGTTCCAAACTTTTGCTTTTTCATTGTCGAATTTTTAAAGCTGCTTCTCTCAAAAACGCTAAAAATGAACGTACGATATTAGAACAGTAAGCCACTGATTTATTAAAACCAAACAGAATCGAAAGAAACAAAATGTCAAATCCAATTCTAAATCGGATTGAAGAGATTAAATCGCTGAAACTATAAATAGCTGGGAACTTTTACTTTTTCACCACCGTATTATTAAAGTTGCTCTTTTTTCCTTTTTTCCTCAAAAACGCTAAAAGCGAACGTACAATATTAGAACAATAAGCCATTGATTTATTAAAATTAGAAAGAATCCAAACAAACAAAATGTCAAATCCAGTTCTAAGTCGGATTGAAAAGATTAGATCGTTGAAACTATAAATAACTCCAAACATTTACCTTTTCACCACCGAATTTTTCAAGCTGTTCTTCTCGAAAACGCTCAAAAATGGACAATATCGATGCAGTAGTTAAGCCACCGATTAATTAGAATCAAGTAGAACGGAAGCAATGTGTGGAATTCAATTCCAAATAGAACACTGAAAAGGATAAATCGTAAATAAGCTATAAACAGTTGCAAACTTTTGCTTCCACAACACTGAGAACTCTTACAGCTGCTTTTTGTCAAAAACGCCAAAAGATGGACAATATCGATGCAGTACCTAAATCACTGATTTATCATACTAATTTTATGATTCTATACTACAAACAGTTGCAAATTTTTGCTTCGAGAACACTAAACTTTTCAAGCTGGTTCTCCTCGAAAAACTTCTCTAAATAAGATTTTGAAAAGGGCAAATCATTAAAACTATACCACAGCACCAAAGTTTTCCACGCTGGTGTACTCATTTGCGTAATTTACTCGAGATTCTCGAGCGTTCCGTTGACTATCGAACGTTCTCTCTGTGTTTGTTGACAGCAAGGGTCTGCCTTGTGCCCGATTCCACGCGATATTCTTGCCAGTCGAACGCGTACTTTACGATCTGATATTTAATATTAATATCATTGGACCGTGGAGGTTCTTGCAGTGTGATATTACATACAGTTGTGCTCGTATATCTGCATGACTTCGAGTATGTGCTAACTGCTAAGCGATCTCATCCTCGTGAGATCGGAAAACATCGAACGACTTCGAACTTTACAGTTATGCCGTATCATTCAACACCCGTTCGCACGTTCTACAATTTCCTCGATGACTTTACCGATTCCGTTTATGCCCTCGTGCAACGTTTCCTGTTATCACGGCCCATTAACTATTCCGCATCGGGGAAAAAGTGCCCGAGCCAGGCTCCTTATTCCAGATCCAAGTTTTTCTGCAAATTTTCGTTAACAATTCGATAATACAGCGACTTGGGGAACAATGTGCCGAAGAATCACATCCGTAGAATTCGTACAACGTTACGTTCGAAACTAAGTTAATATCTGTTTTTGCAAACGCGATTATACGATCTTGTTGTTAGCGTACCAATTTCCGACACACTGGCCGTCGATTACGAGAATTTGGGAAAACTATGGAATATAAATTTGAGAAATGAAAGCAAACTGAAAACGATTTTCGTGTAGAAATTTGTCAGGTCGACAATAGAATACGAGCATTTCGTATATTCGTATTTGAATTCGAAGATTTACTTGCTTCCTAAATTAAATCATTTTTCTCGTCCCATGTCGAATATATTAGAAACATTACTATGTATGAGATCGATCGTACCTGTTTTCGGAGGATCAATATCCTAGAAAGAAAATTCAGGTCAACGTTCGAACGTTTACGTACAATCGTCACTTGTAATCTGAGAAAATTGCTGTCGATATTCATTCCCAAGCCCGATGTGTTTTTACGTAAAATTCCCTTTAAAGAACAAATAACATGGAAATCACGTTGTTCCCCGTGTACTCTTTTCAATTGCTCCAGAAATGACGTTAGATTCCTTCTAAATTCGGTGATGTACCGTCTAAACTTAGACATCAACGACTCCACGAAGTTCGAATTAGAATGGTCGGCAACGAATCTAAGCTGCACTCGAAGTGCTCCAACATCAAAGAAGACTTTTTTTCAGAAATCTTTCAAACACCGAATGGATCATCTTATTGGCCGATTTCGGTTGATAGATTTGGCCAGGGACGAATCAACAAACTGACAAAGAAGATAGAGAGAAACACGGCTGTGGAATCTAATTCTGTCCCTAGCTGCTCGGCCTTGAGCATCTTCCTCTCCATCCCTAACATTCCACGTTCCTTTGCTTCGAAAGCCTTAAACGCGCCACTCCTCTCCACTTTTATACTTCCTTCACCCAGAGCTAGAATCGCTATTTTCTGTCTTTCAATTTCATTCCGTCATTCTGCACAGCCCGATTAACCAGTTTCTTTCCATTTCGACGAATATCCCGTCGAACAAAATTCCGCAAGTGCAACAACTTTTCTATCGACTCAAGTGCAACAGCGTTTTTTCTCTTTTATCTCTTTTCTTGCTTTTCTCTTCTCGTTTGCTTTCTCTCTCTCTCTCTCTTTCTTGTTCCTTCGCGATTTAACAGGCAATTTGGTGTCACGCTGATTTCGCATGGCATTCTGCTCGCAGCACGTGGGTCGCCTCGCGATGACCCACGCGCGTTAAACCGTTCAGAAGAAGATTAGAACGCAACACGTTTCCAACAGTTTCTTCTTCCGTCTCTTCTAAACAGCTTGCGTAATTCTTAGATTAATTTTGGGTCGCCAGGGATCGAGACACGACAGCTGTTGTCTCAAAGAATAGAGGAACGACCGGATCGATAGTTCAGACACTTGGATTTACCCTCCGTAAACAAACTGGGTCATCGATGATCCGACTGAACGAAAACTCATCCTTGAATTTCTTTCTCGGCATTTTTTATTTTTATAGAAAACGTCAAACGTTCCTTGTTGTCTCTCTTGTCGCGTTTGCTCCGGTCGATTATAATGTTTACTTGAACTCTTTCTCTGTAATTCGAACCTTTTTCGAAACCAGAAAGCGGGAAAAATAAAAATAAAAGCTAGTACTGTTATAAAGCAATTGTTAAATTTATTGTATGCTTATTATTTGTTAATGTGCCCTCTCTGCATTTCTTTTATTTCTAACGTAATTGAAAATTTAAGTAGATAGAAATATGTATATGAAAGATTTGTGCTGGTCTTGAAGTGCAAACGTAATTTCTCTTACTTCAATAACCACTTATCGTTTATTAATTTTTCAAATTAACACGTTTAATAACTTTTTAAACTGATGTGCTCGATAACAGAAAAACCAAGTAATTCGAAAGAAAATAGAGAATAGTGTATTTAAATTGCGTGCATATGTCACAATGAAAATTTTGTTGGACAGTACTCTGCTTGGAATTTAAAGAAACTGAATATAATATACACTTAAATATGTGTATCTGCGTAAAATGTATATGCGGCTTGATGCAAGAAGTACCAATGTCAGCATTTATAAAGTTGAGATTTTAAAACTTGAGGATACGTTAAAGAATTCACGTTCAAATAATCTCTCATACAAAAGTTTCTGCTGTTTGGAAATTTTTTTCTAATACAAAAGGAGAGAATTTTCTAGCACAGAGGGATTCTCGTGTAAACACAAAAGCAAGTAATTTTTGTAAATTTTTTTAGACTAGATATTAATTACATTGTATCTAAACCTTTTTGGGATGTAAATGTAGCCTTGAAGTGCAAATGTAATTTTTTTACTTCAATTCTCATTGTTGTTTATTAGCTTTTTAAACTGCCACTTTCAATGCTTCTCGGACTGTCGTGCACGAAAAACTAGTTGATTCATCAATTTTGAACAAGGTTTACTCACTTTTTACAAATTTCTCCAGGGAATGGACCTGAAATTTTTATTCCATTGTCTCTTTATAATATCTTTTGAAACGATACAAACTCAATTTATCCGGCGAAGGAAGTACATTTTTCTTCTAAACGCTAAAACTCTCCAAATTTTAATGTTTTTCTTTCAAACATAGATTCAACTTCAGCGTAAAGTATTTAACTTTAAGAAAATTCCTTTACTTTTGTATTGTGACGACCGTGACAAATACTATTACCGCGAGCATCAACAATGGTTACATTGCCAAATTTAATCACCAGACTCGTATAATATACGACGAACAATAAGAAGAACTGAAATAAACAAAATTACCTTAATTATTTAATTTAATTAATTAATTGATTAACAAACGCGTCTAGTTCCATATAACCAATATTTAGTCTACAAAATATTCATAGAAATTACCTGCTTTTTATTGCTATATTACACAAGAATCTCTGCTAAGAGATTGATTTACGAAACAGCTTTAAAAAATACGAAAATACGAGGAACTGTGGGCCATTCTAAGCTTTCTGAACTATAACAACAATAAAAGTAATAATATTAGTAATAACAACAACAACAATAGCAGCAATAATAACAACTAAACCGAAAGCCAAGCTTTCTAAACTACAACAACAATAAAAATAATGATATTAGTAATAACAACAAGAATAATAACAACTACTTTGTAGTTGTTATTCGACTATGATCATGAACAGTGTTTGAATGTAATCTACTGACGACTATGAAGCGAATAACGATAGAACGTTGAATATAGGTTGGAGCGTTAAATTTCAAAAATCTCGCTGCAAATTTTCCTAACATAATATGACAGAAAGAGCCACCGTGTATAAAGAACGTGAAAGGAGTACGCGTGGGCCGTGTTGGAAGCCGGGGTATCATAATGGCGCGATGGCGAAAGGTATATAGACGGGCGAAGAATTAGAATCACGGGCGGCGCGAAATTCCAGTCACCTTTTTACAGCCGACAGATGGAAATGGAGAGAGAAAGAGAGAGAGAAATTGCGGGAGGAAGAGGGACAGAAGCTAAGCAGATCGGCAGCCAAGCTTCGACGAAGAGCGTGAGAAAACGACCTCCACGAGTTCACCTCGCTCCACAGCCGTATAAGTAGTCTGAAAAAGCCAGCCAAGCTCAACAACTTCGTTCAACCCTTTCGTTAACACGGCTGAATATACTCACCAGCAACGTTAAACTCATATTTCTACAAATATCTCTACAAACGCGCGCACTTTTTTTTATCATTTTTAACGAAGCTCGGCTTTTTCATATCATTTTTAACCAGCTTCGAGCGATACGAAATTGGGAATAAAATCTTACGAAAGAAATTGCAGGTTTGTTTGGGAAATGTGTTCTTTAAAGCGCACAGCATTTCTGAGCGATAATTTGCCGGTTATCATTCTACCATAAGCTTTATTCCAGTAGGATAAAGTCGAGGAATTATTAGAAACGAGGAAGATAATTTACGATTCGAACAATGAAGATGATAATAAGCGAAACACCTGCGAAACTAGAATTACGAAATGATAAGGACGCTTCTTTTGAGAACACCAACCAGTTTGAACACGGTCTAACCCTACACCGTGTCGAGAGGCGATTATCACCGCTCTCCTTAATTAAAGTAACACATTTGACATTTTTTTTCATTTTTCGAGATACGTATCCTATGTTGAAACGTTCGAAGTGCTCCGCGCGTTTCACATTTTAAGTAATGTTATATTATACAAGCCGTTACGAAATAATGACTGTTGCGAAACAATGTTTTAAATTGAGTGAAGAAAAACAAAGATGGCACAGATGATAAGACTTCAATTTTCTTCGTTTTTGAAATGATAGTTAGGAGTTTTACGTTTTCGTTTTAATTGCGGAACACGGCCACCCAACCGTTCAGTGTTCGCCGATAATTCATCGTTCCTAATGCTCGTCTCTGACTTTTCTTATTTCTCCGCGAATATTAATGCTCCTTCAGCTTCCTGAAATACAGGAAAATGAAAAATTAACGCACGGGAGGGTGTTTCGAAATTCCGAAAGTGCGATTCTAAAAGATGATTTCCGCGTTGTGAAGTGGTCGCGTTTCAGGTTTCCTTGTATGATACGGTTCTCCTTATCCGCCACAGCATTGCAGGCTGAGTGATTAGAGAACAATTTGCTGACTACAATTGTCAGCCGAACAATTCTATTCAACGCGATCCATCGAGAACGCAGAGGCGGTTTCAGGAGCTTGAACCCGAATGCTCGTACTGGGAGAACAACTTCGTCTCGCAGCGAATCGAACAAATCAAAGTCTACGCTTGCGTTAAATTATTTAGTAAAATACATCGTCCTTTAGTAACGATTTATAAGTGTCAAAGATTTGAAAAATGGAGAGTAAGAAACTAATTTGCTAACCAGATCTCTTAATAGGAATTTCTGTAATCACTGAAGCAGTTAATTAAACATCAACTTTGGTTCGATTGATCTGAATCCATGCAAATGTAAATATAATATATTTTTAATAGCAATGAAAAGCAATAGGTTAAAAATAGAAGATGTTTAAATAGAGCAGTTAATGTAACTTGAAGACATTATTACACGACGTTATTCTAATTTCAGGACATTATCGTAATTTCATATTCGAACATTGTAAACTGATTAGAAGCGTAATGCTCGTTTTTTAAAAGCTTCACTCTGTTTTCGCATGGAGGAAGTTGCCCGATCTACGTATAATAATACGATGTCTAATAATCGTTTCGAGTAAAATACGAGCAACAAGATCGTAACTGGATCGACAAGATTATATAGAATTATACATAAAACATAAAAGCCTTTTTTCACTTGGCCTATCCTACACCAAGCAAATAAACGATAGATCGAAAGAGAAACAAGATGTTCGCCAATTATTTCAAAGACAGTTTTGCTAATTTTGATACTGTTTCCATTACCTTACGATATTGGCTGTTCTAGACTTTCATCATATCCCTTTCACTTTGGTTACTCTGTTAGCAGGTAGAATATACGTCTTATCTTCTAAAAAATATGCCGAATACCAGGCGTACGAGGCGGCATGCTCGGAAGTAAATTCTAATTACTGGAGCATAGTAATTAAATCTGCGCTAAAGAGATTGATCATAGATTAGAGCCACCTCCTGTTAGGAATTCTAATCGCTTCCTTCGCATCCTCAGAGCACCGTACACGTTTGTAAAGATGAAATAAAAATGAAAAATAAGAAATAAAAATACGAAACATGAAACAGCTAATTAACAGGCCCGAGGAAACTAACGTTAAGACTATCAAACTCCTCCAATATGTGTACCTAAACATGTATATCAAAACAGATACATTTTTATCAAAAATTCCTGCACGTTTCTAACCGATCGCAAAAACAACGAAATACGAAATTTAATGTTTCAACAGGTTTAACACGGTTCTAACATAGAAGACGGCATGTTTACATTTCCACGATCAATCGTAGTACCCGAAACACCTTGTAACCGTCGCGCTCAAGCATAAATACTTAAGTAAACGTAAATACTAAGTAATAAGCGAAATAGCCTAAACCCTCCATAAAGCTATTTCCGAAATTTCCGGACCGTCGACAACTTTTACTTAATTATGACGGTCCTCCGATAATTATCTTTGAAATTACCAGTGAACCCTGGAAGAGGCGATTATTCGAACCCTGTCCTTAAACTTTTGCATGAAGCTGTACCATTTGAACGAAGAATCGTCTATTGGCAAACGCTTGGACACGACCTAATCCCCACCTAATCCATAGAAAGGACCAAAGAACAACAGTCGAAGCCTCTGCAATTCATCGACTCGTGCAAATGGTTCGTGAACGAGGCTCTACGTTATTTCAGACCAGTTTTATTCGGGTACAGCTATCTCAACGTGACAGTGACAGGGCAATAAATGTGTACAGGTATAAGACAGTTGGAATATTCAAACGTTTCGAGTACTGCAATAAAGATAAGCTGAGGATTATCAAAACTGAGATTCTGGATACCTGGAAATTGAATGGATTTTTCAATTTGGACGAAATATATTACTCATCGGTGTGCCTGATAGCTGAATAACAAAATTCCTAATAACTGCTGATACTAACAACAAGTATACTAAGAAATCATTCTAATTGATTCATTTCCAATTAAATTTACATAATAAACTTAATTGTTTTAACTCCATTTGAACGTCAAAACTAGGAAGTTAAAAGCTACCTCTCTACTACCTTCTACTAGAACCAAAACAAACTGTGACAAACCACGTACTATTCAAATTTCGACAAACCGAAAACGTTCGAACTTTCTATCCTTCCGATCATCCACGATACTCTAAAGCCACTCGTTCGACAAATATGTAGCCATCGAAATATCTCTACTGCTGTCTGCTCAATCCGAAACAAACTTCGTGAAACCATGCGTTATTCAATCCACAAATTTCCACTTCCTTAGCCTTCCCGTGCATCCATAGTACCCGAATCTCGAACAACTCGAGAGCAATAAATCCAAGCTTTTCTGCCTAGAAGCGTAACAAAATGCAGTAACAGAGAACGAACGGCAAAGATTGTAAATTGTAGGCAAAAAGAGAGAAAAATCAGTGGCAAATAGATGTCGCTTGGAATCATCAGCCGGCAACGACCGGAAGAGTTTGATTAATGGTTTGTTCATTAACGAGCGGCGCAGATAGAAGAGGTAGCGGGAAAGGCTACCTAGTTGTCCACGGCTCTGGAATAATGATCATCCTGGAAGGACGGCGAGTCGGGACAAATTATCGTGTACGCGACAACGATACCTAACTCGTGCCCTGTGCACGGCTACTTCATTAGA
Organism: Bombus fervidus; assembly: GCF_041682495.2. NCBI lineage: Eukaryota > Metazoa > Arthropoda > Insecta > Hymenoptera > Apidae > Bombus > Bombus fervidus. The sequence goes on from NC_091528.1 coordinate 4,559,681, forward strand.
AAATGCGTGCATACGGACTATCCATTATAGAACGATACTACTCCCCGTTCCTTTCTCGTCGACCAACTCTATCAGCCAAGCAACAGAGCCACGCTTTCGCTTCGTCTACAATCCACAGTGTTCCTGCTGAGAAAATTCCCGTAATCCGCTTGGCTCCAGCTTTACCTTCCTATCTTACGTTACGTACCAGTGCTCCAATATTAAACTGATACGCAAGAAA